>NC_047510.2:13171914-13881304 GCF_902827115.2 Pseudochaenichthys georgianus
GGCAGTGTTTCTGAGAGCTCCATCTTACCCTCAGTGATGTTTCCCTTTGATATACTTCTTCCTATTTCCTGTGCAGTCACATTGGCCCGACACGAACAGTCGACCTCTGGTATTAGCTCTCTGTGGGAATGTGTTCTCAACATAATGTTCTCGCTATATCAGCAACACAATTCTTGAACAATAGTTTTCTTCTGCTACACACACACAACACACACACCACGCACGCACGCACGCACCATCAGGAAGGACAGGCCTTCAACTCACTCTTCTGTCCAGGGAAACTTTGTGTCCATGAGCCCACACATAATTTGTTTGCCATAAGCTGCTGAACGTCTTCATCTCGCCTCAAAGCAAGATCAACCTCTCTTGAACAGGGAATTGTGGGGATTTAGATTATTTGTTAAACCAAAATCTGAAAATAATCCAATATATGGATAATTAAAAATAAGAAGGACGTTACAGCAAAACACAGAAATCCCCAAATGAATTTAAATCAACAAAATACTGTACTTAGAAAAAAAAAAAGAATATTTTGACGTGCTAATTGATAATTACTTCAATGAAAACTAACCGGTTTGTTTTTACAAACTCAATCATGTCGTTATTCGTGAAATATGAGAACCAGTTGTGGTTTCAATTCTTTATTTGTCAGCTCTCTTTAACGATCAGAGAGAATACATACACATGTTGCCTTCACTTGCTGCCAGTCAGCACAATTGGATTCCCCTCATTAGTCTCTGTAGAACTGACTAAACAGAATGACCATCACCCTATGGATGAACTTCCCAATGAATGAGTTTCTCCCAGTCTGTATCAATGTAAATATTCACTTTAAATTGGAACATTATGTAATTTTAAGGATTCATTCACAAACCTGGAATAACACATTTAACACAACTAATTGAAGTCACTTTGGAGCATCAGAAACACATTTGAATATGTGTAAAGATAGTCATTTCATTCTCTTTGAGTTGATATATTCTTTAAAGCATCCTTCTAATTCTCCCTATGTTCATCACGCAAGACCTTTCCATTATCAAATTGATTTGAAATGATATTAAACTTTATTAGACACAAATCATATAGCCTTTTAAGTATCAAGAGTCTTGAGCAACTCAGTCTGCAGCCTGACATTGTACTCTATATAATAATGGTTGCATATTCCATTCATATTTCGGTCACAGTTGTTTTAATGTTATGATTTGACATTTTACATTTCTTTGCTCAATAAGTCACTAGATTAGGTGGCCGTGAAGACTGAGGGGACCAACAGAAAGATGCGTCTGTTTAAACAGCTACTGGCCGATTCAGGCTTCAGGTCCTGATTGAGCCGTGGCTTCAAGCCTCCTTTATTCATTCCCTGGACTCAGCGACCGCTTTATGCCCCGATGATCCACAGCTGGATCAAAGAGCCATGCTGAGGTCAGCAGGAGGCCACCTGGGAGCCACCTGGGTTTGGGTGGATGCGTGCTGATGCTAAGGGAGACTGGATTTGTGGAGCTTGAAATACTTTGTGTTCGGCTGGGGGTTTTCATGACATGAGGGCAAAGCTGTAGCTAGAGGTGCCATCTACAGACAGAGGAAATGGAGCACTTGTGCACATCTGCTCCAACTGGCCAGAGGGTTAGCAGCAGGTCAGAAACAGAACATCACCAGATGTCAGCTGTACAGCAAAGTGGTTAGATTTTCTAATTAAAGGCAGTGAGAGTGTTACATGTTGAGAGGCTGTGAGAAAGGGATGCAAGAATAAGAGACAGTGCTTTTGGAGAACATGCCGTGAAATATGTTCAAGCTTTTAAGCTTGAAAGTACCTGACTGCTGAAATAGTGTGCTTGTTTTGGGGGGATACGTCCGTCTTAAGGGAGCACTCTGGTAAGATTAATGTCCTGCCATGCAATCCTAGACTCCCTCCTGTCAAACACACGGTCGGAAGCCTATTTATAACCGAAAGCCCACATAAAATCACTAATGAGTCTATGGGTGACAAATGGATTTGGAGGACACCTTGCTCACCCGGCTTCCTCCATTCTGCTCCCTCTACTCCCACTGCTCATCTGGCCTGTGGCCCCCATGACCACTTCTTCCTGAAAGGGATATTTGTGATAGTTTAAAGTGGGTTAATATCCTGCGCTTATTAGCGTATAAACGTATTTAAAACACCTACAAAGAAAGCCTTACCATTAAAATATCATTACCAGTTTAAGCATACTCTATATTTAAATATTTTGACCTCTTTACCGTGCAGCGAGAAATATCTTTTCAACAGGGAGCTGAAGCCATTCTATCCATATAAACAAAGCCAACAGACGAATGGACCAGCACCAGAGGCGTTCCCATACACACAGGTGTTGGAGCTGCTTTCTTCTTTTCTCCCCCCCCCCCCCCCCCCCCCCCCCCCGGCTGCCACCACCCGCCCAAGTATATTTCAGATCTGTGGGAAACACTGAGGACCCCATTAAAAATAACTTGCGGAATGCTTGCCTCAAAAGGTTTATTTTTTTTAAACGCTTTGTTCGTTCAGAAAGAAATTACAGTTGTTTCCCCTATGAAGCCTTGTAGTTTAAAGAGAGCATTGATTGATATGATGGCTTCAGTTCTCTGTAAAAGGACTGTCTCATGGCAAGGTAACAAGGTCATACATGTTTTAAGTATAGTGTACACTTATAATGAAATTGACTTTGTAGGTACTCCTGCCCCATCCACAGCAAAACATTGGTTAGCTTCTTGAACACCATCTACTGGTATGTACGTATGTACACATACTATGGATAAGTAGCTCATACAACCCTATTTCAAAAAGTCCATCTATCTCTTTTAGTTTTTCTTTCCCTCTCACTCCATTATCCTGTGTCAACACATCCCCCTTGTCCCACTTTTACTGGCGCTTCCCCCAGTTTTTGGTTTAGTTTTCAACACACACCTCAGCCATCAATTTGTCTCCTCTTCACCAACCTCTTTCTGCCAGCTTCTGTATTCCCATTTCTCATCTGTAGCTTTCAGTGTCACCCACCTCTATTCTTAGCCTCCCTCTTCCAGTAGCTGCCTTTGACTCTCTGTCTCCAAATCTGTCAATCTCTATATCTCTCTCCCCGTCTCTCAACTAGTTGTGAATCAGTGCTAGCGCTCACTGGATCAGCCATGGGCGCCTCTGCCAAGTGCTCTGGGGCAGAACCCTTAACAATTGTCACAGTTTTCATTCAGCCAACAGGTGGCAAGAAGAAAGGGGAAGGAACTATCACATATAAAGACATTTCTTGATGTCTCTATGTAAATGGTGCCGTTTTCTCACTTGCTAGTATAGGCCCCAGCAAGTATCCTGCTTTTGCTTGTAGGCGAGATAGCCGGTATATTTCTGGTAGTCCGGAGAGGCAGCTTTCCTGTGGATTTGATTGGCAGCGTTAAGATAGAAGTCAAATGTCCAATCATATTGCACTTAGTGTCACTCATGTCATTTTAACTTGGATACATGTTGCTTGTGCTCTGAGAGTCAGTGGATAGGAAATGTTAACATGCCTGCATGAAAGCCCCACAGCTATTGATCCCATCAGGCTAATGTTCCATGTAACTAAAAATAGCCTCGCACGAACACTGTAGGAGGGATTTTTGATCGTAGCATTTAGAGATTTGAAAGTATAGTTGTGTAATGAATCAAAAGTTGCATTTTAAAACGTTTTGACTAACCTTTTTGTTTACTTCCTGGCATTTCTTTAGTCAAAAACAAGGTCAAGTGCCCAATAATACATTTGAACTTGTCTCTTTTTTCGGTTTGATAGATTTTGACAGCTGTGGTTGTGCTAGCAACCTTCTCTAATCCTTGTCCTGCTGCGGTAAGCTGTTTGGGAGCGAGCTGTGACATTGGGGTTAGTCTGGAAGATGACGGAAAGTTTGCTTCTCTTTTCTAACTTTCACAAAACTGCAACTCACAGCGGAACCTCTTTCATACGCGTAGAGATATCATCAACACATTTATATTTAATTGAACTTGTCCAAGCCTGTACCCTTCCTCTGTGGGTAGAACAGAGTACACCTACTTGTTTTTGTTTGGAACTCCAGGCTTTTCTTAGCTGATGTTGTTGTTGTTGCAGTGGGCGCTGTGTTGTGTTGGCAGTGACAGCTTGTTAACGCCTAACTCATCATCTACTTCTCGTCTTGCGTGCCAACTGGCTGCTCATCCCTGTTCACCTACACTAAATCACCACGGAAACCCATGCTTCCCTCTCTCAAAGGCTGCCCCGCCCATTCATCCCCGTGCACACCAACCCACATGATAAGCTCTAAACACATGCGCGCTGATGGAAGAAAGAGTTAGAGGCATGATGGGGAGGAGAAGGAGAATGCGGTGTTGGCAGAAATTGCTGTTACCCTTGATGTATGTGCGCAAAGATCAATGCATGATGATGAGTACATGGAAAACCAGCATCCAAAGATAGACGCACACATGATGTGGCATACATTACTGCATGGCCATTAGTGTCTGGACATTGTAGTAGGACGTCCAAAGACACAAAAGGCAGAGCAATGACAGACGAGCAGGATGTACAAATAAAATGTATGACTCTGGATTATTCACCAATGCCGTACACAACCACAAGGACATTGAATAATGGTGGAGATTGCAGAAAAGGCAGCGGAGCATTAACACAGCATACTGTAAGTGAAACTGAATGGAAGCAATACTAGCTAGAGAAAACATGTATGTATTTATCATGGGAAAAGTGTACAAGATACACGCTTAACAAGCTACTCGCAGCAACGAAACACTTCAAACAGGAAATACTTGACTTGTTACTTATACGTGTTTTATTTCAGGCGTCTAAAACTAATTGTAGACGTGTAAAAACAGTCCATAGGGATCACAACACTTTTTGTTTTCTAAAGAAATCTGTATTTATTGTTTGCCAAGCCCAATATGTAATGAAACTTTTGCAGTTATTAAACATTTTTCAGACATTACAGGAAGATAATTATGTGTTTTTATTTTGGGGGTCTACTATAATGCTTACATTCTAATGTTCATAGAAATACATTATTGTTCTCTTTCTTTTCATTTCTGCTGCTTTCGCCTCTTGAAAAAGGATAACTGATAAATAAATTATGCAAATGAATAGCTTTACCTCACTTATCAGGAAATGTCCATTCCCAATGTCTAAGAGGAAAAAGAGCTTTCCAGCTTTTACTCAGCCATACTCAACTCTATTCATATCACATCTATCGTATGTCTCATATGGATGGGATTTGAGAACCGGTTCCCATTGAGAATGACTCCTAAGTGGCCTATTCTGCATCCTTCAATGACTCCTGATTTCTCCTTTTAATGGTTTCTGATGGTTACGCATGTACAACAATGTAAAGTAGTGCTGTATCACGTTTCATTTTCATTGGGCTGGAGCAATTCAAGTAGAAGACAATTATTATTTAGAAAGGTTAAGTGGTAAATAAAAGAGACTCGAGTCTTGTGTAATATGTTGTTAATCGAATCGATATCAATAACATCTTATCACTTCTCATCCCTAATGTCCCTCGCCATATTTCCACTAGTGTAATTAAAACTTAAAATGTGCCATCCTTCTATTCGCCAAAACAGCAAGATGTACTTTTCATTTCCCTAATTTATAGTGAAAATGGTTGTAATGTCATTTTAGTAGCTGTTTAACAAAGTGCCACACTCAAGTAAAAGTATTTGAGGTGTTAATGTCCTGCTCAGCCCTTTGTCTCACAGACACATGGGCAGTGGGTATACAGTATGTGGAGCAGAAGGTGGAGATGGAGTTTTACTGAGCTGTCTGCATCCTGCTTTGTGATATCCTCTAGGGCAGTGGTTCCCAAACTTTTTGTGCCCAAGGCACACCAAAGGACAAGTACAAATCTCAAGGCACACCTATTGTGCAAAATAGCCCTTATAACACGTGTTATCACTCATATGTATCATGTACAATATCTGTAAATGTGCATAATTATTTACTAATGCCAAATAAAATGTGACAAAGACAACTATATTACTCATGAAATATTTATTAACGAAATATTTCAGAAATTAATTTGAAACTTTATCAAATTAGGCTTCATCAAAGCAGCAACACACTCATGTAAACCAGACAGGTCACAACATTAAAAATGAGGCAAAGGAAACTCAGCAGAAATTCAGCACAGAGAACTGTCAATGCAAAGAAGCTGCATTGTCCATGGTCCTGAACTACAAATTATAAATGTAACATTTCAGCAATCAGCATTGAAACATGTGCTATTGTAAATATTTTTGCCGACTTACAAATTAGTGAGATACATGTGCCTGTCGGGGCGCGCAGCATTTTGTAATCCTTGGTGGCACTGAGGAGAGGCCACTCGCACGTCCTGTTCAACAGAGCCGTGACCTCCTGTCGTTCTTCATGTAAATCAGAGTAGAAAACGCCAACTCCAGAGATGGGGTCGTTACTAAAAAAATGTAATATATTACATATTACTTAAAAAAATAAATAATATATTACACTACTTCGTTACTATCTACATAAAGTAACTCGTTACTTTACTCGCCGAGCACGTACGAACTGCGCATGCGTGAGTGGCAATAACTTTCCTTACCAGCAGGCGGCGGTAGTGTGTATTTGTCATTCAAAACAGGCAACAACCGGAAGACAGAGAAGAAGAACAGACTACGTGATATAAACAAAAAAGCATGTGTTCTTTGCAGGTGTTTGTTGAGGTTTGACGTGGTGTTTCCAGCAGTGGATAACAGCTTCTGGCCTGGACACAGTTTGCACCTCACCGTCACATTCCTGTCTATTCTTCGGACAAACTCAAAATAATGGGCATACCCCCACCCCTCGAAAGTTATCGCTGACTCAGCCATGTTTATGCAGCAGCACTGCACGTGGAGATATGACGCAAATCGCGCAGATTACGTACATATAAACCTACAAAGTACTGATATAGTAAATTAAAAAATAATTATTTTTGTGTAGTTGTATATTGCAATAATAACGTATGGTTGTCACAAAATCCCACGGCACACCCGGACTTGCCTCAAGGCACACCAGTGTGCCGCGGCACACCGTTTGGGAACCACTGCTCTAGGGACAGGTGAAACAAGCAATTACTCTAACAGCCCACTAGGGACTGCTGTGTGCCGCTCATCTCCTCACTCATTCCTGGATCAGAAAGAGGCGTGACAACCCCCCCACTCCCCACTCCCCACTCCCCCTCCTCAAACAGGCTGGAGTTCTGAATATGGGATTTCATCTTTCATCTGTGTCACAGTTTTCATTCCGCTTCAAAGACAGATTGCGTCTTGTATTTATGACACCATGTGTATTTTCTGATCAAGCTGTCCTCTTAGATCAGGGTTTAGGGTTCACTAAAGAACATTATTTAAAAAAGCATGATTTGAAGATATCAATGGGGTTTCATTTAGATTCAGTTAACTTCAGTCCTCTACAACATTTCCTGCAAAGACAGGAACATCCCCCACATAGAGTACATCATATCCTCTCAGTCTCCATGTGTCTGATCTCTGATGACAGACAGCAGTTTGTACTGTGACACTTGACTATCAGCGTCATAACACAGATCTGTGCCATGTTGAGTCGACAACTTGTAAACTCTGCCGCCCTGCTCGTGGCACATCTGTCACTCGCTGCGTCTCGCACCATCATGCTTGCGTGACATTACACCGTGTGCCTGTCGGACTAATATGCGTGTGTGTGTGTTTACCAGCTTTGTGGAACAGCTGACCTGTTGCCACGGCGACCTATCTGCCCTGGCAGCCAATGTCATACTCATCTCCTGTAATTTCTGGCTTTTTTGATTGAGTCTTTTCTTCGTTTTTTTGGAGGTTACTTTTGCCTCCTGCGCTTTTAATTAAAACCAGTTCTGCCAGTAGCATTACAATTAAATGAAGATTTTTTTATCATTTAAAGAGGAGAAAGTCTTACGTATGAACCCCAGCTTATTTTCAAAGAGAAATGATCCCTTTACTGATGAGAAAAGCTGTGCCAAGTTGTGTTTAGCTTTTTGCAGTTCAGACTGAGGCTATCCAGGTCATTCATTGTTTCATCTCCATTGGCGCTCTTCAGTTTAACCTTTGCGACTCTCCCTGAGGACCTCATGTTTGTCCTTGTTTGCAGGGACTCAGCTGCTGTGGCATAGTTTAAGTGCTAATAACCGGCAGCTACGTCTGCACACTGCCAGAAGTCTTGTTCTGTCACAAGCGCTTTCATCGTACATTTCAGAACTCAAAATCATAGCTCATTTAATATCAAATCAAGTACAATGATACTTGTGAATGTTAAACACCCATTAGGTGAAACAGCTGCTGAGGGAAATGTAGTCAAACTGTGTCCCAGTTGTGGTTTTTATCACCTCGAAATTCATTTTCCTCAGTTTCATTGCTCACAGCCACTTCTGTTTGGCCGGAGCTGAATGCGTCCTCTCTGCAACATTCCCCTAGTCTCCATCGCTCCGGCCTACATCTGTTCTGGGAAATCATTTAATCAGACGATGAAAGTGATGAATGAATTTCAATCTGTAATGTAATTCACCACTGTGATTGATAACCCACTGGCCAGAGCCTAACTAATCTGACAACAGAGGTGTTCCTGTGGGAGACTGCTTGTTAGGTTAGCCCATTGGCCCTGTCCGCGATGGGAATGGCAGTGTGCTAATACCCACTACAAGAGGCTTGGCAGCAGGTCTGCCGGGAGAGAAGGCAACAAACCACATGTCAGATGCAGTTTAGTAATCCTGTCCCGTATAGAGGTAACCTTAACCGTGCTGCTCCAACTGCGATCCGCTCATTTAACCAGCAGCGGCGACAAGATTTACTGCAAATTACACATCATTACACGATCATTAGGAATCCTTAGGCTTACAATCCTAGCAGCACAAATCGGGTTTTGGCTTTCACTACTAATAATAATCTTGTTGTGGCGCTTAAGTGTTTAATTAGACAGAAGAACAACAACAAAAATGCTGTGTGCAATTATCCTGCATTCCTACCGCAGCGCCTTGTTTGTTTCTTTGGTACTGGGTACAGAGACATTAGTTCAACTCCTTTCATTATGCACCTGCTGTGTTTACCCAAGGGAGCACTTTCAGAGATTTAAAAACGTGAAAGTTAGTACTTGCAGTATATCATTAAAAAGCCCTCCTTGCTCGCACTCTCCCACAAAGTTTGGACACCTCCCGTTTGCTTGTGACAGTGTTGGCAACATGCCTGCAGAAGGCTGTTGTATAATCAGCCTGATGCTGCCGGTGTGTTGGACTCTGGAGGCGAGACACAGTGAGAGGCCTGCCCTGTCCAGAGCCGGCCTAATGAACCTGCAGCCAGTGAGGCAGTAACAAGGAATACTGTCTTACTGTAAGACCTTTATAGGCTACCAGCAATGTGTTGCTAAACATGCAGCTTGTAATTACTTTTATTTTGTTATAACATTCTGAAAGTAAAATTGATATTTATTTAATCCTTCTGGTCTTGATTTGTACCGTGCAGGTTTGCTAAACATACGGGCTACTTTACAGCACAACTTGTTAACAATTATAGGAAATGACTTGTAGGAATAACATAACAAGGATTCACACATATAGGAAAAGCGCTATAAAAAAGTATTATTATTAAAGCAGATATCAGAAAGTATACAAAGCACAAGCCTAGGCAAAGCATTTACAAGTGTGTTAAAACAATTGTTGAGAAAATGCCGTTAACATTGCAGCCTATTGCAGTATGTTGTTTGCAAAACATTGACTATTGACTAAATGTATTCTACAAAACGGTGTGGTTGGTCTTGATTTGACAACCAAGGTGTATTTGCCTTGTTTAAAGGTAGCCTGTGTCCTCCGCACATCCTTTCTTTTTGGGAACATTTTGTTCACATCCATTACTTGCAACAGTCTTATTCGTCCCTGCCTTTTGTTGTCGCTCTATGTGCTCCCTGCCAGCTGCACAGTAGATCAGTAGAATGTGAAACCATTGACAGAAGCCTGTATGTGTGCACAGGACAAAGAACACAGGGAACCCACACAGGGAAACATTGCTTTGTGTTACAGGTGTTACCTTTTAAAGATGCATGAATATCTGTTTTCCACCTGACCACGTGGGTTCAGGAGAATAACAAGCTGACAGAAACACAACACTGACATGGCCCAATGCCGTTTGTCTCATGTATAATTAAACAATAGCCTTATGCTCCATTACAGGAGACAAAGAGAAATATACAAGTTTATTGAACCCTATTAAGAAAAGGAAAGCTCGTGTTGAGACTGAACCAGAACACTACATTTGTAGGAAGAATTGCAGAGCTGCAGATAATTCTCAGTGGATTCATCACTGCACACGACCCCTTTAACATTACATGTAGCTTTCTGGTAGTTTGTGACTATAAACAAATCGGATAAAATACTTTTCATACTCCCTCCTTCATAATAACCCGGCTCTTCTCATGAATATGCAGATGCTGTGTGAATCAGCTCTGATGAGGAAGGCTTCTTAAATCCTTCACTTATGTCCTAAGATTTTCTTTACTGCTTAAGCTTCTCCACCAAATGTTATCCCATCCGTCACATTTCAGTTACTGGGTCCTCTACATTTTATGCACCAACATGCACATGTCTGTGTGTGTGCACGTGAGTGTGTGCATGCCCCTAAAATTACAGGGCTTATGGGACAGATAATGACCTATTTTCCAGAGTGATTTAGTATGAAGTCCTTGGGAGCCATCGCGGGGCGAACTCTATTACCAGTGACCTCCATCTGAGTGTTCTTTTGACGCTTTTTATTTTTTACTAACAGTGGTTCCACTTCAGGCCAGGCTGTGCAGTGAAGTAGACTTTAGTGTGTGTGTCTTTCCTTTGCAGTGGCAGTGCTTTCCACGTGTTTAAAGTGTTTTCTAAAGGGAGATATGTGGCGATGTGTGAGCTACATACGGAAAAAACAACTAGCAGATTGTGTGTTTTCCTCCACCTGCTCTGACAGAGTGGGGCTGTTTGCATGAGAAGAGTCACTGTCGACCCCTCAGGAGAGTCTGGTCTTTCCATGCTTTGTCTGTGTTTTAGTATTCCTGTGAAGAAAGAAACCGATCTTATCTTTAGTAATTATTGTTTTATTGAAATCAATAGCTGCTAATTGGTGGCTTTTATTTTTTGTTTCGTCAGAATATATCGTTTTTTTATCTGATTGTTTCCTGATACCACCAATCTTCCACGATATGATTTCAATTCAATTATTGAATATATATATATACACAGTGTCTTCCCCTACCATTGTCTTGGAGGGGCGCTGCGCCCTGCCAACGGAGCCCCGCGCCCCCCCTGAAATTATATATTTTTTTATTTTTTATTATTTTTTATATATATATATATAGCAACTAATCTATATCTACTGTCACTTTTCACATTGAACATGTGCTCTTTTATTAAATAAACTCAACACTTTCATTTTAAGTTGTGAGTTTAGTGTTTTTGACCGTAAGAAACACTGATGCATTAACCGATGACAATAATCCACAGCTCCTCTCTCTGCTCCTCTCTCTGCTCCAATAACAATAATCCCCCCCCCCCGCTCAGGCAGCCCCCCCCCAAAGCAGTAAACCTGGGAAACACTGATATATATATAGGCCCAATAATTGAATTGAAATCATATCGTGGAAGATTGGTGGTCTGGTATATATATATATATATATATATATATATATATAGACGATGGATATAAGACGATATCATATGTCCATTTTACTCAACTCATAAAAAGCAAATAAGATAAGACTTGACAATTGTATTGCTGGGGTCTGTAGAGAATGGTGTGCTTGGAAGGAAACAATGACACAGAAAGGCGATGGAATTGAAAAATGCGTCTCTAAAAGAGTTTCAAATGTGTTATTCTGCATAGATGCTATTGGCTCGTTTATCGTTAAATTGACTGATCGTTGCACCCCTACCGTTAAGCTATTCATATTGTTATTGAGTGCGTGATTTCTTAGTGAACTGTAAATGGAGGTTCCCATTATAAATGGAAACATGTAGTGATGGGCAGCAACTCTTAGTAATTAGTTCTTAAACCACCATTAAATACCAAATAGACATGACATGTTTTCATTTGTAAAAACAAGACAAATCCATTGATTCTTTTAAATCACTTGTGTCGCAGTTCAGTGTGGTCATTTTGTGAGGACAAGACAACATTGTTCCCCGACTGCAAAATCATTCTTTGTCTTGTTTTATTGCTTGGCGCGCTGGCCCAGCAGTGTGCTGCATCGTGCTGCATCGCGCTGCATCGCGCTGCATCGCGCTGCATCGCGCTGCATCGCGCTGCATCGCGCTGCATCGTGCTGCATCGCGCTGCATCGTGCTGCATCGTGCTGCATCGCGCTGCATCGTGCTGCATCGCGCTGCATCGCGCTGCATCGCGCTGCATCGCGCTGCATCGTGCTGCATCGTGCTGCATCGCGCTGCATCGTGCTGCATCGTGCTGCTCTGTTGAATCCTTTGGGATTAGCCTGAAGGCTCACTGGGCATTTGAAGCAGTACGTCCATCCCTGACGGCAGCAGGAAGAATTGACCATGTACAGATAGATATTTGTGTGTTTGCTCTGCTATCTAAATGTTGTTTCTTTGTTTTATGTTGTCCACATTTGGGGAGGACATGTTTACCCTTCTGTTGCAGTTTCCTCAGCCTTGCTTTATTTAACTGTACATCAGGTCCCCTCTGGTTACAGAAGAACGGCACAAAGAATGGACATGGGTGTAGAAGGGCTGCCTTAAACTGGAGGACACAGACTTTAGCCTTTGTTTCAGAAAGAATCCACCCTGTTGATATTTATAACTTGAGAAATATTATCAATGAGGTATCAGATACCACCAAGATAGTACACAATGGAATAGTCATCATGTAGCATGTACATGTTGTTCAGGAATATTTGTCTGCACTGCCTGGCGCTCGATGTGTTTATGGTTGTTGTTTATGTACATGTGGCCGTAGACCAAGCTTATTACAGTTCATGTCCTGAATGTGGTTGTGTTGTCAGCAGCTTGAATTTTATGATGACTAAGGCCTGGAGTCGGCTCCCTCCGTCATTCACTGTGTGTAACACCCCCTCTTTAGTTTATGGGCTATAATATTAGAATGATTTGGAAACTAAATGAGTGTCTACATTCTAAATAATAGGTGTCACCACCCCAACACCACCATTGTTCTTGCGTTAATCTGTTTTCTTTTTTACTGGCTAAGCTTTTGCCATTGTTCTGATGGCTTTGCATGGGTGAGGGTAATGAACACTTATTATTACTGCTGAATTCCAATCAACCATAATTATCTAGGGTTTTCTGTGCACTTTCCTGCCTTTCAGAAAGCCACTAGTTTCCAGTCAGCGTTGTGTGGTGAAAATCTACCTTCAATTTTGTATTGTTAATCCGCCATAAGGT
This sequence comes from Pseudochaenichthys georgianus, assembly GCF_902827115.2. Lineage (NCBI taxonomy): Eukaryota > Metazoa > Chordata > Actinopteri > Perciformes > Channichthyidae > Pseudochaenichthys > Pseudochaenichthys georgianus. The sequence goes on from NC_047510.2 coordinate 13,185,322, forward strand.
TATAAATATTCCACATGTCTTTTCATTACATGATTTGATGTGATGAGATTAGGGCTGCACGATTTTGGGGAAAAATCTAATTGCGATTTTTTTTCTGACAGATATTGTGATTTCATTTGCGATATTTGTTTTTAAGCTACCCAACGGAAGTTTATTGTAAAATGCGGCCAGAACTCCGGCTAGGAAGGTCGTATCAACGTACTCCCATCTGTAGCACCCCCGCAGCCCGAGCTACGAGTGAAAGAACTAAACTTACATGAAACTTCCGTTGGGTTGCTTTAAAGTCAAGCTTCAGTTTAAGATTCACCCTGCAATAGATGTAAAACGTGATGTTTCCTAGATGGTTTGTTTCACCAAACCATGTAGGAAAGCTCCATTGGAAGCCATTTGGAAAAGTATTTCAAAAGCACTTGGCAGGTGATTGGATCAATCTGTCTATCACCTACTATCATGGGCCACTTCTGATTGGTTAACAATGGCTGGTACATGTGGAGCACAGCACTTCTGATTGGTGTGGATGACTGACACACAAGAAGAAAAAAACAACAAAAATGTCGCAGGCTTTGTGATTTGATAATTGCATCATTTAAAATCGCGATTTCGATTTCAAATCGATTAATCGTTCAGCCCTAGATGAGATGACAACAACGAATGACTCTAGGTATATGCCTAAGTTTGGTGGCTTATTAAACAATAAATAAAATGCCTGGAGGTTGATTTAAGCTGCTCTCCATGCAGTGCAGGTCTCTGACTGAGCCCCTGCCACCTTTCTCTACCAGTCAATGCTGAGCCCTGTGGAGATCAGAGGTCCAGGCCTCTCTGTCAGAGGAGGTGCAGCTGTTTGAAGTAGCTCAGTATGCAGGCAGGCATGGAGGCTGTCCAAACGTCTTATTTTCCATTTCAATCACTCCGCTCCCTCTATCTAGCATCTCATTGAAGGCAGCATCCGCCTAGTGAGGTAAGCTGAGCAGCTCTGATGTAATGAGGTGTGGCTGGAGCTCCTTCCTGACACCCAGTCGCAGCAGTGCGCTGACTGACTTTAATTAAGAGGCTTTCTCACCTGCTGGCGGACCTCTGTTGTTCATGAAAAAGACAGCCGGCTTTTAGCAAGATGACAAGTGAACAAAGAGGTGCATTATGATGTTACTACCCCCACCAGCAGCACCCAGTCTGTCACATTTATATATATCCAGCTTCTGTTGCATTTTTCCTCCAGACAAATTCACACATGCATTTTAGTTTTCAGCTCCAGACGGCCCCATAGAGCTGTGGAGCCGTAGCATGCTCGATTTGTCTGAGTGCGTGCCTTTGTGTATATAGGTGCTTTTTCTGCTGCAATTTTAACTAGGCTGCCTCCACAGTAGTCCCCAGTGTTGCCCTGGGAAACTAAAGTCGAAAGTGGGTGGGTCGTAGACGGCTGATGGATAGACAGGGAAGAGCAATAGGTGAACAAGATGGCCGTGTCAATCATCTTATTTTCCATGTATTAGGAGGACTAATCAAGAGGGCATGATCAGCTTGTGTGGAGCAACAGATTGCAGTTGCTTCTGTCAGTTTTTAATGTGAGCCTATCACCGTCTCCGCCCGTTGCTTCGTCAGACAATGCAGACACGTAGGCGTTGAGCTTTTCTGAAGTCTTGCTATCAATCCCCAAGCGTCAATTTCACCCCTTTTAACTCTCCTCTCCTGCCACCGCGGTGCCTCTGAGCTTTCAGAGAATACCTTAATGGAGAGAGAAAAAAAGAGTGAAGTGCACAAGCCGCTGCTTTTATGTACCTTTTTACCTGGAGCCTCATTGTTGCATGTGAAGAGAGAAAACAAATCCAGCTCGAACACTACAAGAATGAGATCGGAGAGATGTAAACAAATGTTACGCTTTCAAGTTTAGTCGCTTTATGCTGTTTTCTTTATTGGAACTCGAGTGTCTACTACTTGCTGTAGTACATTTCAAGGTCTGTTTCATAGCGTACCTTGCCAGTCCTTTTGCAGGATTTGTAATTATTTAGCAGGGGAAGTCTTCGTAGAAATAACATCCTAAAGAGTCGACAGCAGCACGTTATGGTTAAGGCCCAACTGTCCTCATATTCCTGTGGGTGATATTGCCCACAGCTGTCATTTTTAAGGTTTAATATTATGTGAAATGCAACCCCCTAATAGGTTCTTGAGTTTCTAGAAGCCTGATTGGTGGTCATACAGGAGGGTATTTCTATTCCCGCCATGCCCCTCTCCTTCTAGTTATTTGTTTAAACTGTTCCCACTGGAGCGAATAGAGTTACAATTGCCAACAGCTTCAAGCCTTGCTGATTGGCTTATTTCCTGTTGCCTGTAGCATTCATTGACATGCCCGATTAGCAGTTTGCAGCCACTTCTACTTGATTTGACCTCTTCCCTCATTCCGGTTAATATTCAGCTGGTCTATCCCACCTATGCTGTCACGTCCGGCATCCCACAAGGAGCCCTGTCATGCTCGCAGTAAAGTAGGCTCTGTATCGGATGGAGAAGCCTTGCCTTCCTCAAACATCTGCATAACGACACACCTTCAGGGGGAGGACATCGCATGGAGAACTAGCTCAACATGGAAGAATAAAAGAGGAGACTTGAGAATAGATACGATGGAGGATTTAATGCTTGGTTTAAATATTACCATTAAAAGATTAAAAGCCACTACATAGTAATCTGATATTGAACACAGATCAAAGATAACTACACGTTTTTTTCTTGGTATAACATTTTCAACAGAACCACACAGAGGCAAACATCAATGACCCGTATAATAATTGAATTAATCCATATATTTGATCAAATGTCAATGAATAAACGGATCTAGTGTAAATCTAGTTTTGAATACAGAATCATTTAAAGTGACAGAGAGGACTCTTACTTTGGCATTTTATTAGCAGGCGTCAATACAATTATCTATATAAACTTGTCTGATTAAATAAAAAGTGATGCCTTTCATAGATCGTGTAGGTGAGCATATCTGAAGTGTAAACACACTTTAACGTTGTCTCAATGTTCTGCATAGAAAGTTCTGTCTCGTGGACTTCATTAAACCTGCGATATCATTTTCGATTTAATACCTTCTTGTTTATGTATTCACTGATGGCACTTCTTATCCCTGATGTTTAACCGGTGCGCAGGCGAGACTATTTAAATCACAGAGAGAAGACCTTGTGCTGTACTGTATGTGCCTCAGAGTTGACAGACACTATTCAGAGACTCATTTTCAGTACACATTAATTATTAACATTTCTACATCACAAAACACTTCACATCAATCCGTCTGGTCTCTGCGAAACCTTTGTTTCTAAAACTTTTTCCACTTTGTATTCAATCTAAAATAGGGATGTCCCGATCACCTTTTTTTGCTCCAGATCCGATTCCGATCATTTGATTTTGACAATCTGCCGATACCGATTTTTCCCGATCCGATCTTTATGCAATGCATTAAGAGAAAAAAAAGGTAACAGATAACGGCTGGTCATCTAACGCGATGAATTCAGCTATCTTGGCTGTTATTGTGTTGGCCTTTTCACTGTTCTGGGGCAGTTTCTCTTTCCTTTTGAAAGTCTCTGAAAGTGTCGGTTGTTTCAGTGCCCGTACCTGAGTGGCCGCTGTGTACTCGCCGTGTTGTTGTTGGTGTTTGTTTCTCAGGTAGCGTATTAGATTGGTCGTGTTGAACGTAGCTCTGTTCTTTCCACCACACGGAACCTCTGCCTTGCAAACATTGCATCTGGCTGTTACACTGCCTTCACTTTCAATTTTATAATACTTCCAAACTCCTGACATTTTCTCTGTCCCGACTCCCGAGTCACCAGCTGAACGTAGCCTCTCGTTAGCTTACTGCTACTATTAGACACTGCGCCCTGCCCACTCTGTTGCCAGATTTCAGAGAAATAAGCAACCAGGTCTATGAAAACAAGCCCAAAGAAAGCAACACATACATGATGTTGTGTAATTTTAAACCAAAACTAAGTCCTCAGGATGACTTTAAGACGTGAACATGGTCATTTTTGTTTTGTAACATTAAATAATAATAAAAAAAAATTATAAAAAACAAAAACAAAAAAATCCCGATCCCCGATTTTTTTCTCCCGATCCCCGATTTTTTGAAAATCACGTGATCGGCTCCGATCCCCGATCACGTGATCGGATCGGGACATCTCTAATCTAAAACATATAGTCGCTCCAATAGAAAAATAATCTCATATTTCATCTTTTCAAATTTGAATTATTGCCTTATGTCTCATTTATGATGGTTTACTTAATATATTTGTGTTTTGGACAGAAAGTGTATATTAGCATCCTCCTAAGTACATACTGTACATGCGTTTTCAAATAAAAATAATAATACACAAGTATTTAATGTAGCCTTAAACTGCTGCATTTTTGGCCAACAGGAAGAGAGTTGAAGTACCTCTGAATTTGGATTAAGCTATTAAAGAATCCTGCCCTGTTTGTGCAGTCTGCAGCTCCTTCTGACACTGGAGCTACTTTACACCCCTCCACTCCCTCTGACCCACTTGTTTAACATGCCTACATTATAAAGCTACACCGCCTCCAAATCCATCAAAGCAAACCCACTTTCCTCACCGTGTGATTCTCCACACCTTATGTCCATGCATACGATGAGCGGCAGCTCCTCTCCCCAATTTAAAGTCAAGTTCAGCAGGAAACTGTATATCAAAAGTTACCTTTCCTTTTGGAAATATGTGGTCCAGGATATTGCTTTGATGATACAGAATATTATGTTTGTGTGATGATATTTGTGGTGGGTGAGTTGGCAAATGCCTCATGACACGGACTGATTTTCACTACATGTAAAAATAACCTCCTGAAGGCGGTGTAGACTGGCGAATCAGAAGAAAGTGTATTAAATAGAAATGTTTTACTTTTCATTCCAATAAATATGAATCCATTTGTCATTGTTTTTATGGATCAGCTTCAAACAGTGGTTTAACCTCCCCTGAAGAAAGGCGGTTTTAAGCTTTTTTGCATAAAGATAGTAACAACAAATGGAGATGGACTCCCGGTTGTATTGGAGGTTTTATTATTTTTGCCTTGTAGTATCTTTTTCTCCATGCAGGTCATTTCTCCCTGCCTGTTTGTCTTATTTATCTCTTAAGTCCCTCCGCAGTTGGCTGTTTTATTTGGGCAGGTGAAAGCTCTTGACTGTGCTCCCGATCTTTGGCAGTGCAGCCGAGGCCTCATTGGCTGAGCTCAAATTCCATCGGTCCTGATTGTGGCCTCACGTTGTCATTCAGATCTTCTATTATTTCGTCGACCAACATGCTACATCTTTTCCTGAAGGTTCTCCGTCTATAAAGCAGCAATTTGGCCTGCCGGAGATCCAGACTTACTGACAACAATCCCTGCTTTCTCGCGATAGATCGGTCACCGGAAGCCCACCCCATTAAGGCTCTTTTATGTACGTTTAAATTACGCTGCCATTGCGTGGGTTTGCACAGATTGTTTTGGCTGTCAGGGTTATTGTCTGCCAGTTTATGTGGAAATACATAAGCTGCGAATGAAAGTAAAGATGAATAACTTTCTATTCTTGCTTTGCTGCCCACACATCTCTTTCTCCCGCTGTGCTGCTCATGCTGGTGGCTTTGTACACAACTCAAGAAAGAACCATAAACTGCAGAAAGTTTTCAGGCTGTATTCCAAACCAGTGGTACAAAGAGATGCAAATCTTTAAAAAGTAGAGTTAATTTCCTTTGGCAAGACATCAGCTTGTTTAGCATTTTTAACTTCTCTAAGGACTTAAACTTTATGCGGTTGATAAGGCTGCATTGTTTTGTCGACGCAGTGTTACATTATCTTCGTAGTTTTATGTTTATCTAGAGGCAGCATAGCCTACTCAGATTTTCACTGCATGTTGTGGATGCTCGGTCACAATAATAAGCCTCATAGGCCCGGCTTTGCCAGCCATTGTAATGGGGCCCTTGTGTCAGGTCCTTGTTAGCTGATTGACAATAAGCTCCGGCCTAATGAAGTGTAAACCAGAGATCTGGGAGTCTGCGAGTGGGCCAGATGAACATGACCGGCAGCCTTTATGCGCAGCAAAGAGCTCAATGCTAATGCTATTAGCCAGGAAGTCAGTCCATTGCGCTTCACCCCTTCTGAGTTTATCAGCACTTCATAATATGGTGGATGTAAGGGCACAGTGTTGAAACAGTTGAGTGTGATATCTCTCCGAGGATGAATAGAGAGAGAAATGGGTTCACGATGGGCATGCGGACGGATTGCAGCTATGTTGAAATGATCACAGACCTTCTGCCCTTTACAGGCTTCCTCTGTGTTAAGGTGTGTCCACTGGAGAGCGTTGCAGCTCCGTTGGGCCCCCATCTGGCTGGCTTCCTCTCTTCCTGCGCGTTTATAACAGTCCATTTGCTGCTCCTGCCCCGAGGAGCCGTCCTCTGCTGCTTACTCACTCAGCTCCTGCTAATGCTGCTGATGAGCCCTTAATATACAGATGGTCCACTTCATGCAGCCTTATTAAGCCTCAGCACTTTTTATACTCTGCTTCTCACCAGTTGTATCCATTTTGGATTTTAACATTTTCTCTACCATGCTTTAAATTAGATGTTTATACAGTTAATTTGCTATTTGGTCCACTATGAGTACATGAACTACAAACAATTTCTGTGTGTAAAAATGCACGATGTTCTATATTCATTTACCATTCTAGAGGTTATTATAAGACACTTAGTATCCATAGCCAACCACCATTTCTCCATATGTTAACCCTTATAATGCATATATAATGCATTAACTAGTTGTAATTCAGAGAAAGTGCTATCATTTCCTGATGGCTCTTTGCTGATGCTCATGTGATGGTGTCCTGGTGTGTTTGTCGGCACCGCTGTGCACAAACACGCAAATTAACCATTTGCATGTTTCTCTTCTAGCCAACGCCGGGGCCTGTTATGCTAAGCAAGGTAACTCACCGGGCGAATGGCTCCCTGCTCTTCCATTATGCTTACATTTTAATTTTTCAGTCACTTATCTTTTTCTGTTACCATACCGTCTCCTTCCAGCTGTCTCCTTTTTGCTCATGCTTTCAATAGTGTTTCTTTTCAATTAGAGCGCTGATAAAAGGCCACAGGCTGTCAGAGTGATGCGCCTCTCCTCCAAGAGACGGTGAGAATATGTAGAGTAAGTGGCAGAGAATGTCAAGGGATGGAGGGAACTCTCAGATAGATGGACAGTAGTTGGTGAAAGAGAACAAGGACATTTATAAAGGAAGTGTTGCCTCATGTTCCCAACTGACTTTCCATTTCCTCAATTTTCAGCATTTTGCTTCTCTGTGTTTCCAAAGGAAACAACGTAAGACACTTGAAATGACAAGCAGGCATATCACAATGGAACATCCAGCCAAACAAATACAGTCCCATCCTCTTGCTTTGATCTATTGCAGAAGCATTTTACTTTCTCATTTTTCTTCCCTTCAGAACTTGAAATCAATAATTCTGCAGGGAAATGCTACATCCTGGTGGCACATAGTCTAACATCCAATTCAATGTTGTCACTCTCTCTCTCTCTCTCTCTCTCTCTCTCTCTCCTGTCCTCTCTGCCTTTTCCCCCCACTCTTTGCTCCCTTTGTTTCCACCCATGTTTGCCTGCTGTGTGTGCATGCACGTCTTCACCCTGAAATCTTTCTGCATGCGTGTGTGGGTGTCGAATCACCTCACACTTTCCAACCCTTCCCTCTTCCTTCCTTTCCCTTATCCCTATGTCCTCATCCCACAGATCCCGAGCGTGGTGGCAGTCACATGATCTCCACAGATGACCTGGAGTATCCGCGAGAGTACCGGACGTTGGGGAACAGCGCTCGCCGCTTCTCCAATGTCGGCCTTGTGCACACGTCGGAGCACCGGCACACGGTCACGGCGGCCCAGAGCCTGGAGGCCCTCACCAACCTGCACAAGGTGGACATGGAGCGCAAGAGGGACGCCTTCATGGACCACCTGAAGAGCAAGTACCAGCAGCAGCAGCAACTGCAGCATCCGCATCACAGCCCACACCACACCCCACCCTCTCCCTCAGCCTCCCACGCCAGCATGAGGGGGACGTCAGAGCGGGCTGCACGAGAACAGGTAAAAAGTCATACCTGGGGAATGGGATTCTGTTTTTCTTTCAGGACTATCCTGTCAGAGATACTGTACGTGGAAAACTGATCAATACTGTCAATTTGATTAGAGACAAAAATATGTCACATGTAGACAGGCCTATTTTACATGCACACGTAACACTGTAGGTGAGGTATCATCAGGTTGTCTCTCGTCAGGACAATTTCTACACATTGTGCTAATTGAGAGAGAGAGAATAAGGAAAGGCTGTCAGAGGGTCTTTGTATGGGGGTTATTAGAGGTTGTCATTAAACTGTCACAGCCAAGCTTTCTTTGTTTTATTTTCTGCAGCCAGGACTTTACATAGACTGGTTCTGTTGAGGTGTGAAGGAGGATGGGAAGTCACACACTTTATGAATGTTTAAATGCTAATGCTGTTCTCTAAACAATTAGGGATAATGTTTCTCCTTTGCTTTCTGTCTCTTATCGATTATTCTCCCCCATAAGATGTAGTTTATCATTTGACCACTTTCACAGACTGACATGCACAGGTACACACACACACACACACACACACACACACACACACACACACACACACACACACACACACACACACACACACACACACACACACACACACACACACACACACACACACACATGCACACGCGCACACACACACACACACACACACTCTCTCATTGTGTGAGCTCTACTGCTGCTATCGAGGAAAAAGGGTTAGATTTAGTGTAAAGACATGACAGAAAAGAACATCAGGGGAGAGAAGAGAATGAAAGGGAGAGAGAGAGCAATTGAGTGAGTGAGAGCAAGCAAGGGAGGGCGGGTGATAGGCAGGTGGAGTCCATAGTTGCCGTGGCAACCTCTCCCATAAATGGCAAGTAGGGATATCGCGTTGCAAAGGTCAGGTTGTACGAAGAGAGCAAGAATTGTGCAATGATGAAGACCGAAGGGAGAGAGAATTAACGAGACAGAGGTAAATAAAAAAAAAAGCCGGGAGAGTGGACAGATGCAAAAGTATTTTCCGTTTACGGGGAGGCAGCAGCAGAACCTGGGATTTCTTGTCATCTCGTGGATGTGCAGAGCATGGACAGCGAGGAGCGAGGGAGGGGGGGAGGAGGAGCTGGAGAGGAGCGCAGCGCAGCAGCCAGTCAAGCAGCCCGCTGCTCAATTAGCCAACACCAGCAGGAGCCAGCCACCCATCTGCGAAGGAGTTAATCGGCTGGTGTTGTAATGAATTAAATAAAGAGTTTCCGCCGCATGTGCTACTAGAGAGCAAGACAGACAGACAGACAGAGAGAGAGAGAGGGGGAGAGTTAGAGAGAGAGGGGGAGAGAGGTGGCCTGAGCGAAGGGAGAGGGAGGGTGAGACGGGCAAAAAACACCATGAGGCATCGCTGCACCTGACCGACAGCCTGGGATGACTGGAGTAGTGGACAGGTGCACTGCAGGTGAGACGGGACTGCAAGCTGGAGGCTGTTGTAGAGAAGGGTGTGTGTGTGTGTGTGTGTGTTTGTGTCTGATAAGGATGCACGAGCTAGGATTAGATTCCACGCCTGTTGTGTTTATGCTGGTTGTTGTGGTGACGGGCGCTGCATATGCTCGGCAGGCTAGACGAAGGCTGAATGGACGATAGTGTAGACTGCACACAGCCTCTTGTGCAGCCTTTATTTTCCGTGGTGGCTAGTGTAGGTGTATTTTAAATGACACACAGAAGGGGACAGGGGCTGCGGTAACGTCGGGATGCCAAACCGGAGGAGGATTGAAGGGGGGAAAGAGTAAAGCGTGGTTGAGATTAGAGGGGGGCGGGGGTGCAGAAAGGATGACGACATGAGAAAGAGCCGGAGGTGGAGGAGGGGTGCAGCGAGTGCAGCCTGCTTTACATGCCGGTCAGGTAATGCAGCGCTACGCTCTGTGAGGCTACGTCTTCCTGTTGGAGCTCTGTGGACAACTCACACATGTATTCCTGGGTGTCTCTACGTGCATTCAGCTCTTTAGCCCCAGGTTTAATCTCGGGGCTCACAACGTGTTAAATTCAACAGGAGGTTAAATATGACAAGGTGCACATTTGAGCTAATTAGTAGAGCCTCATTGGAGAGTTTTGTCTCATCAGGGATTATGTCTGAATGAATTAGTGTGATAACGGTTGGCAGTATAAAATGATGTCTTTGAATAATTTCCGCACAAAATAAAATGCATAATAATTGCTAGGATGGAGAAGTGTTAAGGGGTTCTAACAACGTCAGCTGAGCAACAGTTAAAACAACACGAGACGGGGGATTGTGAATGTGTTGATGTTCCCTGAAAACTGTGAGTGAGCCTCATTAAAGCACAGAGAGAACACCCTGGCAGAGACAAACACACCACAAGACCACGAATGACTTCCGCACCGTTAAAGCCAGCCTTCAGAGTCATTTCGCTTTGTGGGGAAATAATATCATTAACATTGTCTAAACAAGTGAACGGCATTTATTTATGATGCTCCAATGCTGCCTCGAAGCCGCTCTGGATTCAACAGATTGTCAAGGACGAAGCTTTACTGAATAAACGACTGACACATGGCCAGGTTATCAAGGCCAACATGAGTCCAACCTTCCCTCATGTCTTATCTTATCACCAGTGACCTACTTTACCCATGATCCCTCACACCTGAGTCTTACTGAGAATTAGCTTTCTGTCTTTTATAAAGGTGTTCTAATATTAACCCAAAATGAAGAGTTTAATTCTTTAATTCTCCTTGACAGGCGACCATATTACCTAAAAAAACAAAGCAGAAAAAACTACCCTGGAGACATAAATTCTCCTTAGCGTCACATCGAAGAGTTCTCCTACTAATATTTGCTTCGACATATGTTGGTAGAAATGTATATGCTATGGGAAAGAAATAAGTGTGGGTGGAGATTATGCTCCATATAATTTTGAGTCACACTTAATGTTAGAGTGTCTAGGCAGATATATCACACAAACCTTTTTTTTACGTCTCAAAGTAAAACTGTAAAAACAGTACAGCTACATTATTTGGCAGACAGAAAATTGTGAGCTACTTTTACTCCTCTTTTTTTTGTTTTTTGCAGTATATAGATTTAGCACATTTTAACATTATTATATGCTTACCTTTAACCTTTGTGTGCTGTTTGGGTCTCTGGGACCCATTTTCAGTGTTTACTAAAAGAAAATGTATGCAATTTAATTATTTTAACCTGCTTTATTTGGGGGTGGACCTCACATCCTAGGGGGGTCCGGGGGCATACAACCCCGGGAAGATTTTTTTTTTAAATGTTGAAGTTAAAGGTGGGGTAGGTAATTTTGGAGAAACCAGCTTGAGTGCACTAGAATTTGAAAATACACAACCGGAAAAAATCTGCCACTTCCTTACAGAGCCCCTCCTCCAACACACACACGAACGCGCACATGACCAATGAGGGCACGAGATGTTTGTGCACAGATGGAAGGCCATCCAGTTATTTTAGCTGGGCCGGCTAAAATTATTGGTCGTGCTTTTTACAGCTCCACAGATGACATTTTTTTATGTATTTATTGTCAAAGCATTTCATATATTCATTGCTATCAGGATGTTGAGAGCATTCCATGGAATATAACAAAATGTGTTTCTGAAATAAATTACATACCCCACCTTTAACTACAAATGAGTATATTATAGATATATTACCTAGAGCTAACAGTTAGTATTTAGTATAGAAGCTGAACACAGACTTTTCTTGCATATTAACTACCAAATATCTTGAAGGAGTACATGCAGTATGCTTTTAGTGTGTAGTATAAATTGGGACACAGATCAGGCTTCTTTTAATACATAAGTGGTTACGAACGAGAATAGTTTTGCCTGGTTTCAATGCCGTCAATAGGTTAATCTAGTTCTGTATTTAATTTAAAAGAAAGCTTCAGTGCTGTTTAGACAAGACTCATAGCGCCGAGCTCTGTGGCGCCGAGTACAATTGTGTGCTACACATGTGGAGCCACACACACTGGTGTGTGTCCGTCCATGTGTGATCATCTCAGGGTGCAATAAAGAGCAGGCAACAATGCAAATAATTATTAAAAAGTTTCAATTCAGAATCAAGGCATCGTCTGATCGGCTCTTCTGATTGACCTTTATAGAGACCACAAATCCAAGTCTTGACAACTAATACCAAGTGTTGACCCTTGGTGGGCAATCAATTGTTGCACCAAACCTGATCAAAACTTCAGTAAAGCCAACATAACATGTAATAAAAGGTGAGACATGCACAACACAAAAGATTACAAATATTAGCATTATTATTTAATCATCGCTGAGTGTACTTTTGCCCAGGAACCATTACCACTTAAGCAACAAATTGCACTACAGAACATTAATAAGAGAGAAAAAAACTAGACAGCACAGAAAAATGATAAAACCAAAGATACTGTCAAAGAATGGCAGCAGGGCCAAATGAGGGAACAATAAATAAAAGATAAGCTTGCAATAAGGTTGTTAACGGTTGATATCACTCTCCCTGTAATGCTAATGTACTGAAATAATACAGGCTTTTGTTGAGACAGTATTACCAACTATCATAAATCAAAACTTGCCTGTCACTTTTTTACCCTCCCTGCTCCAGGAGAGTAATGTGGTTCCTGCAGAAGGGAGGAAGACTGGACTGAAAATTGCCGTCAGATAAGAATAGGAACTAGAATAAGAGTTTGGATTAGAATTACAATTCATGAACTCGACGGGGGGGTTATTACGTTTGAATGGAAAGCTCACTTCCTGAGGCCTTGGCCAACATGCAGCTTTTTTGGCACTTTGGCAGAGCAGCAGGAAGGACAAATGGGCTCATGAGTGACTCAGCATGGAGAGAAAAAAGTGGTGATGTGACGATTTAGTTGAAAGAGCAGAGCAGGTGGATTGAGAGTGAAAGAGACAGCCGAGTGCGAGGAGGAGACGGAGCCGGTGGTGGAGGAGTCTGGAAGAGAGTCCAACATCGGAACAACAGAGTGCGCTGCTGTTTGATTCGATTTCACTCTTTTCATTTCCTTCCCTTTCACCAGTAACAGCCAACAGTGCAATCTTGTTTCAGGTGCTCTGTAACCTGAAGCCTGCAAAACACAGCCGCCCCCCGCATTAACACCAATCAAATTTAACGATTCTGGTTCGGATTAGATGAAGCTGTCAACAATTTTAATGAGTTTCCTATAGGGCCTGTCAAAAATGGAACGCAACAAGGAACTGATTTAGGAAATGCAACCGGTTATACTTCTCAAGGAGGATGCTTTGGATCTCAGTGTCAAACACCTCACATCTCCTCTCCAGTCCAGCCTGTTCTAAAACAAGTTGTATTTATGTCATTGATCCTCTGTTATTATTTCAGAAGCAAGTCCCTAACTTTTCTCTTTCTGTTTCCCTCCCCTTCCCTATTTTGTCCTTCATCATCTCATCAGCAACAGCAACAGCAACAGCCCAACTACTGGAGCTTTAAGGTCAGTGCTGCTTGTCTTACTGTCCCTGTCTCTTCGTCATCTTCGTGTGTGTGTGTGTGTGTGTGTGGTGTGTGTGTGTGTGTGTGTGTGTGTGTGTGTGTGTGTGTGTGTGTGTGTGTGTGTGTGTGTGTGGTGTGTGTGTGTGTGTGTGGTGTGTGTGTGTGTGTGTGTGTGTGTGTGTGTGTGTGTGTGTGTGTGTGTGTAGGTGTGGGTGTGTGTGTGTGTGTGTGTGTGTGTGCGTGTGTGTGTGTGTGTGTGTGTGTGTGTGTGTGTGTGTGTGTGTGTGTGTGTGTGTGTGTGTTGAGGGATTACGTCAGACTCCTCGGGCAGCACCAGTCTATCTCCTTGGTTCTCTGGCTTCTGCGACACCCAGATCACTTGACATCTCTCGGCTCTTTGGGCAGTGTGAGAGTGTGTAGTGGCAGAGGTGTCAGGGGTGGCGACAGCTTAAACTTCTCCAGCTCCATTTAATCTGCAGAAGGAGATTCTCTCAGGATTTATGATCCCTTAGGCAGCTGGCATTAATGGCTAGAAGCCATGTGACCCTTCTGAAGTATTACTCACACCGACTGAGACATTAAGTAGACATTTCAGACATGCCGCTGAGGCATGACTGAAATAATACTTTGACATTAGCACAGAGGCTTGAGTCATGGCTGGGCGGCTGAATGTGTTTTGTTCACAGGTTGCAAAGAGGCAATAAGTGCTAAATGAACTGGAGAAGGCCAGCGTCAAGATGTATAGAAAGTGTTTATCTATTTAAAGAGTTGAACCAATTTTGTAGCTTGTGTGTTTTTTTAATGTGTATCACTTTGTTGTGGCATTACACTGCACAAAGGCAGGCAAGGAGGCGTCCTATCTAAACAGAAAGTTAAAGAACGTTTAATGTGCGTGAGAGAAGAGCCTAAGGCTTCTCTGCGGTGTAGTCTTCCCTGAATCCCTGCTTACAATATCATTTGGACAGGTTGGAAATGTCACTGAATATCAATGTCCTTTGCCCTGACCTATAGGGAAGGCTGAGCAATATATAACTCACTTACACAAGTACTACAACCTCAAGCAAGAGTGATAGCAATAGAATTTAGAGCCCCGGCCATCAGATCCATCCAAAACCAGAGGATTTCAACTCTGCAGGACTTTCAAGTGGTGGTTTGCAAAAGCTCTCTGGATGTTTTTGTAAAAGATTTGTCAAACATTACACAGACACTAGGGATGTCCCGATCACCTTTTTTTGCTCCCCATCCGATTCCGATCATTTGATTTTGACAATCTGCAGATACCGATTTTTCCCGATCCGATCTTTATGCAATGCATTAAGAGAAAACAAAGGTAACAGATAACGGCTGGTCATCCAACATCAGCTATCTTGGCTGTTCTTTTTTTGGCCTTTTCACTGTTCTGGGGCAGTTTCTCTTTCCTTTTGAAAGTCTCTGAAAGTGTTGGTTGTTTCAGTGCCGTTACCTGAGTGGCCGCTGTGTACTCGTTGTGTTGTTGTTGGTGTTTGTTTCTCAGGTAGCGTATTAGATTGGTCATGTTGAACGTAGCTCTGTTCTTTCCACCACGCGGAACCTCCGCCTTGCAAACATTGCATCTGGCTGTTACACTGCCTTCGCTTTCAATTTTATAATACTTCCAACTCCTGACATTTTCTCTGTCCCGACTCCCGAGTCACCAGCTGAACGTAGCCTCTCGTTAGCTTACTGCTACTATTAGACACTGCGCCCACTCTGTTGCCAGATTTGAGAGAAATAAGCAACCAGGTCTGAAAACAAGCCCAAAAGAAGCAACACATACATGATGTTGTGTAATTTTAAACCAAAACTAAGTCCTCAGGATGACTTTAAGACGTGAATATGGTCATTTTTGTTTTGTAACATTAAATAAAATAATAAAAATATTTTATAAAAAAAAAAAAAACGATCCCCGATTTTTTTCTTCCGATCTTTTGAAAATCACGTGATCGGCTCCGATCCCCGATCACGTGATCGGATCGGGACATCTCTAACAGACACATGCTCATGTTTGTTTATAAAGAATAACATTTGTAAGTAAGTGTGTCTAGGACTACTGAAAACTTTGAAAACGTTGAACAGGAAAGATCTGTAACTACGGACAACTTTCATTATGGATTATATCAACAGATTAGTTTATCTTTTGGTTCACAACGACTAAATAGTAAATGCGTGCTAATCATAATTTGTATTTTCCATGTAACCAGCAGCCATAGAGAAAGACATTTGTTTGAGAATGAGTTGAAAGCAGAGGGGGAACATTTTTTACACACCAGAGAATGATTACAACATTTTCTTTCCTGTAGTGTGTTATACAGCTTTTTGTGCATATAAATGGGCTGCATAAAGTATAAATAGCATCAATTGGAAATACTCAAGGAAAGTACCAGTACAGAAAATGTTTACTTAAGTACAGTACTTGACTATATGTACTGTGACTATTCACCACTTTGCAGGTGTTGGATATGGAATAATGCACAGTTAAACTGGGATAAAAAAAGAGAGGACATTTTACGACATGTTGGTGCCTGCTGTGTTTTCAAGCTACTTGTCTTTCAGAAAAAGAAAATCACTTCCTGCAATCTCAGCCATCATCTCCTCTCTCAAAGAGAACGACATTCTGCTCCCTTTTCTTCTGAGCAAACCGTTTAATATCGCTGCGTAATTTACAGCACTTTAGCAAAGCAATTGGTTCCCTGCATTGACGACTCCAGGTATATAAGAGAATGGAGTTTAGGGGGGTTGTTTGTCCAGGCAGAAGATTAAGGTTAGAGATGGATTGATTTTAGGGAGCCGTTTTCTTCCTCCATTTTCTAAAAGTAATGGGTGTGAACTTGTTTGTTGTGAACGAAAACCCAGCTTATAGTTGGACGGAGACAAAGCAGGCTTGAACTGCAGAAAGTGACAGCACAATCATGTCACCTGGATGAAGCTTTGACCTCTGTCACTAGAGACTGAAGCAGAGGAAGATCTGTTGACGTGGAGCAGCTCAGCAAGAAACAGAATTGAGCTTTGGGAGTGGACAGATGATTGACAAGAGACACAAAAAAAGATTGGAGGGAGACGTACAACCTGAAGCAAGCTTTTCAGAAAGAGGAAAATATCATTCGAAGAATTTTCATCAAGAAATAATGGAAGAGAAGAGATGTGGTTAGGCGTGAGGTTTGTGATATTCACCATTTCACACCTCAAAAGCCAAACACTTCATTGTCATATCACACACATCGAGTCTGTTGCTGACATGTCTGGTTGATGTATATTGTCTCCTCGCTCAACTCCATCAGAATGTCAAACCACTTGAGAGGGAAATGACTACATTCAGGGAAGAGATCAGAGAGAATTGGCTAGCAGCAGCGGCAGCAATTGTGTGGTCAGCTTCCCTCTGGACTCCAACACTTTCATATGTGGTAACGCCTACCAAACCACCGTCTAGATAGTTACAGACTGGCTAGTGGGCTTTTATTCATTTATGCAATTGTGCTGGATGTATTTGCAAGAAAGATACATGATGTACTGAATGCTGAAATCTCTCATCTTAAATGAGCCTTATCTTTGGCACTGCCCATGTCTATTGTATTGTATAATGATTATACTTATACTTTACATTATGCTATTTCCCACAACATATATCAATCTGCCATTTGTAACGGGTAGAACCTGCAACTGTAATGCTTAATGCACTGTATGGATGATTCTAAAGAATTAAAAATAAATTAATATTTTCATTCCAAAAAATAAAAACAACACCCTCAATCGGTTTTGTCCGATAAAAAGAAGAAAAAAAAGAAAATTCAGACGATTCATTTCTCGACAATGTTTACGTAACTAACAAAAGAAAGACAGCATTACTTTCAAATGATTTGACCATGAGCGGAAATTAAGAAAAAACATTGGAGCCGCAGATGGCTGGAAGAGACAGACAATATGGTGTGTTTCGTTGTCTGCTCTGCGTCAAGTTCAATTTTATTTGACAACAAACTTAAATAACAGGCTAACCACAGTTCATACCAGCACAATTAAAGAATTTGTAGGGGTGAACAATTCAGGGTTTAAACGTAGCTTAATTCCAATTGAGTGCTGCCTGGCATCAACACTGTTTCCTCAGTGTGTTAAGCATCTTTAAAGCTGATTCTCTTCTTATTTGTTTGCACTTTTCAACCAAAAACTCTTCCAGTGCCACTCGACCTTAAAACAGAGCGTACCTGTGTGGGTGTGTACGTGTGAATGCGAGACAGGAAAAAACTTGGCGGAGGTTGAATTGAGTTTAATGCAGTTTGTAGCCTAAGGTCTGCCGTCAGACCTCTGTGTCCCGATTTCCCCATTCACTTCTGTTCTGAGTAAGATCATCATGTTCCCTACTTGTTCCTCTCCTCTGCCGTGCCCTTAGAATAGTGTAGAGTTCTCAACAATAATTGAGTGCTGTTGAAAAAGTCACTCTAAAAGAAGGAGGGAAGGGGCAAGAGGGTAGAAGGTAGAGAGATGATTGTAGAGAAAAATAAGAAGGAGGTGGAACCAGTTTCCCTCGTATCAGGCTGTGAACACGGTCCTGTATAACACTGGCATGTCTAGCAGGACCAGATGGTGCCTTCACATACAGTATAATATTTACAATGTTAAATTCCTACATGGAGAGATTTTCCGTTTTCATATCACATAAACCACCAATATGGACGCCAATGTACGTAGTTACTAGGCAAGCTGACTAGGAGCAACATATTTGGTGAGATTACACACATTCATACATCGGTTTCATTGTCTTTTTTAACAGCTTATTTATAGAAGAGGGTATAACATTGCACATTCACTGTTTTCAGCTGGTTCAGAAATATAAAATATAGTATGCAAACATGGTGAGACTCGAGCTCCGTCATGCAGCAAATTCTCAACTCCCTCTGCCTTTTCTTAGAAAACTCCAGCTATGGTTATTTAAATTCCCGAAACACGGAGATTTTGAAACAGTTCCCCTTTTAGCCATGCAGGGAAAATAATTACCATATACTCCCTGAAGAAAACTCCTTTGACATGTTTTACACATGGTGGGGCTTTCTGCCAATCCCTTTGATATTGGAAACTGGTATTGCATGTTATGCCAAATATATCTCTGTGTGTGACTTCCCCTGAGAAATAGTGTTGGGCTCGGCAGCTGGTTTCTCTACAGATGCGTTCCAGGTAGCCAAGATACCTGTAATTTGAGTCCAACAAATTATAAAATATTTTATCAACCGGCTGTTTTTTGTAATTATTGAGAAGTGATATGTAGCCGACTGACAAAGGCCAAGATTAGCCTCTTAGCAACTAAATTCATTTGGAGTTTAGTCGCTCCAACCTGTTTGCCTATTTTGTGATTTGGACTGGTAACGTCCTGTAGTTGAAAAGCACAAAAATGTAACAAAGCTCAGTTTTGCATATATCTTTACGGTGCCAGGCTAGCTGTTTCCACTTGCTTTTGGTCGTTGTGCTATGCAAAGCTTAACAACTGTCAACTTTAGCTTCATATTAACTAAAGAACTACCATAGTCTTCATAAAATGAGTGTGCCATAAGCAGAGTGGAAAGCAGGAATGCAAAGATACTTTGTTTCATAGAAAGGAAGACGAGATAAAATGCTATTGGACACTAACGTTACTATGTGTAGTACTGTATCTCACCCCCTTATATATTCTATTGCACTGTAGCTGGCCAGAATATGACAGTGATGCAGCGTATGTGCTTCTCCTCTGTGTTGTTGCTCAGTGTGGTCACATTCTAGATAAATGAGCCCATTTGAAAACACGGTGGGGGTTATCTGTCAGCATCAGCGTCCTCTGCGTGCTCAGACACTGTCTGCCACCACTATCACTGGACACCACTATCATTCTGTGTGTGGGTGTGTGTGTGTGTGTGTGACTGAATTATGTATGGTAGCAACAGAAGGAATCTTACATTTAAAAAAAGATAGCTCTGCTTTTTAGTCATGATATGGGGTTAGTAAACACAAGTGATACATGGCAGTAACTTTAAAAAGCAAATAACCGGTGATAATAATAGTTAAATGTCATACTGTAACAGCTCATTCACTTTAATGTAGTAAAGCAAAAACTAATGTATATCTATTAATGAAACAAATCGTCAAAAAGCATTTCAAATGTACGGAGCCCCTAAAGGGACATGAAAAAAAAAAAAAGTCGGGATAACGGGTTAGTATCTCGTGCTCACGAGAAACTAACCCGTTATCCCGACTTCTTTTTTTACCGGTGCACCAAGGAGGAAGTGGAGCGCACAGTTAAAACGTCACTCTTTAGCTGTTTGGATGAAGGTGAACACAGTGTAGGCGGTGCGTAAAAGCTCTTTGAGCGCTGGTGCTGCTCTTCTCACACGTTCCGTTGCCTCCTGGAGTGACCACACACCCCAGGCCGAAATGTCCTTAAAATCAAGTCTGAGTTCGAAATATATCTCAAATAATGTACAGTATGCACTGTCATTTCCCCACATAAACATCACAGTCTGCTATGAAATGGTTGTCTCCTGTGTGCTCCACTTCCTCCTTGGCGCACCCGTAACTTTCTCAAAACTTTCATGTCCCTTTTAGGGACTACGTACAAATGTGGTAAATTGTAGACACATGTATTTAATACGACATCATTTATCGAAAATATAATGGAAAATAATACATACTTTATTAAATGATAAAAAACCAGGATACAATTTAATACATAGAAGGCATAGCATAACATGAGGAATAAAGTTACAAATTACAATATTTAAATAATGCGCACATTTAGAAAATGCACATATAACACCACAGCTAAATCAGAAAGTATTTCAACTTTGCGTTATTTAAAAATGAATCAATTTCGGAGTTTGGCTGTTGGTTACAACAAATTGAGATGGAAAATGTCTTTACTTTTGAATAAATATTTAAAAAAAATGTAAATAAAGGTAATCCCTAGCTGTTGTATTGTGTCTTGTTTTACAGCCTAAGTCAAAAACATGTTGTGAAGCTTCTAACAGACTGTCAAGTTAATTAAATAATATATGAATGGAAGCCACAGTGAATCCATGCTACACATTGGGGAAGAAAAAATCAATCCTTGAGCAGTTGTGTTCATGGTGAAAGGCTGAGGGAACCAGCACAGCTACTGTACTGTGGCTAAGGATGTGTCTGCTCCTGCCATCCAAACAAGCATCACAGAGCATTGTGGGAGCTCATTACAGCCGCCCCTGAGCTGCAGGAAACGCTACAGCGGTGGAGGATCAGGGAGCCAGTTCAGTGAGCTCAGCCCTGCTGCACTAACAGTCTTTCAGGGAGAAGATACTGGGCAGAGTCCTGCAGGATAAACCAATAGTGACAGCCTGGGATTTGCATCCGCTTCTCCTCCCCTCCCACAAGTCCTTATTAGAGTTCCTAACAGCACAGGGGAAAGAGTTTGGATGCTGTACACATTTCGAGGAAACATGACATAACTTATGCTGAGCTGGAGCACAGTCTCCAGCTTAATCTCGCCACCAGAGGTGATTCATAAAGGCTGATTCCCTGGAGTGCTGTGCCATTTGAGAACAACTATATTGTGCTTTTCTGCTGCGGCATTCAACTGATGACGGATACTGTGACGCCGGTAATTGTTAGTGAATGGCTGGCAGCTAAACCATTGTCAAGGTCTCATTCATCTTGTTACGTGGTTGATTGTGTATTGTCTCATTGTGTGTTCACTGTCACTTTCTCCGGTTGGTCTTACTCCATTGGCCCCGTCTAATCCATTCTCTCCGCCTTGATTTGACCTCTTAGTTAATGAGTGTGTGTTTCCTTGTGCTTTGTCTTCCTGCAGAGCCGCAGCCCAAGGCATTCCCAGTCTACCCAGTCTGGGCTTGCCGACCAGGCCGCCAAGCTCTCCTTCGCCTCAGCTGAGTCCCTGGAGACCATGTCAGAAGCTGACATCCCCGTCGGGTTTAACAGGATGAACCGTTTCCGCCAGAGCCTGCCGCTGTCCCGCTCTGCCAGTCAGAATAAGCTACGATCTCCAGGTTAAGATTTAAAGCACTGCTCTGTCACCACAAGCTGGCCGGACTCCAGGCAGATTTACAGCGGTCTGTTTACCTCGTCAGGCTGGTGATGTGCGGCGCCGCGCTTACACAGAACGGGAGAAAGTGTCTTACTCTCATCTCAATTACCGTTACAGTTTGCTCTAATTGCTCTGCTCCAGAAGACTGGAGAGTAGTGAGTGCTCGCATAACATAACTTTCTGAATGGTTAATTAACTTATAACGAGTTGATCTATTTAAGTGTAGACACAAATACTCTTAATATATTCACGATGAACTAACAAGCAAGTGTGTAGGTGTACAATTAGAAAGAATGGTTTATTTTAAAAAACCCTGACATTTTCAGAGAATGTTTTCCAGTTTATTGCTAGTGTTGTTTATTTGACTGTAAGACTGCGTGCCTGTATTCATCACAAATGAATGAGGATATGTTTTTGTGCAACGGCAGTTTTGAGAGCAGGTTTACTACAAAAGGGCCTTGGCAGTGTATTACTGTGAGGCTTGTCCAGATCAAGGAGTGGTGTTGCATCAGGTATTGCGAGAAAAAAACGATCTGTAAAACTAAATTACAATTGACTGACGAGGGCTGTATTCAATGAGGAGATCACAGAAGAGCGAAGCTGCCTCTCGCTCCTCTCCGTGTCTCATTACTAACCACTTTGTTTTCTTCTCTCCCCAACTCCTCTGAAATATATTCACCTATGCTGCTTGACTTTTAATCACTGGTCTTTCTTTGCTTTGCTTGTTGTTTTTGTTTGTCCCCCGGGTGTATGCAGATGAATTTGCAGGTTAGTCAGGCGCCATCTTTAACACAAACAAATCTAAGGTTTCAGCATTTGACCAAGTATTCCATGAAGCGGGGGTATTTTGCCATTTGATTATAGGAAGTAAAAGTTTAATATATTAGTTGTAAAAAGTCAACTTGCCTTTATCAAATATGCACCTTAGCTGTGAATTCTAACGCAGCTACCCACACAGTCCTATTCTCACGTTCAGAAAGGGATGATTCTGCTGAAATCTGAGAATAAAAATCATTCTTCATCATCTTGTATATTTGAAGGCAGAACATTTGTATAATTATTGACTGCAATATATCCATCAAAATGGCATAAAAAAAAGTGATTAGTTATTCTTTCCATCAACAGAAGCCATCCCCTTCTCACTCACACGCCACTCTCTTTTAGGCGTGCTGTTCCTGCAGTACGGGGATGAGACGCGTCGGGTTCACATCACCCACGAGCTGAGCAGCCTGGACACGCTGCACGCCCTCATCGTGCACATGTTCCCTCAGAAGTTGACGGCAGGAATGCTGAAGTCGTCCAACACGGCCATCTTGATCAAGGACGAGGCACGCAACGTCTTCTACGAGCTGGAGGACGTCCGAGACATCCAGGACCGCAGCATCATCAAGATTTACCGCAAAGAGCCCATCTACGCTTCCTACCCGGCTGCACCTCACCTGGCTAACGGAGACCTGAGGGTGAGGAGACGGGAGCTGGGGCGTGGGGAGGTGAAGGGGTTAACGATTTTATTCAAAGGAAGAATGCTATCTGATATCTTGCTCGTCTGATGTCAGTGAGAACCTCTATTATGCCGTGCCTCTACATGAAGAGCAGCAGTGTGCTTCTTTGGCTAGGCGTATTTTTAATACTTTAAAGGAACCTTTGAGTGTTACGGTGTATAAGTTAGTAATTTAACAGGAATTCCTCCTGGAAATGTACTTTCTTATCTTCAAGTAGGCCATCTGTTGATGTGCAGACACCAGAGAACAATGTTCCTCTGTGAAATGAGCATATTTCAACATTCCAAGTTATTTCTGCTTCAGTGAAAAGCAAGGAAGCCTGAGGGAGACCGTTTTTTAATTATTTTATACAAAACCATGCTTACCATCTGCATAGATTCACCCAATGCTGAGAATACAACCGCTATTAACCATGCAAACAGCAGTTTGTATGTATATTGTGTTTGCATGTATTGTGCTGTAGGTTGTAAGTATTGGTGTACACTTACATGCTTGTTTATGCATGTGTATACAAAGAAAAGTAAAGATATGTAGTGAGAAAGCTGCGCGGCATGCAATCAAATGTGAATCTACATTTATACATATAAAAAACCCTAACAAGGGATAATTTGTTGTAACACATTTAATTTGGCAAAACCATTATCAAAGTAACCCAGCATCTTTCACAGTGCATGAAAGATGATTGTTTTCTCCATTTATCGTTTGATCATTTAAATATCCCAAAACAGTACTAAATGTCCATTCAAGTTTCTCAGCGCCTAAGGACTTTAAATGTTTTGTTGTGTCTTTCCAAAGCCCAAAATATATTACATTTAAAAAGATATTAATCATACAAATGCAGTCACCACATTTTGTTCTGTCAATTTTGCATGAAAATGTACTTATTATTATTTCATGGTAAGTGTGAGGTGAACGGTTAATGTATTCTCCGTAACTTGAGGCTGCATCTTAACAAGCATGTTGCCATGTATTTGCTCTTGTGCATGTCGTGCCTGGTGGTGTCTTGTGGAGCAACTAGAGGCTTTACGCTGTGCCCTAATCTATTTGTTTGTTTAGGTTGTCTCCATACAGATTGTGCAAACCAGAACACCTCATATACTGTAGCTTTGTAAATATACAGAATGTGTATATATATTTGTCCCTAGACATAACCGCTCAACAGCACACATTCCTTTGTCACGCTCCAGCATTTCCTGTGTATTACATGGTGCCGCTTGACAAGGTTGGTTAGGATGCTGAGAAGGAAATGAAAACAAGAGAAACAGCAATGGGAAAGCATCAAATGTAGTAATGTGACAAGGGAAAAGTGAATATATGTGAAGTTGGAGAAATTAGGAAAATCCCTACATTAGAAAAGCACAGGCAGAGGTGGGTTTTGAGATATTCTGATGCTCTACAAAGAAAAGCAGGTCGAGAAAAAGATAATAGCTAAGAGGACATATATATTTTCTGTTATTCTGTTCAGTTCTGTATGCATTAAGGTGTTGAGTGTCCTGCATCCTGTCACTACAACTACATGGAATACATATTAATGATTTGTTTTAGCATATTATCTGCTTGTAATAATATACTAGTAACCTATAACCTGTGAAGACAAGAAGCAAAGAGACATTTTGGAATATGCATGTGCTGGACAACATTTTTATTCTCTAATTTGGCAAATTTAAAACAACACAACAAACAACACGCAACATTTGGTCTCTTGAGAACCATCTTCTCGTGAGATGTACAGCATTTGACAGCTGATTTATTGTCTGTCAGATCTCAGTTGTGGTTATGTCAAACCGCCTCATGGGACACATCTCATCTGTATTTCTCCATGGTAACCCGCATCCCTGCTTGTTCATTTCAGAGGGATATGGTGTACTCCTCTCGCGACTCCTCCCCAACTCGCCGCCTCAACACCCTTCCATCCTCTACGTCCTCCAGCTCCCCGTCCCGCTCACGGCTCTCTTACAGCGGTGGCCGTCCTCCATCCTTCACGGGATCCCAGCATGAACAGCCCCGACAACCCCACCATGCCCCGGCCGGTCAAGGTCCAAACGCAGGCCTGTCTCCGTCGCCCAGCGCCATCCTGGAGCGCCGCGATGTCAAGCCTGATGAGGAAGTCTCGGCAAAGAATATGGCTCTGATGAAGAACGAGAGCCTGTATGCAGATCCCTACAGCCTGATGCACGAGGGCCGCCTCAGCATCGCCTCCACCCAGTCCCTCGCTGCCATCGGAGACCCCTTTAGCTTCCCTGTAACCAGTGGCCTGTACCGCCGTGGCTCTGTGCGCTCCCTAAGCACCTACTCAGCTGCTGCCGACCTGGAGGACTCCCTCTACAAGCCTGGAGGCTCACTCTACTCCGACACCTACTCCTCAGCCACACTGGGCATGGGATTTCGAATGCCGCCATCATCCCCGCAGAAAATCCCCGACATGCAGATGAGGGACAGGGACTCGTATTCCAACCCGCCCAGCAGAGCCTCACCTGTCAGGCAGAGCTTCCGCAAGGACTCTGCCTCTTCCTCTGTGTTCATAGAGAGCCCCAAGTCCAGGCCCAGCTCTGGTTCAGAGCCTCTGTGTCTGACAGCCGGGCCCGGGGAGGGCGGCAGGGCCACGCCTGGATTTGGTTCCCTGTCTGGACAGGACCTTGAAACCAGCAGGTCAGTACTGTCTGAGTGGAGAATTTAATTAAGGTGCTTTATTGTTTAAAGTAGGTTTTGAACACTTGTTTTTATAATCAGCTTCTAAGGGAAATGAATAATCATCTGTAAAAATGAAACAAGAGCACTCTGGTTGTTTTGCATGAACAGTTTCTGTATTTGTGTTTTTTTTATGTTGGTTTAAACTGGCTTCACGGAATTCTAGTGAAGGGAATCAGAAGATGATTTAATATTATTATAGTTGATTTTCTCTTAGACTTTAATTTAGAATTTCTTTGGCTGCAAGCAGATATTTACATGTACTTACAAAGCTGTATTGCTTACTCTACTGAACTGTGTGTTACATATTATCACAGCCAAACAAATCTTTTTATAATTTAATCCTATGTTCACCTGCCTTTGAGCTTTTGGTGATTTGGCATTTTCTGCAACATTTATTTTCAAATCCCAGATCAACTACTTTTAATGTATGATGGATATTGCATGTTGTATACTTTAAGAGTTCTGATTTATATGATCATTGTAACTGCTGAAAACGTGTCTTTGAGTACCATGAAAAGCACACTATAAATGAAATTATATTACTTACTACCATTTTCCTTTTCAGGGATCAGCGTCTGGAGCGCATGGAGGCGATGGAGAAGCAGATAGCCAGCCTCACTGGCCTGGTCCAGAGCGTGCTGACCAGAGCACCAGACAGTGACAGCACGTAAGACTCCCATTGCACCCCATTAACCCTTTAAATCTCGC
Organism: Pseudochaenichthys georgianus; assembly: GCF_902827115.2. NCBI lineage: Eukaryota > Metazoa > Chordata > Actinopteri > Perciformes > Channichthyidae > Pseudochaenichthys > Pseudochaenichthys georgianus. The sequence goes on from NC_047510.2 coordinate 13,211,827, forward strand.
AGATACAGCTTCAGGTTTGTTACATAGGCAGCATTATCGACGACAACGGTGGCAGGCTGTTATCAGAGCCATTATCAGCATTAGTTTGTGTGAGCAAAACACGAGCACAGAGCACTAAACATTAGCTACAGGGCACAGTGCTATTGATTTTTGCATTGATACGTAGAAATGTGTAAGATAGCTTTTAAGTTGATTTGGAGTTCCTCGTATTTAAGGAACATTGTTATCACTTCAGCCTCATGAACACTTCAGGGGCTCATTAACAAGAGGATAGCTTGTTAATGTAGTCCGATAGTGTCCAGGAGTAGTGCTGTTAGCGTTAGCACTGTAATTGCCTTGCCCTGTGGCCGTTAATCCTCAGATGCGGCCTGCTGCGTCTCTGCATGATGGCGGGCTGCCCTCCAGACCAAGGGACGGAGTTCTCACGGCCCTTACCTTTTTCTTCCAGCGAGAAGACCGACACCAACAGCGACGGCTCCGCCACCGAACGTGAGTACCCAGCCGTTACCCACCAGCCCTTGTTGTTACTAACACAGTAATGCCTTGTTTACATTTTTGGGACAATTTATTTTCCACACTTTAAAGAGGCTAAAGGACACAAACAAGAATTGATGGTGATCTGAATGTAGTTTAGGACAAATGAATTCAAATTTGACAAAGCTCTCACAAGGGGATTCACAATGGAAACTAACGCTTTGTTTAGAGTTGTGGATTTGGTTATTTAAAGCGTGCTTTTCATACTTGTAGTTCAAACCGAGGATTTGTTGTTGTTGTCATACTCAGTCGGATGAAAGCAAATATCAATTTATCCAATTTTGCCCAGTATAAAGCTTTTAGCCTTTCAGCATTTAATTTTGAAGTACTGATAGAAATCCTTTTCCAACAGGTGTAGCCCATACAGGCCGAATCATATCTGACTTAAATCATTTATTTTATTCTATGCATTTCTCTCTTTCTTTCTCACATGTCCATAACTCAGTAGCTCAGTTTTGGCATAAACAAAGCTTTTCTTTGACCAGACTTTCACATGGCCAGTAAATATGAAATGAGACTACCCCGTCCCTCTTTGTCTCTCTAGCACCCTCTCATTTATTCCAAGGTAACTGGCTCACTCTTTTTATATTCCAGCTGGACGGCTGAAGAAGAAAGGTAGTTGTCATCTCCTTCTCTATCGCCCTTTTCTTTTCCACCTATCAGACATTCTCATGGCTCTCTGCTCTCTGTATGGGTGTGTGGTGTTGCTGGGTAGCTGGCGGTGTCTATCCTCACGTTTTCCTCCTGGCTGGTTTCCCTGAGAGCGGAACCCCCTCGTCCTGTCTCTGTCTCTACTTTTTAATTTCTGCTTGGTTTTTTCCTTTGGGAATTTCAGAAGGTTGTCTTTGTCAGAGACTATGCTCTCCTTTTTAATTGTGTATAAGAGTGTATATGTGTGTTCAGGAAGCATACATGTGTGAGAGAATAGCTGGAGAGTCAATGGCCATATTCACAAAGCCCTGTGTCAAGATAAGAGCATGGTTATCCCCCTGTGTGTCACTACTGAAAAGACTAATTGCTCTTCCATATGGGCTACTAATAGCATGAGCTCACATTTCTCCCAGTGGGCTATTAGAGTTTTGTGAATATGGCACTTTTTTAAAGTTCACACACTGTATATGCTCCAGTTTGTGCAAATGTTTCTATTATGTACGTTTCTTTGAGCCTGTATGCTGTTTGTGTGTTTTCATTTGTCATGCTGGCTAACTGAAATCTCACCGGAGCACAGCCCAGCAAGCTAATCAATTTGTTTCCCAACGACCTCCTGGTGACCCCCCTTGTCCTGCTCTGTGATTGGCAGCTCATACACCGTCGGCCCCTCTAGCTCTGATGCCGCCACCACCTTCTCTCTTAACCCCGGTTAACGGCGCCGGCAGCTTGAAAATGAAGCTCCACCTGAACGGCCTGCAGCAAAATGCCACCGACCTGCGCAAACAGCTCAGCCAGCTACGCAAGATGCAGGTAAACATTAAATCAATCGCAGAAAATGCATGTTTTGTTTCTTCAAGGGCCTGTTCTCCCAAGTTACACAATTCTGTTACACAGTTTTTAAGATGCCCTATTATGCTTTTTTGAATGTTCCCTTTCCTGTAGTGTTTTATATAGGTTTTTGTAAATGTAACTGGTCTGTAAAGGCTAAAAAACCATAGTTTCCTCCAGAGGGAATTTCTCTCCCAAACCCCCACCCCGCCTGATATGCCTATTGGACTCCTTTGTTCACTTCTGCGACATAGTGACATCACTATGTAACACTCTCACTTCTATTGGCTAGCGCTCGATGTACAGTACATGTTAGGCTAAGGGGCATGACATCTCTAAGCAGTTCACCAATCACAACAGAGTCATCGTGCTAACCAATCAGAGCAGACTGGTCTCTGGTTTCAGACTGAGGGTGAATGGAGGTGATACTATATGAGAGGGCAGTATGACAAAAATAAAGACCTTTTTGAACATAAAAGCATGGTTTCTGATCATTCTGATAATTTCAATTATTCTGTGATAAATTAATTCATAATGCATCTCCTTTTCATCATTTTGATTCGTCTGAATTACGTACAAAGAGGGATTCTTAGCACGGTCCAAAATGTCTCACTATTGACAAGCAATGTATACAGAATGTGAGCCAAGATTATGTTTCCATGCTGTGGTTTACTTGTATTCCACATATTGCACCAACGTTGTAGAATAGGGCTCAGAATTATCTATTTATTCTACATTCAATCGGTTATCTAAAATGTTTATGATGAGCGAGTGTATACTGTGCAGTTTTTTCTATACAGGAGACGTGGCTTTGATGTTTATTTGATCTTCACATCAATACAACACCTACAGTAAATAACACCTGCAGGTTCACATACTTGTACTGCCTGATAGGGATGTCCCGATCACCTTTTTTTGCTCCCGATCCGATTCCGATCATTTGATTTTGACAATTTGCCGATACCGATTTTTCCCGATCCGATCTTTATGCAATGCATTAAGAAAAAAAAAAGGTAACAGATAACGGCTGGTCATCCAATGCGATGAATTCAGCTATCTAGTTATTTGTTTGGCCTTTTCACTGTTCTGGGGCAGTTTCTCTTTCCTTTTGAAAGTCTCTGAAAGTGTCGGTTGCTTCAGTGCCGTTACCCGAGTGGCCGCTGTGTACTCGCCGTGTTGTTGTTGGTGTTTGTTTCTCAGGTGGCGTATTAGATTGGTCGTGTTGAACGTAGCTCTGTTCTTTCCACCACGCGGAACCTCCGCCTTGCAAACATTACATCTGGCTGTTACACTGCCTTCGCTTTCAATTTTATAATACTTCCAAACTCCTGACATGTTCTCTGTCCCGACTCCCGAGTCACCAGCTGAACGTAGCCTCTCGTTAGCTTGCTGCTACTATTAGACACTGCGCCCACTCTGTTGCCAGATTTCAGAGAAATAAGCAACCAGGTCTGAAAACAAGCCCAAAGAAAGCAACACATACATGATGTTGTGTAATTTTAAACCAAAACTAAGTCCTCAGGATGACTTTAAGACGTGAACATGGTCATTTTTGTTTTGTAACATTAAATTAAAAAAAAATATTTTATAAAAAAAAAAAAAAAAAAAAAATCCCGATCCCCGATTTTTTTTCTCCCGATCCCCGATCTTTTGAAAATCACGTGATCGGCTCCGATCCCCGATCACGTGATCGGATCGGGACATCTCTACTGCCTGACATATTGAGGGCATTGTATCTTTTGAGAATTAATGATGACATGGAGTAAAAGCTTGGCTCGCATAGCATGGTATTCTACAGAGATTCAAAATGTCACTCCAGTTGCGGAATCAGATGAAATGCCACAAGTAAGGGTTAACTGGAAATGTGGAGATACAGCCCTCATTTATTCCATTTATCTCTGATGCCATGGTTACCGCAGGAAGAGATGAGATAAATGCTTTCAGCGGCAGAGGAGAGGATTCAAGTCTCTCACAGGGAGAAAGGAGAAAAAAAGAGTAACGGCCCGTCCAGCGCCATATAGACCAGGGGTGTCAAACTCAATATCATCGCGGGCCACATCAGCATTATGGTTGCACTCAAAGGGCCGGTTGTAACTTTAAGACTATATAAAAATACATATATAAATATATCATATATATAAAATAATGTATTATATTACATCATTGCCTCTGCATTGGATTATCATCGGATAGGGTAATAACTTCATAATTAACTACGTCTGAAAGCAGAAGTCTAGGGCAAATAATTGCAAGTCTCTTCAGTGCATATGTCCCAAAATGATTTAAAAAGAAAAGCCAAATTCTGGAGAAAAAAGAAATAGAAGTGACATTTTGAAATAAAAATCTAATTCTGAGAAAAAGGAATTCTATGAAAAAATGCATATTTTGAAGAAAAAAAGGCAAATTCTGAGAAAAAAGTCATATTTGAGATGCATTGTGGGACATGTAGTTTATGGGCAACATGCTTCTGTAGCATGTAACCGTATAATAAACATATTATATTCTTTGAAAGCTCTTGTGGGGCCACATAAAATGAAGTCACGGGCCTTGAGTTTGACACCCCTGATATAGACTATCTATATGGCGCTGGGCCCGTCCACACTACAGCTTCAAAAAAAGCTTGGAGCTGGGCGTGTCTGAAGCTCGACCAACAACCAATCACATGAATCTCCCGCCCCTGACACACAAGCAGCGGTTTGATTGGCTAGAGCTTGTACTGGCATATGATTTGATTGGCTGACGCTTCCACCGAAAGCTTCAGAAGCTTCAAAAGTTGAACATTGCTCAACTTTTGCCCTGAAACGCCAGGAAAGCTCCGCTCTGCTTCCCACAATGCAGTTCGGCGAAAAGTGACGTCACTCATTCATTCCTATGAGAGTTGCTCATTAGCGCATGATGATAAAATGGCCCAACTTTTGAGAGAGCGAAACGTCACAGATTACCGGCATGCCTGAGAAGTACCTGTATGTGCGCTCATAGCACATGCGCAACTTTAACCAAAATGCTCGTTCACATCAAGCACGTCAATTTGCGTACACGTAACAGCACCGCGCGTTCATGACAGCATGGTAATGGGTTGTTATTATGATGGATTTGATATTAACGAGGCGGCAGCTAGCGGCTAGCTAGTCATTATGCTAATGTTCACATCAATCGTTATGTACTTATATTACGCTGTAACAGGATCTAGTGATATCCAAGCAACAGAGCTTCATTTAGCATGAAATAAAATTGCACTGTGTATATATATATATATATATATATATATACTTATAATAATAAGTAATATTAGGCTAACTTTATTTAATACAACATTTACAGTACAAGATGTAATCATACAGCCCATGTAGTATGATAATGAATTACAGCAAACATGTTCAATATATCCAGTATTACAGCTCCGTGGGGTGGCAGTAAGACGATATGGGTCCGTTCTTATTGTGCATCCATGGGTAAAGATAAACGCAACTCACATTGGTTTCTCAAACAGCATCTCTGTAAACGTGTATTCACTGAATTTCACTCTCTGCCTTTAACGGCTCGTTGTAGCTCCAGCCCCCACCCTCCCTGTGAGCACAGTGTGCTCAGATTGGTCGGGACCATGCTGGACACGTAACATGAACGTGCCGGGCGGCGCGGTCCCGTGGGTTATATGCGCGTTCATAATGCAGAGGGAAATAACTCTCAGAATAACGTTATTAGCACATTTTTACAACTTGAGGAACGAATGTTTTTAATAAGGGCTATACAAGTGTTCATACTGGGTAGTTTATTTAGTTTTTAAAAAAGTATCCAACGATTTACAGACCACTCTTTCCCCATGTAAGTCAATGGGAAAAAGTGTTTCCGTGCCTGGCAACCAAACGGAAGTGTAGTACCGCCGTCGTTTGGCCAGCACGAATATTTTCATCTGAGTCCGGCGCACTTCCTGGGGGCTTGACGTCACCCAATTCAAAGTGAATGGGCAGAAGCGTTGGAAGAAGCTTCCAACGCCGCTGTGTGGACGGGCAGTGACAGATGATGGGCATGCAGTGCTTTTATTTGTTCCCTGACAGCAGTCACCAGGGCTGCTTGAGAGCATTGAGAGCCAACGGAGGCTGTGTGGTACCCAGAGAGGACAGTTAACCTGTATGTGTGCCCAAGTGTGAACTAGGCACCTGGACTAGTAGCCTACTTTTTCCACCAGCGATTGTCAGCGGCCTACATTTTACATGTGGCTCATGAATTATACAGAGAGTTTCCAGGAGTGAGAGGGGTCACAGGGCTGCAATATTTGAAAAACATCCTAAATGTTCTGTCTATATATTTAAAGAAAAACATCCTTAATGCGGCAGCATTGCTATCTGCAGTATAGTAATGCATATGGGGTAATTTTAAATGCTCGTGATATCTTGTTTGACTTCCTGGAACATAAGGCTGATCAATTATTCATTTTTCTTTGCTTACCAGGTGTTTCCATCTCTGGGAGTTGTATTACATGCAGTAGTCCTGTAGAATATTCCATTCATAACACAGAGCTGGAGTGGGGTTCACACTCAGTGATTCTGTCATGGAAACCCTTCACTCTCCTCAGGGTGTCCTGGCTTTTTGTGACACATTACTTGCACACGCTGATACAAAAGGAACTACTTACCGCATCTAACAGTGCTTTTAAGGCTCAAGACAATCAACAAGCAATGCCTGAAAACACATAGGCAGTCAAGGAGAGAGCACAGTGTGTTTCTGGCATCAAAAGGCAGAGAAGGTCACACAGTAAAACAAGAAGCCAAGGCATGCCCCCTGAAGGTCGGGGGAAAGAAATATATAAGTTGCAGTAAATCAATATAGTCTGTCTTGAAAAGCTTTCAGCAACTGCAATTATCCTCTTTGTTGTCCTGTTGTAGTGCTCCAATGGCAACAATATCAGATTTCACATCTTCAACAAGCTATTTTCATTATGCTATCGAGGCTAACGTTGATACGATTGCTCTTAAAACAGTTGTCAAATGTACAAAAATCCCAACTTAAGTGTTAAGTATGTTTGAATATGTGTGCAGATGGAGAACCAGGATTCAGTGCGAGTTCTGTTGAAGCGGGCCGAAGCGGAGCTGAAGGTGCGCGTGGCGGACGCCCTGAGGAAGCAGGAGGACCCTCTGCAGAGACAGCGCCTCCTGGTCGAGGAGGAGAGACTCAAGTACCTCAACGAGGAGGAGCTCATCATCCAGCAGCTCCAGTCAGTAACAGGAAATGTCTTAGTATTGGTCTAAGTCCTTTGTGAAATGTCCTTGTTTTCATCATACTATCCTCTTTTAGTCGAGGTTTAGCCTTTAAATGTCAGATTGTGTCTAAACAATCTAGTCTACCTTTTTTTTATTTTAATCTAACCTTTTTCACAAAACATGTTATCTTATTATTATCTGATGAAGAAAACACATTCAATGATTTTAAAATGCAGCTCTCTCCATTATGAGTGCAAATCCATTACGTCCAACAAATACTCAACCACCAGACCCAACCCATATTTCTGCAAACTTTATGCATTATCCTCGTAGAATTGCCAGGATTAAGATTTATAGATCAATAATCATGTTAATCCAAAGACTAGTTTTCTCCAGAAAAATGTATAATTTTTTTTATTTTGTACTAACGGATTGATTTCTGATCAGTGCATTTTATATAATTGGATTGATATCCAGTATTAGATGAGTTTCATCACATACAGTATATTTAATCATTGCTATAAACATGACACAGTTGATATCTGTTTTGTAATTGCAGGGCTCACTGGGTGAAGCAGTGATAGGGATGAAATTGTAACTGTAATTAAGCCCGGCATAGAGCAAGATGCTTATTAAGATCTGAGGTATGAGAGGATCCGGCTACTAATTGAAGTGACTGCAAAACCAGAGCAGAGAGCTACCTTGAGATTTAATAATCAGATAACTTGCTACTGTCTCACGTGTGGAAATGGTAATAAGTCTGGGAGCGGCAGAAGAGTTCCTGAATCTCACTCAGAGCGGCTTTTTGATTGCACACTAATTGGTTGAACTGTTAGATGATCTCACCCTGACTAATCGCCAATTTAATATTGGTTCATTATACATTCAACTTTCATTCATTACATAACTTAAGGCAGATTTACATGACATCAATCTCAGACACACATAATATTTGAGCAGAATAAACTCATTTGAACTGATTCTCGGCTGCACTTTGTACCTCAGTTGTTTTCAAACTTTGAAACACCCGTCCACACTCCTCCAGTTCAGCTGTCCAGAATGCTTAATCTCGCTGCCAGGTGATTGAGAGACAGTTTATTGGCGGAGGTTTTTTACTGAAACTCAAATAGCATCATTCTGAGATAAAAAGCGTAGTCAAAATGTAAGTTGCAGAGTAATCCCTGGTGTTCAGCCTTCTGCCTGTTCTTTCTCAGTGACCTGGAGAAGTCAGTGGAGGAGATCCAGAAGGAGTCGTCTGTCAACCACAAGCTGGTGACAGTGCAGGAGCTGGAGGAGAAGGCCACTCATCTCAGAAAGCTGGGAGAAACACTCACAGAACTGAAAAGTGAGTCATGCTGGCACATTTCACAGCAGAGGCACGAAGCAGAAAGCTTACTCTGGCAAACAGTTTGTATGCCACTAATTACTCACCAGTCATGACGCATTACTCATCCACACCCTGTCTGCTAGCCATTTGATCAGTCTCAGATTGCTCATTGTCTTAATGAACTCCCTGACCATTAGTACCAAAATGTTTTCTTTGCTTACAACGTCTTTGACAATTAGATCGATTTGTTATTGGGGAACATGGTTGTTACCTCTCTTCTTCCTCCTGCAGATCAGTTCCCGGGGCTGCAGAGTAAGATGCGGGTGGTGCTCAGAGTCGAGGTGGAGGCCGTTAAATTCTTGAAAGAAGAGCCGCACAGACTCGATGCTCTGTTAAAACGCTGCAAGAGTATAACTGATACCCTCGCCACCATGCGCAAGTACGAACCTGCGCCGACTGAGAGCTCATAAGCTAACTTTGAATGCTCATTTAAGGCACACTTTTCTACCATTGACTTGATGTTTTTGAAGTAATCCTATATGTTACAATGGAAGGGTAATTGTGTGAAAACGTTTTTGACACCTAGTGAAATATGTCTGGCATTAGCTTACACAAAAACATAGCCATGAGCAATCACTTTCTGGAAGGCTTTTCCTTTTGAACCTCTGCCAGAGAAATTATGTTTTCACCCCTCATTGTTTGTGTGTCAGCAGAACATTATATATTTTCATAAAAGGTAATGGGCAGACAGGACTCGGACCAAGCTAAATTGATTAGTCATTGCTGTTGAATAGGTTTGAGTATCCACTTTACTGTTTTAAGCCAAAGCTCTTAAAACTAGCAGGATAAGAGTAAAGATTTAAGTCATAATGTGAATACAATAGCCTGCTCTGAAGAGAGCATTCAAACAGCCACTGAAGTACCACTTTGCTTTATGGGTAATACCCTAATGAAGGCTCTTTTCAGCCACATGAAGGACTGCTTTTTAACTTTATGGTGAGTCTGGTCCTTTGGACTTTTAAAATGTGCCCTTCCACTTTAATTAACTGTACTGATCAAAATATGTCTTTGTATCTCATCTTTGTGGGTAAGAGAGAGAGTTATCCAGAATTGGTGAAAGTTTTCGCCCTTCACAATATTTGGAGCTTTTTTCTTCAATGTTTTTGGCATTCAGCAACAATTGCTTTCTTTTCAAGTTATGAATTATTCATGGTTTAGTTTGTATTACATTTGAAAGAGTTGTTTAATTAATTCATATTCTGTTTCTTACCAGACAAGCAAATGAGGGTGTGTGGAAGAAGCAGGAGGACTTCTCTAGTCCTTCATCAAAGCACAAAGACGACATGCGAAAGTTTTCAGACTTTGACATCCACACCAGCCAACCACTTACCATCAATGACCTTGGGGGAAGCAACAGCCTGTCAAACTGGAGCCCCCACTCCAGCCTCAGCCGGGGCCACGCCAACATGTCTGGCCCTCACAAGGACAATCATCCTCCTGTTCCTCACAAAGGCAAAGCCCTGGAGGAAATGGAACGCCGTGCTTTAGCTGACAAAGCTTTGTCCGTGGAGGTCCGGCTGGTAGGAACAATTTATGCCGCTTTTCACCTATTTCTTGTCTGTTTTCACTGCTCACATAGTCTGCATTACAAATCATATACACTAGTACTGCATTACCATTATTGCTATTTGAATATAAAGTGTTTAGATGAGTTTTTGCACTTCACAGGCAGCAGAGCGAGACTGGGAGGAGAAGCGGGCCACTCTGACCCAGTACAGCGCGCAGGACATTAACCGGTTGCTGGAGGAGACCCAGGCCGAGTTAATGAAATCTATTCCAGACCTGGACTTTGCTGCCAAGCAGATCAAGTCCTCCTCCAACACACCCACCTCCCAGAACCCCCACAGCGGGGCAGGAACCCTAGAGCACCGCGTCTGCAAGCCCCAGCACAAACTCTCTGGGGGAGGTTCCAGGCGTGGCTCTGGTGAGAGTTCAGTTCTTTAGTCTGAATCATTATCATGCATCATCGTCAAGTAAAAAACCTGCCTCTTCAAATTGACAACTTTTCAAGAGCTGAGAAAAAGAGATATTTTCCCCCAAGGGTTACCACCTTGCATTTCAAAAAAATCTAATTACTTTTAAAAGACCTGCAGGCCTTCAAAAGTTCTCACGCACTTGCATACCCTTAACTGAGTTGGAATATAAATAAAACATGTATGTCACTCAACATAGATGTAATATAGAGAAAAGCAGGTTTTACATACAACCGTATTATAAAGGCTACAAATGGCTCATGGGTCGATCCAAAAGTAACTGCTATGCCGCTGTCACTGTATGAGTACTTTCTCAAGATTACCAAATGATTTCCTTCTCTAGATGAGCTGACTGTTCCACGATATCGCACAGAGAAACCCTCCAAGTCCCCCCCTCCTCCACCACCCAGACGTAGTTTCCCGTCTTCTCCGAGCATAACCAGCCGCAGCGGAGAGCAGCTTATTCCTGGGAAAAGTATAAAGGTAAGACAAAGATGCAAGAATATACTTATAATTTCTATGTGCACCACACAAAGTAAGAATTTTGCAATTCAAACTATTCATTGTAAAAGTTAGTAAGTAAGTAAGTAAGTTTCCTCAAGGGTTAATATCAACAGATAATTGGACTGGTATCGGAAGAAGCTTGAAGACTTTAATATATTGTCTTAACTTCAAAACATTGAGTACTGGTCCAATACAAAATATTGAAACTCCAAGCTGGAATACGGGATCAGATGGGTGAAACATGTTTTTTATATTTGTAATTGTAGATGTCTGAATCTGAAGAGACTGAAGGCCAGAAGCCTCATGTAAAACTGAGGAGGGCGGTGTCCGAAAACCCTCGTCCTGCATCCACCCCCCCAACACTCACCTCTGGGGACAAGGAGGACGGAGAGGAGGAGAAAACTGCTGCCGAGTTGGAGGTAAACCAAACCATGGGTTGTGTATTACTGTATGTTGCCTACATCCTCAATAGGCTGTTGTTCAATGACTTGGAAAACTGCAGTTTTTATTATTTATATTAGGTCCACAATCTGCTACCTGCTTTTGTGCGCACACATACTCACCAGCAGACCTGCTCACCATCATTACCACATGTTCAAGCAGCAGGTGCCATATGTCCCCCCTCTGCCCCTGGCACTGCGAGCGCCCAAAGATCACATACTGCTCAGTCACACACACCATCACCCAGGGCTCACAGATCACAGCCAGACAGATGGACCCTGATTGCTGCTTGGGCTGTGTTTGAGATGGCCTGTTGGAATGTTGTTGGATCAGAGGGTCCACAGAAGCAGATTTGTCAAATGCAGTGCTTGTTTGGTTTTTATTGTACAATTTACGACAGCTTTTGAACCTCTCTTTTCCCTCCCCAGCTGTTTGAGAGAGTCCCAGTCAGGCTCTCTCTTCCCCTTCCCCTTCCCCTTCCTGTTAGTCCTCTCAGCAGGAAAAGTGTCCCCCCCTGCAGACCGGACCTGTGGCCCTCTGAGGCCCCAGGCACTGAGGTAACACTGGTTGGCCCCGAGTGCTGTGGATTGCTGCCCTTCTTTTCTTCTTCACCTTAACACAGTAACCACCACTGCTCAGCATCCAGCCACATGTATTCCTCCTATCTCTTCAATCTGAAAAGTCTCCCTTCAGCAGTTATATTGCTCACAAATGGATAATGTCTACCGTTTGCATGCTGCATTTCCAGCCTAAAACATGCAGAATGCACTAAAGTGAAGTCTTATTTACATACAAGCTTGTCTGGAATCAATTCAATGATTGAGTACCCACTCTTATTCTTTTTGTCTTTTTGAAAGTTGAGCAACTTGAAAATGGTTGGCCACTGATATACTGTACAGCTAACATACAAACAGCACTATACCTCTGTCCTAGTGGTTTTTTGTGCAGACAGTTGCTCAATTACACTCAGCAGCTAATTACATTAGCATTCATTGACGAGTTATGTTTCTCTGATGAATGTAAGATCAATATTCAATATGGTTTCATCATCTTGAGAAGTGTTCTAGTCCTCAGTGTTCACTCACTCAACCTCCTTCAGCTTACAGTCGATTGGTAACGGGCAGGTAGCCTACAGAGGTGTATTTGCTGGGCACATCGCTTCCTGTGTTGATTGTAATTTTGAGACTCAACCATAACGCAATTGTGCTGCAAAGCCAAAACAAGTTGTCATCGCTAGATTACTCTCTTTTTTTTTTCGTTGTAACAATGCATCTTGACTCAACGTAATTTGGACACACCCTTGTGTACACCTTGAGTTCCTTTGTATAATATGAATGCACCCTTCACAATCACATGACATTCTGTGTGTGTTTTTTCTGCAGTGGGTTTACGGTTGTGGTGTGTGTGTGTGTGTGTGTGTGTGTGTGTGTGTGTGTGTGTGTGTGTGTGTGTGTGTGTGTGTGTGTGTGTGTGTGTGTGTGTGTGTGTGTGTGTGTGTGTGTGTGTGTGTGTGTGTGTGTGTGTGTGTGTGTGTGTGTGTGTGTGTGTGTGTGTGTGTGTGTGTGTGTGTGTGTGTGTGTGTGTGTGTGTGTGTGTGTGTGTGTGTGTGTGTGTGTCCTAGCATGACTATACTTGTGGGGACCTACATCTGTTTACATAGTCACGTGTGGGGACTCGCCTCCCTTATGGGGACAAAATGGAGGGGTGAAGACTTGGTTAGTTTTAGGATTAGGGTTAGGGTTAGGCATGTGTTGGTTAAGGTTATGATAAGTCTCCAGGAAATGCATGAAAGTCAATGTAATGTCCCCTGAAGTGATGTATACATGGTATGTGTGTCAGTATGTTTGAGAAGCGAGCTGAATTGACATGATCACACAGGCATCATTTGTTGTATGCACCAAGAAAGGAGCATACACATGTTAACACACTGATACTTGCATGTAGAGTTAGTTATCTCGACATAATTACAAACAAGCTGCTTAAATCGCTTGTCTGTCTGGGTATGCAGTGATCTCAAGCAGCAAGTTGTTGAATTGTGCTTTAGCTAAAACCAGTATTTAAATATAACCCCTCAAGTGCTTTCCTCATCTATAGGGAAGGTGCTTGTATCCTGTCCCCCACATCATGTTGACAGAGTGTGTCCTGCCTTCACACGCTGCCTCAGAGGATCCTGTCAGAGATTCGGCCAATGACCCCCTAGAGGAAAGTCCATCACGAGACTGGACTGGTCACAACACAGTCCACCAGACTACATTTTCAAAAGAAAGGGATTCATTTGGAAGCTCTCCTCAGCGAGAGCAGCTATGTTTTAAGGAGGACTTAAGACAGGAAGTGGCCCTGTTGTTGACAGAGCTGGAGGTGAGGGTGGTGTCTCCCGTTGAGGCCGAGGAGCTCAGCAGTATACTCGCAGAATCTCTGCAGACCCTCATCATCTCAACACAGACCATTGAAGTTCCTGAGGTCCAGCTGAGGGCTCGGCCTCTCCTAGTGCTTCTCAGAGAGGTGAAAACAGTAAAGGATGCCTACATGCTGCTGCGTAACCTTTTGGAGTCTTCCAAGCCGGTGCCCAAACCAAGAATTAAAGCCTCCCCCAGCTCGGGCCAGCAGTGCTATCTGGTAGAGGCTCTGAGGAGCGGGATACAGACGGGGGATAGAGTACTGAGACTTCAGCGCAACACTGAACTTAACATTCCTGAGGTAAAACTGAAATCTGTAAACATCACTCTTCAGTCAAGTGGATCGGCTAGCTCTGTGGATAGTGTATCGAACCAGAACCAGAGGAAAGCAGGAGAAGATGTCCGCTTCAGCACATACAGGAGGCTGGACAGCTTGGAGGAGACTATTCGTGAGCTGGAGAACACTTTGATAGAGATCAGCGGCCATCCAATGGCAGAGCAGCTCTACACAGAGACGACCTCACAGACCAAGAAGCCCCCGGTCCCCCCCAAGCCGCCCTCTTTCAGCCTAGCATCGATCCAGGTTCATTGCTCACAGATTCCCGCTCTGAAGCAGCATGCTCTATTTTCTTTCCTCACTGCTTCCCTCTGGGTGACTGCTGGAACTTCACTTTCAAGCGTCTGATGTCTGCTCCCTGACTTAATCCGAGTTTAATTATATTGAAACCGAAAATATGTAATGTGGGGACTAGACAACAGACTTCCTCTCTACTTGTCTGTTCTGTGATTAGCGCTGGTGCTGCTATCCTGTTGAGCCCAGCGTTGTTAATTGTTTCTTCATCGACCTGTTCTCGCATCTGTTTTCTGTTTGTAAATCTAGCCAATTTCACTTTTTGTTACCACAAACAGGCAATACAAGCAAATGCATAGATAATATAAACCTTACATTTCCTCTTCTTTTTCTCCTCTTTACTTACAGCTCTATTTTCTTGTATTTGTTCTGTTTGATCCGAACCAGAATCACAGTTGTGAGACCTTACCTTCGATGGCAAACAGTATGAAAACAGATGAAAACCTGTGACCTCTGTCCGGATCAAACTGAACTGTCGTCTTGTTTGTTTCTGTGTGAAAGCATTTTTTGATGGTTTAGACTTTTGGACAACTGAGGAGACTTTATAGCACGTTATTGTAATGTTATAAGTTTAGTGGAGTCCCTTTTGAGGAACGGCTCAGTCTTCATTGAGTGTGTGGTAGAGAGAGAAATCTACAGTATCTCGTAAAAGAATTCACTTCCAATACACTTCTTAGTAATAAGTAATGACCACATGTTGAACTCTAGTACCAGAGATTTAAGATAGCTTTCTTTCAACTCACCTCCAGTCGACCGTAACACAACAAAAGATTAGTGACTACCAGAAGACTCATTGCGTTCCTGTGTCAGCTGCGCTTCACTGAGGTGTGTTGACAGCTTGCGTAGCGTTCCCTGTACTGAATGTAGCCCCCCCCACTCAGGGCAGGGCTGCCATAATTGACAGTTGCAATGTCATGGCGAGTTTCAGCCCTCTGATGTAGAGCCGGGGAGCATTCCCATAGGCAGGGCTGAGGATTACAGCGTCTCCACACATTATTTCATCACTTTTACTTCAACCACGTTCAGTATTTCACCCTGACCCTTCTTCCTGCTCTTGTCCAACGTTTGCTAGTGTACTCACCGAATTCAGACTGACAAGTGATCTCAAGTCAAACCCCAGTTTTTTTAATTAGCTTGTTAAATAAAGCATGAAATACGGTATAGTGCACAGCGTATGTCTGCAAATGCAGCTTTATACAAGGCTCAGGGAAGACAGGCAGGTTTCCTTGAATTACAATTGCAGAGAAAGACGGGCTATTTGACGTCACTTCAGTTCATCTTTTATTAGTTTTCAGTTCTGTGCAGAGGAGGCACAGTGGGGTGGACATTTGACTGCATGTGTATTTCTTTTTGAGCGTATTAGAGAAAGCCGACAGAGCAACCCAGCAGGAAAGATCATTAAGCACACGCTTCGTGGGTCCTGCTGTGAGGCTACGCAACACCGGTTTTGATTCCACGTTTTATGTTCTCCTCTTTGTCATTTTCCGATAGATGGTGAAACTTGTGAAGTGGATTGTTCAGTTGTATCCGATGCAAGCTCTGATCTTAAAACCTCATTGGTCTCGGGGGGGTATGGCAGAATTGCTTGATTGATTCACACTCTGTGCTAAGTTGATGTGTGTGTGATGTGTGTCGTAAACTAAAGGCCCCTGAAGTGGAGAATGACATGTAAGAGACTGTGTGTCTGAGGTCAGATTCACACATCACTCTTCTCTCCTTTCAGGGAGGGAATAAGGTCGTCCAGTCCTCCGCTGCCTCCAAACTGAAGCACCTGCAGCAGAACAGTACAGACAAGACTAAAAGTGTCAGAAGAGAGGACTTTGTGAAGGGCCAGCAGCAGCAGCAGGTATCATATATTTACA
Organism: Pseudochaenichthys georgianus; assembly: GCF_902827115.2. NCBI lineage: Eukaryota > Metazoa > Chordata > Actinopteri > Perciformes > Channichthyidae > Pseudochaenichthys > Pseudochaenichthys georgianus. The sequence goes on from NC_047510.2 coordinate 13,228,232, forward strand.
CTTGACTCTCTTAAGGCTAATGCAGGCTTGATCTGGCCGGGTGTGTACAGTATGTACCACACGCTTCAATGGTATTCGCAGCCCAATACATGTTTTTCAGGAAATGTAAGAAAAGCTTGTCCAGTAGAGGGGTAGTCAATCATTCAAATTAACATGGTGATCATTATAACAAATAGCCTTTTATTACATTGTGCTTTACTTGAAACTGGAGCAAAGAGAGGCAATGATCTGTGGCTGCTATAAATCAAGAAAGATGGCAGAGAGGTTTTTATCACATAAACAGGCACATTTGATGACCTTGTTTTTGATATGGAAAAATGATTTATTATAACGGGGGATTGCTGCCTCCCTCGCACTGTCTCTGCAAGCTGATAACGTCTCCAGACTAGCTCTGCAGCCCTTTGGTATTTGACACACCAGATCAAGCCGAAATGAGCCTCGTTCTTCACCTCCACAGAACTCCTGCATGTTCCCACCATGCTTCACTCCTCAGCTTATACCTAACCTTTAAGATGTCTGTTTATGTATTTATTTTAACGACAGTGGCTGTGATTGATGCGTTTAAAGCAGCTTAGTTAATGACGGTAAATCGCTGATGGCAAAGTCTCATTGATGCGAGTTTGTGAAAATAGATGAAAGTATTCTCTGCCGGTGTTTTTGCTCACAGGCGAGGAAAAGTGTTTCAATTAAATCTAAACCGGATTTGTATACCTAACATCTCTAAGTATAGAATTTAAACCAATTAAAAAGTTATAAAATACTTTACTTTGTTTTGCCCTAATTAACACGTTTAGGTCTGGATCAAAATACCAGCTTGGTAACACAGTTACAAAAATATTAAGTTCTGCAGAACGTATAAGAATTTCAGAAACTCCCCGCGTAAGCCCCTTCTATACTGTATGTTGTTATCTCCCCCTGATAGCAGGCTTAACTAACTTTAACTCGCCAGCACTTCAGTGTTCAATCAAATATGGCAAAGGACTGGACATTAGGATGCTTGATGGCCTCTGGAGGCGAGGAAATTGAACTGTTGAAGCATGTAAGTCCAGTAAAGCCAGGAGAAGCTTTCTGCACCACCCCTGTGCACAGAAGAAGAAAAAAAAGCTTAATGTCAATGTAATTTGAAAAATAACAAGAGCAGTGGAGTGAACCTAAACCTCCATACTCCACTGAAGTTGACGGAAACAAATTCATGCTTGAAGATTGCAAAGAAATGAATGTGTGAGAGATGGGGACATAAAGAAGCTTTGCTGGCGTCAGACTAAGAGGAGATTGGGAAGAATCTCTGCGGTGCCATGTAATAATCGCCTCTTTAGTCGCTGGCAATCAGCGGTTATTCAGGATGAAGAGGACAGCTCTCTTTTCCCCACCATTACGTCTCTCACGTTTCCTCTTCTTTATGTCTCTTTCCTTCTTCCATGTTCTACTCTGCAATTGACGCACGCTGCCCGTCTATCCTATTCACTCTTCCCTCCGCCAGTCTTTTCAATCCCTGCGATTTAAAAGTAGAGTGGATTCCCACACTTGTATAATAAAAGCAAAATGAGCCCTATTATTTCATTATGACACTCGCACAGGGAACACTCTCTCTTTGTCCACAAACTGTTCAAAACAGCCATTGTACAAAGAAGCTGTATGTGTGAAAGCACTCCCCTCAAAGGGACAGTGGGCTCTCAAAGCTAATTGTCAGCGTGGGAAGTTGTTGCCAAGCTGTTTAGGGTGGCAACATCCCACAGCTGCATGACGAATAACTAAAAGAAACAAACCAGCTGACTTTAAACAAGAGAATGAACAGTCAGCTGTGGCGGCTTTCACAATAGCTGCATTTTGCGGAATTTGTATGTAGTATGAGCAGCGTGTAGTTAAGAGGTTAAGTAGTCCTTTAGAGCAGCAGTAGGTAAAGGTTGTTGTACAAAAATAAGCCGAGGCCATTCTCTAGGAAATCAGAAAACTCTCAACAACTAATTCCTAGTTACTCTCATCACTAGTATCCTCTACTGCAGATGCACAATACTCCAAAGTGTTTAATATTAAGCAAATTAACGATTTTGAGATCAATAATCACATTTTCCCATATGTTTAAAAAAAAATGTCACGGTAATTAAAAGTAAACAACATCTTAATTAAGTGAGGCACAAATGAAATAATGACATGAGTTTGGCAGTGCAAAATACCAGTTCATACGGCCAGGTTGCCACCTGCTTTAGGCACCTGGATGAAGACTATGTCAAGATGACTTTAGCTTGAGTAATAAAGACATGTTGTTGGATTCTTTAGCTGGAATACGCTGTATTTAAGGATGCCAAAGGTTTCATAGAATGCGGGTATTTTGTGCTGGCTTTCTGTATAAGATCCTCTCTGGCCTCTCAGTCAATCACATGTGCCCTTTCCTCTTTGGATAGTAGGCTAAAAAACGTTCACCAATTGTAGCCAGTTAGCTCCTGTCAGCAAGAGCAGCAACAGCCACAATTGCACCACTGTTACACAAAGTCCAAATATTAAAGAACGACTGTATGAAAAGTGAGTTTGTCAAAAAATTAACATAATACAAAATATATATACGGACTTTTGAAAAAATACAATTCTAATATTATGAAAAATAAGGATAAAATAGCATCAATAAGTAAAGTTTTAATTATGTCTTGAATTATTAAAAAACTTCTTGGCTTATTTAAATATTTGACGTATATTTTCATTAATTTTGTAATTTATAATTAAACACGTTTGGGTTTCATACGTTTCAAGCGGAACTCTTTTAACCATGCAGGGACGCGTGCTATAATACGAGCTCGGTTGAAAATGCCAACACAAATATTGTAGCAACCTTTCTAAACCTTAATGAGGCACCATGCTGAAAATGTAACATTGTGTTATTGGTTTCAACAAGCTGTTGCTTTCAAATCGGCTCCGTCTCGGTCGGCTTCTTGATGTCTTTAATGTTAAACTAAGAAAAACAGCACAGATTCTGACAATGAAGCTTACAGATAGCTGGAGCAAAACGTGTCTTCTAAGGCATTTAAATGTCGCATAATGAAACAGCTGACTTTGCTGTAAAACACACTAATTATCCGCAGCTCATCTGAGGAAATGATCAAGTCGGCTGACTCATTTGCATACAGTCTTGAAGAGCTCATTAAAAACGTCTGCAGCAGACTCTATATTTACTTCACCTGAATCCTTATTTTCTGGTCACTGACTTTGTGATGTTTTTAAAGAGAAACCCCAATTATGGCAGCTACAAAATTGTTATGAAAATCCTACTCCTACTTCTTTTTCAGAACTTAAAAGCAAGCAGGTTTTTAAAGATTATATTTGTACCGTATTTTGTACAGTCACAGTTTTCGCCATCCACATTTTCAGAATCAGAATACCTTTATTCGTCCCACAAAGGGGACATTTGCCAAGAAGCATGCATTAAAACATATATTAAAGATGTCAAAATGAAATCACACCATTTCCAGCAGCCAGGTATATATTGCACAGCCCTCTAATATAACTGTAACCTAGACATGATTCATATTAGAGGCAACCCTCCATCGGGCCCCCTCCCTCTTATCTCTCCCTCAAACTGACACCTGCTGATCACCTGACTGATAATGTTGTTCTAATCAGACGTGCCCACCGTGGGTGAACTCTCTACTCTGGCAACATATGAAGGTAAAGATGTCTCTTCTCTTAAACCTTCCCCGGACACAGCTCCCTAGATGTGACTCCCAACTAGTAACCCAGTTCCCATTGGTGTTTTCTCTCTTGTTTCCTCTGGCCGAATGATAACTGACATTTCTAGGGCATTTTAAACAGGGAACAAACAAGGAAGCAATGAGCACACCACTTCAGAGTCTCCAGCCAATACGTGAATAGATCTAAAGATATATATATATATATATATATATATATAAAGATATATATATATATATATATAAAGATATATATATATATATATATATATCTATCTTTATCATCAGTGGCATTATCTACACCATGGTGATGACATTTCCCACTAGTTCATATGAAGGGCAGCTGGTACACATTAACATATAAGAGCCAGCTGGACGGACAGTAAAACATTTGAAGACATCGCCAGTGCATCTTGTTTTCGCTGAGTGCAGATGGTCTGCACTCAGCGAAAACAAGATGCACTGGCGATGCTTTTTGTTTTTTTACGTGTGTACTATATAGCACTGCCAATTTCTAGTTACCCACTTATTTTACCATCAAAATAAAATATGATGGTGGACAGTGGACACATTTTGTGCCATAGACAGATAATGGTCATTTTGATTATATTTGGGATCAGCAGCTTTAGTTCCAGGATAGCCATTCGGATGTTGGGGTCATACCTTTGTCAAGCCCCTGCATATAATCTAGTCCAAATGGATCATTGGAGCAAGTGTAGTCCTAATACTCAGGTTCTTAAGCTAGGTTAGGCTCTGATGCGTATATACAGAGCTAATGGTGCTCTGTGCTCAGGCTGCCTGCTCACTGAAGCTTTACTCCAAAGTATTAAAGCATCCCAGACTTGAGGATCCTGGATATGAGTTCAAAGCCACACATTTGCTATGGCACAGATCAAGGAGGGCACGGTGTGAAACCCTATTTCCATTTCCCATTCAGCTGTGTATTACTTCTGGTGGTAAAACAGGTTAGTTCAAGGTGCTGGGGGTTATCAAGACTTGTCCTGGGAGGCTGCTCGGCATCTCTGACATGCGTGAGAGGAAGGGAGGATACTCTGCAGCACGCACGCACACACCGGGACAAATGTGTTGACCAGGCTTGAGAGGAGTTTCTCATGCAGAAGGAACAGCCCCTTCCTCAGGGGCCGGTTGGCAGCCCGTGCTCTGCAGGTGAAAGCCTCCCAGCGGACGAGCCCACCTGCTCTGCTTTCATACAGCGCTAATCCCCGTAATCCCCGTAATCCAACAACAGACATATTCAAAATGACTTTATTGCCAATGCAAAAACGCCCCTCCTGTTGCTTTTTTATAAAGAAGTATAGATAAAATGTCCCTTTAGTGTACAATTATTTACAATAAAATGCAGATATGGTTCTTGCCCGCTCGTATCTCAACCCTGTCATCAATGTTGTGTCTTTTCCTTCCTCTGCCCCCCCCCCCCCCCCCACAAAGATAGAAATTACAAACCTTTTCGGTTAAATGCATTCAATTTAGCTTTACCAAAAATACATGTTATGACAAATGTGTGAGATTCATACTGTTGGAACAGTGCCATCTACTGACTCATTCTAGCATTACACGGAGGAACTGAACATGTAATGCTGCCTGCTCATGAGGGTATTTTGCATTTTTAATGAGTTCAAATCATTAAAACATGTCAAAATAAAGACACCTTCTACACATCGTCACCTAGTGTTGCACCCTAAGACAAAAGTGTGTTTATCAATGGTTTGGTCATCATGTGTGCAGGTGTCGTGGCTTGCACCCCACATGCTGACTTCAACCTGTATAACAATATTCTGTGTTTGTCTTTTGTTCTGTTCTCACCTTTCCCTCACCCACCCCTTACCCCTCCACTACACGTCTCTTCTGCGGCCAACCTCCCCCCCCCCCCGCCACCCTGTGTGAACCCACGCCGCCCTGCACCCCCGACCTGTCCCCGTGACCCTGCAGCAGTGAGCCACCTGCCTTGTGGAGCCTCTTTAGCTCCCTTCTCCTCCCGTTTGCCTGACAGAGATCTACACACATCCACCCGTTTGACTTCATCAGCTTCTTTCATATCTCCAGTGTTTACTCCAAAGTCTGTGTGTGCAAGCATGCACGCCCGGGCATGTTTGACTGCGATGGGTGAGGGAAGGAGCTGCAGGGGGGCGGTTGCCAACCAATTTTGAGACTTTAATTTTTCATGATTTTCCCTTTGATCCTTGAAACCCCCCCCCCCCCCCCCCATTCCCCTGCCCCCCCTTCTGTGTCCCCGCTCTCACCTGAAGGCCGTGGGGACCAACAGCACCAGTGGCAGTATTGAGCCGTACCTCTCTGGTATCAAAACGGGAGTTCTGCCAGGCCGAGCGCCCTCTCCTGCAGCAGTGTTCACCCCTGGCCTGAGGAAGCCCCCCCAGGAGGGGCTGCCCTCCCTGAAAGGCTCCACCAGCCAAGCCAGGGCTCTTCTGGCCAGCCTGTCCGCCTCCGGCCTGAGCGCCGAGGCCCTGCTCCTCTCCTCCACCCTCCGCCATCGCCGCCTCCTACGTGAGCAGCGAGCCTCCTCCTTGCCCCTGCCCAGCAGCAAGTCCTCCCCTTCTACTCCCATCGCTACATCCCCCTCCTCTTCTGCTTCACCCACCACCCCGACACCCTCCCTGTCTCCCTCCTCTCCCAACCCTTCCCTTACCTTTTCTTCTGCCGTTCCCCAGCCCAGTGTCAACAGCTGCAAGGAGGCGGGCAGGGGGCAAGTGAAGCAGGACCTCGCCCCGGGGTCCTGAAGAGAAGGAGGATGGATGGAAGCCCCATCATATTATGAACCATAAAGAGAACACATCTGCATTATGGGTAATTGGAGCATCTTTGAGTGAAATATTTCAGGACTTTTTAGATTGTCCTCTCTGTTTTTTTGGCCTCACTCCAGTATGCACTCTTCATATCTCCATGGCAAGACCTACCATACCGTACATGGAGTCACTATCTTCTTTTGGACATGTCTCCTACTCTGATCTGGTTCCATAGTTCCTCTGCAGCTCTCCCACACTCGTGCTGCCAGTTTGCCAGAAAGAGGGCCCACAAACGGGCCTGCTGTAAGCTGATGTGGTCTGGATGGATTTACTGACAGTAGCAGTCTCATAAAACCCCTCACTCAATGGGGTTGTTAGTGGAGTAGACATCATGTATAGACTTTTATCATAGAAAATAGAGCTGCAATAATCACCAAGTGAGTATGTAGTCGTGTTTGTTCAGGCTCATGTTGCGTCACCTGGCAGAATGTGCTCGAGGTGATGATTGTGGTTTTGTGTTAAAAGGGCGCTCGTGGCTTTTCATGCATCACCTGTGTTTTAAACTGAAACTGGTGCTATATGTTCCCCTCTCTGTGGCCACTGTGTAAAGTGTACATTCCACTGTGACTATGATTTCATGTCACACTGTTTCAATATGTATATGACCCCTTACAGGAGGAAATCCTTGCATCGGAAAATTAGGAACAACTACTGTATAGGACATGTTCAACTTAAACATGTCCAAATCACATTGAAAGGAGCACACGGCACACCTTTGCTGGAAATAGAATAGAGGCACAGTTACACAAAAAGGAAGGAATTGTAAAGAGATTGCATTTCTGTATATCTGTATTGACGAGTTAATAATGACAATCAGGATGTTCCGCAGTCACGTCCTACAGGTTGCCAAGGCATTTCAGCACCTGACATCACACACCTTCCCAAAGACTCAAGCACACACTGATGTATAACTCTGTCACTCCTTCTGCACTTGTAAAGCGAACCTGTGTGCAGAAACCTTTGTTGTTGTTGTTGTTGTTGTTGTTGTTGTTTTGATAAGGGATGAATTATTTTTTCTCAAGTCACATCTGTTGCACCGCTTGAAAAGAGCCACATCGACAAGAACACGATTTCACCCTTTAAGGAATCTAAAGAGCAGACATATAAAGTGCTTTATTTGAGGACACTTATCTTCTTTGAACTTCAAAGTTACTCTGATGGGACGCAGCTTACAACGACGCATAATACCTTCTTTGAACAGGAACAAAATGTTTCTTGCACTGCAGCGAATTGATCGCACTTCAACACTTGACACAGTTTCAAGCAGTGTTTGAAAGCTAAAGAAAGAAAATCAGCACATATTTCGACTGACACAGCGTGACCCTTGAAGGGCCTGAGATTTAGATAGATAGGAATATAAAGAAAGCACATTGTCCTCTGAAACACTTGACACCTTTTTCTCAAATGTTGATCTTGTGAATGTGCTTAAAGAATGATGAGCACAAAGCTACACATGTTCCTTAAAGGAAAGAAAATCCCCGTTTCTTTTAAATGACGTTAGATGAACAATATTGTTGCGCCTTCATTTGGTTCTATTACCTGCATGTTAAAACATGTATGAATGTTAGGCCTTAGTGTGCATCAATGACAGTAGATCTATTTACAGCACACGAAAGGCCCTTCAGTGACTCCCGGAGTGTGCACCCTGCACACTCTGAAGCCCCTGGCCTGTGTTATTGCCTTAAGGCTGCCCACTGGGGATGTGATGAGGTTGAACGGACACAGTGTTGTTTTGTTTGTTTCCAGTGGTTCACAAGAAAGACTGTGAAATCCATTCTTTGTGGCGTGAGATTAAAATGTCCGAAAGTGGACTGTGTCACATGGCATGCAGTTTGAGAAGAGGGGATTAGATCGGGGACTTGTGTTTGAAGGCTTCTTTAATAAGACGGCTTCTTGTCTCCATGGAGAGTGTTTGTGATATGAAGGAGCCAAAGCGATGAGAGGAAGGGTGTGACGGCGGCTGTCCTTCCCCCTCTCACTTCGCTTTGTCTGTGATGCGGGGCGTCTGTGAAAGAAAGGACACTTGCTGAGGTTATTTTAGGACCAAGTCTGACGGGCCTCGGTAATGACAGTAACAGTGTGTGAAATGTGTAATTAGCACTCTTCCCGTGCTCGTTCCTGGAACTCCTGCCTGTTTGTCTGTACGGACCTGATATCTTTTTCCCAGTGCCTCGAAGACTTTCCACAAATCCCCTGTTGATCTTGTATAACAGTATTAGATCAGCAGCAAAGACAGAAGAACACTTTTACCCAAAGAAGAGGCTGCGACAATTGTCTTGCTTCCATGTTTTGCAGAAAAGCAACAGTTGAAGAGCAGAGTGTGTGAGGTTGCAGTGTTCACTAAACACTCCCTGAGCTCGAACGATGTGCACAGCCAAGGCGTATTCAGCCTCACCGGTCGCTCTGTGGCTCCTTAAGGCAGGTTCAAGCACCGGGGAGGGAAGTCAAATGAAAGTCATTCACTTACTCTTGCTGGTCCACACCCACACCCGTAACTCTCCCATCAGTTAGATCTGCTGCGATGGGGAGGGAGTGTTCACGCTCGGCTGCTTTCCTCGAGTTAACTTTGAGATGAAACCTCCCAGAATTGCGTGACAGTGCTCTCTGAAATGTTTTGTTTTTTATAAGTGTTAGTGGGCTGTGAGTTCAACATGTCCGGAGGCTTGGGGGGGCACGTCGCAGAAACTCATGCAAACTTGAAATCAAACATAGAAGAAGTATACATATATAAATATATCTAAGTGAGATGTTTGTGTATGATATTATAATTGTGAAGAAAAGTGTGATATATATAGGCCTAGATTAAATGATATACTGTAAAATGTCATCACCTCTTCAGTTTTATATATTAGTGACCATTTTGTACAGATTTTCCTTTTTTTAATTCATTGAGAGAGATATTACATTTCACACTGAGATTATTTATTCATACGCAGAACATTTTTATATTTCTTTAACGATATCTGTATAGATCTCAGTTAGCCTCTGTAATATACGCTGAAGTTCATTTTTTGATTATAGGGTTTTTATTTACGAACACTGAGTTGGATGTTATGTCAGCTTGTCCCTGGAAATGCTCGTCCAGCTCTTCTGCACCTTTGCCTCCTTGTGTGAAGGGTCCCTATTGAGGTGTGAGAGGCTGGACCAGTGCCTGTGCTTCGGGGCTTATTTTGCTACTATTTGCGTGTTTTAAGGGGGTTGTTTTCTGTACCTGTGGTCTGCTTTCTTTTGGTTTCACCCCATCCTGTATTTGAGATTCAGCTGGTATTAGTTGGAGTTGGTCAGAAGTTGTGGTAACTACTGTGAAAGGTCAGTTTATGGGCCACGACGTTTGAGATGTGAGTCACATGGCTTTAATTTGTAGCCGTGTCATGTTTGCATGTGAACAGGAGGGGTAGCAACGTGGATGCTCAGTGCAAACGCTTTTTAGAGACGACAACAGGTGGAATAAACATTTGGAAGTACATTTTGTTGCTTATTAAGTCCAAGTTGTTGCACTGAGGGGCTTTAAGTAGCATTTAAGCTAAACCACCGGAGTTGTTAAAACCACCCAAGATGGATCAATAAGGGCACTTTGTGATTTACAAGTGGAATCTCTTCCTTTGCCATTGTATCTTGTTTTTATAACAAACCTACATTATATAGTATGTATATGAGATTTTTACATGAATGTGTGGATGTTCAAAAATGTTGGCATCGAAAGTAGAAAAACAAAATGGACCTGTAAATAGGCTGAGTCATTCCTAGCGAGTTCCACAAATTGTTATGTCCAAAAGAAGATGTTTTATTAATAAACTATGACAATGGGTACAAAGATATATACAAAACAATGCATGTATAGTCTCAAAGCAATCGCACGGTGCAGTTGAAAAAAAATGTTGTCTACATGTTTTCTCAAAAAAGATGAGAACGAGAAAGGGTTTCTATGTTAGGAGGTTTACACACATGAAGAATGAGACGTTATTTTGCTATGTGTGTCACAGGCATGTTCAGTCTTACTGTGATGTGATGATGATGATGATGGAGATGAAGATAGTGGTGGATGTCGAGAAGGAACGCACCGCAACCAGAAAAGTCACCCGTGATGGTGTACTCTTTCCACAGATCGGTCCTCCCATTTGTAGAGTAGTGTGATATAAGAACAAAAGTAATACAGAATATAGATCTATGATATAATGATATATACATTTAAAAGCCTACTGATACTGGAGATACTAATTTATCAGTGTGGATGCCATGATATCCTGTGAGACATGTGTGTGTTTTTCCTGTGAGAAGACAGTAGGCAGTTGAACCTGCCTTCTTTTGTACATACTTTGCTGTGATTGTGTGTCCAATAAAGTGCAGCTCTCTTGTACAGTCTGATCTTGCTTAATATTGTGTTTGATGTTGTGTTGAAATGCATCCTTAGCGACAGCAAATGTGTTAAAATGTTGCATCAGGTCAAAGCGCTCATACAGTACAGTACAGTAGGTCCATTTCAAAAAACATCATGATTTTATTATTACTCAATAGGTAACAAGACTGAACATTCAAAAGCCAATTGGTACCACAGAAATAGTAAAAGTGTGAGATTTATAATCAAATTAAATGTTGCTTTTAAAATATGAAATAGTTAAATATTCAAATTCTATTTACAGAGCAGTTTCACTCTAAAATCTAGGCTAAAAAACACGCTGCCACATGGCTTGTTATGCATTTTAAAATACTGTATATACAGAACATTTTGAAGCATGTTCTTCTCGAGTTACATTTGTAAAAAATGCACCAGAAGTGGATTAAGGGTCCTGGCGCTGGGCTGGCCGTCGACCATCTGTCCGCCTGTATGGCGTGTTCCTCAAATCTGAGGCAGAGCAGGAGCGTTTCAAATAACAGCACATGAACTTCAGACACTTCAAATATCACCGTGTGACTCCACCAGGAAGCATCGTGCTGCTACCGTACCTGTGATGATGTCCTCCAGGGCGCCGTCCTTCCCCTCGCGTACCTGAGGTTCCTGCCGCTTCTTCAGCTCCGCTATCAGGTCCATCTGGGGCACTTTCGGCGTCTGAGGTCCCTAGCAAAGGTACAACAAAAGCATTTGAAATCAAAGGTAACATATATTTCCCATTCCTCTAAGAGTTTGGTTGTCATGGGTTATAGTCAGAGATCTGTTTTCGATGTTTACGTTGCTTAAAGTATTAATTACATGGAAAGTTTCATAAAAAAGATGGCGTATACTATAAATGTTAAAAGTCATTAAACAAACAATGTTAATACATCTCTGATATAACATTTAAAGACTTATGATTGTACCTTCTGTGACCCGGCCTTGTTTGGAGATGACACTTTTTCCTCGCTGCTCTCACTCTCCATTTTCTTTTTCCGCTCTATCTCCAGCTGTGCTATCTGTGTTCAATTACAGGGAAATAAAATCAAGTTGAAATGCAACATTTGTAATAAATACAAATGTGAATCCCTCGTCACACATCCTCACCTTATAGGCCTTTATCAAGCGTCCAAACGTCGGGAAAAACATGGAAGGCTGCGTGGTTTTAGGATTCTCTCCGAAATACTCCACCACAGATCCGTACGCCTCCTAAAACGCAGACGGGAAGATGAAATGATGTCTGAGAGCATGCAGTGGGGTGGAGGTTGTACATTCGAGATGCTTTGCAAGCTGACCTGAGCTTTCTTGCTGTCTTTGGTTAAAGTCTCCAGCTGCTCACTGTTGGTCTTGATGAACTCCTTCAAAACCCTGCTGTCATCCTGCACCAGGAATTCCTTTTTGGCCATTTCCATTCCCCGTTCTAATGAGCGGATGTCCTGAAGAATGCCGTCCAATGATACTGTCCCAGAAACAACAACATTTAGTTTAGTAATTCTCCACATTTAAAATCACAAGCTCCATAATTGGCCAGGTAGACTGAGTAAACGCACCGAGAGCTGCCTTGTCTACAAAGTGTAGGTCGGTGTGGAAGTTGGACAGGTCTGGGTATTTCTCCTGGATGATGCTGGCGATGAAGTGGAGGAGGGTCTGCGAGCGGTCCGTAGACTTGGTCTCCAACAGCTGAAAAGGGAGGAAGTTGACAAAGATAAATACGTCATTTGAGTTGACTTAATTCAAGACTGCTTACTTTTTCTTAACAGCGACCACTAGTTACAATTTAGGAAACATTTTCTAATTTGGAAACATCCACTAGGAACCTATAAACAACTGATAAGAAAGGTCAAGGTCACCATGACCTTGCAACGTCATTATTTTGCTAATCAAAAAGAAATGTCTAATAGGGAAGAATTATGAAGAGATGAATGTCAAAGGTTTTTTGCAAAAGCTACAACCTCGAGGGTATTTTAGTAACGTATGAATGTGTCTTTTGAGTAAGACAATGACATCTCTAACTTGATAAGTGAAATAGTCTTGCTTTAAAGTAAAAAATGTAAGTATAAACAACTACTTACAAGGTCGAGACTCTGCAACCGGAAGCCGTACGCCGCCCCCCTCTTACTGCTGTTCATGTAGTTCCCGAAGGCGAGAACAATCTAGGGGAAAACATGAGAAATCACTCATTCACACACTTGGAAGCGACTGAACAATTCATTTTGTTTGTCTTTTACTCACTTCTAATAACTTTTTCAGTTTGGTTGAAGACTTGATGGACATCGATGCAGCGATGAGGGAGTTCAGTTGCTGTGGAGGGAAAACAAAATCAGTTTAAGAGCGCCTCAGATCTCAGTTCGATTTTGAAATGCATGACAGAGACTGACCGGCTGCAGGCGTTTCACAGTGTCAGGGAAGTTGCCCATGAAAGTGAGAGTGCTAATGCGCTGCTTCAGACGAGGAATCTTCCCAAAGCGTAGAATAAACTGATCCTCGTCAGCCAGCTCCTCCAGCGGGCGGCCATCTTTCTCATAGTTAAGCAGCAGCTTCATCTCGAAATCTGATGGGATGAAGGGCTCGAGTAACTCCAGGTCTATAGACAAAGACTCCTGGTCATACCTGTGCAGAAAAGTAGTAAAAGCGACACCAGTTATTCCATGAGTGAGAAAAAAGGAGGATCACTCAGAAATGTCAACACATTTCCCATGAAGCACGTACGTCTCTATGGCGGTGCAGATGCCGGTCGCGTTGATTCCCCCCTTGCGTAACGTGATGGCCAGATTCTTGGCCTTGTTGCCGTCAATCAGGGAGGTCTTGCTGGGGGCCTTCTGGACCACCTTCTTCTTGATAGTAGCAATGTCTGCTGGATTACCCTGTGCCCTTGTCTTGAAATGTTCCTCAAACATATCCATGTTCAACTCCTGATGTCCACACAATGAGAGAAAGAGAAGGAAGTCAGGGTGAAGAAAGAACTGCAGTTTCCTGACAGAACAACAAAGGAAACAGATGTTGGAGCTTCTTACCTCTAAGACCTGCTCGTCATCCAGCTCGTTGAAGACGGTGCCGGTCACCTGGTTTGGTTTTAAGGCCTGCCAGTTTAACAACGGCATCCTGAACTTGGTCTGAATGGGCTTCTTGCTCTTGACGCCTTATGAAACAAGAAAAGGAGAATCATCGAACAAATACGATTTCCATTCATTGAAGGTATAGTCCCTTAAGATGGCGCATGTCATTTTGAAGGAGTTGCTATAGAGACAAATACAAAATGATAAAACACATGCAAACACAATCCTTATATAACATCCTCTGCAAATACACAGATACAGAGAGACAGTTAGCTTCACCTCTCCCACCCACACCCCCGGCCATCAGCCATCAGCTGTTTGGACAACATGAAATTGGCAGCAGTCCCCAGCAATACATCAGTTCCATCAGCAGAGGGAGAAATCCAAGCCGTGTGTCCTCACTTCGTCTGGGCTACAAACTGCTTTGAAAAGAAATCAAGCTTTTCTGCCAGCCTCCTTACCAGATAGAGCGTTTGGTGCTCCAGGTGGAGGTGGAGGTCCACCACCAGGCGGGGGAGGTGGGGGTCCAGCACCAGGTGGGGGAGGGGGGGGTGGAGGTCCACCACCGGGCGGAGGAGGCGGCGGTGGGGGTCCAGCACCAGGTAGGGGAGGTGGAGGTGGGGGTCCGGCGCCAGGTAGGGGAGGAGGGGGTGGTGGTCCTGCTCCTGGAGGGGGTGGAGGAGGAGGAGGAGGAGGAGGAGGAGGAGGAGGAGGAGGAGACGGAGAGGCCAGCCCGCCTGGACCACCAGGAGGAGGGGGTGGGGAAGTGACAGTGACAGAGACACCAGGCTGGGCGGCTGGGGGTGCGGGGGTCTGGATGTACTCCACCACGGTGACAGGCACCACCTGGATGTCCAGCCCCCCGGAGGCGCTGCGTCCCAGGCGGAGCAGCCCCCGGTCCTGCAGCTCCTGGACCTTCTGCTCCAGCTCTGAGGAGGTGGGGGGGGCGGAGGTGCTCAGGCGCTCCCGGTCCTTCTCCCTCTCCCGCTCCAGCTCCCGCTCCCTCTCCCTCTGCTGCAGCGCACTGACCTGGGAGCAGGACTGCCGCAGGCTCTCCTATCAGACACACACACACACACACACACACACACACACACACACACACACACACACACACACACACACACACACACACACACACACACACACACACACCTCAACAACACGTCTTCCATTTCAGATCCGCGAAGCTATTTCCGTTGAGTCCTTTATTTGAACACACAGTCTCACCTCAGAGGTTGAATGAGAAATGTTCTAAAACAAGATTCAAACACAAAAATAATATATTTGGTTTCGCAGGAATTGGTCATAAACTGAAGAATTAGACCAAATAAAATGTCGATGGTGAGAAACGAACAGTTAAAGAATTACCGTTGCAATCAGAATTCAATAACTCTAGAACTAAAACTGATGATGGCGCGAGAGGGAAATTCAGGGGATCACAAATGTCATTAGTATGAATACTCACAGAATCATTATTGCGTAACATCTCCATCTCAAATAATGGTATTTCAATTGCCTTCCATAGAAGTGGTCAAATGCAAGGTCATTTCAAGATTTATTTGACAAGTGCAAATCTTTCTTTTTTCACATTAAAGATAATTAGATTTTACTTTCATATCATGATTATGAAAATAAAGTGAACTGCCACTGCTTTGACCTCATTATAATGAATCACGGTGAGAATGGCCCACCTTGCTGTCTAATTAATCTCATTAAAGTGTGCACTTACTTTGAGCAGCTCCGTCTCCTTGGTGGCCTGCATGAGCTGAGTCTCAAGTTCAGATATCTTCTCTGTGCTCTGGTTCTCAATCTCCTCGAGCCGGGCTTCCAGCTGCAACCAAGAGATCATCGCTTTAACATCACATGATCTGATCAAGAATGCAATCTGTCTTTCCTTTGAACAGCTGACCTGTACGTTGTGTTCCTGCAGATCGTCCACATGCTCGAGGACCCCCCCCCTGTTCTCAGCGTCCTCCAGCAGGGCTCCAACATCCAGCACATTGTCCAGGTAGGCCTGGATCTGAACCTGCAGCTTCTCGCTCTCTGTCTGCTTCAGACGCTAACACACAGACACAGGCAACTATTTAACACATACATATGGCAATAATGTCCATACTGGCATAGGGGTCAACTCAATTGGACTTTATATTGGGATAATAGAATATTTTTTAATTACAGAAACTAGACAAATACAGTTATTTGATACATTTGTATGTACCTGTTTCTAGCAGTTAATACTGTAAGGACTGCAACTCGTTTATTATTTTCATCATTGATTACATTTGCCAGATTAATTGATTATGTGATTTGTTTATAACATGTTTGAACATTCTGTAACATTTCAAATTCAGTTTCCCAGGGAGAGATCAATTATTAGACCACAGTCCAAAATATTCAATTAACAACATTAGAAAACACAGAAAATCATAAATTAAGTAGCTTAAACCAGAACATTCCTATTTGAAAAAGTTAACAAAATAATTGTTCAATAAACAAATCGTTTTGTTGAACGATTAATTGACTAATCTTTGATCTGCCTCTAGTTAAGAAGGGAAGTCATTATTTGATCACTGCAATAGAAAGGGAAACTGGCTAAGCAGCAGCAGCAGCATCCAATACATAAGGAAGAGAAAGGGCATTAGTACTAACCAGATGGAAAACACTGGCACATGCATACACAATGAGTTGATGTGGAAACACATGAACACACCTTCAATGGCTAATATGTTAGCAAACAAAGCTTAACCCCACATTATGTTGCTCCTGTGCAACATACTGTAAGCTTTCATTTGGAGTATCTTTTTTGTATCTCTGTTCTCAGACTTTACTGTCCCATCTCCTCTGGGAATGATCTGCCTGTTCGCTGATCAAAGCTCCCCATGCTGTGTTCACTGACCCCTAAGATATCATTGTTACTTACCCCGAGATACTTGTCCAATCCGAGGTAAGTAAACTCGAACTGCAGATGAACACGGAAGTTCATGTTCTCCACTGAATGGACCACAATGTTTATGAACTGCATGCAAGCAACCTGGAGAGAAACACAAGGACAGCAAAGACTCAACGACATCAGTCCCTTTATTTGTTAATAAAGAAATCAGCCAGTGTTAGGTCGAACATGTGTGGACCTACCATGAAGTCAATGTTGCTGTCATCATTGATGAAGTACTCCATCAACTTCTCAAAGCGGTTCCTTTCTCTGCTCACCTGAGAAAGAAATGGAAACATGCATTTTAATTGTTGCCTCCAGGGGGGCTGAAGGGTGGTATCCTTTACGTAGCTGATCTACGATACACAAATAGGATATAGGTCTTACCCTCGAATGGCCTTTGCAATCACACCCACATGCTCTATAAGTGCTAAAATTATCCCCAAAGTGCATGTGAGGCGTGGAATGTGTCAGTCACGACATGAGTTATAAAATAGAGGAAGTCTAGGACAACGGTATGCCTGACCAAACAACGGTCAGAGTCAAAACAGTCAAATAAATATCTTTTAAAAAACGTATTTCACCTCTGTGAAGTTGTCAAAAGCAGACAGAATGATGTCATGTCCTCCTCTGACCAGACACACTGCAGCCAGCAACTCCAACACAAGCGCTTTGGTCCTGTTGCAGCATAGGAAGGGGTGAGAGAGGGATACAGGCACACAGAGAACACACACTTTGTCTCACACAGATGCACACACCTGGGATTCCTGCTGTTGAGGCTGAGGGTGATCTCGTTCACGCAGCACGGGTGAGTCATCACCAGGTTAAAACCAGACTGAAAACAGAAGGTGCCCAAGAGAGCTGCTGTGTTTAAGGATGCAGGACAAATGATTGTGTTTGGTTTGAGAAAAACGACATTATAAAAGCAACTAGTTCCATTTCAAAATGTGTTTTACTTCGACCAAGCAAAGTGAAACAGCATTGAGAAAAACATTTGTTTATGTCACTGGCTAAAAAGACTTGTTTGAGGGCATGTTTTTATGCAACGCTTTAGGTATTGGACACACACTGCACTGTAAGGGAATCAGATTCGGAGGCTTTACCTGGTAGTTCATGATGGCTCGCAGGCACATTATGCACACATGCACGTCATCTCTCTGGTAGGATGAATGGGATTTCTTATAAATCTTGTTCCCAATAGTGGAGCTTATTCTGTGGAGGGATAACAGGAGAGGGAAAGAGAAGGTGAAGCGGCTGTACGTGCAAATGGCTTAACGCTGAGGCCCAGAACAGCAGTTTGCCAATTATAACAACACTCCGTGGGCTGTTTAGGACGTCCACTGTGTTTGTCTGACAGCTGACATGTGGTATCAGGTGGAAAGGGAAACCAAGAATAAAAAACTCAACACATAGTGGGAATGAATGCAGTGTGACAAATTGAACACCGCTCAACCCTAATCCAAAAGAACTAGGGTGCTACATCTCTAATTTAGTTGTTATTAGTAAGTTTGAAATGGCTCCATGGACATTGAATTGGAAAGACAATGTTCTGAGAATATGGGAACATTTTATGTCATAAAAATGAGAACACTATAATAGAACAAAGCACATTTGGGGATGGAAAAAGTAAATAAACATCCTGTGCATTCACAAAATCAATCATTCTTACTTTGAGATGCAATACTTATTTTTACAAATATTGATTTCACTTCCCTAGGCCATGGAAATAACGTATTGGTACTCTTTATTGAAATGGTTTCTATGTTTTCAGTGAAAAAGACCTTTAGCTTCCCGCACTGTTCGCCTCAAATTGTATTTTTCTCCGCTTGGTTGATCTTTCAGGTTGTCACTTTTTATGAGAGAATTTGTTTAACTGTTTTGCAGATCTTGCAGGTTATTTGCAAAAAGGAACCGATCAGTTTACAGTTCAGCACCACAACAACTGCACTGTTGAAACAACATCTGTTCAACACCTGAACTGTTGAAACAACCATAACATTCATCTGCTACTTAGAAAGGATGTATCTATTTATTTAATATATCATATTCCAATAACTTGCAGATAGACTCTTATTGCACTATTTCACTTTTTTAAACTATTTTTGTATTTACTATTTACTTGCACTATGCTTCTGTTTATCTGTGTTATGGTGTTGCACTGTTGGAGGAGCCTGTGACCTAAGATTGTCATCGTCATAACTACACTGTAGCTATGTTCGTATGACAAAATAAAAACCTTGAACTAAGAAAATGATACGGCATGACCTCTGTCATACGGCACCACCACACCACTTCTGCCTAGTGAGTCTATTGTCTGACTATGCATGCAACCTTAGAAGCTGAACGTTCCTCTTTAGTAGGACATCTTGATGTGGAGTGCACTTTATGTATCATTAATTATACATTTCTGAGTACTGGAACCCTCATAGTTGCTGTTCCTCACTAATGGTTGATGTCTGGAGATTCTTACCTCACAGTCAGAGCCCGAGCAGCTCTGGTCATGCCATGTGAGTGAGAGCTGCTGGGGCTCTTGGTCAAGTCTTCCATCGACCTCTCTGTTGGCTTTCTTCTTTCTGACAGGCTGCCACCATTTTCAGAACTATCCGCGTCGTACCTAAAGGGTTCAATAAGATGCATTGTGATAAATAGTCACTTTGTAAGAGCTTCGTCATTTTCGGAGAGATTTTAAACCACACTGGTACTCACGAGGCATCACTTTGCGCATGGGACAGGTATTCCACCAGGACATCCAAACCTTTATTCTGCTCGTTGAGAAACTCTTGAGCCCATCTACAAAAAGAACCACCGTTTTAAAAAAAGGATGGCGAACGAATGAAACACTGATAAAGAAATGCTTTGTAAATATATCTTAAAGATGTTGCACTTAGATTAGACGTGAAGCAAGAGTTTGTTTCTTTAGAAAGAAGAAATAACATTACGTGGGAAATGTTGAATTCATAATCAATAAACCGTGCTATTGCTCAATCCAGTACTTTGTTGACTTCATGTGCATTTGTGTTTATGTGTATGTACTCCAACTGACTCCAACTGAACATTAACCATAATAATAATATATTTGTTTATGTATTTCTTCAACATTTACAAGCCCTGTCCATTTTTTTATTTACAAAATAAGCCTCTAGCTGTCTTGAAGAAGACTTAGACATGTTAACTTTGGTAATAAATGTATGAAGTGAGAAGTGGGGTCATCTTTTCATAGACTACAATAAAATATCACTTCTTGTTGGAACCAGTTTTCAAACCTGGAGGTTGCCACTGGTTTGTAACGGAGGAAAATGTGTTACCATTGCTGAGCACATTGGTAATCCAAAAGATATCCCTGTCATCACTATCTCTTCCACAGGTTGATAGTTGGCGGCAATCACAGGGAACACAGAGTGTCTGAACATCATCATTCTGTTAATGCTCACCCAATGTGATTGGTGCGAAGTGATATCTCCAGATCTTTCAGGACCTGTGTGGCTTCCTGAATCTTTTTCTTTAGCTAAAGTAGAAGAAGAGGTGAGAATTAAGACGTCCTTTTTGCTCAGATAGAAAATTAAAGACTTGTTAAATATGAAAAGAAGGTGGTTGTTTACGCTTACCCTGCGAGACACCCCTCCTTGATCCTGGTAGAAGCTCTTGATCTTATTCAGGTAATTGGACGGGGGGCTTTTCACTTGGAATCGTTCCTGAGGAAGACGTTTTAGAGTCAAAGTACCTTTTGATTCAATTTGATCAGCAACACTGAGATGACTGGACTGACACGGCACATCTGAAGCTATTATTGCCTCCCCTTGTTAACACAACAGGCACCAAATGCTCACTGTTTCCATGCCGACACCATCAGTTGTCACCACAGAAACTGTGCTGCAAGGTTTTCACACTGCACTCTGCTCTTTACCACATACCCAATTTGGGTTTGTATGTACTTTCTGTCAACTCTATCTCAGTGAAGAAGTCGCCTGACTCATCATTATTTTGCAACATATATGTTGGGTTTTATTGTGAAAGCAGCTCTTTATCTGTAAAAAAAAACAAGTTCTTACCTGATCACAGACTAATTCCCACTTCTTGTCATTGTCATACTGACTCAACAGCTTTTGTTTGTCTGGAGGCAAGTTCATGTAGCTCTGAAAAAGACAGAAAGACGCTCATTAATATATGCAAGAATATGACTCTGGATGAAAAGAAAACTTTGAGCTTTGTTTTCTACAATTTAACACCTCCAGTGTAATTCAGCACCACATTTAAAAGTTGTAATCTTTTTATCTTTCTTGCTTAGGCAACAATATTCAAATTTCAACCCAATCAAACCACAGATGTACCTTCTAAAGGGTGTATACCTGCCGGAAACACAGATGACTCATGTTTGCATGCATGTGTTGATGGTTGTCAGTAGGCACCACACACCAACGCTTACTCGTGTCAACTTCTAAGAAATTAAGGAACTGACATGTGGTGGTGTAATAATGATGTCAACTTTTAAATCACCATGCAACCTTTGGTAAAGATAAAGTTGTTGAAAAAAGGCCCATTATTACACACTTATTATTTTGTATATATTTGTCGTGTCTTTAAAACACTGGCATTGTTTTAATAAGAGTATGGCAAAAATGTCATAGGACTAACCAAGATTCATAATTCATAACATCATCTTTGGTATGGTATTCTACACGCATCAAGAACTCCCCACATCCAGAACCTTTTGGTGCCGGTTGACTCAACCAACTAAAGTGTTGACATTTTGCGCAAAAAGGGCAGTTTCACTTATCTCCCTCCACCTACTGTTAAATATTTGACTGATAGAAAAAGGTTATTTCCCCACTCAAATTGCTATAAGAACTGAATTATTTAATGAACCCACATTAAGTATTATGGATTATTCAGAACCTAATTGGGGAGTTTTTGTGGAGAAGAAAATGTCATAAGTTATTAAAGTGCAAGATACTTGGAACATGTATTGGAGCAAGTAGGATTCTCAATCACTTTCTTTTAAATGAAAAGCCGTTAATTAAATACTTCTTTTTTTTTTGTAACACTGGTTTGGGAATAATTACATTCTATATGTTTTGCTCACAGTAGATTTTTGATACAATCTTCCTTTACACTCACAACACTGCTGCGCTCTACACCTGTCATTGGTTATGCAGCTAATACAAAGAACAGTCATGATTATAACGAATTATCAGTTGATACTGGGTGTGTATCCTAAATACATAATATATATAAGTGTGTACATTCAAGCAGTGGATTGGTGGTGAAATAACGCTTCATCGTTGGTGGGGGAAGGGAGGAGTCCTGTTGTGGGTTTTGTGGGGTACAACACTTAACAAAGGAAATGTTACTTGCATGAACTTACATGAACATAAAGTAATATACATTTCCCTACGTTTGGAAAATGTTTTATTTAGGCAAACAATCAATCCTGAATTCTTACAATAAAATAAGGTACAGCCTCGCTCTGAAGTTTGAATATGTGGTGGAGGAAGTGAGGTCACACTTTCATGCAACGCCAGTGAGGGCGTTGTAGGTACAAATGGCACAGGCCACCGTTTCCGAGCAAAACATGTGAAACGGATATTTTGAGATGGTTAACGTTAGAGCAAAGCCACACTTACATTTCATGTCCTCTTGTGGCATGACACTCTCAGAAGTTGTGTAAACATTATGTGAACAAGTCAAGTGAATCTTAACATGAACAAAGTTACATGTATAATGTGGTAGCCTAAATAAGAACTATATATTTGACATTTAAAAAAAAATCATCAACACTTTTTTGATTATTTTATTTAAGGTATAAGATATCATGGTTATATTAGGCTGGTTGTTGACACTTTATATATACAATTGTTGAGGCCCAAGACAAAATCTGAGATAAAGCATGAGGGGTGTCAAAATGTTCTTGACACCCCTTGACATTTTAGTGCTTTATCATCAAATACAATATTCTATATAGTTCATATGTTTTGATGTGTTATTCTTAATGGTTTTTTCAAACTATTAAAGTATTCATCATCAGATTTGGGATTTTTCCCTTGATGCAAGGATGTTGAAAGAGTGGTGGAACTGTTGCTTTCCGGTCTTATGGTCTAACTCATGTAAATAAGTTGCTCAACTTCCCCTTGGGGCCAGCCGCCTGAGCATGCACTAAATCACCCTGTCCCTGAACAGCTATTGATGATCTTTTTTGAAAACACACATTGGCAAATTGACATCTTCACTGGATCGCATTTAAAGCATACATCTTGTAAAATGTAGCCATCTGGCGCTGAAAGATAATGGGCCTCAGTGTTTGGATATTTTAAAAAATATCTAAGAAAATGGGAAATGTTGCCATCACTTAGTCTGTATTTAGTTCAAATGGTTTTTGGCGGCATAAATCAGTCACAACCCACACGTTTTCAAACAGGGCAATTGCAAAGTTGTTGTGACTCTGAATCATATACCTGCATAATTTTCATAGATCTAACATTTAGCCTCTATTACAAAACCCTAGCTGCTATTGTTAATACACCAAGTGCATAATCTCTATTTTTGTGTGCAGTAAAGGTGTGTGCCTGTTCACTCACCAGCACCACATTGAAGCGCTCCTCCAGCTCCTCCTCTGGGGGCATGGGCAACTTGGGGGGAGCCGGGTGCTTCTTCTGCAAAGTTGGAGTGGGTTCTCCCATTCCTGAAGCTCCTCCGACTGAGGTTCTGGCCTCTCGGCCCTCAGTCTGTTCTTGCTCCAGGGCCCCTGTGGCCACATTCCCCATCACGAATCTCCACAAGTAATCCAGCAGGAAAGCTTAACACAAACAAACTTCTGAGAAATATGTGTGCTACAAAACAGAGTGACACAAACTGATCACTCTGATTGACAACAACAAGAAGGTCTCAAGAAACCAAGTATTTTGGCCTTTAGGAGTTGAACACCAAGCCTCACTAAATCCACATGAGTCCTGAGGGCAGGTTGGGTGATGAAAGAAGGTCTGTCTGTCCTCCCATTAACCTGTTCCTCTTGGTCTTCAAGTACCTTTGAGAATAAGGCACCACACCTTGTGGGGGCCTGCTGCTCTAGCAAAAGACCCACCTAGTTTCACTCACTTGTCTCTATATGTGTTGACCGAGAACTCCCCTGGAGAGTGACTAGAGAGGGCTGCGTGTGAGAGGAAGGAGAGTTGAGTGTGACACCCTCTGTAACACAGACATAAACCGCAGAAGCACAAAAGCAGAAGAGTAACTTCCTGTGCATGACAGCAACAGAAGCTGGGGTGGAGGACAAGGTGGAAAATAAACATGTTAACTGTTGTGCTTGTACTACTATAGTGGTAGGTGATAGTGAGTACAATAATGTTGCACAGGAAGGAAAGCAGAAAGATTGTTGAAGTTTAAGGAGAAATACTAACCCAGCAGGTGCAGAAGAAACAAAGCAAAATGAACCAACAGCAAAAGAAACGTTCTCCCATGAATTAACTTTCACTGCACTGACATTATCTTAAAGAGTGTTTAATTTGTATGGGTTTACATTTGTTTTAGTCACTTTCCTTCATGTTAGGCCAGGTTGATGTGGAAGTCAGGTAAGAGGAAAGATTGTACAACAACGCCACTCAGCGTTTGAAGCCAAGCCTGCATGTATAATTGCTGCCTTCGTGGTCTCCTCGGAAATCGCTAACAATGTTAATCGACATCAGAGTTATAACCTACCTAGCTAAATATAACAGTCAATGTGTGCACATAAATGCACAGGACATGGACCCTGTAACGAAATAACGGTTTACTAGTTAATACTATTACAAACAGTAACATTTCATGATGAACCCTACCTGTTCTTGACAAACTTGTGCACAAGAACAATTTCGATTTGGGGAAATAAGTTAGTCGCGGACACATTTTTTTATTCAAGGAGCAAACCTCTTTTACTATCTGACATCGTTTGGTCTGTGTGGAGTTCTTTTTTAAGTTTGATATTTGAAAGAACTATACACTTTTCGGCAACTTCGAGAAGCACTCGAAGGCAGCAGCAGAGCTTATTTTACATTTCAAAATGACGGACCCAACAACGTCGCCCGAGGATCACTGGAAAGTAAGTAATGTTAGGTGACAACAACTTTTTGTTAGTTCTTACGTCTGATGTGTGACGGAACTGATATGTGGATACATGTCATATCTATAAGTTGAAGTTTTGCTAACACGAAGAAGGAGCAGGGCTTTGTTAGCTAAAAAGCTAACGCTAGCTAGGTGACAGTTTGCAAACGTCATAGAGCTATTAGCTCTTAGCTCGTTAAGTAAACAAATCGTCCTGAAAGGGGAAACTAGTGTTCCACGTATCTGCACCCACATTAAATAACATTTGTGTTTTAACATTGCATTGTTTCTAACGTCCATGTGAAAGCGAAGTGCATATTCATTAAAAGTCAAATGTGGTGCAGCACCTTAAATTGTCTCAGAAATGCATTGTTTTGTAGCCCCACCACAATGTATATGACTTAGATCCCTTTCCCTTGTCAGAAGCAATGGCAAAAGCTATTACAAGGCGTTGTGACAATGTAATAATCTAGCTCTTTTTATAGAAATAAAGCTGTATCGAAATATTTCGGTAATCATGTTGTTAACCCATGTGAAACCTTTGTGTTTTATTCGGGGAACCTATAAATATGATGATGTTAGAGGTAGATAAACCTTTGGTCAGAGTAGTTATGGTCTAATAAAACATGTAGCAAGGTTGAAATGGACTATGTTTACAACTGCGGTAGGTTAGTTTTAAGGTTTGATATTCGACATCTACTCTGGATCCAGCGGTGTCTTTTAACTAAATAATACCTGTTTTTGGTACATCTTTTTCAATGACTGATGTGTTGTGAATGTGATGTTGTGCAATGCCTTGTTATTATTTTTATTTGTGTATGCTGTTGTGACAAAAACATTTTCCCAATTTGGCGTTAATAAAGCATATCTTATCTCCTCTTAAATAAGACACGTTTCTTTTTATTACATTTAAGTTATTGTTTTAAGCTATATGAATACTTTAATAACATTTGGCAGTTTTTTGCTCAATTTTTATTTATTTATTTTTGCCTTTTTAGTGTTTTTTACATTTTCAACAAAAAACGTTTTTATCAATTGAGAAATCTGATTACATTTAAATAACATCCACATCATCCTCATCATGCTGCATTGCATAACTACACTGTACAAGTATGACACACCTCTTTCATTTGTATAGGATTCTTATTGCGTTTTCTATTTCATATGAATATTTAATAAAAATTCAGCACTTTTTTAATTGCAAACTATATCATTTGTCTAAATCTTACACATCAGGTGGTGACCCAGAGACTGCAATTCAATGCAGCATTGTACAACAATTCGAGTGAATGTCTATTGTTTATCAAACCTAAAGATAATAATAATAATAGATGTTATTTATATAGCACCTTTCGTGCAAGGGCTTTACAGATACAGAGGCTGATCACTGAGTTTACCTTCTGGAATTATTGGATAAAAACTCAACTTGAATGGGGGAACCAAACACTACGGCTACTTGTGTGTTTTGGTGCCCTACATTAAAAAGTGGATCTGTGATTTGAAGTAGTGATTGGCTGCACCTCTGTATTCTCCTGCATGTTGTGATTTGGTATCATTTGTGTAATTAGGGCAATGCTCAGCGGGGGTTTAGACTGTCTATCGCGCAGGCTAGATAATTCGACTACTGTCAGTGTTTTTTAGGGCATCACGATGTTTGCCCTTTTTCGTCTCCAAAATCTCCTCATCTAAATTATATGTTTTCCATCTCCTGTTGTGATGACTCTGCAGACAGACGGAGCTTTCAGTGACAGTGGCTTTGACCCTAGTGAGTATTCAGTCGGTTCACATCCTATTTCTTGGCCATGTGATAGTGACCCTGTCTTTCTGTCAATCTTTGTCTTGCAAAGTTGTTGTGACTCTGAATCATATACCTGCATAATCTTTTAACATAACATCTTTTATGTCGTCTGTCCTGCTCTATAGGTTTCTTTGCTGAAACGGGCAGAAAGGGTTCTATTGTGTCCAGAGCCAACAGCATCGGCTCGACAAGCGCCTCTTCAGTACCCAATACAGGTATACTGTTTGTAACACTGTGAAACTCACATTATTGAAGGGAGAATATGTACTGCAGTTCGCACACGTAGAACCATTCTAGATATATTAGGCCATAACATTGTCATAGTGAAGTACGCAATAAAGATGTCAAGATATAGTGTCATAAAAAAAACGTTCAAAAGGTCTCTTAATAAGATATCAAAGGACAGTTCTTGTTTTAATAACGGGCGTTACAAATAGGGTTTTATGGGTTGCATCTGTCAAATAATGACTAGCCAGGCCAGTTTAAAGTGCATTTTATTCAGATTGAACTTTATTGAAGCATACATAATTAGCTTCTCTGAATTCTGCTTAGATGAAAAATAATGGTCCAACGGTACTTATTTCTGTAATGAAAGATAAAAACTAAAGCTCCAGGATATTCATTTTAAGTAAATATATAAATTCATCTTTAAATCCCATAAAATCTTGCTATTAGATTAAAATTAGAGTTTGGACCAAATAAATATGCTTCATCCTCATTATGTGTCCACCAATAATATCAACGTTGTGCATTTGTCAGCGGTCTGCTGCGGTTTCTAAATCTGAGTGTTGATGTATTCTCGAATAGATGATGAAGACAGTGATAACAAACACGAGACGTCGTATAAGGACTCGTATAAAGATCGGCGGAGACAAGCGCACACACAGGCTGAGCAGAAACGCAGGGATGCTATCAAGGTAAGTCTCACCTCACAGATACATCTCACAATCCTCGGAAAAGCTTTACAGTTATATATTTGAATTTAATCAGTACTTTATCTTTTTTTTTAGAAAGGCTACGATGACCTCCAGTCCATAGTACCAACCTGCCTGCAGCAGTCTGACTTTGCAGTGGGAGCGCAAAAGATCAGCAAGGCCACCGTGCTACAGAAGAGTAAGATGTAGCTCATCCTTGAGAATATTGCATTTCTTGGATTGCATTGCAGCTTTATTAGAGCAAGATGATACAGTCATGTGATACAAACATGCATGAGCTTGTTGCCCAGGATTACAGTTCCTGCTCACATTACACCAAGAAACAAAAAAGACAACAATTGAAGAGAACAAAGCAGTTACAGACATATATAATTACAAAAAGAAAGAAACATTTATCAATAGAAATATTGAAACAGAGATGTCGGCAATTGCTCAAATGTCTTCATTAAAAAAGTGAAAAAGAGGAAGTAGCTGCATTTGGTATATGGGGATAACACCTCTTGGCAAATGGACAATTAAATCTGTGTTGAGTGAAAAAATCCCTCACGGAAACATCTCTGTGCTTCTTTGCAGCAATCGACTACATCCATTTCCTTCATAAAGAAAAGAAGAAGCAAGAGGAGGAAGTAACTGTGCTAAGGAAAGAAGTGATGGCGCTGAAAATCATGAAAACGTGAGATTCATAAACATTCTTTTCTTGTATATATCATATTCTATTTACTTGTATATAGACTTCTTGCACTATTTTGTATTTTATTTTATGTTGCATTGTTGGAGGAGCTCGGGTCATAACATTTTCATTGCCATTTCTACACTAGCTTACAGCATGTGCATATGACAGTCAAACCTTTGAATTTGAATTGAAACAACCAAAGCAATGTTTTTTCCAAGATGTATTCTAGTCAGGATTGCTGGCAAACTAAGACCTCCCTACTTGTTCTGCTCAGGCAAATCAATTACATATATATAATATACAAATAATTGTGTTAAAGGTGGGGTAGTTTGAGAAACCGGCTCGAGATACACTTTTTGTTATATTCCATGGAATGCTCTTAACATCCCGATAGCAATGAATATCTGAAGTGCTTTGACAAAAAATCCATTAAAAAAAAGTCATCTGTGGAAGCCGTAGTACTGTAAAAAGCACGACCAATCAACTGAGCCGGCCCGGCTAAAACAACTGGATGGCCTACCTGCCTGTCAGCCTTCCATCTGTGCACAAACTTATCTCGTGCCCTCATTGGTCATGTGCGCGTTTGTGTGTGTTGGAGGAGGGGCTCTGTGAGGAAGTGGCAGATTTTTTCCGGCTGTGTATTTTCTAATTCTAGCACACTCGAGCTGGTTTCTCCAAAATTACCCACCCCACCTTTCATCTTTTACATGAAATAAAATCTTGATAGAAATGCTTTAATTGTAGCAATGAAACAACATATAGTGAAAAGTTCAATAAAAAAACCGCAATAGGATATCCTATAGTTCTTGGTGTTGATTGTATTTGTGACACTTGCTCAAACCAATTAAGGAATCGGTTGTTGCTATTAATTGAATCGCATATCTTAAGATGCAGTGATTTTCTTTTGAAATAGCAACTATGAGCACATCGTGAAGGCCCACCAGAATCACCCTGCGCAGGGAGAGGATCAGGTGTCGGACCAGGTCAAGTTCAACATCTTTCAGAGCATCATGGACTCCCTGTTCCTGTCGTTCAGCAACTCTGTTTCAGTGAGCAGCTTCAAAGAGCTCTCCGCCTGCGTCTTCAGCTGGATCGAGGAGCACTGCGAGCCACAGGTATGGAAGACTTTAGACGCGTTTGGACAGCAGATCAGACTCGATCAAAGTAGCTTTTTGTTGATGATGAGATGAGATGAGTCACAGGTTGTGTGCTTCTTCTGTTCTCTCTTAGACGCTGAGGGAGTTTGTCGTGGGAGTGCTCCGGCAGCTCAATGGACAGCTTTATTGACTCAACTCTCAGACAAACTGACTTTGGGCTTCCTCCGGCCTCTCGGCATGGGGTCAACACTTCAATCAGCCTCAGGCCACACCAGTATTTACACTCACTTTGGCTCACCAGTGACTCCCTGGCTTTAATTGGATTACCTCAACCTCACACTATGAGCCGAGACGAGACGTCGGATTGGATTGAGCAGTCACATGTTTTAAGAGAAATCACCCCCTCATTGTATTGTACATACATACCGTTGTGTATATTTCAGCCTCTGCTTATTGTTCTGCTTTGAAATGCAAGGGGGAACACAAACTTCATTTGAAAAACTGTTTTCAAATGAATGTACATTGGGGCAAAAAAGTATTTAGTCAGCCACCAATTGTGCAAGTTCTCCCACTTAAAAAGATGAGAGGCCTGCAATTTTCATCCTAGGTATACCTCAACTATGAGAGACAAAATGAGAAAAAAAATCAAGAAAATCACATTGTCTGATTTTGAAAGAATTTATTTGCAAATTATGGTGGAAAATAAGTATTTGGTCAATAACAAAAGTTCATCTCAATACTTTGTTATATACCCTTTGTTGGCA
The DNA here is from genome assembly GCF_902827115.2 of Pseudochaenichthys georgianus. NCBI lineage: Eukaryota > Metazoa > Chordata > Actinopteri > Perciformes > Channichthyidae > Pseudochaenichthys > Pseudochaenichthys georgianus. The sequence continues at coordinate 13,258,425 of NC_047510.2, forward strand.
ATGACAGAGGTCAAACGTTTTCTGTAAGTCTTCACAAGGTTTTCACACACTGTTGCTGGTATTTTGGCCCATTCCTCCATTTGCTATGGGGTTGAGATCTGGAGACTGGCTAGGCCACTCCAGGACCTTGAAATGCTTCTTACGAAGCCACTCCTTTGTTGCCCGGGCGGTGTGTTTGGGATCATTTGTCATGCTGAAAGACCCAGCCACGTTTCATCTTCAATGCCCTTGCTGATGGAAGGAGGTTGTCACTCAAAATCTCACGATACATGGCCCCATTCATTCTTTCCTTTACACGGATCAGTCGTCCTGGTCCCTTTGCAGAAAAACAGCCCCAAAGCATGATGTTTCCACCCCCATGTTTCACAGTAGGTATGGTGTTCTTTGGATGCAACTCAGCATTCTTTCTCCTCCAAACACGTCTAGTTGAGTTTTTACCAAAAAGTTCTATTTTGGTTTCATCTGACCATATGACATTCTCCCAATCCTCTTCTGGATCATCTAAATGCTCTCTAGCAAACTTCAGATGGGCCTGGACATGTACTGGCTTAAGCAGGGGGACACGTCTGGCACTGCAGGATTTGAGTCCCTGGCGGCGTAGTGTGTTACTGATGGTAGCCTTTGTTACTTTGGTCCCAGCTCTCTGCAGGTCATTGACTAGGTCCCCCCGTGTGGTTCTGGGATTTTTGCTCACTGTTCTTGTGATCATTTTGACCCCACGGGGTGAGATCTTGCGTGGAGCCCCAGATCGAGGGAGATTATCAGTGGTCTTGTATGGCTTCCATTTTCGAATAATTGCTCCCACAGTTGATTTCTTCACACCAAGCTGCTTACCTATTGCAGATTCAGTCTTCCCAGCCTGGTGCAGGTCTACAATTTTGTTTCTGATGTCCTTTGACAGCTCTGTGGTCTTGGCCATAGTGGAGTTTGGAGTTGAGGTTGTGGTGGACAGGTGTCTTTTATACTGATAACAAGTTCAAACAGGTGCCATTAATACAGTTAACGAGTGGAGGACAGAGGAGGCTCTTAAAGAAGAAGTTACAGGTCTGTGAGATCCAGAAATCTTGTTTGTTTGTAGGCGACCAAATACTTATTTTACCGAGGAATTTACCAATTAATTCATTAAAAATCCTACAATGTGATTTCCTGGATTGTTTCCCCCCATTCTGTCTCTCATAGTTGAAGTGTACCTAGGATGAAAATTACAGGCCTCTCATATTTTTAAGTGGGAGAACTTGCACAATTGGTGGCTGACTAAATACTTTTTTGCCCCACTGTATACAGTGGAGGAAATAAGTATTTGATCCCTTACAGATTTTGTAAGTTCACCCACTTACAAATAAATGACTAGTCTATCATTTCAATGGTAGGTTTATTTGACTAATGAGAGACAGAATATAAAAAGAAAAATCCAGAAATTGACATTATATAAAAGATAATTGATTTGCATTTAACTGTGGGAAATAAGTATTTGATCCCCTTGCAACAAACAATAATTCAGGAGAGGGTCTTCAGAGAGGAGTGGACCACAATCCTTCCTGTGATGTGCACAAACCTGGAGACCAACTACAAGAAGTGTCTGACCTCTGTCTGTCCAACAAGGGTTTCTCTTTTATATAATGTCAATATCTGGATTTTCTTTGATATTCTTACTCTCACTGTTTATATTAACCTACCATTACAATTATAGACTGATCATTTCTTTGTAAGTGGTTAAACTCACAAAATCTGCAAGGGATCAAATACTTCCTTCCTCCACTGTACATACAGACAGTTTCATATTTCAGCCTCTGCTACGACATGCAAGGGCAACACAAACTCAGAAGTTAAAAAACTGTTTTAAAATGAATGTATATGTTTAATGCATCACTTACACAAGAAGGTGTAGAGTGCATCTAGTTTGAATTGGCCGCAGTTGCACTTAAATGAATCAAAACCAAGACTCCTCTCCCAGATTGATAATAGTAATTAAACCTAGCTAATAGAAATAGAGAAGGCTAAAGGAAAAGAAACCTCATTAGCCAAGTCCTGGTGCTGCTCTCAGCTTCAGTGCACACATGAGTCAGCCATACCTCTCTGGAGCACAACATGCTAATGCTATACTACTGGAGGGTTTCTCCTAACTGCAAACGGGAATACACTATTACGTTTGAAAAACTTTTACGTGCCGTGTTCATGTATCTGTCACAAGTTGACATGTATGCTTAAATCTCATGGATGACAGTTGTGCAATGTAGGCAGCATAAACCATTTTAGAAAATTATTTATAAAATATGAACTTCAACGCACATTGGGAGGAGATTCTGTTTAAAATAGTTATTCAATGTTTATGAACGTTTTTCAGGAGATGTTCAATAAAAAGTGTCGATTCTCTTCTTCTGTGGTCTACAATAAGCAGTTTTCAAATTAAGTTGTGTAAAATGTTATCCTTGAAATTTCAATATCAAGTCAGTGTTGTTGCTTTAATCACAGGGACATTTATTTTGTTGACTGTCTTGTTGCCTTGTAAATGTAATCTACTGTAAATACACATTGTTGAAGTGAAATCCACAAGTCAAAACACATTAAATGATTGTCCTGTTTAAGTAGAATGGGAATGAAGTGCAGCTGAAAAGGACAGATCATACAAATGGCTAACATCCAGCTAAAAAAACCTCTTAAATATTGTAATGTAGTCGAGTAAGAACTTGAGAATATCTGTTGGCACTTCATTGACAAGTACTATCATGAACATGTAATAACTTGGAAGCATTACATAGTCCAGAAACAGTACCAAAACAAGAGGGAAAAACATGACAACCTGCCATAATCCCTTAAGGTCTTTTATTTACAGTTTTCCAAAAATAGGGAACAATATGGATTTTAACACATGAAAAATAACATACAGCTCTCAAAGCTAATAACTAATTCATTGTCATTTCCCTCAGAACTCAGGATTGCTTTCATGGCTTTTATTTAAAAAAGGGTCAACTAAACCAACTATAAGGTGACATGCATGTGTAAATCTAGAAATTCCACGTTTGAGTCTCGCAAAACGGAAGCTTCTTTTGTATAAATATGCCTTTGTTAAAGATGTACAACTATACATAAACAATGCACTGTGGCCCGTACTGCCCTGAGGTGTGAGCTATATTCTTAGCTAAGTGACTAAGCCGACTTGAAGGAACAAGCTTTTTTTTAGATATTTCAAGTACTTGGAACGACCACCTTACAGTCCTCATCGGTCTCAACTCCAACTTCCTCCTGCGAAGGAAACAACCATAATGACTGATTAAAAATAAATACTGGCACGAAGGCAAAACACCCATACTGTAGACGGTGGCATAAAGTTCAGTTTCAGAGAGTTGGCCCGAACAGCTCGTTTCACTCACCAGGAACTGCTTTTTGCTCTTAGGATACCCTTCCAGGATTGAATCCATCATGTCTGAAGCCTGAGAGAAACAGCACAGCTAAGTTTAGGAGTTTAGTTACAACAGCTCGTGTTCTTGTGTTGAAGTCTACAAATTATTTTTTTATTGCATCAATTCTATATAAATAATGTATTATTATTTTCATCAAAGATTTATCATCCATTATATTAGTGATTTAGTTTATGATATATTCTTTGTTTTAAAGTGAAGACAATATTTTTAAAAAATAGTGATTTCTTCAGTTTGCTTGTTTTGTCCAATTACAAATACAAAGAAGAAACACAGAATACAGAATCTGAGAAGCTGATGCTTAAAAAATGTCAACCAATCAATCAGCTCTTTGGACATTACCAGTCTCTTCCTCTTCTTCCACTCTTTCACGTAAACATTCCGGTCTGTGTAAACCTGTAAATAAAACATGAGCATTTTACCGCCATACAGCAAAAATCAGTTAAAGTATATTGAGTATGTTTCTGAGATGTTTACCTTCTCTCTCTCTTCGGGTGTGACGTGATTTGTGGCCGACTTTATTTTCTCCACTCGCGCTCTGTACCCCGAACACTCTGCTTTCAGCTCCTTGATCTCTGACATCACTTCCTCTGTTGTCAGGGCGCTGTTGAGCTCCTTCAGCTCTGTGAGCCAAGATTTCAAACAATGTAAAACATTCCCTTTTATAATGTATTCAAACAAAAACACGGTACCTTAAGCATGGCGAGCTAGTTCAGGCAGTCAACTCGAGCACTTGTGCTGCCTTCATAGATAACGCCCCTTGCCACTCGACAACCAGCCAAACAGAGTCGCTCTATTTAACCTGCCAGATACTACTTCCACGTCGCTGCTGCTGTCCTTGCAAATGTCTATTGCTATCTCCGACTCTGGAACCGGTCCTACCTTCTCGAAGTTAAATCAGCGCTTGGAGCCTTTAATTCCACGATATATTCCCTTGAACAAACTCGATCGCAACCAAATGACTCTGGATCTACACGTCGTCAAGCCCCTCAAGGATTTCCCATATTCTGCCTCCAACCAAGAGCATGATTCAAAGCATACAATTCAGCTTGGTACTTGTATCTTCTTCTGTCCCAACCTCCTCTGTGTACTTATGCAATAGATATAATAGTTGTTCATGCATTCATTGTATTTTCATTTGAATCCTGCAATCTTCAAGTGCTAAGTATTAAGCCACGCTAGAGTTCATTCATTCATTTGCTCCTCAAGGGCCTCAAGAAGGCACGTCCTCCACGCAATGACAAAGAGTGCCTCTTAACTTTAATGTATGAGTTCAGACAAAGGGGTTTCACTATACAATGATAAATGTCAGATGCAGTTGTTACAGCTTTCTATGGGTTTCTCAGGTGGCGAATATACACAGACCTCTCACCTTTTAATCCTCAGCATAATCTCACCCTTACTACATTCACTTTGGAGATCAAATATACACACTGTTTTTGAAACATTCAATGTCTGACAGTTCTGTTGGGGGAGTCAAGGAACCCCGAATAATCATTGCTAAAACTAACTGTTCCTTTATCTTCCATGCTGAACTTCTCGTATCATTGCCCTCTGACACATGGGTCGGCACCCATGTTTATTCGATGGCTGCAAACCCAACGACGAGGGTTCTCCTCCAAGCTGCGCGATCTCTGCCTAAACTGAATATATCATAAACTAAATGACTAATATGACGGATGATACATCTTTGATGAACATAATGATACATTATTTGTTTAGAATTTATGCAATAAACAAATCATGGCCCCAGATCGCTATTCCCACTGTTTAAGAATCTGCGCAGCCACAACTGCAGCTCTATATCCGCCTACCTCAACCCTGAGTATCCTGGGCCGTCGGTTATCTTCGGCGCTATATCATGCCTCACAGGAATGAGATCCTTTCAGCACAAACAACCATGAACTCTTGCACTACTCTATGAATGAGTAAACGTTCAAAGATATATATCTGTATAATTCTGTTATTGCATACCAGGTGGTTGCTGGGTTAGATTATATGTATTCTATCATAGTATATAATAATTGCTGCCTCAAGACCTAGACACAGCAGTCTCTCTAGGTCAGGGGTGGGGAACCTCCGGCCTCCGGGCCGTATACGGCCCCGAGACAATTTGGTACGGCCCTCGAGGTAATTTATAAACACACGCAAAAAATAAAAAAATGAAAGAAATCTAGACCGCAAAAAAATTAAACAAACGAGTGCCTGTTTTTCCTGGCCAAGGTCGGGATCCTTGAACACAACACGAGGTTAACGTGTCATCACGTGGTATATGTCTCGACTGACAGGGGTGCAGTTCTGACGGAGAGCACCAGAACGCCACTCCAGCACTTCAGAAATTGCAGTACCGATAAGTCCATACACATGCCGCAGTTTCTGCGTGTCTGTGTCTTTAGTTGAAAGCCCAGTGGCGATCTGCTCATCTGTCACACTGATAAGACTGTCAATAACTGTGTTGTTATCATTAGCATCTGGTTAGCTAGCTATGCTAACGAATATAAGAAGCTTTTTCTACAACCAGTGAGGTAAAGGCACATCTTTATATGATCATTATAGTTATAAAAAAAATAAGAGAATAAAGTAAACAGGTATAAAATACTATATGACAGTTATTAATAAAGAAGAATACAGTTTGAAAGGGAGAGTGATTTGTCAAATATCCATAAATTAAAAGAAAATCTGCTTACAGTTGTGTTTGGGTGTTGAGAGATGTGTCCATAGATCTCCTAATGTTGCTCTCAAAGTGCACCAGATTGATGCTTTTAACTTCAACATTTAAAAAAAAATCTTCCCAGGGGAGCACGCCACACCCTGCACGTGCATGCATACGCGAGTCATGGTGAGATATCTGGATTAAGAGGTTGCTTTTTCTTTGCACAGAATGAAATGAATGGGCTGTGATTTTAGTTTTTTTAAGCAGAGGTCAATAACTTGTACGGCCCTCTGAGGATATTGTAAAAATTGAAATGGCCCTTGAGAGGAAAAAGGTTCCCCACCCCTGCTCTAGGTAGTATATTGCCCTCAAAGCCGTGGTGCTTAAGGGGGATGGCTGTTCCCGTGCCTTCACATAGCACTTCACTAGGTAGTGTATATAGGTAGTATATTCCTCTCAAAGCCGCTGTGCTTGGGGAAGAATCGGCTCTGGGCTATTCCTCAGGCCTACACATAGCAGTCTCACTAAGTAGTATGTTCCCCTTAAAGCCGCTGTGCTTAAGGGGAATGGCCATGTGGCAGCTCGCCAGGCCCTATACTTATCAGACTTACATCACCAGCGTCAGGCTCGGGCAACGCAGTTTTGGGGGTATAATTATTTAATCATCACTCATCGTGCCATGTATATCTGTGGAGTGATGAGGGCCGAGCCTAGACGCCAAACTCAACTATATGCTGCTTCTAATAAACATGTTAAAGGAACACGTGAGTTGTCTGACTGAAATGGGGCGAAGCCTGCGAGCTAGTTCAGGCAGTCAACTTGAGCACTTATTCTGCATTCATACATAACGCCCCTTGCCACTCTACAACCAACCAAACAGAGTCTCCTTAATATGCCGCTCTATTTAACCTGCCAGATGCATTGCTTGCTGCTGCTATTGTGCAGCTACTTCCACGTTGCTTCCACCTGTAGGCTCGGGGGATAGTTATTTGATCATCACTCGTCATCGTGCTATGTATATCTGTGGAGTGATGAGGGCCGAGCCTAGATGCCAAACTCAACTATATGCTGCTTCTAATAAACATGTTAAAGAAACACATGAGTTGTCTGACTGAACTATACTTGTGTCGCAAACAAAACAAAAATGCACAAACTTAAGAACTGTGTAGTTTCTGAAAGTCTGGAGACACCAACTTGTATGTAATAAAAATAGTAATACTAAAGTCCTACTATAGAATGTTTTTTATCTAAAAAGTCAAAGTATAGTATGTCATAGAAATGTCAGAGGCCGAGTAAATCATAGAAATGTCAGAAAACTCATAGTATATTATTAATAAAAATAGAACTTCAAAGAATGCTATAAAGAGGTTGCAAAAAAGTAAGTATGTCAAAAATTAAGAAATAAATATTACAAAAAGTCAGAAATGTTTTGTATGGTGTGTAAAAAATATAATAAAAGTTTTAGAATTGCATGCTATAAGAAGTCATACAAAATGCATAGTATGGCTGTCTCAAAAGAATAGTATAACTGGTATAGGATGAGGATAAGCAGTTTACTACACCTGCATCCAGCTGTCTGCTGCTCTGGGTGATGGACTGCACGTCTGCGCTGAGCTGTGAAATCTGAGCGTCCATCGCCTTCAGTTCTACATCATCCACGTCTTTAAACTGAGACTGTAGGGAAGGTACGCAGCAGAAGATTAATCTAAACAGCAGCTTTGGCCCTTTACTTTACCTTTCCATGACACAACTGTATTCAGATGAAAGGACTCACCTGATCAGCGAAATAAATCTTTTGCTTGTTGTATGATTTCTCCTTTATCTTGCCCTCTAGAGCCAGCAGATCCATAGCTTTGACCACTGCCTGGTGAATCACAAATAAACAATCATTAAATGTAAGCTACAGCTACACACATATAAAAGCATTTATGTGGCAAGTATTTAACTCACTGTTTTCCCCAATCCATGCTGCTTCTGTAAATTACAAAATACATCCTGAGAACTGTATGGTCGGTTCTTCTCATTCAGATATGCAAGGATGACTGACGTGCCTGTGGATGACAGCTCAGTGTGATCATATGGAGGGACACAAACATTTCAAAATTCTTTTTAACATTATGGATCAACATTAATCACTCAGTCAGTGCCTGTAATGTGTCGTTCATTTATACTTGTAATACCCCTCTGCTTATAAAGAGTGAGGCCAAACTATTATAAACACATATCAATACAATGTAGTTCATTATAACAAAAATGCAAAAATACAACCTCAATAATGAAATTATTATTCAAATTACACATGTCTGACAATGTCAACGAAACTACGACGCTGAAGTTGGCTTCCGATTCAGAGCATCCGATTCGGCAGTTAAGGTGAACGTTAAGGGACATTTAATTTACAGCGCTGAGCGAACGATTCTCCGTGTTTGAACCTCTTAAATCGCTGCATAGCCGATTTATCTGGACTGGATTATCCCAGAGGGTCTAAAGATTCTTTATAACCCAGTTTGACATTTGTGAAACCTTTATTCTATTTGTGAAAATACAAACAAGGGAGATTTCAGTGCTTTTTTCGCATCCTGACCACATTAGACCAGGTCCTGATCTAAAACCACTAGACCTAGACTCATCAAATCTGGTCTGGATTATCCCAGAGGCTAAAGATTCTTTATAACACAGTTTCAGATTTGTGAAATCTTTATTTTATTTGTGAAAATACAAACACAGGTGGAAGGCTGAGGTTGCTGCAGATCAGGATCAGAAAGTGAACCTCCCAGCGGGGGGCAGGGCAGGGCACAAACAGGACAACACTCCCTCCCAGTACCTGCCAGAGGACAGCAAGGCAGGGAGCACAGACAGGCAGAAGGGGGGAGGGGTCGTCACAACATGTTCTTTTGTTTTTGTTTTATTGTCTTTGTATTTAAGTATTCCAGTAATGTATGTTGCATGTTTTAATTTGATTGTATTTACTTGTTTAAATGAAATTTGTTTTAGGTTCACTTATAAAATCTGTCCAGGGACAACAGATGAAAAATAGCCTCTTGGCTAACTCTGGCACATTTACAGGAATGTTAATTAATGTGCACTGTCCCTGTTAAACAAATGAATAAATAAATAAAAATAAGTGTATGCTCCTCATTTAGGTGATAATTCTTTAGCTACAAAGTTTTCGTATCTTAAATACTGTTTCATAGCAAACAAAAAAATGAAAGGAATTCAGGTTCATGAGATAAAGAAAAAGGCTAACCTTCAGTCTTTCATCCATTTGAACAGCTTCTGCTGCTTTGTCCTAAAGCAACATATGAATAGCAATTATTTTTCTGAGAGAAGACAGGATTACAATGAACCAACTTTCTCATACCATTGTTACCAAAGTGTTATTTTCTAATCTTGCAATGTTTTTCACATTCCAAGCAAGTACTCAAGAGGACATACTGTAATTAGGCAAACAAAGCTTGTTGCTTAAAGTAAACTTGAACAATGCTAGTTATAGACTATATTTAATTTCCTGTTGAAATGTTTTGCCTGCAACTGTAAATACATTACTGTAAGTTTATATAAGTATACCTACTTATCTGTTGAATTTTTATTTGCAACAAAAAATTATAATAAATTTGAGAAGTAAAGACTTTATTCTTCCTTAATTAGCTGTCCAAACTTACCCGATTTGATGAGTGTAGGTCTAGTGGTTTCAGATCAGGACCTGGTCTAATGTGGTCTACATGTAAAAAAAGCACTGAAATCTCCCTTGTTTGTATTTTCACAAATAGAATAAAGGTTTCACAAATCTGAAACTGTGTTATAAAGAATCTTTAGACCCTCTGGGATAATCCAGTCCAGATTTGATGAGTCTAGGTCTAGTGGTTTCAGATCAGGACCTGGTCTAATGTGGTCTACATGTAAAAAAAGCACTGAAATCTCCCTTGTTTGTATTTTCACAAATAGAATTAAGGTTTCACAAATCTGAAACTGGGTTATAAAGAATCTTTAGACCCTCTGGGATCATCCAGTCCAGATTTCATGAGTGTAGGTCTAGTGGTTTTAGATCAGGACCTGGTCTAATTTGGTCTACATGTGAAAAAAGCACTGAAATCTCCCTTTTTGTATTTTCCACAAATAGAATGAAGGTTTCACAAATCTGAAACTGTGTTATAAAGACTCTTTAGCCTCTCTAGGATAATCCAGTCCAAATAAATCGGCTATGCAGCGATTTAAGACGTTCAAACACGGAGGATTGTTCGCTCAGCGCTGTAAATTAAATGTCCCTTAACTTTCCCCTTAACTGCCTAATCGGATGCTCTGAATCGGAAGCCAACTTCAGCGTCGTAACGAAACTGGACTTTATAAACTTCACGAAGTAAGGAATTTATGGAAGAGTTGCATTGAATTGCTTTGAATTTTACAGGTGTAACTTGAACAATTGCAACTCAGCGTACAAACAATTATACTCTACAAACCTCAAACATAGCCAGAAATGACTACTACATTTGTTTGTTCTTTAATGGTTGTTTTTAAATGCCGCCCTTGACGCACTTTAATGGAAGCGTTAGGTGTTAGCCCTTATTATCGTAGTTTATGTTTAATGTTAGGTCTTAACAAGCTTAAGACAATTAAGGTTTATGTTATTTAACATTATAGAAATACGCCCCATATACGATTCTTTGAAATAAATGTATTTTGTTGTAAAAGTGGGCGTATTTGGAGTGAGCTCTCATAAGAGCTAGCTTATTATTATAAGGGATATGTAGCTAACGTAAGGTGATAGCTTCTGAGCTCAAACTGTATTTCAGTGAAACTATACGACCGCCGTCCTTCATACGAGGGTCAGATACGCCACCACAACACGTTACAGCCAAACACATAATTACATCAAGCTAAGTCTTACCGTTATCCTTCTTACTCATTTTTAACTTCTTCAAAGACGCTATTTGTTTTTAGCTTCCAAAACTGAGTTTCGCGCGAAACATGCGTCACGGAACAGATCGTCTCTGCTTTAAGATGCATCACACTAACACATATCTCATGCTCTGCGAGAGTAGTGCGGACAAGCTTTGAGTTCATATTTGCGTTGATTTGATCTTCAACACATGTTGTGTTTGAATTTTCTCTCAACAGCGTTGTTTTCAAAGTGATTTAATTAATCTGCCGCAAATAAATTACTGGTAATTATTAAACTTTCGCGCTGCCAAAAAAAGAATACTTCGCTTTTCGCCAAAATAATCTGAGTGAGAGCTCAGTAGTTTTGACTACGTTTAGAGCCAATTTATCTAGCCTGTGTTTTTATGTGGGCAAATGTGTGGGAATACAAATAAAAATCTGCCTCATTGATGTTGGTAGAAAAACATATGTGTGACATATTAATAGTAAATGGTTTCCAAACAGGGGGTTTGTTGATTGTTGTTGAATACCAAAGAAAGCCTTAATTGCAAACATTTTATTCAATACGATTCTCACATCAAAACCAGTTACAGAGAAGAACATATACTACTATGCACGTTACATTATCAAACTGAGGAACAGACTCTTCATGGAGCAGCGATGAGCAACATTCTGTTTAACTGAGGTGGCAAAACCAAGTCAGACAACTAAGAGTTGTCTTCCTTCTTCTTCTTCTTCTTTCACCCTCAAATCCAAGCAACTATCTATCAGTGTACAATTGTTTTACTTCACCTCCATAAAAGGTGGATCCAGCCGTTTTACATGCCAACTTCTCATCTGCAGCTATGATTTCCCTCTCAAAATAACGCATTTAAAGAAATGTTTTCAGCCATTAAAATCCCAGCAATTTTACACTTTTTGATACATGCATTTAAATACAATTCAACTGTGGCTCATTTAAGTTTTAAGTGCTATTTCCGCAGTAAAGTGATATGATTTGTCTATCAAAAAGAATATCAGGCTGACCAGCACACAGCCACGTTAAACCTTTACATTCTAACCCTCTAACAGAAGGATACATTTCTATTATCAATTTTGATGTAAACATATTTCCCTATTAAAATATCCATGAATTGAATAATACTTGATTGTTTTCTCCTAAAAAAAAAAAATGCAGCATGACTGTCAACTACATGAAATTCAAGGATGATAAAAGATAGGACATTTGTTTAAACATTACTTTAAAAAAAGACAAAAAACACACAAAGGTATTACACATGGACATCATATATTATCGAGCAGGAAAACAGCAAAAGGATTCTGAACTTGCACAGAAAAAGAAACAGACCTCCCCCTGGGAAAAAAACTTTAAATAAAATAAACAACAAACCTAAGACCAAGAGTTCCTCCAGGACAGATATCTTAAGACTGTAAGGGGTGATTTTTTTTGTTTTAATTAAATAAGCTAACAAAAATACATTGAGATGCCTTCATATGTTAGACAGCAGGAAAGAAAAGCATAAAGGACAACTTAAAACCTTTATCCTAATATTAATTATCATGGAAGAGGATAGCCGTCTAAATCCACAACAACTGAAAAGTGTTTAAAAACGGCTAATTCAAATCTGTAAACCTGAAATATTGTAAAAGAGCATGGCCAAATAACTTTTAAGGTCAGCAGAGCACTAACATCAACAGCAACATGAACTGCTGCTCCTTTGTCACGTTTGATGAAAGCCAATGAGGGATTAATTTATCTTTCACAAATGACAAAACAACTTGAACATGTATTGCTGTACAATAATGTCATTATCATAGTAACATGGCTCCGCCTAACCAACAGGAATGTCATGTTTGGTCCCATGTTGAATAGCCCTGGAAGATGTTATGGGCACTGTTGTTCTGTATTTACAGACATTATAGACGAGGTGCCGCTAATCACAATTCTGCAACAAGCCTCAATAATGCTGGTTTGTTTAATGTTCGAATGGGGTTTAGGTTTGTTGTGGCATTTGCTATTGCTCAGCCTACAAATAAAATATGTTCTGGATGATCAGGGTTTGAAAGTACGGGAGAACAGAGTTTGAGAAGATACAAATAAGAATCAGGTTCTTCACAGTGATAACTGATGCTAATCAGAAGCAGGGCTGCTGGAACCTTAAATGCTCTCACAGCTCCTCAACATGAAAACTGCTCAGGAAGTTGCACTTGACATAAAGACACACACTCGCACACACTCATAAAACACACACACTTTACTGTGGTTTACCCAGAAAGTTAGACAAGAAGTTAGACCCCTGGCTCTCCCCCCGTCTACTACCCCCTCCTCCTGCGAGGGGGTCCATCTGGTTCAGTTCAGACTGATCCAGCATTTCAAAGTCCTCTCCGTCCAAGTCTGTGTCGAGCTCAGAGCTAGACTGCTTACGGTAGCTCCGGCGGGCTCCAGCCCTCGGAGGGCCTTCTCTGCGGCGGGGGGCAGGGGGCCGAGGTTGCAGCGCCCCGGCCAGAGCTGCCTGGATCATGTTGCTGGCGATGATTCCGGCCAAGTCCCCGGCGAAATCAGAGGCAGGTGGCAGGCCGCTGAGAGAAAGCTCTTCATCCAGATCCTCCTGATCAGAGTCCAGATGGGCGTCCATCACTGAGGCGCGGTAACTAGCCCGCCCAGACATGGCCAGGCTGGGAAGACCGATGCTCGTGTCCTCGTCATCGTCCATCAGAGTGGCGTCAGGGTTTATGGAGGGGAAGTCTTGGAGGTCCTGAGCAAAGGACTCCTCAGCATCACTGTGCCTGTCAAAATCTGACCAGAACACAGACGGGGACACGGTGAGGGACAAGAACAACCCAAAACAAATAAAGGAAGAGGAGAATCTGCAGTACTTACCCTCAGAGCCCTCTGTGAGTGGGGTCTGCCCACGAGATAGGTTAAAGGTCCCATTATCAGTGTAGGACACCTCAGCATCGGAGTGCTCAGAATCAGTCATCGCCAGTTCTTTTGCAACAATAGCATCATCAAACTACGAGACAAAACAGAAAAAAAAGGTTGAACATGTGTTGTATTTTTTAAATATATGCTAAATGTGTTAATTAACTCTTAGGTTGTACTATAAAAAGTGTTGTAAACTACCCCTATTCTCTCATCTCTTGCAGGTGTTACCACACAATGACACATGACAGACATAGCACATGATGTGAACTTTCTAACCAAAGCAAGAAGTGGCTCATGTGTGCTACTGTAGCTAATGCTGAGGTACTAAGCTATTTTTATAATTAGAACAAGCATACTTTACAGACGACAGACTGCGTGTGAACACTTCTCCATTATGCTGTTTCAGTTATTAGAGACTATGTTGTCTCTTGCCTTCTCTAACAAAGCATGACAATAAAGTTGTGAGATAGAGCCTGAATCTTATTTACAAGTTGAAGAGTTAATAAGGAACCCACAAAATACATTAAAACATTTGTATTTTTTTTTTAAAGTATAAAATTACTTTCCCAGGTTTATTTTACAAAAATCTTCAGATTTGTCAGTCATTTAAATATTTAGAGACTTTTGGATTCAAACAGACTTACCGTTGGGCAGAAAGCAGCCAACTCCTCCTCGCTGTCACTGTCTTCCCCTGAGGGGCCACGGAGAGGCCTCCGCAGGACTGCAGACAAATGGAAACACAAAGGCAACATTTTAACATTGACAGTCACTAACAGTGGATGTGATCTGTGAGTTAAGTGCAAACAACATCACTTGGTTTGGTACCACCAGAGGCCAGTCACACACTATTAAGATGTACGAGTCATTTCAGAAACAAGAACCTCATAGAAATGATATTCAAACAAACTATGACCCCCAGAAGAACAGTACTGTTATTTGTGAAATCAATGTGGGAGATGTCATCATGTGATATCTATTTGTTTATTTTCAACTTGGGCTTTGAAGGCTTTAAGTATGAAAAGTAGCAGACATTAAATAAAAGGTGTTTTACTACTTACACTGATTATCAATAGGCTTGGACATCATGAACCCACAAACACTGAAGTCCAGTCGCTGCAGGACCGGATCCAGCTTCACACACACATGCTGAAAAATCCTGTAATAGGCTCCCAGAGGAGCGAGGAGAGACGCCCATACTGCAGGAGAGGAAGAGAAAACTAGTCATTATAGAGAAGGAGGGAATAGTTTGATAATAAAGACATCATAAATAGGTAATGCCACGTAATTGCTTAGGTAATAACAATGGGTAACATCAGACCGAAATGTATTTAACAGAGTCAAATGGGAACAGAAACAACCAGGAACAATGTGGAAACTTGTATATTTAACAACAAGGCAAAACTCTTACATAATACTAATGTAATAATGGTATCGGTAACCTTCTTTAAAAATATATATCACGGCAATAATTGGATAAAACACGATGTTAATATGATTACATTAATGGGGTTATAACCTGATGATAAGGTAATATACGTTTTTCACAATATTTTAAGCCACCATCAGAGAATATGATCAAAATGACGTGAACGTCTCTGAAGTCAAATTGCTAATAACCATATTATAATGTTGAAATTGATCCCCACTTATGTTCCGAATTAAATTATGTTTAATGCTGTGACTCGTTACCCCAAAAAAACCACTTAGGGGTTTCTGTGTAATAACCATAAATTAGCCGGGCTGCAAAATACCCAACTACATGCATCTTTTTTTAAATGTTAAGATAATATTAGATCCACACAAACATACAGAGGCATGACTCAATATGTTATTACCAAACTGTAATGTGAACTGCTACCGGGAATTACTTTTGGGCTGCGTTAGCTTCAGTGGATACTCAGTTTCTACGTCAGAGCAGAGGTCTTGGCCGCCCTCCCAGAGTCTGCAGCCTACACTGGGTGGAGGTTGGGAGATTAGCCCAGTCTCAGGCTGACCTCCCTCCCTCCCTCCTTCCCTCCCTCCCTCCTTGTGTGCCTCATCCTGGATTTAATCACCACACAGCATAGGCTGTGTAACCGGGACCCAACTGATCAGGTTTCACCCTCCATGTATTTTTAATAGGACCAGTCAGGCCAGTTTCCCTGCCTTAGTGAAGGAGCCTGGATCTGTAGTAAGGACTGATGAAACTGCAGGGACTCACAGGCAGAGTAGGAGAGCACTAATCCAGGAATGTAGCGTCCAACCCCAGCCAGGCAGGTGAACACGCCACAGGTCAGGAGGCAGAACTGACACAGAGCAACCACACACAGGAGATGAAGTCAGCTCCTACAACACATGCTGACTATGGTGCAGTTATACACAGCTGACAACTCAAATAGGAGAGCAGAAACATCACAGACTGAAACAAAACTCAGATAAGAAAACAAGTCAGATTTTCTCCCTGAATTAATTGATGCATGATGCACTATTTAAAAAGGCGGTTTCCACATGCCGTGATATACTGTATATTTGATGACCTTCAACTACAGTATATTATGATCAGTGCCATATCTCCATTTGTTTTGCTGGCCAAATGTACACACTGCATGATGGTTTAGTCGCACACAGATTAACATCACAGTCACACATACACCATGTTGTTGTTGTTTTGATTATGTTCTCACATGAAAGTGAAACATGCTTTAAAAAAGTGTGGATGTGCAGGAAGACTTTTATTTTGAAATGTGTTAAGAGTTATAGAAGGTCCTGTAAAAGTCAATGTTTTATAATTAACATTCAACTGTTTTTGTGACGTGCCAAATATAATTCTTAGAAATAAAATTGGGATCTAAAAAGAGACTTTTTCCAAATTGTAGGCGTCCCTCACCTTGCCGGGGTAATGTTGTTTGAACTGCACCACACTGGATGTGAACACAGCTCCACTGACCCAGGCCTCAGCGATGTGGTGGCACAGTTCAGGCACGCTGAGGACGCCAGGCTGCACCAGACCCCAGCTGGACAAACAGAATAAATGATTAACACCCCAGGCTTTCTATTTATACTGTTGTTGTTGTTGTTGTAGTTGGAATACTTGCTGCTGTATTAACACACCTTTCATTTTCTGGTTCTTCCAGGTTTCTAACTGTGGAGAGAGAGAACATTCATCACTTTCAGAAACATACTCAGCGTACAATAAATAAAAAGCCATCATATTAGTTACAAATTCTTTCTAAACTCGTCTTAATTCTCTGATCTTTTGTAGATGATGTTACACAAGTTCAACAACAGGTTTGAGAGATGAACTGTTACAGGAGTAATATGAATCACTTGCAAAGTCCAGAACGTATGGCATATCTTTCTGACAAAGTACCCGTGTTACAATCTGGGGAAAGGAAGAAGCAGTCTGTTAGAAATATATAAAAAGTCACATGTAGCACACCTCTAATCTCTGGCCAGATTTGATTTCTCCAGGTATCAACAGTGACAATCAGAGCCAGACCAAAAGCCAGCAGGAACAGCAGGCGCAGCGAGGTCAGGGCGAAGAACCTGGAGGGCAAGAAAACAAAGCAAATACATGAGCAAAATATACCTTTAATGTGTAAATAATAAACAAAGTGTAACAAAACAGTGTCACAGATTCAATCACTTGGTACAAAATGTATGAAAGTAATGACGTTTATTCAGAAGTGGTGAAGTTTAAAGTCAAGTGTTCCAAGTGATGCACTCGTTTCAGAAAACCTGAATGTGTGTTGAACACAACACCGTTTACAGATTAACAAAGAATGTGTTGGCAGAATGTGGGGTGTTGGTATTTGGGGTAATACGGCAATAAGCAGCTACAGTTGGGGAAAAACCAAAAATGCAAATGTATCAGTAAACCAATCCCTGGTACGCACATAATACATCAACTTGCAAATTATTGCAAAAAAGTGTCAAAACAACGCTCACTTAAACAACATTCTTTGAAGATACATTTTATTGTATGGTTCTATTTAATTGTATTATTGTGTAAGCTATATCCATTTCCCCCTTGGTGCTCTAAGAAGGTTAAACAAGACCTCCAGTCAGAATGGTTGCCCGTGTCTCCTCCTCGTCTCCATGTGACTTGCCATCGTCAGTTGCTTCATGCAGATCATTAGTGTATATCTTTGCCAGCAACACTGAGTGTGTTGAAGCACAAGCAAAAGGGAGACATGCCTCCAAGTCTAATCTAATAATGTCCGAATGCCTGAGCTCCACAAGCCAGCCTCGTTACCCAGGTCAGTGGTTCTCTCCATACAGCAGTATCAATGTCACTTCATTAGAAATATATCCTATACTCTCTCCTCTTGGTTTCTACTGTACTTGGTTCTTGATGTTCCACCAACAGATTAAGCGACAGATAACAAACACCAACTATTTAGATATTTCATTTCAGCCCAAATAAAAAGAGTTCTTACTTAGCGTCTTATTTATTTCATATTAAACCAGATATCTTTGGGTTTGGATGGAGAAAAACAGACATTATCTAGGACTTTAAGGAGGAAAAATGGTTATTGGTAAAACAGAGACTGCTATTCACGGACATGGGCTTAATACCTCCAAGATGTGCGGAAAGACCTGTAAAAACGGAATTCCCTCCAATTTCTGTATCGAAAACACATTGACCTAAATGCACAGCCTCACACACTCAAGCCGCTTCAATGGAATGGTCAAGTAGATCATCCACAAAGATACTACGCTGTTATCAAGATGAAGAAAACCGTTTGTCCAGGAGCCACATGAGAGATAAGGTGGACATGTGTTTAGTGCATTAACCACACACAACCATCATCAATGATGTGCTGCAATGTTTTAAAGTAAGGTGCAATTCCCCCTGTTGCTTTACATGTTCGTTTATCAAATGATTGATGACAGATCCCCCTTACAGCATTAACACTAATTGAACCATTTGGCACTATACGTTAACCTTATCTGTGCTGGTTTTAGGCGCATGTCTTTTCTGTGTATGCACTTTGCACAACAACATATAAGTCTATCTCTTTGTATGTGCACAGAGAGCTGATTTAAACGGCCATTACATCTGATGCTGAGTGTGTCTATAAATAGTGCCACTAGCCAGCCATCTGCCCTCTTTTGAATTGACAGGTGAACATTGCATTGTGTAGAATCACCATCTGCTTGAGGTCACTGGCTCTCACCCAACAACCAGCACACACTGTCTGTATTGTCTGGATGTAGGTTGCCATAACATAAACAGACTAGGGAAACAGAACTACAAAATGTACAAAGTTTGAGCTGAAAACTTACCAGAACACCACGTTGACCACCGTGTAGATAAGCACACACTGTAAGGGTCTCTCCCACACCAGGACGGACTGTAGGTAGGTCAGCACGGGCTCGTAGGGCCCCAGCCTGGACAGGAGAGCGGCTTTGACAGCCCGCACCTGGCCGTCTCTCTCGCTCGAGCATGGTCGACTTCGCATGCAAATACTAGACCCCTGCTGGGCAGAGCCATCATCCAAGGGTGCACCTTCCATTGCCCCAATGTGCGCCATCTTAGCTGTCTACAGATGATCAAATCAGCCTGTGAAAAAAGACATGAGTGGAGACAGGTACATGAGAAGGGACGCCACGGAGCAGCAGCACTCACTACATTAACAGTGCTATGCTAGCTAGCTAACCACGCCAGTTAAATCATCTGTTAGCGTCTAACACTAAACTACCAATTATAGTAGAAACGAGCTTTGTATCACATACAGAATCAAAAATGTTTTTAAGATAACATGACACGTACTATTTTGTCATTTTTACAGAAGTGAAAGGCTCTCTTCGGATTCTGACAATATGGCGTAACCTGTTTTTCTGAGACAGCAGTCCAATCAGAATCCCCTGTGTCATGCTGCATTCAGGTGCAATAGGACACGTTTGTTTACTTTTAAGCACATCATTGACAAACTTCTTTGATGTTGAAATATAAATTTACTTATTTCCGTTTTTTTTGTATCTTTCATGGTATTGTTTGGCTGTGTACGTACAAAATATAGCTAAAGTATATATATATTATTTTTTGTTAAGAATCCATGTACCACTAACATGATGATACTTTACTTTTAATATAAATGAAAGTAAAATCAGAGACACAAGTCGGTAAAGCTGTGACTTGGTAATGAAGCAGAGCTCTGATTTATTTTTATTTATTTAATAAATTAAATGAAAACGTTTTTTATTTGAAATAGTTAAGCTTGGCACTTGAGTTAAGGTTTTTTTTTTTTAAAGAAAGAGTTCAAGAAACTACATGTTTCTACAGGGCCCTCGTGTTGTCAAATGTGTAACTACATTAGCCTGTAAACGTTGTTTTTTTTAACGCGTAACCGGAAGTTATAACAATTTTATTATGTCTAACTTTGATCGGCTGAGTTCACTTGTAGTTACTGATTGTGACCACTAGAGGACAGACAAACGCACGACTGTAAATACCATATACAGTCTATGGTAAATACATGTTATGATCAGATCATTATACGTTTTAGAAACAAAACGAATCTCAATATTATTGACAAATACCTTGTAGAATTATCACCAAATAAAATCATGTCTACAATCTTTAAATTGTAACTGGTTAAACCCAGTGGTGTAGTCTACTTTTTTGTAGTGGGTATACTCTAATAATTGTATTCATCCATCCTAGAGCGACGCATCGCGGAGCGACACCTGTCTCGAAACAACACCTCATGAACACCATCACACTCACTAATGCATAACTAGTCTTGAGACTGGTTATGTGTTATCAACATGTCAATGTATTATAAGCATTTGTATGTGACTTTTAACTGCCAGTGACATTAACAATAAAAAAATAAAAGAATGAACAATGATGGAAAAAGCCCACTTATCTTCTAGGGTTGAACAATTAATCGACATTTTTATCAATATCTCAATATGGCCTACTGCAATTTTCAAGTAATATACAATAAATATGGTCATGCTACAGATGTCCTGGCCCACACATCATATTCTACACTTAAAAAAACATCTGTGTTTCGCATAGATCTGCACAAATATCACACAATAATCATTTTAAACCTATTTTTCAATGCATTAGTTTATTCAAACTTGTTCAGCCCTATTATCTTCCATAAATCATTGTCAAACTACTGTATCAGCTTAAATGAACAAGCAAACATCCTTGAAGTGCTACAAGACAAATTAGCTTCAAACAAGAAACAAATTAACAAATAAGCTTCACCTCAATAAATGAGGGTTGAAAAAGCACTCAACATGTCCATCCTGGGTTCACTGGGTTAGTCCACTCGCCCTGCAGATGAGCCTCGTCAATGAGAACAGACAACTTGCTTGAAGATGTCACAATACTGTGAACAATTTTTTTCTGCATCTCTTTTGCTATGTGTTTTACAATTGTTGTGGAACTGTACCTTGAGTGCAGACTAGTGCCCATTTTGGCACAATTTTTTTCCTGAAGCTCAATGAGACTATCATGGTCAGTAAAAGGTTGGTTCATCTTCGCAAGATAGTATGCTGTTCTGAATACAGAATCTGTCTCTGCAAACACAGTCTCTGACACAGCTCTCACCAAATGTCCAACTAAATCCTGTCCACCCTTCTCCGTGAGCTCCTGGGCTATTATGTGTGCTCTGGAGTCTGGACGTCTCATGTCGTCTAATCTATTTACCTAACTTTCTGTCCCTCCACTCTAACCAAGGATGCCTGTTCTTAAATTCCATAGCCTCCACACACACACACACCCACACACACACACACACACACACACACACACACACACACACACACACACACACACACACACACACACACACACACACACACACACACAGTATCTCCCTCCCTTTCTCTTCCATTGATCCACCACACTAACGTTGATCAAGTTAGCTAGCAAGTTAGCTACAGTTACGTTAATGATATCACCTTTAGGACAGCCACCTGACATGGCTCTTCTTCTATAGTGGTAATAGGGGGAAACATTGAAATATTGTCGTCTGTTTTCGTTTCATGTTTGCTTCCTGTTTAGCGCTCCGCGAACTTGAATGGTGGACGGATCAAATTCTGATAACGTTAGAGAAACTTGGGGTTTGTCAGAGCCGTGTGTTGCTGTTGCTTAGCAACAGGCCACAGGCCACATGCGACGGAAGCTCCAGACGTCCAAAAGTATTAACGAAGAGGCGAAAGCGTGAAAGCGCAGTCACAAAATGAAGTTGTTACGTATCATCGCTCATTTTTAAGAGGGTATACGGAAATCACTGGCATTTTCTAGTGGGTATACGGCGTATACCCGGGTATCACGTAGACTACACCACTGGTTAAACCCCTATATCCTCTCATACAGTCTGTCTATCTTTAGTCAATATCAAACAAAGTCATAACGTTATAATAATAATAATAAAATAATAATAGTATCATTATTACATGTTGACATTTTATCATAATTGTTATTATTATTATTATTATAAAAGGATACCGTTTTAAAATCCTCATTATATCTCTATCTAACAAGTGAAGTGTATCACCCTGACCCACCACTTACAACTTGTATACAGTCTATGCTTACAACATGTCAGTACAAATACAATAAACGGTACTTGAGTAAATGTACTTACATCTCAACCTTTATAATACAGTCTCTAGAGGCTTCTCAATACTCAAATTTCCCCTCCTCGACTCCCCTCCTCGATACTTAGACCCGCCCACAGGAGATGCGAGCGGAGGACCGAGGAGGGGAACCGAGGAGAGAGGAGGGGAAGCAGCAGACGTTTAAAGAAATGAGAACTCCTCTCCTCTGAGCGGTCATATTAAAGCGACATCCGTTCATTATTACGTGGCAACAGCTGCATCAGCTGTCGAGTGTTTTGTCATATTTTATAATCTCTGTTAGATCAGCTGAACATTGTTCCCCCACATATGTACTTTTAATTCATTGAGAGTGCGGTATAATGAGACAATAACAGGCTACAGATGCGGACACACACACACAAATATATTTATATAAATATATGCAATTTAAAGTATGAGAGCACTCTCATAATAACATAACAGAGACTGGATATATCCCCCCCTCTCTCTGGTCGCTGAAATGGGGAATTGAAATTACGGGCCAAAAGTTGTATTTGCAAGTATTAAAAGTAAGCAGAGGACACCAAACCAACTGAGACCTGTCTGTCCGCCGCATCTGCGCACTGTACAACACACACCTAAACACTGTACAACACGCACCGACACTGTACCACACACACCTACAGCTCCTAACGCATAATCAGGCTACAGCCGTTGTGTATTTTATTATGTGAAGCACTAAATGGTCTTAGAAAAATATCGACTCTTTGTAGATATCTACTAAACTAAAGCAAATAAAGAGAGTAGGTTTGTTATACTGAGTGATATATATTTTACACACTGCTCTGCTTTCTGCACGGGCCTCACAGCTGTTCTCACTGTAAACATCACGTTGCGATGAGAGCAGTTTCTAAAATAATATCCAGGGGATGCATGCAGAGCTGTCATTGGCTGAGATAAGTCCGGCCGTGCGTCACGCCTCCACCGTTCCCGGAAATGCATCCGCGGAGGAGCCGTGGAGGAACCATCAGTGTATCCTCGGTTATAGCTCCTCCAGAGAGCCTCCTCGACGCTCGATCCTCGGTCCTCGGTGTGCATTTAGAGAAATGAGACGTCCTTCAAAATGGCGCGCTGAAATTCATTTCCGGGTCACTACCGGAGGACCGAGGAGTCGAGGAGTTGAGGAGGGGAAATGTGAGTATTGAGAAGCCTCTTCTGATCTCAACCTGATCTCAACGCAACGAATGTCAAGACAGAAACAATAACATACTAGTACTTCCGGCAAACACTTTCAAAATAAAACAATCAAATTACCGTTTAGGCAGCATACTAGAACCAGAGGAGGGGCGAGGTTTCGTGTTTTTCATATGAGTTTGGCCAGAGCCATATAATAGAAGTTTGGCCTGTACAATAAAAAAATGCATATGTCTTGCAGGGTATTTCGCATTTGAATGTGTCAAATTATACTCTGCTTTATGACTCGACAAGCTCCAATACAGTAGGCGGCGGTAGGCAGGCCATTAAACAGCAGAAGAAGAGTCCGCTGCAGCGTCACATCAGCACCAAGCGGGAAGCGGCGGGCTGGTAGTGGTGAAGCGTTTTCAGCAGCATTATACTTTTCTTGTGTTATTTAGCTAGCAAGCAAGTACGCAGGCTAGCTAAATAAGACTCAAACATGCCTCGGGAAATCATAACGCTCCAGCTTGGACAATGTGGAAATCAAAGTACGTGAAAGAAGAAGCTTGTTATTAGATTCCTGTGGTATCATGCTTATATTGTTAGCCAATGTCCAACATTTAAGTTAGCTAGCTAGGATGATGTATGGTGAAATGGCGATATCTAAGTGCTAGTATCTAGTATATATATTTATTACACAAAACAGCAAATGTATAACCTATGTTAGCTGAATTGAAGTTAGCTAATGGTGTCTCTACATAGCATAATATAAGTGATCGTTAACTAGCTAACGTTACCTGTGCAGTGTCATTCGTGTAACCATGCAGGTTCTGGTTGATGGTGTTCACCGTGTGTCTAATACACTTGTTATCAGTTAATTCAAGTGACTTTACATTACCGTTTAACCTGCTGCTCTCTGTGTTGCAGTCGGGTTTGAGTTTTGGAAGCAGCTGTGTGCAGAGCATGGCATCAGTCCAGAGGGGATTGTGGAGGAGTTTGCAACTGAAGGGACGGACAGGAAGGATGTTTTCTTCTACCAGGTAACTGGTAGCTTCTATTCAATCCATTCTATCCACAACATGTTAAATGCTCTTTCTGTGAATTACATCCTTAATTAAATCCTCCCCTTGAATATTTGTTGGTGAAGATATTGCAGTTTTTTCAGATTTTGCTTTTGACTATTCAAATATCCTGAGGTGGAAAAAGTACTTTTTTATTTCAGTAAACGTAGAAAAACTACATTTTCAAATTACTTTCTTTAAGAAAAAATACTTAATTGTGCATAATGTCCCATTTTAGTGGTATATACATGAATTCACTGGATTATTATTATTCATGCACTAATGTGTTTATCACTGCTGGTAAAGGTGGAGCTACTTAAATGAATTCATAAACTACTGCTCCATATCTTAAAGCGTCTTTGAGCATCAGGAAACATTTATTATTATTATTATTATTATTATTTAACCTATAGTTGTATTAGTTTATTTGTATTGTGTAATAGCTTATAATGTGAATATGTAAAGTTAGTAGTAACTAAGAGTAGAAGAATAAAGTAGCATAACATGAAAATACTTCAGTAAAGCACCCCAAATCTTGCGTAGCTACAGTACTTGGGTAAATGTACTTCAATAAATTACTCCACTGTAAATGTCACATGTGGTTGCTATGAGCATCGCTATGAAGAACTTAATGCATTTTCTATTAAAATGATTTATTAATACAGGAAATAGAACAGTGTATTTACCACAAAACATATTGTCATACACTCCCGTCTTTACTTCTACTTAATTTATATTTATATCTTTTTTTGGTGTCTTTTTCTGTTTGTCATTGCTTATTGTTTTGTTTTTCTCAACACCTCATGTGTATGTGGGTTGATGTATTGCTTCCACTGCAACAACATTATTTGCCACTAGATGGAGTAGTTGGATTAAAACCTTGTTCCTGCAGCCAAACGCAGGACTGTACACTTCATCACTAGCTAACTCCTGTTTCTTCATGACACTCCCCAGGCTGACGATGAGCACTACATCCCTCGGGCAGTCCTCATGGATCTGGAGCCGAGAGTGATCCACTCCATCCTCAACTCCCCGTACGCAAACCTTTACAACCCAGAGAACATCTACCTCTCTGAGCATGGCGGAGGCGCAGGGAACAACTGGGCTAGTGGATATTCACAGGTAATCAAACAAATAAATGTCAATCTTTAACCCTTAGAAGTAAAACCAGATCGCAAGTTAAGTCTGCTGTTTTTTCTTTCTGTCTAGGGCAAAAAAATCCAAGAAGACATCTTTGACATCATTGACCGGGAGGCCGATGGCAGTGACAGTCTGGAGGCAAGTCTGTTTATCTCATACAGACTGTCCCAGAGGCAGGGGGACAGGGCTGTGGCTGTAGAGCATCTTCAAAACTGATTGAAAAGTAATCTGATATTGTTGTGTGATGAAACATTACATGGTAACTTAAACTCTTACGAGAACTGAAGCCCGAACCTCAAATGTGACCCGCTCTATCGAAATCAGTCAGAAGTCGCAACGGCACATTTTAAAATAAACGTGGATTTGTGTAAAAAAATAGTTTTCCGGGGTTCGGGTGTTTTGTTTGATCTTAAACAAACAAAGTCTTGGCTTTCAGAATATGAAACTTTTATTTCCAAAATCACACGATAAATACATGTTTGAAGCTTGTAAAGGGAAGAAGACAGCTCTCCCTCGCCACTCTGCTGTTCCGTGGCGCTGCTTCCCCTCCCTCCGGCTGAAATTATGAATGTAAGGCATATAGTACTCATAGATAACACGGCAGGGTCAATTACAGTTTATTTTCATCTGATTTCAAATAAACAAAGTCTTGGCTTTCAGAATATTAAAAATTGTTTCGGCAAATTCAGATGATAAATACAGCTTTGAAGCTTGTAACGGCATAATTACAAGCGGAGAACGGAGTAACTGGACGTCACAGCAGGCACAACAACAGCCGGTGTTTCTCGTGAGGGTTTTCCCCAGGAAACAAACACAATACACACAAACATACACAAACACACACACACTCGCGAGCTTCCCCCAGACCAGTAATCCAAACAAAAATATCTTCCCTCCGTACTACTTTGATCATTTGCTCCACTAATAATCAATCAGATCGATGGATTCCAGAGAAGAGAAAACTTTGAAGGCCTTTTTCTCAAAATGATGACTCTGTGACAGTCATTATATAATGTGACATATTTAGCTTAATATTTGGAGTACAACAACAATCCTGATATCATTAGAAAGCTATGAATCTCCTCTTTCCAACAGTGCATACATTACATTACATTGCATTTAGCTGATGCTTTTATCCAAAGCGACGTACAATAAGTGCGTTCGACCAACAAAATAAAAAGTTGAAGAAAACAGAATCATATAAGTACATCAGGTTTCATAGAGCAAAAACAGTTCAAGTGCTACTCAACTGGCTTTAGGTAAGCCAGTCCTTTATTAGTATATAAGTGCTTTGTTAATAGTTCTATCGCTCGAAGTGGAGTCGAAACAGATGAGTTTTCAGTCTGCGCCGGAAGGTGTGTAAGCTATCTGCTGTCCTGATGTCAATGGGGAGCTCATTCCACCATTTTGGAGCCCGGATAGCAAACCCACGTGTTTTTGCTGATGGGAACTAGGGTCCCCTTCGCAGCAAGGGTGCAGCGAGCCGTTTGGTTGATGCAGAGCGGAGTGCACGTGCTGGGGTGTACGGTTTAACCATGTCCTGGATGTAGGAAGGGCCAGATCCATTCGCAGCATGGTACGCAAGTACCATTGTCTTGAAGTGGATTCTAGCAGTTACCGGATTGTTAGGTCAAGAGTGGGACAATCTTTTCCCGGAAGGAAAAGCAGTTCAGTCTTGTCAAGGTTGAGCTTGAGGTGGTGAGCAGACATCCACTGAGAGATGTCAGCTAGACAAGCAGAGATGCGTGCGACGACCTGGGTCTCTGAGCGGGGAAAGGACAGAATTAGTTGGGTGTCGTCAGCGTAGCAGTGGTATGAAAAACCATGCGGGCTAATGACAGATCCGAGCGAGTTTGTGTACAAGGAGAAGAGGAGGGGACCGAGAACAGAGCCCTGAGGGACCCCTGTAGTTAATTGACAAGGGTCGGACTCCGACCCTCTCCAAGTAACCCTGTAGGTGCGGTCTTTGAGGTATGAGGTGAGGAGGGAAAGTGCAGAGCCTGAAACTCCAAGTTCTTGGAGAGTGCGAAAGAGGATCTGATGATTCACCGTGTCGAATGCAGCAGACAGGTCCAACAGGATGATGACAGAGGAGAGGGAGGCTGCTTTAGCAGTGTGCAGTTCCTCAGTGACAGCAAGGAGGGCAGTTTCTGTGGAGTGACCTGCCTTGAAACCAGACTGGTGCGGATCCAGAAGGTTGTTCTGATGGAGATAACAGGAGAGTTGTTAAAGACAGCGCGTTCAAGTGTTTTAGACAGGAACGGGAGGAGAGAGAGACAGGCCTGTAGTTTATAACATCTGACGGGTTGAGAGTGGGTTTCTTTAGGAGAGGGTTTACTCTTGCCTCCTTGAGACCGTTTGGAAAGTGACCAGAAGTTAGAGAAGTGTTGATGAAATGGGTGAGAAACAGTAGAATATCAGGAGCGATAGTCTGAAGGAGGTTTGAAGGGATAGGGTCCAGAGGACAGGTGGTGGGGCGGGCAGAGGTAATGAGGGTAAGAACCTCACTGGAGAGAGAGGGCAAAAGGAGGTCAGTGTGTGGGTGAAAGGAGGGTCTGGTGACCCAGTGGTGAGTATAGGTGAGTCAGAAAAAGAAGAGCGAATATCATCAACCTTTTTTTCAAAGTGGTTAACAAAGTCGCTTGACAGAAGGGAGGAGGGGGAAGGGGCTTTGGGGGGGGGTCCAGGAGGGAGGAGAAGATGGAAAATAGTTTTTTGGGATTGGAATAGGAAGATTGGATCTTATCTTGAAAGAAAGTGCTTTTTGCCTGAGAGATCGAAGCAGAGAAAGAGGAGAGGAGAGCCTGATAGGTTAGGAGGTCGTCATGGTGTTTGGATTTCCACCGTTTCCGCTCTGCTGTCCGAAGGACGGTTCTATTAGCACGCAGTGCGTCATTTAGCCAGGGAGCAGGAGGGGACTGACGGGCCTGCCGAGATGTGAGAGGACAGAGAGTACAGAGAGGATGAGAGATGACAGAGTAGAGAGGAGAGTTTGGAGGTAGGAGTTCGAACGAGTCAGAGGAAGGGAGGGCTGAGAGCACCGATGAGGCAAAGGTAGAGGGGAGAGGGAACGAAGGTTACGGTGGACAGGTGCAGGATGAGAAGAGATTAGTTTGTTATGTTTGGAAACGGGTATAGAGAATGAAATGAAGAAGTGATCGGAGGTGTGGAGCGGGTTTACAGAGAGGTTAGAAGTAGTGCAGTTCCTTGAGAATATGAGATCAAGGACATTGCCAGCTTTATGAGTTGGTGGGGATGGAGACAGTGAGAAAGCAAAGGCGGTTAACAGAGATGTTAGTTTGTCTATCTTCCCCGTCTGGAAGTTGAAGTCCCCGAGAAGTACAGCGGGAGCGCCAGTTTCAGGGACAACTCAAAATGTGTCTTCGGGTCAATGCGACTGATTTCGATAGAGCAGGTCACAAATATGCACGAGTGTATTTACAGTATTTGTAGTTCGAAGGAAGTAGGATGAGATTAATTTCATACTTAAAATACACAACAAGTAGAAATGAAAGTTGGAGAAATACGTCACACACTCTCCAGGTGCAGTTCTCTGTTATTCTGATGACATTTCTTCTTCTACAAAATCAACAAGAACTGAAAGAATAAAACAGAAACCCATCTGGAGCCAGAGTCTGATAAAGCCAAGAATCTTGTCTGAATAAAACACGTAATCAGACAACAGGACCCCGGAGACTGACTGTAAAAAGGCCCCTCACTCCTAGACAGAGAAAGATGTTTCGCTTCTCTTTGTAGTGTTGTGCCTCTTTCAGTGACATTGGACCACTGAAGCTCAGGTGGCGCATGACCATCCCATTTGTTCAGTGATTTATCTGTGATCCGAATATTATCAAGGAACACTAATATGTACTGTCAAATACTTGCTAGTCTTTCAGTCAGGCTCTTTAATCTCTGTTGTGGCAAAATAAAGATGAATGACTTGTTTAAAACTATGTTCAAATGGTGCCGGTTCCCGTCATCTTAAAGCTAGCACAGCCTCAGCCACGCCTCACTATTATTTCTAGCTTTTTTCTTTTTTCAGCAGCCAGCCTCTCATAAAATAACTCTCGCATTTCCCCTCTAAGGTCTGCCATCTCTGTAACTCATTCACATTATGACCCCACATTAGTGTGTGTGTGTGTGTGTGTGTGTGTGTGTGTGCAGGGTGTGGCGTCTGGTGATAATAGCCGGGCGAGTGTTGGAAGGCAGGTATTACAGGGCTGTGTTGGGGGGGGTGAGGGAGCCTATTTGTGAGGTGGGGCTGCACTCCCATTTATATAACTCCCGAGGAAGAGAGGCATTTGCTCACCCACACACATTTGGGTTTTCTGCATCAGTAGAGTTTACAGTAAGCCTCACACACACGTGGCACAGTGTGTAGCAGAAACTGTAATGACTAACTCTTTGTCTCCGCAGGGGTTTGTCCTGTGTCACTCCATCGCTGGGGGGACGGGCTCCGGGCTGGGGTCCTATCTGCTGGAGAAACTCAACGACAGGTCAGCAAACACACAGAACACGATTTCATTTAGCCAGAACGCATTTCTTGTTAGTGTGTGTGAATAATATCTATGTTCTGATCCCCAGGTACCCCAAGAAGCTGGTGCAGACTTACTCCGTTTTCCCCAACCAGGACGAGATGAGCGACGTGGTCGTTCAGCCGTACAACTCGCTGCTCACGCTGAAGAGGCTCACGCAGAACGCAGACTGCGTGGTGAGCAGAGGAGCTACTGAATGAGAGTCGATTAATCCCACTGCGCTGTTTGCTTTAAAACGCTGCCATGGATATACATAACCTCACAAGATGGCTACAAACTAATTATCTGTATTCAGGCCCCGGTAACACCTGGCAAACCAAGTTTGACATAAAACATGGTAGCTAAACTGTTCCACTGGCAATGAGCTGGAACAGCAAACTAGAAATAACTAAAAAGTGCCAGAAAAATGTCGAAGTGATGTCAGACTGTTAAATACATTTGGCCTTGTGTGTTCTGACGTAAACATTGAAAGGTCAAAAAGCAGCAAGCTGTGAAGACATCAAAGACGAATGACATCCTACATGAATACATTTCCAATGCCATCATTCATCCATGATTTTTGCTGCGTTTGATGTTGTTTTCAAGAGATTTAAAAGTTAAGACTACCCTCATAAAGGGTTTATAATTAGGTTGTGAACCATTTATAAACCAGTTCTAACATAGTTTCCATACGTCAACACAGGCTCACTCTTTGGCATGATGACTAAGCCTTATATTGGCTACTTAGCGAGAATCAACTCGGCGAGCAACAGACACCAAGGATGCTGGCTGGTGAAGAAGACGAAGTAAGCTAAGTAGCCAATATAAGACTTGGCAGTTCAGATAAATGTGGGCTCACTATTTGGCAAGCAACCGGTCAGTCGCCCTGTTTATCTCATGTCTCATAAAAGCTTATTCAGGATTTATAAAGTGTTCACAGCCTAATTAATAAATGAATTGCAAAGTATTCGTAAACCCTTTATAAGGGTAGTCTTATTGTGAAGAGCTACCAAAAAGAAATCACAAATATGGAGAAAGGTCGTAACATCCCTCTGTGTGTTGCTTTAATGAATCGGCTTCGATTAATATAAAGTTATAAACTTGAAGTTACATTTCCACTAGTCCATTTCCAAAGCAGCTCATGAGTTCATGTTGTCATTCCCACTCATTTGTCTAAAATCTCACTTTCTTCGAATGTGCAGCACACTAATAAAGAAGGGAGCTGCAGCGCCAGCAATCAAACGTAATAAACCTCAGTCTTAAATAGTTGATTGTATTAGTCTGCGATGCTCTAACAGCTTAATGGTGTTCCCTCTAATACCTACTTCCTGCGGGGTCTTGCATAAGCCCCTCATGGTGATTCAATTAGCCGGAGAGCTAATAGAATCTGCCTAAGAATCGCTCCCCCTGTTGCAAACGCACAGAGTGTCTTTTATATCCAGCTCTGCCCCCAACAACAGTGCACTGTGCCGCTGCTCAACACTCATTAACGTCTTACTCTCGAACATCCTGTTGTTGTGCTGGAGGGAATCTCTCCTCATTTCTCTGTGTTGTAAATCAGGTGGTGTTGGATAACACGGCTCTGAATCGCATCGCCACGGACCGCCTGCACATCCAGAACCCGTCCTTCTCCCAGATCAATCAGCTGGTGAGTGAGAGGCGTCACCCAGAGCAACCACCTCCAGGGGTTAGCTCACTTGTCAGTCAGCAGGTTTTAGTTATACTTCGAGGCTACCTGACTGTACTCAAACAAAGGCCAAACGTCGAGACACGCTGTACCAGACGCATGTCGCTCACTTAAAAAATTACAAGATTCAAGTTTGGCGAGTCCGTTGCATGTCAGACTGGCTTTCTGCTTTCTTGGAAATGAGTTTCACATGGCTGCCTTTTCCTAATGGCATCAGCGTGCTCGACAGGAGCCATTTAGAATTTAGAAAGAAAGGAAATAATGTAACCTTTTCAAGTTTTTATTGGATTATTTTTCCTGCAAAAGGCAATTTGAGAATGGAATTGTACACATTGTGCAGAATTAATAAATGAATGTGATATGCCTAGCTCTAAGTCATTCATTTGTAAGATCTTACAAGATTAAAGTTATGTGTGTAATAAACTCTTCACACACAGGTTTCCACCATCATGTCTGCAAGCACAACCACCCTGCGTTACCCGGGCTACATGAACAACGACCTGATTGGCCTGATCGCATCTCTCATCCCCACGCCCCGCCTCCACTTCCTCATGACTGGCTACACACCTCTTACTACTGACCAGTCGGTGAGTTTGGATTGGCGCAGAAAGTTAAATTTAAAGGGGCATTAAAACCTGCTTACAGTTAATATATTAAAAGTGCTTAGTTAATGCTAAATGTCCTTAAGACTTTCTAAATCCGTAAATGCACTGTGCTTCAGGTCGCTAGTGTGAGGAAGACCACAGTGCTGGATGTGATGAGGAGGCTTCTGCAACCCAAGAACGTCATGGTGTCCACGGGGAGAGAGAAGCAGCCGAACCACTGCTACATCGCCATCCTGAACATCATCCAGGGCGAGGTCGACCCCACACAGGTACACATGCACAGTATACGATTCAGGTTAGCAGTTATATATATATATATACTTTATTTAACCAGGTAAAAGACTCATTGTGATTCAAATCTGTTTTGAAAGAGCGACCTGGCCAATAAGGCAGCATGAACAATGTTACAACAAATGAACACAAAACAATACAGGCAGAGGAATACAGCTGTCGTAAAACACAAATAAATGGCACATTAACCGGTCAAAATAAACTGTTATGGAACATAAAAAACTGGCAAAATGTTAAAACGACTTCAATTATGGGATATAAGAGCAATCATCGACCAATGGTGTCGTGTTCTCTGTCCTTTAAGATGGCCTTAGGCTGCGGCCCCACGAGGACGAAAACGGCTAAACGCATAGGATTAACGCAAACGGCTTCCGTCCACATGCAATAGTTATCCGGATAGTGTCTGCCCACACGAGACCGCTCCGTTTAGCTCCAACCGCTGGAGAAGCTGCAGTACATATGCAGGAGCCTCTACGTGGCGCTGTAACTTCCTCCACAAAAGCAGCGAAGAAGCATGGTTGTCATGGTTGCCCTTCCGTTTATTCTCCGCGGTGGGGGCCGAGGGAACCGGGCAGAGTTTTTCGCCAGTCAGCGTGTATTAAAGTTGAAATCTTCTGGACAAAGAGGTGGGGAGAGGCGGGGCTATTGCCTCATCATTATTGCTGTAGATGTTGCACAAACAACTGTAGCATGGTCAATAGCGTCCGGAGCACGATAGCAACTCTGCGATCCGCCATTGTTGTTGTTGTTGGTGGCGAAACACTTCAGCACTGGCGCGGGGTAAGCGGAGGTGAGCAGAAGAGGTGGGGAGAGGCGGGGCTATTGCGCAATCACTATCAGTGATCTGAAAATGTCCGTATAGGGCGCACACACGGAGCTGTTTGACCCCCCAGAGAGTGGCGTATGCATTTCTATCCACCTTGGGACCCGTTGTCGTTTCCTCAGTCGTTTAGTGCCATATTCGGTCGTCCTCGTGTGGCCGAACGGTCTATATGACACTAAACAGTAACGCAAACGACCGAATTCGTCCTCGTGGGGCCGCAGCCTTAAACTCCCCCATAGTGATCCAATCTGAGAGTTTCAGCTCCTTCTGAACATTGTTCCAAGCGTCATCTTCAAAAGCTGTTACCCAGGTCTGTTCTCACTTTAGAAACCAGCATCTGAATAACATCTTTATACAAATCTTTTATATTTGATATTGTTGCATCGACTCAGTTGTCTTGTGTCTTATCTGTCAGAGAGAAACCATTATTTGTTATTTGTATTATCATACATTTGACCTCCTTGTGTCTGATAACCTGATAACATGTTATATTTTGCTGCATGTACCTTTAAAGTTCTTGACAAATAATCTGAGGGGAATTTTTTAGCATGTGTTGTATGAGAAGTGCTATATAAATAAAGCTTTATTATTATTATCTTGAGCGCATATAGACTTTCTTTTGTACACGTATATGTATAAGGGGGAACCAGCCTAAGGAGAGATTTATATGTAAAACCCAACCAATGGGAAAAGAGACAAAGATGGCCGATTAGCAGCAGCATACAAAGTGCAGTGGTGTACACGATATCCACATCCAGTAACAAACCGTAATGCACAATGGTACACGATATGCCAACTTCTCATACTACCGTAGGTGCATAAAAGCCTCCAAAGGATCCGGGAGCGTAAGCTGGCCAGCTTCATCCCCTGGGGCCCCGCCAGCATCCAGGTGGCTCTGTCCAGGAAGTCCCCGTACCTGCCCTCTGCCCACAGGGTCAGCGGCCTGATGATGGCCAACCACACAAGCATCGCCTCGGTAAGTGCTCAGCCTGCAGTGTGTGTTCCTGCAGTCTAGACCTGAGCTGTGAGTCAGGGCTGCAGGCCGCCATTGTCCTAAAACTGAAGCTACGAGACCACAGCAGCAGTCAGAGGGGAGTTCCACAAGAATTAGGCTTTGGATTGTCATGCTGTGAAATTCCTTGAAACTTTAGATGGTTTTTTTTCCTGTAAAGTTTAGTCGTGTGATTTATAACAAAGAAAGCCTTTAAGGACAGTTTGATTTGCAAGCCAAAATGAAGCTCTTTCCCAATTTCCTTTTAGTCTTTAAATGTAATCATATATTTCCAGTCAGTGTACATAAAAGTAACAAAAAAAGTATCAATGGTTTAGAGAAGTCAGAATAACTTCCTGAAACTTTCCAGGTATTAGTTTTGGTTTTGATTTCCTGTGTTTCTGTGCCACAGCTGTTTGAGCGGACGTGCAAGCAGTACGACAAACTGCGTAAGCGAGAAGCCTTCCTGGAGCAGTTCCGCAAAGAGGACATATTCAAGGAGAACTTTGACGAGCTGGACAACTCTCGGGAAGTGGTCCAGCAGCTGATAGACGAGTACCACGCCGCCACGAGGCCCGACTACATCTCCTGGGGCGCACAAGAGCAGTGAACGCACTGACTTGAATCTCTGAAATACCATAGGATTAGCTCATTTCTTCTCTTTTCAAACATGTCCTCCTACATATAGGTGACTAAAGAGACAGATATTTGGCTATAGTTGCATCTCTGAAATACATATTTATTGGCTTGTTATAGCAGTAAATATAATGTTTCTGTATCAAAATGTAAACGGGAAAATGAGTGGAAACAGCCACTGTAATTATATTATCCACAAAGTAAAATCACCTTTTCTGAGCTGGATCACATCCTGGAGATTCTTAAACCTAGTTTAAATATAATAATCCTTGCCAACAGTCCAGTGAAGTGAAAGTCAGCACTCATTTCTTACAAGTGTGTGCAGAAAACATTGATATGTCTTGTATAAAATGATCTATAACTGTCTGTTAATAGTTTTTTCCGTTTTCCTTATACTCATATTTCCCGCCTTGTAGCCTTTTGGTTTTCAGCATTGCAAGAACATGTGTTGCCTTGCTTTGGTCTATTTTTATACTGAAGACAGTGTTTTGTGCAGTTGAGTTACAGTAAAACTACCACCCCACACAAAATGATAGCCTTGAATACTGACAGTACGGTTGACAGAATATGTTGCATGATGGGTAGGTTCTTGCATCCCAGACATTTCTGTCATCGGGCCGTCATCTGTTTGCTGCTGATACACATTGATCTTTTTTACTGCTGTACAAAAACAAGAATGTCAAGACAAGTTGGGCTTGAGCCAAACATGTTAAAATACATGCTATAAATTAAATGGCTTTGACATTTTAACAGCATTGGCCGAGTACAATTTGCACAGACGAACATCGTGTACACTTCATCTCCATGCCTGTATATATGCTTCAAAGAATAGCTCATCACTGACATTCTCTGTATTGTCTTAAATGAATATACTGTGTCATGTTGCTTTGCTCGTGGGACCCGTTTGAAATGGTTAATAAACACGTTTTGTATTATTTTGTATTTGAAATGTTTCTAGTGGTATATGAAGCAAACTGGGAATGTTTTATGTTAAGAGACTTCAGGGTTTCCCCTTTCCTGTAGTGTGGTATATAGGTTTTAGTGCATGTAAATGGTCTGCAAAGTCTACATTTCCCTCTCTCCCCCCGGCCTGAAAAGCCTCAATTTGACTCCTTTGTGTACTTATGTAACATAATGACATCACTATGTAACATTTGCACTTCTATTGGCCAGAGCTTCAACTCATTTTGTGTGACATGCTAAGGGGAGGGACATCTCCAGACAGTCGACCAATCGCAACAGAGCCACCCAGCTAACCAATCAGAGCAGACTGGGCTCTGGTTTCAGACAGAGGGTGAAAAGAGGTAGTACAGGCAGTATGAGAACAATAAAGAGCTTTCTGAACTTTAGACATGTCAGAGTACGAGATACGAACCTGAGAAAGAGCATGGCAGTAGTGCCCCTCTAAGGGTTGGTTTTGCTTCCTAGCTACAAAATGATGAAATGCTTTTCCTCTCACCTGGAGCTGCAGTGTACTTGTGGCCGTTCATCTCCCTCAGTTAAGGCTCATTACCACACGGGAACGTAAAGGCACTTAGCAGCCATTGCCTGCCTGACCGACCATTGTTTGTGACCAGAATAACTCCGGGGAGGCAGCTCTCTGCTCTGCTGCTGGCTTTTTATAAAACGTCTGGTTGAGAACAATAGTCTTACACTGCGTTGCTAGTCAAGGCTAAAGAAAGCACTTTTTTTTTAAAAGGAAATGAGGGCTCAAGCTGAACAACAGAACCAAACATTAAATATGGTAAAATGGTGCTGTTTTATTAATTACATACAGTATTTATAGTTTTTATTGCACTTCCAAGCTAGTTAAAAACAAACAATAGTGCATTTAACCACACACACACACACACACACACACACACACACACACACACACACACACACACACACACACACACACACACACACACACACACACACACACACACACACACACACACACACACACACACACACACACACACACACACATCAAAAAGGTACCATGCAGCATACAAACAAGCTTAATACAAAGCAACAACATCCGCACTTTGATTTGTTTTATCTTCATTCTTGTAGCTTGGAGCTGCCTGCAGCTGTGGTAGAAAAAGAGCTGCCTCTGAGCGGGAGGCAGGCCGACTGTGCAACGACTCGTCAAGGCCTTTCATGGTGAGGGGATTACACTTTTGCGGCTGGTTATCACATGGTTGTGTCGAAGACAGAACTCTAAAATTATATTTACAAAGCCCATCTATGGTCTCGGATTCTTAAAAGGTTATTACTACATTAAAAATAAAGTGGACAATGTATACTACAGGATGTCTCTATATTTGTTTGACATTCAAGTTTAGAGAACAAATTATAAAGGGAAAACAGTCAAATATAAATCAGGGGCTCTTTATCTGCTTTGGGAACATTTCTTGCTATAAAAGCTTATTTAAAAAAAAATAACATCTTTGGTCCATGCTCTAACCCATGACTGGTAAAACTTTGGCTTCACAAGAATGCTCCAACAATGAACACAAAGACGGAGCTACACAGGATTTACTCGTCTGAACTGCTTTAAGGAGCACAACCAAAAGCACCTTTTGGCTTTTGGTAACAAAAAAAAACCGGGTCTGCATTTAAGACAAAGAACGGTAAAAAAAAAAGTTGCATAAATAATACTACAGAATCCATGGCCTGTTTAAAAAAAATGTTTTTGCTTAAATAGTTGGGGACGGATGGGAACTTCAAGGTAAATATGGCATCACTTCTTAAATGATCCAGATCTCTGAGTAGGGGTTTTATGTGTCCTCTGAGTTTAGATGTACCCATTACATATACACATTGTGAACATAAAGAGAAGCACCTGTTATTTTCAGCAGAGTCGAGCTGCATTAGGATAGTAACTGACATGAGCAACATTATTCAATCAGTCAAGTGTTAACCAAGTTCCGTGTCGAGGATTACAGCCAAGACAAGCAGCGCAACAAAGGACACGAGAGCATTCGGTGGAAACAATGTAGAAACCGCTCCAACACCTTTGGTTTCTGTGAGAAACTCAGATCCTGAATGGGAAATCCAGGAAATGGTTTTCTTCATCAAACACACATACGGAGACACACACTGATAATCCCGAGGGTAAGAGTCTATAAGGCAATCGCAGCCCGAGTGACTTAGCCACAGAGTTCAACATCTGCTTCCAGTTCCAAGTTCACATGGCTGACTGCATCAACAGTTCCAGGTAATGCAAACCCAGCCGGGACCTTATGAAAACTGACCGCCTCTGAAGAACATGTCAGCATAAGGGCACGTGAGGGAGAAACTGTATGTGTGAGTGAAAAAGCTAGAGCCAAGGCGGGAGGGCGTGTGTGTGTCACTGAATGTTCTCAACACTTGTCCAGCAGTGCATGAGGGACGACTGCCTTCTAGGAAAGGCAATATGAATATGGCACACGTCGAAAGTAAGAAACAGAGGCGAGCTAAGGAGCTGCGATTTCACTCTCAGCCATACCTTCACGAGGGAGTGCCACAGTTCATCGATGGCATAACTCTTGTGATGCTGTGTCTCCCCGATATAGAGGGCTCACGCCAACGTGTCACATTGTCGAGGGGCGGGGTGTCGTCATGTAAGGTAACAAGGGTGGTTGCGTGACAGGATGGGGTGGCGGGTGTTTGACAGCTCATCAGCAACCGCATTGGTTTCTGTGGGTTTCTGGCCTCACTTGCAAAACAGAACCCCCTTGCTTTCCCGCCTTCCCGCCTCCCCCTCCCATCGGCCAGCTCCTTCAGCTGGAAAGCTCAGCAAGGGTTTATTTTCACGGGTGGGGAGTGAAAACAGCCCTCTCTTTGTTTTGGCTGCCGTGCCGTTCCCAGTGGAGGAGGCGTGGTGTCCTGAGGACTGGGCCTCATAGGGGCCACGTGGAGGAGGAGTGTGGGGTGGTTATGGGTGTCCGGGTATGGGTCCCTCTCAGACTGGGTGCGAGGGCAGCTCCAGGAGGGTGGGTGTGTGTGTTGAGGCCAGGTGACAGAAGCCCACCTCTGTACTATTTGTTTTGGTGATGTCTGCATCTTCCCCCTTCCCTCGCTGGCGACGGATGGCACTGAAATACGCATTCATCAGCTGCATGATCTCAGTCAGGTGGGACAGAGGGAGGGAGGGAGAGAGAGAGAGAGAGGTCAGATTAGTGGCAGTCTCAGTCTGGCGCTGTCACAGGAGGGTGGAGACGGATGATGTCATACATTTGAAAAATAAAATAGAAGAAAAAAAGTTTCCTAAAAGCAGAGGATGATTTTTTTGTGAAGATTTTGGAGAACACGGAGAGAACCAGAATATGGAGGACTTAAATGTGTGTGCACATTATATCACTGACACGTTTTATTATGCAGCTGTTGCAGAAAAAAGAAAGGGCACTGCGGAGGAGTTCATCCCTCTCAGTTTTCCTGACCTTGGTGGACCACCAAACCATCACAAGCCACCATGACCAATACCCTTACTGTGCTCCTGCTAATGCCTAAACATGGTGTGTGACAACACCGACTAAAACAGTCTCCGGGTTTGAACCTACACCTACTTTTTAACTTTGACTGTAACCCACGAATGAGCAGCTAATCTCGCCCTCACCCTTTACTCCAGGCCAAACCATAATAACCCCCTGCAAATCCACTTCACTTGCTCAGTAGCTCAAATATATGGTACATTTATGTGAGAGCAATATGAGGCCTCATCTTCATAAAAGTATGAGCCTTACTGGGCTCTGCTTCAAATCGCCTGTGCATCGCATCGCATACATAAAAGCCACTTTTGTGCCCATGAGAGATCACAGAGGGATTTTTTGTTCCGAGTGGGAAGATGAGGGCAAATCTGCCCTGTGAAAGGCGAGATTTGTTCTCTAGTGAAAAAAAGTCTGCTTGGAAGAACAACCATGTTTCTGAGAAAGGTTGGCTAATATTTTAATCTGACCACTGTAATAAAACTCCCCCCCCCAGTTGCCCTTTAAAACCAGGAAGTTGGACTTTTGGTGGTAAGCATCGGCTGGAGACCAGGGGCAAGTTGTGTGCTCTCTATTTAGACCAAGTTAATGAGTGTTTTTGAAGTGGGTCATAGAGCTGGAGGGAGGGGAGTTTCATGAGCAGACAGCGTGCTTCTTTCTCTCGCTCTCCAGAACACTGCCCGGTGATAAGGCCAATTGGCCGTGCACCGTCCAAAAACGAAATCCTGCTGTGGAGATATATTGTTTCTAAGCTTGCTGGAAACACAGCTCGAATAATAATAATACATTGTACTGACATCAA
Source organism: Pseudochaenichthys georgianus (assembly GCF_902827115.2). Lineage (NCBI taxonomy): Eukaryota > Metazoa > Chordata > Actinopteri > Perciformes > Channichthyidae > Pseudochaenichthys > Pseudochaenichthys georgianus. The sequence goes on from NC_047510.2 coordinate 13,299,031, forward strand.
CCCGGTGCTTGAGGAGAGACTGTATAAGAAATCAATGCATTCAACTTGACGTCACCCATTGGTTTATAGACTATGATTTTGAAGCCTCAAGTTTGGCATTTTGGACGTTTTAATATTTCAGTTCTAAATTCTAAAATACAAACATGGAGAGCAACTAAACCAGAAACACATTGGTGATGGTCCATCAATCACAAATGATTTGTTGAAAAAGACGAAAACATGCAAATAAGACTATGAACTCATTAGGAAAATGATTACCGAGTGAATAAATCAAATGAAGTCAGGTCATTTCTCATAAACTTCTATACAATCAGACTTTCTTTTGCAAACAGTGGAGTCGCCTCTGGCTAGTCATTAGAGAACTTCTGCATTGGGTCACTTTTCACACACGAGTCACTCACTATACCTTGGTGGTTTCAAACATCAGATCCCGATCCCCAGCTGTGATTTTGAAGGTGTTGCTGTCAGATACCCCGTAGGAACAGATCTGGCCGTAGGGGAAGGACTCCAGGGCCTCGGCCTCTCCCTGTCGATACAGAGACACGGATGTAGCAGCTACACCCAGCCACAACTTCTGGGAAAAACTCCCTGTCGAACTCTGGAGGGAGGAAGAGATAAGCAGATGTTTCAACAGTTCACAGTTATCCTTAAATATACCTCAAGAGGCCAAGTGACTGTCAAACATTGCGAGAGCTCAAGAGACCCAACAGTACTCACAATATAAAAATCCACTTCATAAAGAGTGCATCCAAAGCCCGACCACTGGCGTGCAATAGTGAGGTAGGCAGCGATACTGTCCCTGCGGCTGTAGCCAGCCAGGCCTTTCCAACGCTCCAAGATGGACGCCATGACGGCCGCTGCCTCCTCCTTCAGCCGGCTTCGCAGACGCAAGTCCTGCTCCACCTTCTGCTTGTGCGCTGCTGTAGCCGTGTGGCTCCACAGCGTCCCTGCCAGGAGGCCCGTGTGGAAGCGCTGTGTTGTGGGGCAGCCCTGATCCGCCACCTGACAAGGAGGCAGGGCCGGGTGTGCAGAAAGGGACATGAGGACCTGATCTTCTAGTACATGACCTGGGAACAGCTCGTCCAGAGGTGGGCAGGGGGCATGTGTACTGAAGTCCCCCATCAGACACTGAAGCCTCAATGAAGCCAAGACCTGAAGGTCCTCTTCACAGGCCGGCAGCTGGCCGCGCACCACCATCTCGTGGCACTGCAGCGCAAAAGGCCAAAGCGAGGACAAACGGGGCGAGAAGAAAGAGGAGGAAAAGAAGGCACAATTTGTCAGTAATAGCCTCACTCCTGCCACCAATCCCTTTCTACCCCACCCTGTTTTATTTTCTCCCATAACTCTTTTATGGGAGTCCTCAGGAAAAATGTTCTAATGACGCCAGTGCGAGCTGCATTTGGCCCCCTTTGCATCATAGCCAGTGCTCTTAGTCATGCTTTTTATGCACTGTGCTTTATCACAACCACAGCCCATAATACATTAATGATTGTAAAGTAAAAACACAACAGTTTAATGAAAAAAGAGGAATGACTCGCAGCAGGAATGTAAATTAAATCTCACTATGAGGACGGAAAAGGCCAATCATAGCAAAGACACTCAAAGGAGGACTATGCCCTTGGTGGAGTTGTGTTCTGCTCCATTACCTGCTCAAAGAGGAAGAGATACTCAATGCTGTCCACTGATATGCTGTCAGCGTCCAACAGGCAGTAGAGCTTGAAACACAGTTTCCACTGGGCTTTAGACTCTGACTCTTTGGTGGACAGGCTGCAGAGAAGGGGGACAGAGAGAGTTACAAATGGTAGACTAAAAATGTAAAACCATGTTAATATGTTACAAGAAATTGGCAATATGTAATATTGTTGTTAAGTAAGTTGGCGGTTTGATGAGTTCATGTTTACCCTCAGCACTGTGAGGACACAGATGTCCACACATGTTAAAAAAGCAGGTTCCGTAATTCCAGTTGGAATCCTTATCATTTAGGTCAAGACTTTGCCTTGCCTTGTACAACCAGATGACATCAGCGTCACCTCAACTAAGCAGCGACTGGCTGGCTTTGCTGACATAAATAGTGACATCAGTCCAGTTTCCCAGCAGGGTGTCATGTTTGACCAACAAGACCAGACAAGGTCACCAGTTGTCAAGGATACTGGATAACGTTCAGCATGGGCTAGCGAAGACAAACATACAATCCACAGCTCTGTTTGCATTCATCTAACAAGTGACACATAGCTCAGATTCCTGCCAGACTTAGACAAGGTGTTTCGATGGCGTGTCTGTCTGCTTGGTTTTTTATTGTGTCTGACTTCCTCTCTGGGTTTGTCTGTTCTATTTAACAGTGTGAAGACGGAGAGGTATTCTTCAAACCTGGTCAGGATGTCTGCGATCAGAGCGCCGCCTGGAACTGGCTGCTCCCACAGCGCATTCTGCTCGTACAGTGCAAACGTGTTTTTGGTGTCCTGCAGGCCGAGCTTCTCCTGCATCCTTCGAACAACCTGATGGACACACAAAGGGTTTCACATTTTAAGACGCAAATGCAATTTATGTTTTTTAATGATTTAGTTATGTCACAAGACTCAATATTAGGCGGTGAAGTGGTGCTATAAAGTAGAACACAGATGAAAGCGCCAACCTCATTAGCGGTAGTGTGTGAGCTGATGTAGAGCTGGCAGGACAGAGGGCCAGGATAGTGCACAGTGCACAGCATCTCCTGTCGGCTCATCAGCACCTGGATCTCCTCCCAGGATGGCACAGACCCCCGACACTTGGTCTTCTCCAGAGCCTCGCTGATGAATGACGCATAGTTATCCATCTCAGACTCGGGGTTCTGGCTCTGGATCCTGCGAAGAAAGAGGGACCGTGAGTTGGGGGGATGTGTGCAATGTGTGTGGAAGCCCATTTCAAATGTGTAGATATTTGCCAGCAACATTTAAATGTTCAATACCTAAAGAAGGGAACACTTGTTATTGCACGTGATGTAAACGGTGATTCAAAGTCTGCAAAGCGTTCTGCTGTGATTATGGACTTTACGTCATCCTTTCGATTCAAATTCCAACAAGTTCTTTATTTTCCTTGGGCTGGTAATGCTCGAAAGTCAATGAGGCGAGGAATGACAAATGTTCTCACTTTAGCTCTTAGGGACTTAAAGACTCAACATCCCTCAATCCTTCAAAGAAAAGGAAAACGGCAAAGAAAACATGTTTGACTTTGGGTAACGCACGAAACAGGAAAAGGTGTTTCCGCTCCGAGTGACCTGCCACTTCCTCCCAGCGGAGTGTCCAGGAGCAGTGGGTAAGTGTGTGTGCTGTTGTTTTAAAAGAGGGGACACAAACCCAGCAGACGACACTCTCTAACTGGAGCCTGACGTCTAACACACTGAGGGTGAAAGGTGTGAAATACTACCTGACGGAGTTATGAGCTCAGCCCCGTGTAAACAAAAGGAAAATAGGAAGGAAACAATTAAACTGCGACGGTCGTCCCAAAACACACAAAACGGAGGACAGAGAAAGGGGCGCAAGAAGGCCTCACATATTCTGCCAGACAGAGGGCCCCTCTCATTCCCTCGCTCATAAATATATGGCCACAGGGTGGGATTTGTCCTGCTGAAACATAATTAGGAATGTTCCACTGAGTCTGTGTGATCCTTCCTCTCCTGTCTTCACCCCTCTCTGCTTTTTCCTCCTTTCTTCCACCCCCCCCGCAACCCCCTTCCTCCTCTGCTTTCTTTCTTCTGGCCTCTTCTCTCTGACAGCAGACAATTCCCTGGGGGTTTCTCAGGGCACTAGGAGAGTGGAGGAGGGTTTCTGGGCCCACTTCCCAGCTCCAGCTTGAGCTTTGCCCAGCTGCAGCCTCAGCACAAATCCACAGTGTGTGAGAGAGTGCGTGAGAGCGATGGCAATACGAATCAAAACACACAAGCAGCGTTATTATGAACCGCCATTGCATGCAACTGATCCATTAGCTACAGGCTGACTCCCAGCACGTACGTATAGATAGAAAACTGTAGCGGTTTGATGGTATGTCGTTAGACAGAAACTCTGAAGCAGGAGATTAGCACTGCTAATAACTTAGATTAACATGCTCGACAGAGGGCTAATTCAGACCTGTACATCCAGCCTTTAAACACTGGATCTGTCTGGAGGAACATACTAACAATGTGAAGGCATATCACGCTACTATATCTAAACTGGTGGTTTGCAGTGCTGGCGCCTACTTTTCGTCCACCGTCTAGACCTCATGTTTTCCCTGCTACTGCACACGACCAGTTAACCTTTATCTCCCAGCATTCAACCTGTTCTTCCTTATAATCGGCAACTGACTTCTGGTATGTGTTATTCTTATGTGACTGCATCTTGTTGCACAACTTTCGTTCACATTTGACTTCGATCACGTCTAAGGTCAAATTCTATTCACGAGTATACAAAAAACCCTGCTTATTTACATGTTGTTTAAATTACATTACATGCCAACAGAAGGATTACTGTAGTTGTTTCCTACAAATGAAAGCCAGCAAAAACAAGAACATTTTCCATCTGTAACTACAAGGATATGATGTGAGCAACTCTATTCAGTCAGAATAATTGTACCTGAATTCAAATATATATATATATTTATACACACATACACCCTCACTATACTTTTGTGTTGCTCACCTCTTGAGGTGGAATCGCAGGTACTTGAGCACGTTGGGCCCAGGCAGGAAGGTGCAGCTCATGCAGGTGAGAAGCTGCCAGTAGCGCAGGTGTGCTGCAGTGTATGGGGCAGGGGTGTAGCTGGTCTGCTTCACTAGCTGGCAGTAGACCTCGTCTCGGAGAGGTCGTAGGTCCAGGCAGGTCTGCAGCACGCCCTGGATGATGGGAACCGGCTCCCGTGCCAACTCTAGCTGCTGCAGGCAGTTAAAGAGTTTCACAGCCTCTTCCCGTACCGAGCCGTAGCCTTTCCCGCTGTGGTCTGGAGAGAGGAAGAGGAGCAGAAGAATCGTGTCTTGCTTTGATACATTCTTCTCAATTATTTTACTTCTTCAAGATATCTGAATGGGGATGGTTGTCATTTAGACTTCAAATAGTTGCATACAGTGTCTTTTTGTTCTGGGTTGAGCCTTGGTTTGCATAAGAAAAAGCCCTGAGTTGCATTGTGTTAAATGCTGCCTCTCAGCAATTCTACCAGAGCAGAGATAACACTTTCTTCCAATTAGCAATAAAGTCCTTGAGCAGTGTGTTCAGAAAATAGAATGCACACACAGGCTTGAGTGGTCAGTCTCGGTTGGAAAGCATAAAATAACTGTTAATATAGTAAAGATAACAGCTCGATGAACACTCAGGAAGTGTAGATCTGAACCTACTAGATCTTTATCTAGTTTATCATTCTTATCATTTGTACCCGCAACTTCAGACACTGTTGCTATGATAATGTATGACGTGAACATGTCAACTACTTACACGTATGCTCCAGGCTGCCGTAAGGAAAGGGCAGCAGAGGAGCGTACAGGGGGCCCTGAGTGTACTTCAGGATGGGGTTGTGCTGGTAGATGTGCTCCACTACCTCTGGGTGGAACTTATTCTCCTGGTGCAAACAAGTGAAAAACAACGGTCACAATAATGTCCACACACAGAAAATAACACGCGTTAATCTGCCTTTAATATGCCTGCAGCCGACCTGGAAGCAAGTCAGTGAATGGGTGATTGAGTATGTGTGTTTGTCTGCGAGAGGTGACCAGGGTCGATTCGACCAGGGTCACAATTCAGCTCTGGCAACGTTCAAAGCAGCAAGAAGGTCAAGTGATGACCCAGCAAACCACACTAGCATGACTGAAAGGTTATATGTTATCGACTGGTGTCAATGGGTTTAGTGTGCGTGTGTTTGTCTCTTCCCCTGCCTATGTGGATAGATGCCTTCCAGCAGCACAGATGGCCCCCATGCTACTGCCCTCTAGCACCTGTTGCTCATTAGTAACTTTGCCACTGCTCTCCCCTGCCTCTGCAACCCCCTCAAACCAGCCACTGTGTCTCTCTGGCTACAAGACAAGCCCGCTTTCCCCCCTCCTTAGTGGGGCAAAGTTGACGCATTCTTCAACGGTGTTTGGTGCCCACTAGTGCAAATGCTGGAATAAGATGCTGCTGTGTGGATCACACACATAAGGGCAGAGCATCCCAGATGAAATGCATACACTGTACATGCACCGTTGGTGTTTCCCTGACATGTGCAGCAGTTGGACATTTTAGAAAATGCCTATATTATCTTTATTGCCAAAAGCTATGAGGGGATTGAAAGCAGTCTCAAGTCTGCACAGTAGATATGAAGATGTAGCCTTACTTAGCATAACACTAGCACTAAGACTGGTAATGTGAACACCTGGAGTCTCGGTCTGTCGCTTGGCCAGCTTTTCAAAAAATAGTTTGACACATAACCTTACATTTGAGTTGAAGTTTCCATTCTTTTGTAAAGAATGTTAACATGTTAATAAGTGAGCTTTCGAGGGGCTGCTGTGGCAGTTTTGAATATGGGCAGAGCCAGACTATCTGTTTATCTTTCTGCTGCTGGCGATAGTTTTATAATTAAAAATGAACTTTCTTCTCTCAGCATAAAGCGCAAATAAGCACATTTCCTCCAGATTATAATTCTTGTGTATTACAAGTGGGTACCGTTTCTCAGATTTGTCCATCATTTTTTGCAGTTATGGTAACATTGTGCTTAGCAAAGTACTTGCTCAAATCTGGTGATACAGCAACATTGCTCTAATTACAATGAGGTCAGTGTTAGCAAGACACACAAGCAGTCGGATTATAAAACAGGTTGTAAAAACACCAGGAGTTAAAATAGATTATCTAAACGACTATTCGGAGGTCAAACCAAAACTGTTACTAATAATCCTTCAGTGCACAGGAAAACTATGTGGTGACACAACTAAATTATACTTGGTCAGAGTTGTGCTAGGATGTATGTGTGTTAACTGTGATGGATATTTACAGTCAAGGTCATACCTTAACACTATATCTGTCCTATATATCTATATAGGATACCTATCTGTACTATATCTGGTATGTGTGGAACATTTTTAGAGCAGGTCAGCCATCTAATCTAGCCTTTTTTCTCTATGGCCTCTGGCTGTAGGTCCAAGGCCAACACTGCGATCCCTGCTTCCCCTCGTGGTGTCTGTGGCAGGAACATAAATATATGCTTGAAAGATAAGCTACTTTTTTTGCCTTTTCTGTTCATTTGTTCTTTGATTTTGCAGTCCGCATCACACAATCGCACGTGGAAAATACCTCACCTCTATGAGAAAGTGGGCCTACTTGTAAAAGTGAGAAAAAGAGAAAGCAGCAGACTGGGATGGGGAAAATGTGAGAGAGAAGAATGAAGAAGAGACTTCAGGGAGGGACATGTGAAACAATGAAGGAGCTCTTTAAAAGCAGGCCCCCTCTACTTCTCCAAAATGTAAGCTTGGCCCTTCCGGGCGAAGCAGACGGGGGCAGACGGAGGCAAGCAGATTAACCACTCTCTTTGAGATTAGAGACTCTCGTTGGGAGATTACGGAGACAGGAGGCCAGGCAAAGGACTGCTTATCTGGCCCTGCTGCTTCATGCTGAGCCCCCCTCCACCTCGTTTTCCCAAACTGCCCCTCTCTTTAACTCAGGGGCAGACTGATGCAAGAACAGTCATCTGTCAATGAGATTCCAGCATGCTGTGTATTTTAGCAGTCTGAAAATATGTTAATGCACTCTCATTCCACATGAAAAAGTGAAGCAAATGCATCCTTAAAAATCCCACTGGTCTACTGGCATTCAGTAACTGAAAATGTATTTATCTTCTTAACACAACCCCTCTGCCTCAGGTATTTATAGTATGTATTGTCCATGTGTGCAGGAATAGGATGAGATCAGTCAAAATGTTGAGGCAAGCAGAGGAAACTTTGGACTTTTGGCGCAATGAGGCCATGTGGAATCCATGGTAACAGGGGAAGAGAGGTGTGTGTGTGTGTGTGTGTGTGTGTGTGTGTGTGTGTGTGTGTGTGTGTGTGTGTGTGTGTGTGTGTGTGTGTGTGTGTGTCCTACCTCGATGTCTCGAATCAGGAGCTGTGTTGGTGTTTCCACAGGTGCTTTGGTATCAATGATCTTCTGGATGGCACACGCCCAGTGCACGGCCTCGTTGAAGTGCTTGGTGTACAGCCTGTAGCAGTGCTTCCGCCCATATACTGTGATGCTCCAGTGGCCTGGAAGAAACACACAAAAAAGCATTTTAAATAATGGTACTGTGGCCGGGTGATAACGCAATATAATAATTGATCAGCTTCCAATAGAATTGTATCTTGATGAAATCATATATTGAAATATCCTGATAAACACTTTTGTCATAGAAATTGGTAAAACTCATATTAAATCACATTTCTTTGAAAATCTGATGTGTAATATCTTAGGGGAATATCATTTGATCACACTTAACATTAGCAAACAGTTCAATAGTTAAACAAACTGCTTAAATTGAAATATTTGTTTATATTTGTTCACTTAAACTTTTGATTTATTAAGTATTTTCCTAACACAAGACCTAACAATAATAGGCTTTACCATGTAGTTATTTCATATGGAATTAGTTTTTTTTACTATTCTATATAGCGAAATATATAGAGATGTGAAATGAGGTAGAACATTTTGGCCATATCGCCCTGACCTGGCACTGGGAATTCAAACTGCACCTCATTGAATGTGTAATTCAAGTAAAGGAAAGTGAAATGTTCTCTGCATGGGACACCTCACGCATCTGCCGTGCTTCACTTTCCATGACTTCCTCTCTCGGTTTTACTGAGGATTAAAGGTCAGCCTGAGAGAAACCTCAGTCAACGCCAAGACCAAACAACATCAGTTATTCTACAGATGAGAGGAGAGGGTGAGTTTCCTAATTGAAGAGAGGAAGTATTAGACATACCCCAGTCAGTCTGGCCTGATCTGCAGCCCCAGGGCTGTTATCAGCCTTTCCTGCTACGTGACTTGGCAACACGTCCTTCTTTGTCTAGGTTCTTGGTTAAGCACAAATCCAAAAGTAAAAGGTTTAACCACCATGATTACATGGTGGTATTGAAATTGTTTGCTGCCCTTACAATACCTCTGCTGTTCAGTATCAGGGAAGCCAAAGATGGAACCTTTAAAAAGGGAACTAATATTTCATCGTGACAACCAGAAAACACACAGAGGAAGTACAGTAAATATGTCATGCTTTCTCGGTGGCTTAGAGGGAACATAAAGTCATTCAGTAGTGAAACACTAAATAGAGCTTGTGACAAAGCCACTATTGAAAGAGTACTTCTGTCTGGAAAAGTCCCCTGGAATATTGAGTTAGTAAGAACTATGTTTGAGCTTAGGTTTATACAATGGGTTACAAATCTTAGGTGGTTTGGGAAAGTAAGCAGGACATAATCCGCACTAACTTGGAAGAAGGCGACATGTTTAATACAGAGACTAGAAAAAGGACAAGTCATCCCTCCGTCTCCTCTTTGTTGCTTTCATCCCAGAAAAGGAAGGGAGAGTTCCCCGTTGATTACTCAGAAGTGAGTTTTGTAGACAAACCTTTTGCCACAGCTGGGGCTTCCCAAACGTACTCAGAATAACAGCACTTATGGGAAAGGGGACCGCAAGACATCACTTTAAACCCTGACCATTTTTTTTTTTACCAAATATGTGTTGGTCACTACAACGAGGAGGGGAATTACCAAAGGTCTTATTAGCCTCTACTCTAGAATACATGGGAGTCAGCTGTGCATCCCGTGTGCCCCTCACCTGTTTCCTTGTATGTCTTCTTGTCTGGCCAGATGACGGAGCAGAGGTTGGTGAGGACCAGCGTGCCCAGTCTGCGGGCTCCTTTCTCTTGTCCGCTGTAGTAGTCCAGGGAGTCCTGGCTCAGCACAAACCAGTACCGGCGCTGCTTGATCCAGTTGCCTCGCACCTCCCGTGACAGCCACCCTTGAAAAAAGAAACAAACATGTATCATTTGAGAGTCAACTTCAAAATGAAGGGACACAGTGGCTTACATGCTAGCAGAACAGCAATGATTAATTAATTAATTAATCCATCAGCCAAATAACAGAAAATGTTACTTTGAAAATAGATCAATGGTTTAAGTTGTTTTTATTTTTAGAACAAAAATGTTGTGGCTCAATTGTCAAAGCTGTTGGGCCCTGTACGTCGGCGTTGTCCCCCAAGCTGAAGATCCGGATTCAATTACTGCTCGGGATCATTTTCAGCATGTCATCTGCACCAGTTTCAACTCTTTCTCTAAAATAAAAAGGCACTTGCCAACAAAAAGTCAGATATTTTATAGTTCAAAATTCTCTAATATCAGAGTCGGCTGCCGTTTCTTGTATTCTTTTATAGTAAACTAAATACATGTGGGTTTTGTACATTTACACATTGGAATTCGTGATGGACATAACTGTAAAATAAAGTAAATAATTGGTGGATTAACCAACTTTATTGCAGCTCTATATCAGCAGCCTAGATCATTTGGGCTGGATATAGTTGAACATGTTTTAATACTCATGACAAGTAACCCTAACCCAGTTATGGATTTAATGACACAATAAATACTTTTCCCAAAAAGATTCATATAATATACAATTTATCCTTATTTCAGTTAACACAATTCAGCAAATATAATTTGATTTCCTCTACTTCATCATAGTCAGAGAAATGATGTGAACATAAGCTGCACACCAGGACTTTCCCCGAAAGGTCTGGGCGGTAGGTGGGCTACTCATATAGCTACTGAACCAGCACAGCCGCACCATGTCTTCACTAAGAATAATCCCCAAGGCATGTAATCGTCCATAAAGTTTGAAGCAGTCTGTATGAGACTGCCTTGTTGGGGTAAATACTAGGGGATAAAAATACAGCCAACTAATGGCATAGGTATTAAAGCCTGCATGCAGCCAACATAATGAGAGGTTGACAGAGTGAGATACGAGGAAAGAGAAAGAGTGAGATTAAGATGTACTGGAACAGAGGGACAGAGAGAGTACAGCAGACATAACTTCATCTCATACAGTATGCATGCCCAATGGTCTCTACTTTGCTAGACTGTTGTGTTCCCAAAGTGCTGAAGGGGTGGAAAGACAGGATCCACTGTTCTACAGCAGTGAACTCTTTCTGCCCCCTCATCGGTGGGTACAAATTGTCCCTAATAAATATTTTATCTCCGAGTAAATAAATAAAGTAGTTTGGCAGAGCTCTGTCCAGATGCCACCCGTGGAGAATTGACAGAGGTAGGATTGTAGAGTCCTGGTAGGGGGTCATAGTTCATCCAGAGGGCTGATGGAGAGCCTGGCAAAGCGAGGAGGCAGGCCACCTAGACCGATCATAGGCAGGGTGGGTCTCTATGCGGGGGCCGAACACTGCTTATGCTGGCAGTTTGCCACTTGTGGGCTGGCTGTGCACATGTGTTCATATGGCGTGTGCATGCATATTTAAGAGAGCTTTTAAGGAACAATTAGGCAATGTACCTTTAGCTTCCTTCCCTGTGAAAACTGCAATGACGCCACGCCAGCATCACAGCTTCCTCTGTGGTTAGCAAGCTGCGTGCCACCTGTCAGACAGCTCTCACTCTGCCTGTTCCTTTCTTCCCTCTACTCTCAATTACTATTTACTTTCATCTTCACCGTTTCTCTTCTATCCCCGTTCTTTATCCTTGCCTCAAAGTGGTTTTCCCAGGCAGGCTGGGATTTTTTACTGCTACTCAAAAATAAAAATGGGAGGAGGGGGGCAAAGGCTCAGCCTCTCAGGCTATGTTTCCTGTTTAAGAATGCTTCTATATGATATAAGTAGAAGGTCTGAACCCACCCAATATAGCCTAAAGCAGAGGCCCTGGAGGTACTTAACACCACATCAGAGAGGCACAGCATCTAAATCCAATGTGTAACAGATAAATAAAAAGCAGGTAAGTCTGGCTGAGCCTGCTGACAGACTGGATGTGCAGCGGGGAGACAGACAAGCTGACGAGGGGAGAGACATGGAGAGAAGGGCATGCCTGCTACTTTGATGCCTCAGTCCAGACACGGGACGTCCCACAGATGCTGCTCTTTTGGAAACTTTAAACAGGGCGATAAGAACCAGAAAAACAGGAGGGAGACAGAAAGAGGGATAGAGAGGAGCACATCCCCTGTACACCCCTCCCTTGGTCTCCCATCTGGATCCAATCTCTGTGGCCTGCTAATGTCTCCCCTGGGGGCCACGGCTCGCCCTTAATTTGTTTCATTTGTGACCCCTGACCCCAAATGCCCTGCCCCCTTCAGACCCAGATTGTTCAAACAATCTCTCTCTGTGCATTTCCATTGCTCGACTGCAAACCTCCTATCTTTAGTACTGAACGTTTTTTCCATGATTGTTTAAATGACATTATAAAATTAACCATAAATAAAAAAACACCTCACTTCAAAGTGAAATTATTTTCATTTCTTTCATTCACAAATCTGCTGGCAAATATGCAAACAATGACTAAAATCATACAGACAGAAATGAGTATTGTATGGCTTTTGCACTTTAAAAATAAGACATTTTAAATATTGAAATCACAAAATCAGACAAACTTTACTTTGATGATCAAAAAACTCATGACTAAATAGGATCAGACTGACCATGACAAGTTCTGCATCATTTTAGGAGCAGTTTATTTTAACCGGGTCAACAAGGGTATATCAATAAACCACCGTCTTATCATCTCCCTCTGTCACCACTCAATGGCCATTACAATGCACCCTCCCATCACAAATCCGCAATGTTTGTGTCCCATTTTACATACGGTGCAATATCAACCCCATGTAGCCTAAGGACGTCCTGCTGAAAAAAAGTAAACACACTGAACATGGCCTTAATGGAGAAACTGTTGAAAACATATCCTTCTGCAGCACACACTGATAAATGAGAAGGATTATCTCTCGCCCTGAGGTGTTGTGGTGGCTGTAAGAGTGTGATCGGATAGAGGATGAGGGCACGGTCAAAACTCAAATCAAAGAGACGGTGCCCTGGGAAAGTAGACGTTCTGTGTTTTGAAAGAAAACTTTTCTCCTCAAATAGTACGACCAGACATAGAGGGGAGAGCAGTGAGGGAGGGGCACTAGCTAAGGGTGCATAGTAACTGTTGTCAGAATTAGGCCATCTGACTGCCGGCATTCTAAACAGGACGTCATTTATCCAAGTGCTGGCATTTACTCTGTGAGAGTAGCAGGGCAAGAAAATAAATAAAAATAAATAAAAGCACACAAATATACTATGAGATCATTCCTCAAAAGCATCAGACACCCAAGCCGGCACTCCTGTTGCCAGGAGCGATCCTTGCGTGATAACAGAGCAGGCGGGGGGGAGAGTAGGAGCAGCTGTGCCACAAGTGGCTGTGACATTACTTATCAGGAGATAATTAGGGTGCTGACATATATATACTCAACTTACTGAGAACAGCATGATCCTACCCAATTTAATAACTGAAGTGAAAATAGAAAATAAATGCCAATCTCAATTTCCAATGGGATGTTTTGCATATCCAAAATATTCAATTTAGATAGAAAGGTAGATAGATACTTTATTGGTCCCAATTTTGGAAATTCTTCGTCACAGAAGCACAAGTGTGTTTGGACATTAAAGTACAATACTTTATAGTGAATGTTTACCATGTTTGCTTCAAAAAGTAATTGCCAATCAAACAGAGAACATACAGTTTAAGGAAGTTCAGTAAGGCTGTTTTCATGTGACTTACCTTTGACCAGCAGCTCGGGATCTTCCTCCAGGCCCATCTTATTCTTCTCGATGATCAGGCTCTTCATCTCTTCAGTCCCCTCTGAGACAGTGTGCCTGGGTAGAGGAGCAGAGGAGAATGTAAATAACTCTGGTTCTCTCTCAACTCAAAGTCTTCCCCTGACTACTCCCTCCCATTGGATAGCTAATTAGCCTGCCGAAACACAGTTGGCTGTGAACCCTCACCCCCCTCCCCCATATGACACTGTGCCAACTACAAGCTTCTTAGGTGGGGGTCACACACATAGGGGACTGGAAGAAGTGCCATGAATATCTGTCCTCCAGCGTTCTCCGAGTTTCCCTCCCTAGCAGCACGCACGCTCACAAACACACACTGACAAATACCACGCCACTGTGGACAGCTCGTCTCTCTTTTAACACTTTGGCCACCGCGCCGACTGAAAATAAACGTGACAGAGCGACGCCGGCCTGACTCGCAGTCAGCCAGCTCACTCCGGTCAGAGAAAGGCAGAAGGTTCAAGAGGTCACAGCCTCAGATAGTTCAAACCAGAACCATCAAAAACATCTTTACATCTAATTATTTATTTTCCTTTTGATTTTATTTCAATATTTTCTAGCATTCGTTGTTATTTAAGGGTGGGATTTTTCTGTTTTGTATATAGTTTTTTCGGGGGGGGGGGGGGGGGGGGGGGTTTGGTGATGAAGTTTGTTAAAATTGAACATCATTAAAAAAGATAAGAAAATAAAAACCACATCTGTAAATCTGTTGACGCCTCAGAAAGTTATGTGCCGCTTCCTGAACATAAAAGGAAGGTTTAACATCTGGTCAGGCAATATTGTGGAAAATTCAGACCTTATCTCATGCCAAGGCCCATTTCAGTCCATTAGATTGTTTGTAGGTTTTATTTTCTGCTTATTTATTTATCTATTAATTACTTGTTTGTTTATTTGTTTTATTTCCTTGACCTAACTAGCATGTGAGGCACGGCATGTCAAAGCCCTCCTTTCTTCCTGTCGCCCTGCTGGAGGCATTGCTTTCAGGAAATGAATGGAGCCCTCCCTTGGAGGGAAATCTGGCCTCCTGTTACCTTCTCCTTTGCCAGCTGATTTACGTCCTCATTGATCTGATAATTCCGGAAGGTTGCTCCTCACGGAAGTCAGCAAATCAATGAGTCTGAATATAGCCTTATCTGCTTTGACTCAGCTTACATGACTCCAAAGGCCATTTCCTTTCCTTTAGTGTGCGCTGACCTATTCCTGTCTGGACCATGCTTTATCATGTTGACCTCTGTGACATTACCCTCAAATATTGCCTAATATTAGGATTGTATTGCAAATATAACTTCAAACACTAAATGTTTGCATTAAGATTAGTTGTAATTTCTAAACTGTATCAGGTGCATGTATCATGTATGACTACATTACATTTAGCTGACGCTTTTATCCAAAGCGACTTACAATAAGTGCGTTCGACCAACAAAATAAAAACTTGAAGAAAACAGAATCATATAAGTACATCAGGTTTCATAGAGCAAAAACATTTCAAGTGCTACTCAACTGGCTTTAGGTAAGCCAGTCCTTTATTAGTATATAAGTGCTTTGTTAGTAGTTCTATCGCTCGAAGTGGAGTCGAAAGAGATGAGTTTTCAGTCTGCGCCGGAAGGTGTGTAAGCTTTCTGCTGTCCTGATGTCAATGGGGAGCTCATTCCACCATTTTGGAGCCAGGATAGCAAACCCACGTGTTTTTGCTGATGGGAACTTGGGTCCCCCTCGCAGCGAGGGTGCAGCGAGCCGTTTGGCTGATGCAGAGCGGAGTGCACGTGCTGGGGTGTACGGTTTAACCATGTCCTGGATGTAGGAAGGGCCAGATCCATTCGCAGCATGGTACACAAGTACCAGTGTCTTGAAGTGGATTCTAGCAGTTACTGGAAGCCAGTGAAGGGAGTGGAGGAGCGGCGTGGTGTGGGAACATTTAGGAAGGTTGAAGACCAGACGAGCCGCATACATGCTTTTTGATGACAGACTGAGACAATTTACCTGCTTGACAATACTGATTTGCTGCAAAACAACGAATGAATTATGATGAACAGACTGAAAACGTAATCTTATTAGATAAAAGCGATGTTGACAAAAAGTAATAAAAAGGGTATTTATATCATTACATACTATATCATAATACTTTTTAAGCCGCAATCAGATTGTAATACCTATGCCTAATTATTATGCTTAAATACATACAATTTATTAAATGTATTATCTGTTATAGATCTTAACAGGCTGGCACCAGTCTCTAATTTAAGCTAATATTCAGACATAGTGAAACTCTATACTCGGAGCCAGATTTCCTGCATGTGAATGTGAAGCGGTTCAGGACATCACTGGAGAGCAGAAGTGAGAAGGAGAGAGTCAAGAGGATCCTGTCACATTATTCTTAGTCAGTCTGTATAACGTCTGCCACAGCAGCCTTCAGGGAACTCAGACAGCCTCTGCATCTATAGGCATTCAAATGCAAACAGAAATGTAACGACGTATCTTATTTGAGGTTGTTAACAACCCCTGCTACATAAGTATAACAGAGACATGCACGCAGACAGAGATAGTTTATGTATGGAAAATGAGAGAGGAATAATATCTATAGAAAAGCTACGGCTCGACTGAAGAATATAGCCTGCTGTGGTGTTTATGATCTTTACATTAGAGCCGTCTGTGATGGGCATCCTTACACTCAAAATCTGAATTTACTATACACCAATATGAACCTCAAAACAACTGGTGTAACCTACTGCAGGATTTGAAAAGGCAGTCCTAAAGACACTACTCTAAATGTTATGGTTTATTAAAACATTATGTGGTACACATGGTCATAAATCTTGGAGCAATATCCTTGGAGTTTAAAATTAACCTTGGCTGTCATGTGTGAAGATTTCTAAGAAACGTTGGCCTTTGACAATCTTTTTTTTTTACACTGAAATACTTGTTAGCGCAACGTCATTACTTATTTTAAGCCTTGTAAATAACCATTAAATCCCAGGTTTTGACCTTTAGCAGCACAAACTAGCCGGACCTTCAATTTAGACACTGCCCTAAAAGAGTCAGTTTGAGGATTGTGCTTTGGATCTCCACAGCTGTCCAGCAGCCCTAAACCTCCCCACCTCCATCAACCCATACTATACCACAATGCTACCACCCCCACATTCCCAGAAACCCCAGCAAAAGCCGTGACGGTGGGGCCTTTAGTGGGTAACTTCCTGTGGAGTGCAGGAAACAATTTGACATGGGGATTAGACAGCACGGAGAATAGAGTGGACAGCTACACACAGACATCACCTCTCTTTCTTCTGCAGACGCAAAGCATCTTTTGAATGATTAAGCTTGGGATCTGTCAAAAATCAGGGTATTTGTTTTGCTCTGTGTTTTGAGTCTTGTTGAGATCAATGCATTATACAGCTTACACTTTTAGAAAAACAGAAAAGTGAATTTGCTTCTAAAGGAAAATATGCAGCATATGGAACAAAACACCTTCCAGATTATTTGTTTATGAAAGTGAAAACATCTTCAGATCAGATCTCATCGGTCAGCACGTAAACAGTGAGCAATGTGAAAGTCATGAAAAAGTAAAAAATAATTTCCTATATGTACTAACCATAGATCTGATTCCATAATAAATCTAAAGCACATATGTTCATCCTGTTGAGTTTAAATATCCTGTTGCCTCTTGTGAGAAGTGAGAAACTGTATGGTGTGAAGCTAATAAGTCACTGGCCGACGATGAACATTTCTTCAATATTTATCTACTTCTACAAGTACTAGTTTGTGTGTGCCCTTTCTCAATTTCAAATCTCTTTATACCCAATCCACACAGTAATAATATAGAGTTCAGATGTGAGTCGAACTACAGACAAGTGGTAAACTTGTTGGAAAAAAAAGGGCAACATAGCAAAGGTGTAAGTGTAAAACATTTATAAATAGGATGGAACAATCAGCTGCGAGTGTTCCTTTTTTTTTCTAACTTGCAAAACCAAATTACTTCTTATTGTCATGAATGATGAAGGTCAACAACCAACACCTCATCACATTAATCAATGACCTGAACTTTCTTTTTTAAAACTATGCAGTTGGGTGGAGATTTACATGATGTCACCAAATTCCACATACTTTGAAAGAGCTTTTTAAGAAAAAAGGTGTAGGTTGTCCCACCCTAACATGTGCCACAAAGTGAACAAGAGACTCAGGGAGCTGTCAATCACCGACACTCTGTACACACCCTTTCAGTTCTGAAAGAGCGTGGTGGAGAGGTTAATAGTGAAGTTGTTTCCAATTCATTCTGATGCCAATGTATTCAAAGTTGCCATTATAGCTACATCAGTCCAACCTGCAATAGCGAGCATTTTTAATGTTGATTAATACATAGATTTATTTTCCAATAAATCAATTATTGCTTGGCCTATATTGGTTAGGGAGCATTACAATGCCCAAAGCAGACAGGGTGGTATGTTACTATATGTTAACACAGCAAAGTTTGACTCGAATCTACAGTTTATGGACTGACACCAATAGCTCTTACGGAAATAAGGTCATAGCATATTCGGTGCAGCCCTCATGGTGACAGTGACACACTTAAGAGTATAAGCAGAACAATGAGTTGATTAGTTTGTGAGTGTCGGTCTGATGGAGGCTGCTGGAGCGATGAGTAATTGATTTCATTCCAGAGTCTAATCAAAATGCCGAGACGCTAATTAAAGTTAGAGAAGTAGTGTCCTTGCTGTCGGGCTTGAGTGACCGTAGTGGAAACAGTGGAGACATGTTTCAGCATACAAAGCGGGTCCTTGTGACCACGAGAACATGCACATTTACAAAAAACGACCTTTGTGCGGATGCGTCACAGAAATTCTTGGAGATTTATGTGACGGATGAAAGGTCTGGATGGGTCCAAAAAGGCATTCAAAGAAATGACCTCAAACCAGCTGCCTTTGTTTGATGTCCAATTCCATATAACTATACACAAATTACAGCCATATATCAAGTTACATGTTTATGAGACATCTGAACGAGCACCAAGGACAAATACCACTATCCAAGACGACCTTCATTAAAATATAGTGGATCATACTGCAGCAATAGATAATCAGTTTTTCTTTTTAGAGACCATTCCTCTCTCTCAAGTCTTTATCCCCTCCCCCACATTACTTGGCCTGGCTTCATGGGCCTCTGGCTGAAGTTGGGCTGGTGGGAAAATGGGAATGTGGTGATTAAGACTGGGCCTATATGACCTTCCAGCTAAAAATACGCTGTTTACTCAAGACCACTGCCAAGAAACTCTGGACTAGGGAGAGGGGAGAGGAAAAAAAGTCATGTTTTGAGGGAGGATGAGGGGGTCGGTGCATGTGTGTGACAGGAAGTCCAGTTTGTTACTAGGCAAGGCAAGGCAAGTTTATTTATATAGCACTTTTCAACACAAGGAGTGTGTTTATCAGCAATAACTTTTATGATTGAAAGAAAAGTGACTTTAGTTTGAAGAAAGTTACTCTCACTGTGAGACATTAAGGTGGATAAAAACAATCAAAATGCTCTGATGTTTTAAACTGGGCCGCTTTGTGATGATTGCATAGTTGACAGACACTCAAAAACGTCAACACCAGAGACCCACTACTAAGCTTTTCATATACACCCAAATATTTCATGCCTACACTCTCGGATTTTACACACACAACCATAAAATTAATACATTCTGATACACTGGTCTCTTTCATCCATTGTAGCCCACACTAAAAATACAACTGTCAATTGTTGACTATGCAGAAAGGGGGCTAATGAGAAAGGAGATGGACAAATGGGGAGAAGGAAGATTGTCCTCAAGTGTCCACTTTACTTCTGGTTCATTTTGTACTCTGTACTCAGTCCCAGCTTCGAGAAGGAATTTGAGAGTCAGGAAAGTGGGGATGAGAAAATAGTGATGATGTAAGAGAGACTTGAGTGTGGGCACAGCAGGAGGGAGCAAGCTGACTGAGGCCCCGTCCACACGGACACGAAAACTAAACGAACCAAAGTCGATATCAAAAAAGTCTTCCGTCCACACGGAATCGGCTCAAGAAACGTGTCTGTCCACACGAGACCGCTCGACCCGCTGGAGACACTGTAGTACATATGCTGGGCCTGTAAGTGGCGCTGTATTTCCGCCACAAAATACACCAAAAGCAGCGAATAAGACCCCCCGAGCATGGTTGCCCTTCTGGTTATTCTCCGTGGTGGATTTAGCAACATGTAGTTCATGTAGTTCTCCATGTCCACTTGTTGCTGATGGTTGTGGTAGAGGAGCTGTAGATTCTGCACTAACATCTGTAGCATGGTCAGTAGCGTCTAGAGCACGAACGCAACCCTGTGACCCGCCATTGTTGTTGTTGTTGGCGAAACGCATCAGCAATGACGCGGGGCTGAGCAGGAGAGGTGGGGCTATGATCGTATAGGGGCGTACACAGGGAGCCACAAGTGTTTCGTCCCCAGACCTACCCACTTTGGGAGCTGTTATCAAAGTGTATCGTTTGAGGGCTCCGTTTCCGCGGCTCCGTTTCCGCCTCGTGTGGACGAACCGTCTGTACCAGGGGTGTCCAACCAGTCGATCGGGGAGATTCCCAGTCGATCGCGAGATGTGTCTAAAAATAGACAGTTAATGTCCTATAACATAATCTTCCCGTGCCAGAATAATGCACTTGAACGCACCAAAGCTTTGTGATTGGCCGGCGTGACCCCATGTGTCGGGGCGTGGCTGGTGGGCAATGGGCACTATTTTGCTGACGTTGTCCGTGTCAACAGGAGTGACAGTCCGCTCACACACAAGACAGCAATTATGGCAGAAGCAAAAAAGCCCAAAATATATAATTTTCACTCCGAGTGGGAGGATGATTATTTTTGTATCTATTCCAATTCAAAGTCCATCTGTCTCGTCTGCAATGCGAGCGTGGCTTTATCGAAGAAGGGTAATTTAGGAGCGGCATTTCAAAACAGTGCGCAAACGCTACGAGACGGAATTCCCTCCTAATTCTGCCCTACGCTCCCAAAAGGGGAGGGGCCTGAAAGGACAGCTAAATGCACAGCAGTGCA
This sequence comes from Pseudochaenichthys georgianus, assembly GCF_902827115.2. Classification (NCBI taxonomy): domain Eukaryota; kingdom Metazoa; phylum Chordata; class Actinopteri; order Perciformes; family Channichthyidae; genus Pseudochaenichthys; species Pseudochaenichthys georgianus. The sequence goes on from NC_047510.2 coordinate 13,319,862, forward strand.
TTTTCACCAGGCCCAACAACAAGAGCAAGGCTGCTACCATAGCATCTTATCGTGTCAGTCACGTTCTTGCGAAACACATGAAGTCTTTCAAAGACGGCGAAGTTGTGAAAGAAGCATTCCTGGAGGCTGCAGACGCGCTTTTTGGGGACAGTAAAAATAACAGTAGCATTTCAACAGGTTTTTGATATAATAAAAACTCAAGTTAGATACCGTTATTAATCATCTGTAAGTTTTAGTTTGTTTGAACTTATTCATTATAATTATTGTACAACATGGTATAAGAATGCAAACTTAAATTGATTATAGTCTATTATCAATTCAGGTTAAGAAACTAGTGTTGCTTGCATCCTATTTTAAAGGCATTTCTTTGTATACTCTAATAAAATGCAACAAAAAAAGGGTTTGATTCTATTAATGTTGTCTTTTTTATTGTACTTTGGCTGCAGATTCCTGTGTAGCTTCAGATCTGAGTTGTCTTATTAGTAAACCTAATTTTAATGGCAAAGAAAGGGTTCAGAGTCTTTTCTTTTTTTCCTGTGTCATATGTGGCAGCACTGTTCAATGTTTCTTGAAAACATTACCCACTGTAGTATGTGACGTGTGAATAAACTCCAACTCTGTATCAACAACTCTGTTGTGTAACTTCAGTTAAATACTTGTGTGTAGATTAGAAAGAGGTAAGATAAAGGATCTGCAGTATTTTATGAAGTATTAATCGTACAAAGGTCAGTTTTATACAAGTAGAAGTGTGTATTTACCTGGTAGTAGGCTGTCAGTAATGGCTACGCCTCTATATTTGGACTGGTAGATCTCAGCAGACTGGCTACTTTAAAAGTAGCTCTCGGTTCAAAAAAGGTTGGGTATACGATAAAAAAAATTAGCGGATACAACCCGTTTCGTCTCCGTGTGGAGTGGACGGGGCCTGAGAGACAGACAGGGGAGACCCCATGCTGCATGCCTGCACACATTTGTCCATCACCCACACACTCAATATGCTGCCTGCAACTGCGAGCGGTCAGCGCAAACACACAACAAATCTATAATAGGACTACTGACATATAGGCCAAACTGATGTTCACATTGGAAAAACGTTGTTGCAGCTTCTCTGCAGTTACAAATCAGTCCACTTAAAGAGCTAATAATTCACTGTGTTGTGGTATGATTGATATAACATTAAATTGTTCATACTTGATGTTGGAATTTCTCGATTGACAGATGAGACTATGTATACCTCGAGAACCATTTTGGGTTACTTATTAAACATATGAGTCTCTTGCAACTAAAATGCAGTGCGAAGTCAATTATCACAGATTTAAAAAACAAATGTTCTCCAACAAATCACAAAAAAAAAATGTAGATACCTGTTAATAATAAAGATAATGTACTATACAATATATATTAAAGATCATCCAAAACATTCCACCCTCTTTCTCATGTCTCATTGATTGTTCCGTGTCCCATCAGCAAGAGTATGTTATTCTTATGAGTAAAACCGGATTGAATGACTGATCATGAATAGAGCTGACTGTGTAGTATGTGCCCTGCAGCTATGTTTGGGTAACACAAATCCTTATAATTCAAAGTGCATAACGAAAACAAAGCATGGTATTTTCTTGGTTGAGCATGACTAAGAATATATGTTCACAAACAATTTAAAACAAAACACTCCCATTATTTATGGAGAACCCTTATGGCACACACTGTTTTAACAAATTGGTTTAGTTATCTCCCTCCCAAACCACTCTGGCCAGCACCATGATGAATAATCTGAGCATTACCATATTAACCTCAATCTACTAGGATAACAATTATTCCTGTAATTCATCACCATCACATCTGGGTCGTTATTCAAATCAAAAGTTGAGATAAATGTCTCCTTTTGGACTGTACAATTCAATTAACGTAACCCAGGGCTGTCCAGCCTGTTACATGACACTGAAAATAAAAGTATGGCACCATTCACCACATAACAATGCCCTGACTTATCAGCGCCCCCATACAGTTGAACTTTCAGGCGTGTCCAGTCATTGGCCAGGTAATGACCAAGCACATCCCTCTCTAAATCTCTGCACTAAGTGTGATGATTACAGCAACACTTTTAACACACTCCCTTCAAAACCTGTAGTTAATTGTGCCATGTGCCCTCAGGCCACCTCCACTATAATGTAGAAGTGACACACGCACGCACATCCGAGCCACACCTCTTCTGGGAGTGCTGCTTAGGTAGGACTGAGTCACCCAGTTCAGTTTGCCTGTCTTTCTCCTTCCATCTTCCCTTCCTTCTTTCCCTCTAAACTTCATGAGACGGCACATCCTGTATACCTGCAACAAAATGTCCCAGCTCCAGCTCCCCTACCCTGCTTCTGCTCTCTTCTTGTTGAGAACTGAAGCAGACCCTCGTCCATGCATTAGCATTGTATGATAGTCTGACACATCGCCTTTGAGTCGGCAGATGTACAGTAAAGATTGTGGCTGAGGGAATAGGGGCGGGGGGGTGATAAGCGCATGATGCCAGAGACAGAATGGAGCAGATCCTGGCTACATCACTGTCTGAGATCACAGCCCTGCACTAATCGTCTGGATCCAGCCCTCCATGAATCACTCCTTTGCATCGGCACTTGCATTCACTTGTCAACCACATGAGCATTTTAATGTTATTATGTGTGAGGCATAGAGGTTCCTTGTAAAGGGCAGTTCGAGTATTCAGCCTTAAAATAAACAAAGTGATTGGATTTGGAAGCAGGATGGAGTTACCAGTGATTGGAAGGAACCTCATCTATGTTGAAGATTGACATATTGTTGGCCAATGGAGCCCCAAACAACAGCCAAACTTGAAATGGCAAACCTCAACCAGTCAAGAGGTTAATGAATGAAAATTGACATTATCCATAATCAATCAAAGTTACTCTGATACTCCCTTAACATTAAAAACATGTTATTTAAGACCAACACAGATCATCTATCAATATACATGTTAGTTTGTATCACTTGCATGTGTGTCTGAAGTGAGTATGTGCATTGATTTGATGTTAGTTAAGCACATGTGGCAGGGCTAGGCAAATAAGGAGAGCCCCATGAGAAAACATACATGGTGCAGATGAAGTAAAAATCAAGGGATTGGCCTGCACGCGTGTGGGACTGCACGCGTGTGGGCCTGCACGCGTGTGGGACTGCACGCGTGTGGGCCTGCACGCGTGTGGGCCTGCCGGATGATACAGAACTCCCTAGCACTCAGAGGAAGCATATGAGTAAAATAAGGAACTATTACTTCCTAAAATACCTGTTAAAAAAACACCGCTTTTTTCATTCCTTACCCATTTGTTCCATTGGCTGTGCGAGTTGGTTGAGAAACAGTCACTTCAGCTGGACTCTGTCAACAGAAGAGAGAATAGGGTAAATAGATGATAATGCAACACAAACAGTAGCCTTTCCTTAGAACTAGTCAACAGGTTGAGTGATCCTTCAATAGTTTTCCTTCAGTGGCCACGCTACAGTAAAGCATACAGCCATTCCTGGCAGTCTCAGCACATAGCTGCTCTGTTCCTGTAATGCTTGGCTTTCACTTGCAAGGAGTGAGCTAGTGGGGAGGAATATGGCATTCAAAATAGGGCTGAACGATTAATCGATTTTAAATCGAAATTTGAAATGATGCAATTATCAAATCGCAAAGCCTGCGATTGTTTTTCTTTTTTCTTCTTGTGTGTCAGTCATCCACACCAATCAGAAGTGCTGTGCTCCACATGTACCAGCCATTGTTAATCAATCAGAAGCGGCCCATGATAGAAGGTGATAGACAGATTGATCCAATCACCTGCCAAGTGCTTTTGAAAGTGCCTGCCCTTTCCAAATGGCTTCCAATGGAGCTTTCCTAGATGGTTCGGTGAAACAAATCATCCGAGTCAGGTTAGTAATGCTCCATCACATGTTTACATCTATTGCAGGGTGAATCTTAAACTGAAGCTCGACTTTAAAGCAACCCAACGGAAGTTTTATGTAAGTTTAGTTCTTTCACTCGGAGCTCAGGCTGCGGGGGTGCTAGAGACGGGAGTACGTTGATACGACATTCCTAGCCGGAGTTATGGCCGCATTTTACAATAAACTTCCGTTGGGTCGCTTAAAAACAAATATCGCAATTCGAATCGCAATATTTGTCAGAAAAATCGCAATTAGATTTTTTCCCAAAATCGTGCAGCCCTAATTCAAAACAGGCTCATTTAATACAGAAGTGGGGAACAGAAGAATAATGTGTGTAATAGGAGCATGCACCCCAACCAGCAAACCCCAAAAGGCTTTTTCTCAGAACATTCATTCCTCTGAGAAGGTTGTCAACCTAAAAATAACATCAGTCTTTCAGATTGCACTCACAGCATCTTTTTTCTATCCGCATGTTACAGTGTCACAAGTTTGCTGATAGCTTGATGAAAACGAGTGGGAAAAATAAAGAGCCTCTAGAGGGGGCTTGTATGAAAACAACACTTTGTGTAGTAAAATAAAAATGTTCCAATCTAGATTGGAGCCCCTGTGGCTGCCCTGGCCCAACTCAGGGGTGTTGGCCTACCTGAAACAGTATCCAGGTCAGCTCTGGGCCCCTCTCAATTCACACACCACACTTTACAACTGGGAAAACCAGCCTAAGTATAGCCCTTGCCCTGCGATAAAATAAGTCTACTGCTTCTTTTGGGACTGCTCAAAAATAACAAAGGAACAATTAACTGCAAATGTAAAGGTTCGCATGGCATCTGGGTTATATTTTTAAGACAGTTGGACTCTGGCAAATGTCGGAAAGATGAGGTTTGAGATTTGATTAATGTTTTACTCGGGGTGAGGTACAGTAAACGTCAAACCAGACCGACAGGAATAACTGAACCGTGTCAGAAGGTGACTTGTGAATGAAAGAGTGTGTGTGCGGTAACTCCCTAACCCCTGTCCGTTAACCATACATACATTCTACCAAGCAAGCAGCTCCAGAGAAAAAAAAAATGCAGACAGACAACGCGAAAGAAAAGGACACATTAATACTGATCAAATCAAGAACTGCAAAGCTGTAATATTTCGAGTAAGACTTGTCAGAGGATCAATAAACGAATGAGTCAGGTAGATTAGGTTCAGATATTTTCACTAATTATACACGAAAATGTGACAATTTACAGAAAGAAAATAGCTTTCCAATATGGTTAATGGGCTGTGGGATGGGGAACAAGGATAGCGTGCAATGCAGAGACCTGGCAAAAGCTCTCCCTTTGGACAGGCATGGGATGAATCACTCCAGACTAAAGCAGAGCACGGAGGGAAAAAGGGAAAGATGCCGTGATGTGTTCGTTCCGTGGCTGACTTCCGCTCTTGCTTTTCCCCCCTCCAGTCTACTCTCTCTCATTCAGCTCTCCTGGGAGGCTGAGTAACCAGGAGGAAATGCTTGGGCTCAGCCAGTGTCGGCCTGAAGACCAGATGTGTGGCCTGGAGGTGGTGGGGCAGAGACCCAACGGAAACCAAATATAAACCAGTGTACCATGACACCGCTGAAGACAGAGGGCAGTAGTGACGGTTGAGGGGACCTGCTCTTACCAAGGCCGGACTGTGCCCATTTGTCAAGTAACAGGATACAGTGCGGTGCTCTGGCCCACACTTACAACTGTAAAGTCCTAAACACTCTGTGGTAGTAGTTTATTGGTAAACCTGAATGGATGTTGCGTAAAAACTGAATAAATATGGAAAGAAGAGAGAATGACGGATATCCTGTCCTAAAATGACTGGCTTGCTGTCCCAACACTGGGGGCATTCAGCTCAGAATGACTGTTTGGGCAGCTGTTGGAGAGCAGTTTCTTTGAATGAGGACTGTAAACATGCAGGGACAGGGTTCTGACATGGCCCTGTGCTCAAACGTCAGCACTGACTCATGATTCCAACCTCAGTGAGAAAGAGTCCTGGCAAAGAACAGTACGTCATCTATGGCTTTGGTGCTATGGATGCTGCACGTCATGGGATCCTCTGGCAGCGCTTTGGAAAACAACGCAGGAGAGCGTGGTGAAGGTTTTGGATGTCTTGAGCGAGGGAGAGTCCACCAGACCTGCGGGTTACTGCGGTCAGCTCTGGCAGGAACTGAACAGAGGCCTACTAAATGGAGTATTTCAGTGTTACAAAGCCCAAAGGAGACACACACGCGTACACCCAGGGAGGTCTAACCGGCTAAAATGTGGCCTCTCAAGCTTCAATTGGGATTTCCCTGGGACTCACTGTAGACCATCTTCAACCCTCGCCCCACCCCCTTCGTTAACAACACCATGGAAAGCCAAACAGAATCTGTTAGATCTGTATATTCTGAGGGGAGGGGCTGTGGGGTGCACAACCAATTGTGTTGTTAAAGAGTGGGTCAGCTGATGATATTGGCTTAGAGTGGTGCAGCTGTGGTTTTAATTATTCGCTTAGCGTGAACTATTGACACAGAGTTACAATAGCCAGCATGAAGTGAACCAATGACATATATCCAGAGGAAACAGGTTTATGGAAGTGAATTGATTACCTGCACTCATTACATCAGGGAATTGATAATCAATCACTTCAACACCAATGTGGACGTATAACAGAAAAATACTTGTTTCATTGAAAAGAAGAGTTTACTTTGGTTACTATGGAAAACATTGTCTAACTGGTTCCTGCTAATTAGGTTTTTCTCATTATCTGAAAAGGTCAAATTAGTGAGATTAAGTCATGATTCTCCTCAATGTTGTTTTGAAGAGTTATGAGTAAAAAAGCAATAGAACCACAACTGTAATCAGTGATGTAACACCACTGCAAGGCATAGAACAGCACTAAAGACAGAGAAGCATTATGACTTCAGTCATATACGATAACAAAAATGATAGTAGCAGCTTTGTTTTGGACTTATTCTTGTGTAAAAATTACACTAGTTTAAAAATGTTGAACTGGACTGAGGCATAACAGTAAACGTGCAGTAGTATGCTATTCAACTTATCTTCTCAAGAGACTAAAGACAGGCCAGAATGCAATCCCTCAATCAAGGTAATCTGCTCAGATATACAACAACAATTCTATCAACCAACGTTAACCCGAGCCTCCCAAGAGGAGCATTATTCTGCAGATGGAGCACGGGATGCACTTTGATGAGGGATCTGGGAAAGTTAAAAGAAAAGGAAATCTTTGTGCCTCACTTTAATCATCAGCCGCCTCCATATGGACATGCTACAATGATCTCGTATTGATTGTAAATATGGAGTACAGTTGACTGCCAATGGCCAGGCAGATGGTACATTATGACCAAGACAGGGATGTTTGCCAAGAAGAAGAGTGCTACACAAATGCCTCTCTGGATACCCCTGAGCAACAGATGTTGCTCTTATCTGGCGGCTGCTACTTCTGTTGAGGCAATAACCATGTAAAACATATCATTCTGTTCCCAACTTTTTCATGCAAATCTCTGTAGTGTTACACTGGTTGGATGCAAGCACACAAATGGGCCACTTAATAGATGATCAGGCTTTGTAAGTAGGTGGTATTACTTTCATTAACAACACCTACAAAGACATGCCGTTTGTATAAACCATGTCTCAGCAGCACAGAATACCTAAGACTATGTTATTATGTAACATAATGCAAAGGCAAAACACCTTTTAGAATATGTTCCTTATAAAGGGTGAATCTGATGTGAGGATTAGCACACAGTAATACATACATAAAGGTGTAATATTCTAAGAGGCTGTACATTAAGGGATGTACGTTACAGATAGAGCCTACCTCAATTCCAGGCAACAATGCCCCCTCACAAGTGGGTGGACAATGCTGAACTCTCTGCGCCTGATCAGATGACTAACATTACAGAGAAGACAAGGCCACAGTCTTATTTGCAATTGAGCAGGGAGGCCTAACACACAGAATCACTTCAACACTGGGTTTTACAGCTAGAGTGTGTGCGTGTGTGTTTGTGTGTGCACGTGCTATTGCTCAATGTTGCCCAAGCCTTCAGGAACGTGCAAAACCAAAAAATCAAGCTGGCAAAAGCAGCAGCACATTTTCTGTCCTTCAACAATGATAGAGCCTAGGATTGAACAGTTAAAAACACTGTAGCATGCAACTTTAAAATGTGGGCAATATACACAGATTGCATGGATACCTTGAAGTTCCAATCCAAAACTTACAAATTAATAATATTCATATTAGGAACTGATGTCTGTTTGCACTCAACTGATATAATGTTTCTGAAGCTAAGCCAAGTTGCAAGAAGACATACATGACAGTTGACAGCCACCACTAGACTTGAACATGTATATTAGCTGTGTATGTGAAGTATTCATGCACAGGAAGTGTAGTGTACTGCAGGTGGAGAGTTTTTACCCGTCCATTGGGAGTCAAGTCCTCCTTGTTGCGCAATTCAAAAGACTCTTCCTCCTCTTTCTCCCCATAGTCCCGTCCGAGCAAACTGAAGCCCTTCCTGCAGCACAAAAACCAGCAAACTCCTTGCAAAGGCATTCAAATGAGGTTATGTGTGTCGTCTTCTGATATCCAGGTCGGTGAATTCAACATTCACGGTGCTGTGTCGGCCGCAAGTAACTCCAAGAGTTGCGTGAGAGCATACAGGACAGCCTCTCCATAGATATCCAGTGAGGAGGATGAAGGGTTGCATAAGCTTACTGTCTCTCCTTTCTGATAAAGAAAATGTCTAGGAACTGTACATGACAGCAGTAGTACTCCAGCAAAACCAACAGAGAACGGGTTCAGGAAAAAATATAACTCCCTTCTTCCCTCGATACACCTTGCTGTCCTGTTAGAAGAACTTCACACGACCAAAGTGTAACAACAATATTTTGTGTTCCCAAAAATGGCAGTAATGGTTCAAAAATACATGAAGGTGAATGCACCTAAAGATAAATACTGGTGTTGTCAGCGTTTTACTAACACTATGACTGTGTAAAGTAAACGAGAACCTCTGGAAAGCCGCCTACCGACTGTGACTTCTGAATTTGAACAAAAGCATGCTGCAGCTGGGACTGAATAGAGTAGGCGGGGAGGCTCCGCCCACAGACAGCACGTCAATATTCTGATTGGCTGAACTCAGACACTCCTCAGAAAGACGCGCCCAGAGCACACGCCCCTTCAAACTGACGATGCATCACATGTCTTTTTGTAGGTAATATCAAATCATCCAGATGTCACGGTAATACTCATTTAAGAAGTCTGTAGCCCTCATCAGTAAGGGTATTTCTTTACTGTAGAATTCACACAGGCAACTATATTCAAATGTGAGTCTAAATAGACTTAAATTATGCTTATTACGATGGTCTTTTAAATCTCCTTGCTTAGTTTTAGGCTAAACTTGTATAATCTGAAAACGTATGCAATTATAATGTAACCCCCCCCCAACACAATCTTGAAGTAACTTAATACTTTATAGTGGCGGGTAATTTGATAATTAAAGGATTATTATGTTATGTAAAACTAGCAATTAACGCCTAACGACAAGTAAAAGTCATGAATTCAAATATTTCAGTCAAGTGCAGTTTGTAATTTAAAGTAGTAAGAAAAGTGAGCTTTCATTATTATATTGATGTTGTTATTTTATAATTTTTCTTATAAACCCAATATATAATTATATTATTGGACTTTATTGGATATTCATTATTATTTGGAATCAGAATCAGAATTCCTTTATTCGTCCCACAGATGGGAAATCTACATTGTTACAGCAGTATAGAGAGGAGAATAACACACTATTAGTAATGCACAAAGTATTTCAAATAAAAAAATGTTTTACAGAAGTACACATTCAGGGTAAATATAAATAAGCAGCATTTATAAAATAAAATGAGTGTAACATAGTGGACTACTGTGTGGCAGTGGGTTGATTGTATCGTTAAATGCAAATAAAATGACACATTTACATAATAACGTACAGATTACATTACATTTTATTTGGCCGACCCTTAAATCCAAAGCGATTTACAATAAGTGCAGATTCTTGTTGGAATGGATAACCGAGGTATAGCAGCCAACAGTCATAATAGTATTAGGACAATACAGATATTATTAATATTAATAAAAATGAGTAATGATGCGTAAACAGTAAAGATGTTGAAATGTAGTTACTGGTAACTTAACTTGATGGGTTGTGTGTGTTAAATTATATAAACATACATTATATTTTATGAACTGATCATAACTTTATATGTAGAATGTTGATCTGAAAAGTGACTAGAAGCCAACTGTTGCTGTTAGATAAATGGGATCGCGTAAATAATATGAACCGCTCAATAAAGTAGCATGACATTTCTACTTTCATGCTGAACTTGAGTTGGTTTCACTATAAATATTCACATGATATTAGTATGCCCTTTGCTGTGGTTAGTATGCTATGATATTTGCATAAGAATTTAAAGTCTTACAACATACTATACTTTGTTTCCAACGTGAATGCACACACTCCTCCCCCACTTTTTCCTCTTCCACTTTGCTGAACAGCCTACAAAGATACAGCAGTAGGAGGTAGAAGGACTGGTGCTAAATCCAGACACGTGATATATCCAGCCCCCTCGGCACTCATGCTTATTTCTCCCCTTAATATCCCTTCATTTCCGCTTCTCAGTTCAAACTACCCCCACACATCTCTGTCAGCTGGCTCGTTCCTCACCAAGAAGAGCTCTTGACTGCTGGTCTTCCCACTTTAGCTTCACGGATGCTCCTTTCATTCAGTTATTCCCATTAAACACACACACACACACACACACACACACACACACACACACACACACACACACACACACACACACACACACACACACACACACACACACACACACACACACACACACACACAAACCCACACACACGTGCACTGTATGTTTCAGTGCACTGCCCCTTGAGATACTTTTAAGCCCTTATCCTTCTTGTTCCCTGAGGGCTTTGTAAATCAATAAAAGGCTCTTGGATGCACCTTTTCAGCTGGGGTGTACTCAGTGTTATGGACAGTATTCCTGACCGCCCCCCACCCCATTTGAGAGACACACACACACTAACAATTTACAATCACTGCCCCGCAATTCAACCTACATTGGTTACAGGAAAGGAGATCATTTGTGCAACTGAATATAATTGAATTATTACAATATCCATTCCAAAAATAACATAGAGAATATTTTATGAACTCTTTTCTTGAAAGTACAGCTGCTCTGGCACCTCTGCTCTCCCCCTGTCTGTATCCAAACCAGCAGTATCTTTCTCCTGCCAGATTCTCCCTGCATGTCCTCCCCCATATCCCAACACAATATGCTGGGGGCCCCTGCTCCCACAGACCTGGAGAAACATATGTTTTATTTTTAGAGCACACTCCCTCAACCCACGCTAGTAAAGTAAAAAAAGAGAAAAAGCCTCCCTCCATATAAGGTTTCAGAAAGTGCTGAAGTCAGAACAAAACGCATATAAGCATAATCCTCAAAATCAGCTTTTGCCTTGTATCATTTGTGAAAAAGTACAATGATGGTTGCTCTTTTAAACTCTCCCCTAGTCTTCCTCTGTGCCCTCCTCTGTCCTTCCATTCCCCTCTTTCCAGGAGATGACACATGATTCTCTATTAACACGCACACACACACACACACACACACACACACACACACACACACACACGCACGCACGCACGCACACGCACACACACGCACGCACGCACGCACGCACGCACGCACACACACACACATTTTTGGATACACACAAGATAACCCGATACAGTGTGTCAAGTTGAAGCACTAGATCAGGAGAAGGGCAAATTATTTGGTTGGGCTCCGAGTATGAACATTAGCCTTGAGCCAGAGGAGAGGTGTGAATCTGGTATAAAATACAAGTTATTAAAAGCTTTTTATAACATGTTGATTCTTGTGAAGCTGTGAGATTCTCTCAGATATGTCCAACAATAACAAAAAGTTGATTTACTTTTAAAGCACAATGAGAATAGGGTTCTTGATGAGCAAAACAGTTGGTATTACGTTTAAGCTTCACCATATCTTAACTATGGTGTTCATAAAAGTCTTTCCTTCATCTTATTGATTTTATTGGATTTTTTTTTTTACATTTCTGGCTGGTCCTACCCACGTCCTGCCTGCCACTCCTCACAACACTGCTTGTTGAAATTGGCGTGTGGAGTTTCAAACAGAGACGTAGACACAAGTCACACATGTCAGGTTGATTGGAGACAGAGCAGAGCAGTGCACGGTTCCCTCAATTTCTCTCTCCCTCACTCACTCTGTGCCTCTCGCTGTGTCTCCCACTCTTTCCCCTTTGAGTTACTTCCTGCAGGATCCCATTTCACTGAAACCCACATTGTAGCAACACTCTTATGTTGGTGAACCAGATTGATTGTCAACATAAAGGGATGTGAAATCTTGGCCAATGAGGAGCTCCCTTCATGTTCACATTTGGGTGGCTGAATGCTTGTTATGTTCTTTTTTTACATGTTCTTTTGGTAATGGTTCATCAAATGTAATGATTTGGTTAAGGAGTACTTTGGGAATTTAGCTTTTAAGGAGATGTTTTGAAAACTAGGCTTTGAATGTGGTATGCAGGCACAAGTAGAACAGATTCAATAATAGTCTCTGTTTTCTATTCAAAACAGCTGCGCTGTCTTGAGTGAACTACTAGTTTCCCTCTAGAAGTCCGGTCCAAGGTCAACGTTTATCTGACAACCCCAAACTAAGGATTTAGTATAGGAACTGACCTCCAGCGACCCTTCAGCAAAGACTCAGACAGGATTTCCTCCCTGCTGTGTCTAGCATTGAACTTAACCCTCATCCTGCCAGGCCACCATCCCCTCTTCCCCAAGCCCAGTGTGTTTGGGTCGAGCAGAGATTTGGACTATGGGTTAGTGAACAGAGGACTGCTGTTTGACGGCTGTTGGCTCATGTAATGGGATATGGCTGCTAGGGAGCCCAAACTACTGCACCACTTGACCTGAAGTCCCCACTGTGAAATATCCAGCTGTGCATGTGGATCGTTTGTGACAGACATGCTTCATGGGATGAAATTATGAACGAAGATTCATTTAATGAAATGGATGATAAAGAAATCGGAAGATCTACTTTCATCTGCAATGAGTCACACGCAGGCTTACTGTAATAAAATAAAGAGGGAACATGATTTTTGGTTATGCAGCTAAGTTTTCATGGATGCCATGTGCAGTACTGTCTGTGTTCAGGAACAGTGTTTACCAGTATCAGGGACACCACAGGGAGGTGTTTCTAACCCTGGCTGTGGGCACATCTGTTCATGGGGACTGTGTGGCACACAGGCTTGTGTCAAGGGAAGGCCAGGCTGCAGAAAACATTCCCAGGTTCAACTTCTGACCCTCTCGCCCCAGTTAACCCCTCGCATTCCTCCTTTTCCCCTTGCTCGGCTTCATTACAGTAACCCTTAACTCTCCGGACTCTTGTACACTGGCTTTGCCTGTCATCACGTAAACTGCCAGCACGACTTTTGCAATGGATGAATAATTGTGTTGGATGGAGGTATCTCAGGTTTTATGTGCCGAGTGACATTCTATACCTTAGGCATCTGTCGTTGGTTCCATTAGACTGTAGATTCAATATTGACCGCATATTACAGCTATGTTATACAACTGAGTGAAAAAAAATCACAAAGACTGATTTGGTCCTTCTAAGTGATTTTTTAAGAAAAAGTGTAATACAGCTGTTTAGTGTACAGCATATGGGCATCCAAATGCAATTGTCCAAGAAACATATAATCATTGCTCTTTTTACAGATGTAAGCCTATTGTATTAAGATAAGCAAAGAGCAATTTGAATGCAGACATTCCTCGGCATGGTGGAAAATGAGAGCCACAATACGAGAAGCCATGTTATCTGTAACCGTCATCAAAAGCCAAGTAGGAGGCGTTGCAGCAGAATCAGAAAGGCAGAAAGAAAGATGGGGGATTGAATGCTCTGAATAGTCAACCAAAAAAGATAAAAAGCCAGGAGGGCTGAGACTAAACTGTGAGGAGACACAACAACCGGCAATGCAAACAAACAGCAGATATACGCCCTCATGTTGTCTGCTTTTTTCACATCAAGGAGGGAATAAAAGAACAGACAGGGTGTCCCAACCTACATATTGCACTTCATATCCTGATCTTCCTAGTTTGGGATTTCTAAACAGTAGCAAGCAATCACGTTAGCTTAAACCTATTCCTGTTCATTTTACTTACAGTACTGATGCTTGGTTTATCACCACATACTAAAGGCAGTCCAGAATAATTTACAATTAACTTGTGGTATTTGGTTAATGGTTGTGGTACTGTATGCACTACAGTTGAGTGTTGGTGCAAGGAGAAGATAACGTATTGACAGTTAGGGAGGCTGGGCAGAGAGCCAAGGTCCTTCAGCTATTTTTAGGCTGCTGACTGTGTGAAAGTATGCTGAGTACAGAATTGATGACACATTGCCCAAATCTAAACCTGTGCCGAATTAGTAGGTTCTGTGTGCACTTTTGCAGAGAAGCACATGTATCCAAATCTAAGAGGAAGGCAGGAATCAGTATGCGTACCTTTGTGTGCAAATTAATGTCAGAGATTTTGCATTGCGGGTCACCATGACCTACGGAAACATGGACATATGCAAAGGATTTGTGGAATGACTGAAAATGGCCTGCTATTTGCGATGGATTCTAGTTTTTTTTTCGGCCTCGCATGTGTTTCCTGTGTTTAGATATCAGCCTTGAGAGTGGCTCTTAGCAGTACAAGCAGTATAATTACTGATTATGGAAAACGTGCCCACTGCTTTACCTCAGTCTGGGCATCAGCCCTCCACAGAGCAACTGAGTAAACTTCTATCCCTTTGGTTACATTTGCGAGAATGGATATGGGTGTCTTTACAAGGTAACTTACCTAGGACACAGCCACAAACTCCTGTGATCTTGTACACTTAAACATGTTTTGTATACAGGAACTCTCAAAACAAGACTCAGGAAAACTAAGACACCGAAGACAACGATTTACAATGAAATCTTTGATAATTATTTGATTTGTTTGAAATGTTTTCACATCAATTAGTTTACCTCAAGATTTTAAGATTTCATCCTTTTTTTTCAATTCTCTGTTAGTTGTAAATGGCAACAAGTAAACAACTGGCGTCATGAATAGACAAAACATTTGTTATGTGCCGCCTTCTAGATAAATTAGGGATTGGATCTAAAAAATCACATCAGTCATATAGACACATGCACACTAAACAGCTAAACTGTTGTTCTGCAACTTTAGAACAACCTTATATCACGTCAACAAAGTGAGTTTAATCTGGGTGTGTTTAGGAACATGTATGTGGCTATATAAACTGTGTATGTACGTGTCCGCCTGTGTGTTGTCTCATGTTTCCTTTAGGACTTCATCCAGGCTGTTGCTAGGTGCCGTGACCTCCTACTTTCATGGATGTAGAGGGTGAACCCTGCGAAGAGGAGGGCTGTATTTTATTTCTGCACCCTCCCCCTACCCCAAACATCCTGTCTCACATACAGACTGTATACCACAAATCCAAATGGGCTTCGCCTGTGGCTAGGCTTGTTCACCAATATTTCACCACAAGGCACAATATCTTCTCCCAACACTAATTCCCATCTCTCTTTGTCTCTTCAACCAGAGGAAGCAGAGGAGTTTCTGATTTTTAGGGTAGTATTTTCCCCCCATGAATAAAGTGTTTAGTATGACATCATTGCCAACTGGTCTTTAACACTTCCTACAGTTTTTATAAGAAATAATCTTTTCCATCAACTGCACTCCAGATGCCCCAACCCCCACCCCACCTGCAGGCTGTGTGGAGTGGGGCCCAGTATGGAGAGGACAAGCCGTTCTGCTGCCTTGCTGCCAAAGGTACTCTACTTAAGCTGTACTCCAAGGAACTCATCTGGAGAGGGGAAGGACACCGTTTTGCATGTCTGTCCAGATACCTCAATGTGCGTGTGTGCGCGTGCGTGCGTGCGTGTGTGTGTGTGTGTGTGTGTGTGTGTGTGTGTGTGTGTGTGTGTGTGTGTGTGTGTGTGTGTGTGTGTGAGAGAGAGAGTGTGTGTGTATGTGTTGAACGAAGTCCATGGTAGAAATGGGCCAGCAGAACTTCTAAGAAATGGCTGACCTTTGATTCAACCGTTGTATTACTGCTTTGGACATGCTTGCCAACGTGTGAAAACTCATGTCCAAGTTAGTTTGGAGGACTTCCAAGCATCCTATTGGAACTGAATGTGTATAGAGTTTCATTCAGTAGTCGCTTTTTGAGCACATACACTAAAACATTGCTTTTTATCCAACCTGGCCACCTTCATATGTTGTCACTCGGCGTGACTCTTTTCATTCTCACTCATCAACCTCCCAGCTGCAGTTGTCATTTGTCACAGTCAGCAGTTTATATTAAACAAAGCCCAAGGCAGAGCAACAAAAGAGAGAAGACATTGGGCAAACAAACTGGGAGGCAGACTAAATAACTGCGGCTTGTCTGCTGCGTGAGGGAAACACAACCCGGTGGTGTGTGTGTATTACTGGTTGTGGCTCTGCATTTGTGTGTGTGTGAGCGTGTTCTTGTTGGCAGCAAACATGAGAAACAAAAGTGTCTCAGCCCCATGCATATCCACTAGGCCGCAGCTGTTTTCAGTATTTCAACTTAATCCAGGTGTCAGTGCTGTTGTCTTTGTGGAGCTGTCGTTGTGTGTAAAGCTTCTTCGCCTCCTCTCTGAATAAATTAACTTTGAAAATGTATGAAAGCATGCGTGTGTTCATTAACTGGAGTACAATAGCAGCTCTAGTGCCGGTACATCAGCACAGAAGCCTCACTCGGTTGTTTTAACGTGTAAATTAGAATCTGATGAAAAGGCTCACAGGCTTTTATGTTGTGTTGACCAGGCAAACACAAAGGAATAGCCTTTTAAACTGGCTGGAGGACGGGACTAGAATAAGAACAAGCCAAATGCATGTTGATCTCTTACTTTATTATCATATTTTCTTGACATTAACAAGGCTTTACAGTGAAAAGTGCTTTACAGTAGACGAATGGATAACACAAAGACCAATGAGGCTATAATAGTAGGACTACAATACGGTAAAATATGAATGTAGAAAACAAAACAATTCAAACAATAGAGGTTAAATAGCACAATTTGCAACTGTGCCATACATTTCCTCTCAATTTGGAAAGAAAGCAAAGACCCTCAGCAGAAGTTTTTGGTTTTTGTAACATTCCCATAACCCCCCGCGGTCTGTGTCATAAACTGAGTTTGTCGGAGAGTCCACTCTGAAGTGTGAATGGTCACACAGGTTGTATCAGCTGTCTTGGACACACCAGTTGAGCTAACAATGGGGGGAGATCTTCAGAGGTGGGATCCCAGTCTGGGCTTATTTTCAGCTGAGATTGGCCTTCACCAGCAGGAGGTCATACCAGTGTAAGGACACCTGAGAGCTTTAATAGCCCTGTTTACAGCAGCTCACGCACCAGTATAGGGGGACATTAGGTTCCCATAGCTGGTGGCCAATATAAACAACTATCTTAGAGTCCAACCAGAATACAATCTTGCTGAATTCTCCACTTTCTGACAAGTATTTACCAAATAGCCACCATCAGCGTGATCTGCTGCTGACATAAATAAAGCCCGTGCTCATCATACAAAACTGGTCAGAATCCTTCATCCACCTTCATGAAAAGTCACTCATCCGTAAAAACAGAGCAGCGTTATCTCTTGGAAACATCTGGACCCAAGTCATGTCTTGACCCCTGTTTGTGAGTGTCTGCGTGCCCGTGGTTGTGGGTTTGGCGATTTATGTGTGAGAAGTGTTTATGTGTGTTTTCATTCTTGTACCCTCAGCACATGTCCTATGCAGAGTACAGTGGAACCCCTATGGAAAATACACACAATGCTAATGGGGGCTGACAAAAGTACAATCTGATTAAAAAAAACAACCCTGTGAGAAACAAGGCCATCACATGTCCATCCACCTGTGGGTGTTTTTTTTAAAACACGTTAGAGAAGGACACAGAGTGTGATTTTTTTTTGTTTCAACTTAAAAGTAGGTATAAAATCAATACAAAAGTAAGAAAAGTCAATCATATTTCAAATCTGGCATTCTCATTTCATTAAACCAAAGGTCGTTGGCCAATTTATTGATAACGTATGTACATGTTCATACATTTCTGAACCATAAAACGGTTATTTTAAATATAAGACCTGCACAATAAAGTTATACAATGAATAGGTTGTGGTAAAGAGTTTTTTCAGTCAAATGGTGTAAGCTGACAAAAAACATAGATACAGTACATGTCTGAGCTTTATCTGACACCTAGTGGCCAGTTGTGGTTTGGTTCTGAAACTGCTGCTGCAATCTGCAAATTACAATTTAAGTCTAAATGCACATTCAGGAAAAACCCATATTTTGCATTAAGGTTTATCCCTCTTATGATTCACATTTTCCATTCATTCATATTTGTCAGCATATGGTTATCCATTAAAACCTAACTTAAAAGCTTTTTAATCTGGTAATGACTACCAAATGGTGTTCTTTTCCACCTAAATGTTACACTAATATGTCATTTGTATCCGCTAAATTGGCAGCTGAATACAAAGTGAATTATTGTAGTGTTCTTCCATATTTGAAAATGTGTTAGAGATTTATTTCTATTCAGCCTTCATTGTGCATAGTTGAAATTATTGCATCACTTTGGCAGAACTATTCACATAACGAAAATAAGAGGATTTTAGGACAGGATATTTGAGGTATTTCACAGAAAACATGGTGCCAAATGGACTATGTGAGAGAGGCTGACATTGGAACCCTGCATTATATTATGTTTGCTGGGGATTCTGTCTCTGTCTGGATGCTCTTGTTTATCAGTTTATCACTTGAGCTTTTGTGTTGTTTTTCCTCCCAGATGTGTGGTTTAACCCCAACCAGACCTTATTATGTGTCCTTTGAACCTGTCTCGATTGGTTACTATAAGGTTGAATATAAAGGTCACTAGGGAAACAGATGGCAATCCAGCCTAAAAACAATGTCTTTAGGTGCATATGTTTACTGTAAATGTTGTCTGAGGAGAACTGAGCAACAGTCAGTAGAGGAAAACATTTAGTTTTATATCTATTTGTTTATTCTGTCTAGTCTAACAGAGACAACCAAATACAGAACACAAATAATATTGTTTGCTTTGGTTTAGCCACATATTGAACTTCACTTCTCCAAATGATTTTGCACCTGTCAGTTAGATACCTCTGCAGTGGGCCACATCGGCAGTTTCCCCTGCTGATTTGATGCCCCACTTTACTCTCCCATGTATTTTTTCTCCTGTTGCCATTGTTTTATTTCTGCAGATATATTTGTATACTCTGAATTTCAGGGGTGGGGGAAGCGAGCAGGAGGGAGCTTACAAACTGACAATCTGATTTGATTGAAAACACGGTAAATCCCACGCTGGCCCAAGCATTCAATCTCACATCACCACTGACACACTGCAGCCCCATAAACCCACTTCTTAATCCCAAAAGCCTTTTTATTTTGTGGTCAATGTGCTACCCATTGCTACAAATCCCCCTCTGCCACTGTCTCACCCAGCCTCCACCCCCATGTAGTTGTGTGTGTGTGTGTATGTGTGCAGGGATTCGTCTGAGTTCAGGCACAGCTGGCATCATCATCCTCTAAAATGAATGTTTGTTGATGCACTGGTGGGAACAGAGTACCTGCACAAGGTCAGACAAACAACCCGTAGACCTGTGCAGCCTGCTGCTCTGCTGAGATTGTCATTCTAAACGGTTCTGCTGCTGATGCGGCATATAAAGGACTTCCATCCTATTTTTGGATACAAGTTCAGATCTACGTTATTGGACCAAAAGACTTCTTAACCATCTCCTCACTAGCGCAGTGCACTCCAGTGTGCAGCCTTGAAAAGTGTGCCAAAGGACGATGTGATATGCCCTGGAAGAAGAGAAGAGGAATATATATTTAGTCCATTATTGAACTGAGCCACATCCCAGAAGGAAAGTTGCTGTTTTGACAAGTTCTTTAAGACTTATCTGGAGGTTAAAGACAACTTACATTTTTCTTAATTGTTCTGGAAAAATACTATCACTCTGTGGCAGACAGAAAAAGTTTTTGTTTTTGTCCTGCCTTCTTCCAGTCTCCTCTGCATCCTGCGAGAGGGACACACCAGAAACCCACCGATTCAAACTCTCGGCTTGTTTACAATTATGTTGAATCCTATCACGCCCGGAGCCAGAGAATTCCATGACGGACATGTGAATTAAACATTATTAAAGGATATAAAGAAGAAGTGCGCGCTCTCGGCGAAGGACAGCATCAGCACCAGCATCCAATGCGCGTCCCCGCCCCGGTAGAGGCTGCCCGAGAACCCGGGAAGAGGAGTTGGAGCTGCGCGAGTTAAAGTTGGGCCAAAGGGGGGTGAGAGGATGCTGCAGAACAATCTACGATCTAAATAAGATAGCCTGTACGGAGAAACGTGTCCTAAGTGAAGGATGACTTGCAAAATACTGAGCATATGCCTCTTATTTTTGAGTTTTCAACATTGCTCATCACGTAAGTCCTGTGAAACTGAAATTGTTGATTTATTATCGGCTGTTTGAATAGTATTAAAGTGTTTATACGTGCCGTATATGCATATTGTTTAACGTCTGATTGTATGCTTGAGAGGAAGTTAACTCGGTAATTCGGTTATAAGTGGAAAATACCACCGGGGGGGGGGGGAAATGTAGCCAGAGGTGTTGCGATCGGTGAAGGGCACGTTGCGGGAAAATCCTTTAAGTGCAGATCATTATATTCACTGGTTGTATTGGCTATTGGCATTTCAGTAAAGCATTATTATATGGGACCTCAGAACTAAAGTGTGGAAGATAACCGCGTCGGTCCTGCGGAAGGTGCGCATGGTGATCCCCTCGCGCTGCACTGTCTGCATTGCAGTGCTTTCCCTCGGCCAGCGTGCAAGTTTCTGCCGCGTGCGACTTTATCTCTCGACTTCTTCTCAAAATAACGATGATAATTGGGAGTCTATCTTGTTTTTAATATCACATCGTGTATCATGTTGTTTTGTGGTGAAAATGTGATCTTATTTTTTAAAGAAGCGGTTGAGACACAGCGTCCTGAGTGGGACCAGCCCACTGCAGTACTTTTTTTGGGAAGCCCTGCGCCACCTGTCCACAGATCACTGCATGGTGCACACGAAGAGCTCATATTCACCTGCAGGGATATAAAAACACAAGCAGTCATGTGTTGGGTTTAGTTGGGCAGTGATGGGATGTGTTTGAGGTCAAAATTAGATCAGGGGAAATGTTAGATCTACATTTCTATCACAAAGCTTGTATGCATACTAATAAGCTTTATGAGTGATGTCATGATGACTTCACAGGTTGTTAACTATCCCAAAACAGCGCATTGCATGACTCAGTTGGTATCAGTTGAAGATCAGGAAGGAGGGATGCTTTGTCATGTGACTTACTCTAGGCAACATTTTGTGTACAGTATTACTGTGATAATGATACATTATATTGTGCACTTTTTCTGTACAGTTATTGACTGGAAATTATGACTCCATGCTGCTGACATGTCACATATTCTGTGAGTGAACTGTACTATTATACGTTATTGTGAAGAGCATTAAAAGGTGAATGAACAGGAAAGTCTGCAATTGACTGGCTGTTGGTAAACATAATTGGATCCCAGAATGCTATGCAGTAAATGGATGGTCTGTGGGCTTGTCGTATATCCTGTTGGTACTTTATTGCAGGCCTGGCCAATATGTTATCTGCTCTGTGGAATTGCACAGGAGTTCTGCCAGATTAAAATGGAGCATCAGAGTACAGTGGCCCAGCCTGGGGTGGTGCTGAGGTTCACTTACTTGTGTGTGTGTGTGTGTGTGTGTATGGAAGAGTGTGATGTCAATGCATACATCTGAAGTTCATGCTGTGTTCATTCAGTCAGCAGTCCAGGAATCAGGAGACTGTCAGGGGAATTGATATCAAGGGACAAAACCAAGCTGTTTGTTTCTTTAAGACAAAGAATCTTTGACATCTTATTTCAGATTTATGTCGGAATGTGATACCCTGCATAGTTTGTGTTTATATCTCAGGCAGTGGTCTGATACCACCCACTGTGATGCCGGCCTGGGTATGAATGATTTATTACACCTCTTTCAATAGAGCTTGCTGTATTTTACTACCATTTTGCTGTTCTGTTGCAGTATTTGCATCAGAATCCTGATGCATTGTTGATATGTTGTTGCTGGACATCTGCATTCAGACATACAGGGTTTTCTGCCTGAATCCCCTGCGGTCACGCGTCAAAGGTTAGTGACAGGCTGAGGAGGTGCATCTCTGCATATATATGTGTAACCTGCTGTAATGATGTGTCAGCCCAGACATAGCAGCCTATACACTTACAGCAGACTGATGATTCAGCAAGAGTGGTGCTAGAGCTCTATGCAGCCACACTGTTTCCCACAGCCCATACACGATAAATGGAGGAAGAGACTACTCTGCAGAGAAGGGGGGGGGGGCTTTGGCTGTCACAAGAAAAGGGGTGAAAACCTGGTGATTGGATGCTCTGCACGGGCTATACTGTAGGTACATTTTAGCTACTGCTGCATCATGACAACGCCCACTCCAGGAGAGAGAAGTAAAAAAAAAAGAAGCAAGATGATAAGTGAGAGTATGAGGTAATGTGACGCAGGGAGAGCAGGAAAGAGTGGATTATTTTAGGAGTTGGAATAAAGATAAAGAGAGAGGGTGAAGGAAGAAGCTGGGTGTTTTATCAGTGGGGGGGTGGAGTGCGTGACAGTGAGGAGGGGCTGCTGAGTGGCCTGGGTTAACCTGCTGCAGTCTAGGATGGGGCTCACCACATGTTTAAGTAAAATTCCTTTACCCTACTGATTGAGGAATTAAAACAGATCAATACACTTAAACCCATTAGTGGCAAATTGACTCTGCCTGTGTAAGTGCAGCAGAGCTTCTACTAAATATTTTTGTTTGATTAGCCATTTGAGCAGTGGATCTTTACAAATGGCTCTACAGAGAAGTAGTGAGGCGGCAGATAGAGTATCCGCAGTATACATAGCAGGAGATTCAGTATGGGGAGGAAACCTCTTAGGGAGGCAGACAGAAGCAGAAAGTCAAGGTCACATTTCCCTTGCTCAGCATGCTACCTCCAATGTGCAGCGTGTCCTTGCACGAAAGGTGACAGAATTCATTTGATTTACCCCTTCTCTCCAGATGAGGCAGAACATGTCGTATTGTGTATGGCTCGAGAATGTTTCATGTGTTATATAAGATTAACGGTTAGGCAGTTGACAAAAGTTCTTCTCTGCATGAATTGTTATGATCACTCAATCTTCCCTGCCTCGCAAAGTAAATTCAAATGAGACTCTATGCAGCACCCTTCCTCTACTCTCTCTATCTGCAGCTTGCATACACATGCTGCTAACTGCTCTTGTTTGTAGACTTTTCTTGTGCTCCGTGACCTCTGCAATTGTAGGAAAATGATTTATAATGACAAAACATCTGCTTATCGGTTAACAGCTCCAAGTGTTAAAAGAAGATCATACTAATAAGGGAGGAGGAAGACGAGGGTTGGATAGGGAACAGCTTTTATTTACCTTATTTCTATTATAGTTGGTTCTCTGTGGATTAAAATATTGCGATTTATTTGTATCTGCTTACTTTCATACTCAAGTAAAACCCCATCTGTTTCAGTCTATCTATATTAAATCTGTTGTGGCTAGAGAGCATATTCCACCTCTTAAAATGAGACAGTGCTTCTCTTGCAGCTTGGGGCGAGGACATTCATCCCCAGCAGTGACACAGGCAGGATTAGGTAGAATTATGGTCAGTTTTATTAGCCATGGACTGGAGAGCGAGTCTGAGCAGATGGCTATGGTCTTATCAGTCTCATAATGCAGAATAGCAACTCAACATGACAAAGCGACAACCTTAGATTGCCTTTGACTTTACTGCCCATGAAGGAACGACAGAGAAAATACCGACATGCAGACACTGACAGGCACGTACACACACCCACAAAGATATTCATGTGACGCAGCAACATTTGTATTCGGTGTCTGCAACACCAAACATCACAGGACCAGACCTCTTTATAAAATAGATAGGGGGTGTTGCATAACCCTATGACAATGACATTCACAGTAGTTTATCTCAGAGATAGCATAATCAGAAGTTGTCTGTGTGATATGTCTCAGCTCGTTCCACCCATCCCATGAAGAAATGATGATGATGCACAGGGGAAATGTATGAGCCTTGGTTCACCGCTTAATAAGAAGGTTATTTAGGGACTGTGCTTTACTGTGTAACATGAATCTGTAACCTCACTATCTCACTTTACCAGCAGAAAGACTTTGTGCTACGCTTTGATTTAATTGTATGGTTCTGGACAAATTTGTTTTTTATGTCTAATGGAGCGTGCACTAGCCACTAATGAAACTTCAAATGCTCTTCTCTCATCGAGCTGTGCGGCTGTGCCAGCCTTTGTTTCCCAGAACTGTATTATTTTGAAAGCAATGTGTGAATGCTGCATTATGACAAATATCTTGCAATAACTTCTGACCTTGACGTCTTTCTTATTGTCACTGCAGGAGAATGTGTTGATCCACTGATCTCCGGGCTCTATGCCTCTTCCTTCCTGGCCTCCTCCAGATATAACTTTCTTTACTCTGCCAATTTTGCCAAATTATATGGTAAGTCGTCTAAATGAATCCATAGATTCACACCATTAACCTCACAGAACTATCTAATTGCAGATGTGTTGACCTATCACAGCAGGAAAAGCACACGTGTAGCTATTAGCATAAATAACAGCTATGGTCCATTCACATGTCAAGGCACATTAATGTTATTAGTCACACCTGCGCTTTAAAAAGTATTCCAACAATCGAGCATCTGTATGCTACCAATCGAGACTTATTAAACTCCCTGTGGGTTGTGAACATATAGATAATCTACTATTTGCTTTATGTGTGTATATACTTTCACTTTAGCAAAGGATATTGACCTCACATTACATAACAGCAGTTGAGGCAACGATTATAGTGAATGTGTGGGATTTTAGTTGGAAACTCTGCTTACAGATATATACAGCCCTCAATAGTATTCATTGGATACTACTAGCTATACATTAGCTTTGTGTTGTGTTATCTGCAAAATCACAAGTCTTGTCCAAATGTTTTTATTTTTCTTAGTCTTCGCCCTGTGTCAAATGCCCTTGTTATTTTATAGGGTATAATTAACATGATCCTGTATTATTTTGTCAATCTTAAGTTCACTAAAAGTATTTGCATTTTACACTCATAAGTCAAGGAAAACCATAACTATTCTAATAAAGTATTAGTAAATAAAAATTGTCAACATTTTAGTTTTTTTAAGTAGTTCAACTCAGCTTTCAATTAATGTAGACTAGCCAAAATATTGCTGTAGTCCTGATATGAGATTAAAACATTTTTAATCAACAATAATGTAGTCTGATTATGTGTCTAATGACGTTTGTGCCGTCTCCCTATTGGCTTGTATTAGTCTTGGGAAAAAGACAGCTGTATCATATTTAGTACACTGCCTCCAGATAAAAAGCTCTTCTTTCCCCCCCTCAGGCAGCAGTGGCTGGTCCCCCTCCCCTAGGGACAGGCAGCCATGGCTGCAGGTAGACCTGGGCAGGAAGTACCGACTAGTGGCCATCGCCACCCAGGGGACCTTCAACTCATATGACTGGATCACCAAGTACACGCTGCTCTATGGAGACCGACCGGACTCCTGGACCCCCTACATCATGGAGGGAGGAAACTCTGTAGGTGTCTCTGAGCCAGAATAATTAGGGTGGGGTGAGGGCTGTAACAGGGATGAGGAGAGGATGAACGAGACAGATGTAATCCAAACAGCCGATTTCCCATTCAATGGGTGTTTTTGTATGTATTGTCCCTTGCAGAAACAAAGACAGCACAGCATAGTATCTCTCTCAACAATGACAAAGCTAATCTCATCATCAGTTTGTCTCCGGCCCCTTAATAAGGCGTGAACAGCATTGCAGTAACTCAATAACTATCTCCCTTGTGTCCCGCTCTCTTCTGTTTGCAGACGATGCCTGCAAACTGGAATTATTATCAGTTGAGGAGAAATGTCTTCCATTACGCATTTACTGCTAAACACATTCGTCTGCTGCCTCAGGCGTGGAACACCGAGGACGGAGGGAAGATCGGCGTGAGGCTGGAGCTGTACGGCTGCCCTTACGGTAAAACAGGACTGATGTTCTCTACCCAGGGATTTACTTTCTCTGATTCACATCCAGGGACATTTTGAAATCCAAGTTCTTAATTGTATTAAGTATTATGCCACAAAATACACCACAATATGTTACTAGTTAATAAATGACTAAGCTCAGCATTACTCTGGAACATCCATGCAAACACATCTGATGAGCTCCAGGAAAAGTGCCATGTAGCATTTATTCAGATAATCCTTTAACCCTTAAAAAGTGCTACACAAGACTATACACATCCCATCCTCTTTAGTAATATTGGGATATTTTCCTGCAGATTCCTATGTGCTACAGTACAACGGCGATGACTCAGTCGTGTACATGTACCCAGAAAAGAGGTACCGCACACAAAACGACCACATTGCCATAAACTTCAAGACCCTGGAGCAGGATGGTCTGCTGTTACACAGTGAGGGGATTCAAGGAGACCTCCTCACCTTGGAGCTGAAGAGAGGCCGTCTTTACCTGCACATCAGCCTAGGTACAGCGCCAGTACTTTGTTGAAAGAGACCTTATTGAGTTATGAGCGGAACAAATATTGGCCTATGAGACAATGACATCCGCTAACAAAGTTCTACAATAATACCTTGAGCATAGGTTTCTTTATTGACCTCCCCCTGTCCTTGCCATCTGTTTAGGAAGCAGTATAATACATAAAGTCGATGGTCGAACAACACTGACTGCTGGCAGCCTGCTTGACAATCTACACTGGCACTATGTTACCATCAAGCGCGTAGGTCGACAGGTCAACTTCACAGTGGACAGTCACACAGTCACAGCCATCTGCAAAGGAGAGTTTACAACCCTGGATCTGGATACGCAGGTACCTCATATCAACACAAGAGAAAAACCCCAAAAACATAATAGCGCCTCTTTACAGTAGGTCTTAGTATTCATTTGAATGGTTCATGATGATTGATGACTATGTGCCTCAAGAAAGAGTAATACATTATTGATTTTCTACCTCTCTCCTAGTTATATGTCGGAGGTGTCATAGAGCAAAACTTGCCTCATTTGCCCACTACACCCAATTTCCTGGGCTGCCTGGAAAACGTCTTCATCAATGGCATTAACATCATCTACATGGCCAAGAGAGAAGAACCTGAAATCCGCATCCCTCGAAAGGTATACAAAACATGGAGATCACCATTCATTGTAGTGAAACAACATTACTTTGTCAGTGGAAATGTTTTAAATGTCACTGAGGTCAGATCTTTTTTTCTCCCCCTTAGAAAAAGATGCATTATGCCTGCAGGGACATTCTGCTCAAACCGATGACCTTTGCCGGGCCCAACAACTACCTGCAGGTGCCAGGCTATTTCAGAAGGCCTCGTTTGTTTGTGAAGTTTAAGTTCCGCTCATGGGACTACACTGGGCTGCTTATGTTCACACGATTTGCTGATGACCTGGGTGCCCTTGAGCTAGGCCTGAGCGAGGGACAGATCAACGTCACTATATTCCAACCGGGCAAAAAGAAACTCCAGTTTGCTGCGGGTGGGTTTTGAATGAGTATGATCACTGTACTGAATCTGATTGTAGAAACATAGCATGACAGGCAATCTCTCATTTCTAGGTTACAGGCTAAATGATGGTTACTGGCATACAGTGGATTTGGCAGCCAGAGACAACCTACTGACCTTGACAATTGATGAAGAGGAGGGCTCTCCACTGAAGATCACCAACCCTTTCACAATCCGAACAGGAGACCGCTATTTCTTTGGAGGTGAGTGGATCATGTTGGATCAAAATAAACGTACACATTGTTACCATCCAATTCTTAAATGTGTTTTCCTGTGCTCAGGTTGTCCCAAAACTAATAACACAATAAGGAAGTGTGAGACCAAGCTGAACCGCTTCCATGGTTGCATGCAGCACATCTTTATAGACAATGAACAGCTTGATATCGACATTATTCTGCAACGGCAGTGGGGGCGCTATGCTGAGCTGTTGTTGGGAACTTGTGGCATAGCTGACAGGTAAGAAATATTCTTTCATTTGAAATACCTAGTATAAAAGAACGATATAGTTTTATTAATAGCAGGCCGGGATGCACAATATTAGATTTTCGCACATTTCTGGTCTATGCCTTTATTTAATTTCAAAGTCATAAAGGCAGGTATGCTTAGGTCACCTAAAGATTCATGTCATAAAACCTCACCCGAAGTCTCTTAAAATAGAAATAATCAACAACAAAAATAGAGAATGTATAATGTAAGTGTGTTGGATTCACTTTTGTAACACCAACATACAGAGTATAATCATATCTTTGGTTTACAGATGTAATCCAAATCCATGCGAACATGAAGGCAGATGCATCCAGTCCTGGGATGACTTTATCTGTGTGTGTGAGAACACTGGCTACAAAGGAGAAGTGTGTCACATGTGTAAGTGCTGGCTGGCAATCTTTCCACTGTAATAAGTATTGCTTTACAGTTGATTACACTTGGCACCTTCTATATTTCTTCCTAATAATAACAAATTGATCATCTCGCTTCTCGAACAACAGCTGTTTATAAAGAGTCATGCGAGGCCTACAGACTCAGTGGCAAGTATTGGTCTGGAAACTACACCATCGATCCTGATCTCAGTGGACCTCTGAAACCATTTGAAGTGTACTGCAAAATGAAGTGTAAGTTATTACTGTCACTTAATAAAATACAGCTCCATCAGCCCTATGTCCAGAGCCGAATCCTCAGGTTATCATGTTCCTGTAATGAGAAATACGTAATGTTATATCATGGGATTTCTTTATAATTTCTGTTCGGTGTTAAAAAACGTTGGGGGCAGTAAAGGACAATGTCGCAGAAGACGAGATAAATATCAATACATCAAAAATCAATACATCAAAAATCACACTAAATTGGCTGGACATTAAACCACCATATATCAGCAACTGGAAACAGTCCAAAGACAGAGGGACCAAACACATGGAAATTATCATCTATAGGTTGAGAAAAAGAGAGAAGAGACAAATAAAAAATGAAGTTAATTGTTTTATGGAAATAGATGTATGGAACAGCAAAACCAAGAATATTACAGGAAACCAACCTTCTTTCCTTTAAATGGTTTATTCTTATCACCTGTTATCATCGCTTTTTGTGGTTGTATTTCGATACTTTCTTTAATTAAACACATTGTTAAAATTTATTTCTAGTGCAAAAGTGACAAAACAGAGTATTTGTAATGTAAATAAGTGCACAAAAGTATTGCCATTTAATTGGAAATTAGACGTTTTTATGAAACAAGATAGGTTCAGCAGTTATCTCAGAATGTGTTGTAAAAGTATTCATTTTCTTTCCCTCACCTTTCTGTTCACATTAAATTGCTTTACATTCTTTTAATTTTTCTTACATTAATATTCCCTCCATCTTTCTCCTTTCAAATGTAATCACCACGACCTATATATGTCATGCCTCCTTACAGCATATAAAGCTTGGACAGTGATTCTAAATGACCGCGTGGATGGTACCAAGGTGACTGGGAGTTCAATAGACCGGCCGTATATCGGAAATGTCAACTACTGGAACGCCTCCTGGGATGAAGTATCTGCTCTAGCAAACACCTCTGTGTACTGCGAGCAGTGGATCGACTACTCCTGCTACAAGTCCCGTCTCCTCAACACCCCCAGCAAGTTGGATTAGTCCATTTGGTAGTTTGCACATGAAGAACAAGGAAATAGTAAGCTAACACAACTTTTCTATTTCAAAATAGATGGAAGACCTTTTGGGTATTGGATTGGTCGTGACAATGTGAGTCACTATTACTGGGGTGGAACATTCAGAGAGGTCCAAAAGTGTGGCTGCGCTATCAACCAAACCTGCACCGATCCCAAGTTTCAATGCAACTGTGATGCTGACTATAGACAATGGTGAGAGAAGGACACATTGTGCAGGCTTAACTTGTATCTGCGATAGTGACAAGCTAGTCTTTACATCCACACTGTGTCTTTACAGGTACTCAGATAAGGGCTACTTGGACTGGAGAGACCATCTGCCCGTGAGGAAGGTGGTGATCGGGGACACCAACAGGACCGGCTCAGAAGCACAATACACTGTTGGGCCTCTTCGCTGCCATGGCGACAGTGAGTTTGCATTTTATGGGGTTTGCTCAAACAGTGATGTTCAGTACTATGAAAGTGTTTAGAGTTGTTTATTTTAATACATATTTGAATGTTTTCCAAAGGAAACATCTGGAACACCATATCCTTCACCAAGCCCACATACATAACCTTCCCCACCTTCAGGCCTGGCTCCAGTTGTGACATCTCCTTCCACTTCAAAACCTATCGTGACCACGGCGTCTTCTTGGAGAATTCTGATGACCAACTTCGAAACTTTATACGACTAGAGCTGAATAGTGAGTTGAATCATCTGTTACTGGAGCTATAGAGGGTATGCACATGAGGTCAACGTAGGCGAAAGTCACTGAGTTAAGTGTTGAGTTTCAGCGAATCCTAACAAAACACATCCTAAATAGACAACAAATGTACAGTAGAGCAATTTTGAAAATGGTTAAAACTGCTGTAGCAAGAGCAACAAGAAAGTTAGACATATCATTGCTGTAGAACCTATGGGTTCATTGGTAAGTTGTAAAGATCATTGGCATGTCCAACTGCATTTAATTGAAGTAGATATGTGTTATTTTGACTATAATTCTCCCAGTTTACCCTACTACCATAAGCCAGGTTGCAATATGATGTGTTGTGCATACCCTCTATTCTCCTCATCTTATTTATTGATTAATCTCTATATTTTATTAAAACATTTTCTTTCTGTCTTTCTCTCTTCCAGCCACCCATAACCTTGCATTTATTTTTATGGTTGGCGATGGCATTGTAAATGTGACACTAAACTCCCCTGTTCCACTCAATGACAACGAGTGGCACTTTGTTCAGGCTGAGCTTAATGTGAAGCTGGCCCGAATCAAGGTTGATTATCAGCCCTGGGCTGTCAAGCGTTTTCCAGGTCAGACTTTCGTCACCATGAAGTTCACACATCCTGTTGTAGTAGGTAGGTTGCCTGAGGTGAACTTCAAAATGTGTCATGACATAAATTGAATGTAATGTTCTGAATTTGAGTAAATAAGAATAACTGATACAAGTTTTCTTTGTATTAGGTGCTGCTAACCGCACCCTGAGACCGTTCTTGGGGTGTCTTCGAGGGCTGCGAATGAACGGGGTTACTCTTGATCTAGAGGGGAAAGTAAATGAAGAACAGGGTATAAGGCGGAACTGTACTGGGGAGTGTCTCAATGCGACCATACCATGCAGAAACTGTGGCCAGTGTATAGAGGGCTATGCTTCCTACACCTGTGACTGTAACAACACAGCTTTCGATGGTTTCTACTGCCATAAAGGTGAGTTCATTCATGTTTCTCCAGAGGCCTGACACATAACATAGTAACTGATATAATCTGCAGCAATATGATTCAACAGATATCTAATTTCGCAATGATCTTTTTTAAGACATTGGAGCCAGCTTTGAGATTGGCTCGTGGCTGAAATACAACATACGAAAGAAGCCTATAACAGATGAAGCAGCGTGGGCCAACTGGATCGACCCGCACTACGACAACTTCAGCCTCGGCTACAATGACACAGCAGATGACATTGAGTTCAGTTTCAGCACCGTTCACAAGCCAGCTGTGTTGCTCTACATCAGCTCCTTTGTCCAAGACTACATTGCTATAATCCTCAAAACCGATGGTAGGAGCAACTCAAACACTATTTGAAGTAATGTTCTAAGCTGGAATTTATAAGGCACATGTAAAAAATCTGATTTATAACATTGACTAGAAACTCTAATGCTCACAAAAGTTCCTGTAAAGTAGTTATTTAACAGGAAATTATATTCTTTTTGATATCTTGTTTCCTTTCTCCCTTTAGGTAGTGTAGATCTGAGGTATAAGCTGGGGCTCATAACACACAAGTACCAGCTGACTCACCGTAACCTGGCAGATGGATACCCCCACTACGTCAACATAACCAGACACAACAGAACCATCAAAACACAGGTCAATACTGCCACTGCTCTAACTGTGTAAACTCTGGCCTGGGTTTATGTTATTTTTAATGAAATAAGGTGTCATGTCTCGAGGAATCATAGACTGCTGTTCACCTTTAGCTTAGCTTAGCCTAAAGACTAGAAACGACTTAGCTGTCTCTCAAGTTCACAAAATCCTTTTGTTTTTTGATCTGTCCACAGGTGGATTACATGGAGCCCATAGTGGAAAAGATAACCTTAGTGGAGGATGCCAGGTTTGACTCTCCAAAGTCCATGTTCATGGGCAGAGTGATGGGTAAATGTCTAACATATATGTTGATGAGAACAAGTAGCCATATGTTTATTGTTTTGCAGAAATGTATTATCCCAGAAAGAAACGTTAAGATGTAGAATCTCGTACTTAAGGGGGTTCCTTCACAGCAAATCAGAGGTT
Source organism: Pseudochaenichthys georgianus (assembly GCF_902827115.2). Lineage (NCBI taxonomy): Eukaryota > Metazoa > Chordata > Actinopteri > Perciformes > Channichthyidae > Pseudochaenichthys > Pseudochaenichthys georgianus. The sequence goes on from NC_047510.2 coordinate 13,352,569, forward strand.
ATTGGTCAATAAATAGACAAACATGTATAACACACAAAACAAATGTGGTTTGCGCTTTTCAGAGGTTGGTGACATTGACTATGAGATCCAGAGGCATAATTCTCCAGGCTTCATAGGCTGCATATCTGGGGTGAGATACAACGTCTACGCGCCCTTAAAGGCCTTCTTCCGTCCAAATGAAACGGATCCTCCCGTAACGACGCAAGGCTACGTATCTGAGTCCAACTGTGGCGCCTTCCCTCCTATCCTGGGTTATGTACCATGGGAGGTTGACCCCTGGTTTACCACCATAGGTGAGTTTCTATGTCCCATAATACATCAGTACAAAACAAATATTATTTGATGTTCATCCACTTATGTGTATACCTCTTCCTTTCAGAATATATTTACATCCATGATGACCTGGGCCTGTTTTGGATAACAGGTAAGATTACATTTTCTCTGATGAGACGTTGCCCTATTTACATAAATACTGCATATCTGCTTGTTTCTGAATGACTGAATAAAAAAAGGCCAGTAAATTAAAATGTTGCACTTCATTCAGTTCATTTGGAAGCAATGCATTTTGCCCTTATGCTGTTTGACAACGAGAGAGAGAGGCAAGTCCTACATCACACAAATCAGCCGTTTTAAATTATCTTTCCTTTTTTCCTAAAATCCTCTTATCCTTAATTGAGCCCAGTTGTCAGGGTCCAATGTGGGCTTTTGGTTTTTAATCTGACTGCAGTTTCAAATGTATTGCAAGTGGGACAAAATCCAAAAATCATACTTGTTGAAAAATAAACAGCAAGACATTTCTAATACATTAATAGAGGAGATTATTTAGTAAGTCGCTTTGGATAAAAGCATCTAACAAGTAACATGTAATGTAATGATTATATTTGACTCAGTCAAGGTCAGATTATGTTATTTAATCTTCTAGAGTATATTAATACATTTAATTGAAGTAGAATAGACCTATTTGTCTTTGCAAAAGATATGTGAACTAATATCCGTAAAGACAGGTTCCTTTAATGTCTATACATGCTTAGATTACATTGCATATGCTACATAAAGTCAATAGACGATTTACAATGAATACATTACCAATACATAAAGCCTTAATTCCCTGATCACAATCAAATCAATAGCCAAAATAGTATTGCAATAGTGTTAGATCAATTATGTAAAGGCAACAGGCCAACGAATAAAATAAAATATATTTTTGACACAATAAAAACATATTGGGATATAATTGAAGCTGTGCAGTACATGGTAGATTTTCTTAATGATATTATATGAATTGATTATGGTGTAATTCATCATTTTGATATGAAACGATATGTGATTTAAAAAATAACATATATGAAAGACATGAAACTGATGAGGGAATGACAAATGTGTTTTTCTCTGTAAACCTATGGATTTCTGGAAAACATCAATATAAATAAATCCCTTCCACTATATAATCCCCATGATATCCCTGCACTTTATTACAAGAGGAGTGTTGAGAGCAGACGAGCGTTTGGCAGTAAAGTATTAAAGATGACGGACAACATTAGAGCCCTTCTCCCCGATGAGCAGGACAGGCTGGAGCCTCAGGATTAAACTGCAGCACAGAGTCCCTGCTCCATCTCTGTCTGAGACCTTTACCGGATCAGCTATATTTAGTCTGCATGGGCCCAGGCTTCACTTTAATAGATCATTCACATTCAGATGTATTATGCTAATGAAGGGCATGGAATTGGTGTGCTTTTCAATCATCCAAACAATGGTTCCTGCAGGTTATCGGTTGCAACCCAGTCTCACAGAAAAACGTGTAATAGCTACGTTGGTCAACAGGGCAAAACGTAGTAAATTCACAAATAATCCAAAGACGTGATATGAATACAATATTTTGTAAAAAAAAACATGGCTCAAATAATTTTCCTAATATCTATCAAACTGTGGATCCTATAGGATGCATAGTAGAATGGAGAATAATAGAATAGTAGATTCTAAAAGTACAATATAAACCTCTCGCTAGAAATGTAATCAAAAAGCATTTTAACGGCCAAACTATCCTACAATTTAGGATTTTCCACTAAAAATAAATCGGCCGTTCGCCATGTTTTTTTTTCTCACTGGAAAAGTTTGCGATCACGTGACATGAACACATGGTCATTAGAAATTAATAGGATAAAATATTGTATCCATGTCACGTGTTGAGAGGGTTATTTGTGAATATACCACGTTTTGCCCTTTCGACCAACGTAGCTATCAGACAACTCTGTTTGATATAATGCTCAGGATAAAATGGTTATGAGTGAGAATTGTCACCCTTTTTTTAAAAAGGAGTTGATAAAGCAATATTGCTCATGATCAAATGCTGTCACAACAATAGTTAAGGAATATGTTTTTCCTTCACTTCAACTATATCCACCTCATTGCAGTGAAAACCTAGTTTAGAGTAAACACTGTTCTGTATCTGATTCTGATTTATTGGAGTTATGAACACCCAAGGGCCGAGACCAGCGGATATGGGCACAAAGGCTTCAAGACATCTCAGCAGTCCATTACACAGTGGACACACTGACTGACAACAAAACACACACCTACAGGCAGTTTAATGTCCCCAGCTCAGCTGACCCACATGTCTTTGGAGTGTGACAGGAAACCAAAGCAAATGATGGGGAACATAAAACTGCAAAAGGGCTGAAAACCTAGAGTCACAGTCAATGATCATCTAGGATTCATTTTGTAATACTTCTGCTCTTGCTTTTGTTTTCATTCTGGATGTGAAGTGAAGGAAATTACTAAATACAGAGTGCCATCAACTATGTTGCAGAAAAATAATTTACAAGATTAAGTCGCAGTAAATATTCCCTGTGTCCGTTTGGACTAAAAACCTGACTAGGATGTTCTAGATTACATGTTCAGTTTTCAGTCAAACAGTGCCTGTTCCTCATTAGCATTTCCAGAAGCACCTTTTTTCTCATTGAGTTGCAAATTAACTCTGACTGTGCTATTTTTATCCTTCAGTCATTGTCATCCTGGCGCTGCTGCTGCTCTTCGGAGGCATGTACAGCATCTATGTATATGCCTATCAGCAGAAGGGCAGCTACAGCACCAATGAACCCAAGAACCTGGATTCCCCCAGCAGCTCCAGGCCGCTGACCGAGACCCTGAGGAGAGAAAAAAAGAACCTCCCGGAAATTGAAGAAGAGTTCAGGAGCGACTAAAAACACAGGACTTTTGGGATCATAGGGGTGGGGTTTGAATAGGGGTTGGGAGGAGGGAAATAGCACTTACAACAACCACAGTTACCTGTTTTCAGTTTTTCTAATTCCTTTGTTCTTATATTTTTGTTTTGAGTCCGTTGGATCAGACAGCTGGTGCTCCATATAGTACGTATTTTGGTAAGGGTTAAAAGTTCACAACAAGCCCCATGTTGCGTGAGTAGTCTCACACTGTATTGCAGGGTGAAATACTGAAGTGCCTCATCAAAGCAAGCTTAATCTGGATTAGCATAATAGTTTATTCAGATTGCGTTCAGATTAGACACTGTGGGATCAGGATTTTAGGGGATCTTTAGTTACAGTTGGGACATCAGTTAAATGTTTTCTAGCCCTTTTATTGATTTCCTGAGCCATTTAGACTAATTTAAGCGACCAATGTCTAACTGTATTGCCATCCAAGATAAACCTTTTGATGACAATATTTAAAGGAGCCATTTTTTGACCTTATTGTTTATAATCTGTCTTGGGTTTGAGCAGTGAACACATCTAATAACGAGTGAACTAACCCAGTGTGACAAAAATCCAGATCACTGTAACAAAGCTGATGTTCATAACAACAAACCGAAGAGACAAACACACTGGCATGGAGCTTTGAGATGATGCATATTAAGATTGTAAGAGGTCTACGCTTATACTTGTTGTATTGCAGCCTATAACAGTGCATTACCTATACAGAATGGCACATGTAAGTGGTTCAGATTTGCCATAGTGTCAGTAGATAGCAGCTTTGCCGATTACAGTATGCTAAAACACACTCCACTATGGGGCTTCGGAAATGATAACGTGATGATATGATACTCCTCGAGGTGTGAGAGCTAACAGGATGTTGGTCTGGTTCAGAAACAATTCAAAGGTTGAGGTGAGGCTCACCGGGGACAGGCTAAACATAAATCAAGATATCATTCCTTCTGTCTTGCTTCTGGTTGCTTATATTACGTCCTAGCAACCAATAGCTCGGTGCTACAGAGAGTTTGACTCGGCAGAAATCTCTAACAACAGTCTAAAAAAAGAATCAGTCTTTTTACAATCCTTTCATCCCCAATCAGAAGCATCTTTCAGGAAACAGCTGCTCCCTGTACCCATATGGAGAAGCATACTGATAAGTACACATGCACACACACAATAACATGTACAGAGGACCACAAAAGTGTAAATGCTAACTTCTCATACTGCTTTAATATCTTTGCACAGTGCTGTAGAACAGTAGTTGAACACGCTGTTATTGCTGCTGCTGCTTGTTTAGCTGCTTTCAGTGGAAAGTTGAAATCTATCTACTCTTATGAAATCTTTCTTCTCTAGCAAGATGACATTTCATTCGATACGTGGTGCAACCAAAGCTTCAGGCTATCATCACTCACCGCCGCTCTCCTTGACAGAAAAACACTATTGTCTAGGGAAAAAGCTAAACATTTGTAACATATACGCTATGCATTTGTAGAGCATGACAGCACTTTGCAGTAACATGAAATAATATGAGCTTCTTTCAGCCACCAATGATGTTTAATTTGCATCAAGTAGGATTTAATGAGTGTATACGTGACTATATACGTCTTTAGCGACTTTTATATTCCTATTGTTTATACAAAACAGTTAACGGGAGTGCTTTGAATGTGAATCCTCTGACTCGCAATGTATGAGCGGACACTACAGTGATGACCTTCTTGGATGTTTTCATTGTAGGCTGCTTAGCACTGAAAGTAAACTCACTCACGGTAGCTCTCTAGAATGCTCAGGAAAAAGAAAGTACAGTACTTGATCTCTGTAGCACCTCCAAAGCTCAACACTTGGTTCTTCCGTTACAGAACTGTGCGAAAACTGTACATTGAAAGGATGTAAAAACGGCTAACACTGTAAAGACAAGACTTGCTAATACTGTATGAAAATGTATAGATTTGGCCAAAACTGGCATGAACAGGCTATATTTTTAAGAATGCTGTAATGAAATGAATGATACTGAAAAGTGAGAAAACAGTGAAACTGCTGGTTTGTGATTGACGGAAGAATAATGTGTATTTTTTTGTTAAATGGACAATCACCACTTGAAGTTCATATTGGGCGTAAGCCAACAAACTTGGGTCAAATATGCTTTGCTGCCTATTAGGAAGGAGTCGACTATTGTATGATATGAATGTATACACCTCACTGTATTCATTGGTAAATAGACTATAAGCATTCAGCATAGTCAGTGTATAGCTAGTTAATCCATGCGTGGTCCCTGGAGCGTGTGTATGTGAAGCTGATGGGATGTTTAGATGTTCGTGCATTTGTAGGTTGCCCACCAAGATACAACATACAACTGTTCAATAAGAACTCTGTTTAGAAAACGAATATGTGCACTGATGCCAACTATCAAACATATTGTAGTGCAAGTAAAGTACATGGAGACAAAAACCTGGATGTGGTTCAGATACCCCTCTTTCTCCAGATATCAGGTGTTATTTAACAAGCACATGGAATCTGTGTTGAACTGAACCTGAAGCATCCATACTGCATTCTTATAATGGAGGCAATGGCTTGAATAAAAGAGATAAAGATAATATGGCCAGTAGAGGGGGGTCAGAAGGATATTGTTAGCTCGGACTTGGTATCTGCTGATTTCACTCCATGTGTTTTGGGTGCTGTTTAATGCATCCTGAAGTTAAACTTATCAGTAACATCAGAATACATTTTTTTTTTTAAAAAGGGACATACAATTAAACTGGGGTTCAAATGATTTGCATCTATTTCTATTCTGAGTTCAATTAACACTTTAATTCTCAAAAAGGCCTTAAGAATTGTTCATACTTTCTGTGAATCTGCAGATACCCTGTCAACAATGATTTCATGTTTGAAAACAGACGATAAAGCAACAGAGTGAGTAGTTCCACTTCTCTGCACCATCAACCGAATTCTTCTGCAACGAGTACAAGAAACGATCGTTGTGATCACACTGCAATGTAGGATTTGTTCTTTTTGTCAGTCAGCTCGATTTGGTTTTGTAATACTTTCACTGTAAATGACCATTACTGGTGTGAATCAAGGCAACGCCGAGCCGTCACCTCAATAAAAGAAGCTTAAATGAATTGTCAATGTTTTATTTTAGGTAAGATGTGTTTTGCACAGAGACATTAAACACACTCAAGGACCAGAGCAGCATGTTTTAATGTATAAAGTTAAACTTTTATTTTTATAGGCATACACTGTACATAGCAGTAAACTCCATTCTGTTCATCCCTATTGAGAAGGATCTCATTTTAAATTGGGACTGAATGTATTTTAAATGAAAAACAGGATGCATTACAAATCTGGACATATAGAACAAATGAGAGATGATGAAAGATGTTTTACATTCACATGTGGGGGACTTTAATATTTGGTCAAACACTGATCATTTTGCTTTCCCCATAGTTATAACCTTGAAATGGTCACCTTTAATTTTTACATCTTTTAATTATGCAATACGTTTTTCATACGTTTTTCTGTATGAAATCATTTGGCACTTATATTATTTATAAAAGGAAGACATTTACTGTGACTTGTTAATGTATTAGTTATATCCTTCACAAAGTGTAAAGGCCTCAAGATCATGAAAGTATGATAATAAATGTTTGATGTGTGTGTACGTTACTCAAAGTACTGACAGAATGGATTTATGTGTACAAATGAAAAGAGGGATGAGATCTCTTCACCATCGTCTAGAGGTTACATTCAGTCAGTCGGTTCTTGTCTGGTTGCCTATTTTTGCAGAACAATTATATAAATGCACAATATCTTATTTCACCATAACGATGTGGTGGTGATGCTCGCCGCTGAAAAAGATTCAAAGAGGAACACAAGCCGTCAAACCTGGTCAAGTTCTTCAGAAGAACTGCCAGTGGGTAACATAACACAGACCGCAAGACTGAGACCGCACAGATTCTGACTGAAGCTAATGCTAACATGTTTATTGGTTCGCTTATCCAAGAGACAGCACATGCATTTCACTGATTATTATCATATACTATGTAAAAGCTTGCTTTAATGTAGAGGTCAAATAAAAGCTGGTCTATAAGTACAGTAACACACTTAAGGATGGGTAACCACGACCTCTTTGCTTTTACTTGATGAAACAAAAAAACAGAACGAGATGTTCGTGGTGCAGTAAGCAATACGGATTAATAGTATTTCCACTTCATATAGTCTAGTTTCATAAGCTTGGCTACACTGTTGCAGGTAGTGGGTGGATTTGGGCAGAGGGAGACTGACTGCTGTCACTGGACGAGGGAATGATGTCTGCAGGGAGCAAACGATAGGGAGGGACTCTATTTTTAGAAGTGCAACAGAGAGGGCAGAGACAGCGGCTGATCATAGAAACTCGTCTTCTAGATGTGACGCTACAAAGAGGGCCAGAAGCATTAGTGGGTGGCTGAGCTTTTGTGGGCTGGTTATGGAGGTAGGCAGCTAAGCCGTGTCTACCTCCCTCTCTATCCCCACATATTTGAGGGCGTCCGCTTGGCTGTATCTGTGAAAAGAAGATGAAGTGTCTGAGTTAATATACAGGTAGTCATTCAGGCTTAACGTACAGTGGCCCGTTTCTTTTTTGTTTTACTTCGAAGCGGCTGGAGTCACTAAAAAGGCCTGTGAATCTACCTGTAGTCAAAGAAGAGCTCCTCTCCTTGCAGGATAGCTCGCTTGGCAAAGATTCCAATGCGGTGGTCTCCATTCACCATGACCACTGCAAGAGAAGCAAACAGCTTAGCTAAGACAAATCCTGTGAACTCACATCTGACAACATAGCAAAGATAAATATTACCTTTAGCGTAGCAGTTAGGATTAACTGAATGATTTGCAAAGCGGATTTTGTTCCCCTTTCGAGTGGCATCCACAACAAAGTCTACCCAGAAACATAGCGTGTATTAAGGATTATTTTTAAAGACCATAACCGTGATATGGTTACCATAAAAGGAGGAATTGGGAATACTAACCATTGTTCAAATTGAAAAGGAAGCTAGACATATATTTGTCATAGATCCTTCCGCGTCTGTCTGCCTCATCCTGCGAGATCAACTGCTCATGCACACACAAAGGAATAATAAACACAATTAAATCCACTTGAGAGCTTATATATTATAAAATATGACTAAACCCCATGGTCCTACCTCTCCGCAGTATTCAGAGATGAACTCATTCTTCTGAACTGGTTCTTTGATGAAGGTGCCCCACCCGGCAACATCTGATGGAGCCAAAAGCAGGTGCTGAGAGAATCAGATGTAGGTTAGGGCACCACACACACATATGAGATCCCCAGAATAAAAGGCTTAAAAACAAAGACCTTCACGTGACCTAGTGTACCTTTTTTAGTCTCCTCTGGATGCTGCAGTTTTTGCAGGAGATCATTTTGATGTCCCAGTGCTCTGCAGTGCCGCAGGTCATGCACAGATCTGGGTCGCATTCCCTCACCGCCAGGTAGCAGGGACACTGTTTAGTGTTGCACTGGGTCTTACACCTGCAGCCCGGGAAGCGGTTCTGGCCTAAAACACATCGGACACACACAGCTGCTCTGAAAGGGGATGCGCTCAAAAGTTTAAATAGTAAAAAAAAAAAAGCAGAATAAAAGAAAGAATAAAGAAAGACAATGCAGACTCTATGCATTACATTAATGCATAAATGTACAACAATATCTGTTTTCTTTTAATTACTGCCGATTTTTATTCCATATTTTATTCCTTTTTATTCCATTGCAATGTAAATACTGTTATATTTTATTATATTTTGTATTATTCTTAATATTTGTCTTGTTCTCTACCTGTGTTTTTAATTCTTGTTTTACTTTTATGTATGCACCACGACACCAAATCAAATTCCTCGTACGTGTAAACCTAAAATCTGGTAATAAACCTGTTTCTGATTCTGACAATTGAAAGCTGGCTCCGTCATCGGCATCAAGCTGGACCCTTCTGAAGCTGTGGTGGAGAGGAGGACATGAACAAACTGTTGTCCGTCACAAGGGCCGATGCAGGAAAACATTCCTGCCGACTGCAATAGCTCCGTATAACAAATCACCTCTCTGCTCCATAGGTTCTCTTGGACAACTGGACTTAAAGTCACACTGTACATTTTAAATGTATATTCAATGTAATATTCCATTCCTTACACACTTCATGTATATATAATATCCTGCTTTATATGTTCATAAATGTTGTATGTGACGGGATTACGGATGGAAATGAGCTCAAAGCTAAAATCCGGCTCTTTTACATTTGAAAGCATTATTTTGTTTAAAATGATCATTAATGTGCATTGTCCGGGTTCAAATAAACGATTAAATGAAATGAAATGTATATTTTCTACTTTTTTAATGCTATTTTATTTCTATTTGAGATGTTTACATTTTGGATTGTTTATTTCTAGTCTTTTAATTTTTTTAATGTACAATGCCTTGTCTTTTGATGCTGCTGCAATGCACACATTTCCCAAATTGGGATCAGTAAAGTACTTCTTATCTTTATGATATGACTTAGCAGAAAACAGTTTGGCTATGGAAATTAATTCCATCTCCTAAGCAGTTGTGCAGCACAGAATCTAAATAGCTGAGTAATGCTGAGAAACCCATCACTCAGTGACCTCTGCTGGCAGATATGCTGAAATACAATTTTGCAGAGTGAAACACAACACCCTGCAGGCAGGCGAGCTGAAGGATCAGGCAAATATAACCCAAATGTCTTTCCAGAAGCCTCTGCCCGGGAAACACTGTATACAACACAAAGCTGAAGGCAGCATTTGTCTTCTCCTCCCATTCCCAGCCTGTGTGAGTTGTATGTGTCTGTATCATCAAGCTTTGTTTAGCTGGAGCGGTCTGACTCATACTGATGCTGGAGATGATGTTGAATATTAGGCACAGAGCCTGTCATATCCCTTTGATTTCTCTGCAAGTCTCCAGAGCACACACATGTGCAACCGGGGGCTGCTTCCTGTTTGGCCCGGGCTCTCTTCAGCTACGGGAAAAGGCGAGGCAACAGTCGGGTAAGGAGGAGGGCCGAGAGAAGATGACTGAACCACAACAGATGAACAAATGAGGGGAAACCATCTCTTCCAAACCATAGCAACAATATTTACTTCATCTTCTCCCCTTTCTCTGTTGTAAACTCTCCCGAGGGCAAAATACGGAATGCATTCCTCCACCATGTGGCCATTTTGGAAAACACAGTTCTGGGTCATTGCTGCTGCAGCGAATGCCTCATTTTGAATGCAGCTCTGTTTTAAACAGACACCCACCTATGATGGCCAGAGGACATGTTCTCCTCTGACTGCTGCCAGAATACTGCAGAACCGTTTTACATTCTGCTGCCCTGCTCTACTGGAAAAAGGGCTTTAGGTGGAAAATGAGGTTATGACAAACAATAAGCATTACAAGGCGGAGAGAGCTTTTATGTATTTGTGTGTGTGTCAGAAAGAAAGAAGCGCTCAATACACTCTGGTGAAAGAGAAAGGTGACACTCACACTCCTGCTCACACTGGCAGAACTTCTCACAGAAATTCTGGGTCATCACACACGGGCAGGTGCTGTCGCATGGATGTTCGGGGTGATCACATGGCTGGTATTTGTACACCTTATTGGACGAGCTATCTGGAGCAACAGAGGACACACCTTTCAGATTGGGACAGTAAACTGTGTTGTATTACAGATTTCTTTTTTTCTGTGAACGTACCTTTCTTTAGCTGAATCTTTGCCCACAACCTGCCACATTAAACAAACACAAAAGGGTTAAACACTCTTATGCCTTGTTCCAGAGTGATGCTGTTAAGTGCCTGTCATTGATTGTTGAGTGAAAAACCATTACATGTGTCAGGAAGACCAAATGCAACAGTGCAGTTTGGATTTAACTCTGTGTGACCTTAATCCTGTACTTTAAAATTGAGGGAGGCCTATCTTCTTTCTGCAATAAATTAGGTTATTATCCTATTGACATCATTAAGAGCAGGTTGTGCATAAGAGGGAGAATAAGTGGCGATATCATGCCTGTGTTTCCGTTTCTTCTTCTGGGGCGGGATGCCCGTATCAACCAAAGGAGCACGATGGATCAGGGCCTCCTGCACCGCAAACTCGTACACCTGTGGGTAAAGTCAAATAAGATGCATAAGAATAAAAACACATCGTGCTTATAGTTAGATTTGTAACACACACACACACACACACACACACACACACACACACACACACACACACACACACACACACACACACACACACACACACACACACACACACACACACACACACACACACACACACACACACACACACACACACACACACACACACACACACACACACACACACACACACACACACACACACACACACACACACACACACACACACACACACACACACAGACACACACACGCACACACACACACACACACACACACACACACACACACACACACACACACACACACACACACACACACACACACACACACACACACGTTAAGCTCAGTTAAGCAGTGGGCGGGGCCCTTTGGATACAAAAAGGTCCATCCAATCCATCTCTGAACTTAAGGTACTACAAGGTTGGATGTAAATGGGTAAGGCTGCTTCAACATGTGCTAAATATGGTACATCGTTATTTTCCACATCTACTGAGCTCAAAAGTAATAGAATTAGAGGTTGTCATCTTTTCCCCACAGCCCATACGATTTCCGTCGTGTTGGACATAAGTCTCTATATGTCTGAAGCTGAAAAACACCATGAGAGAATATGAGCAATGCCACATCTGGTGAGCATACGTGTTTATGGTGCCACATGCCATTCTCTCTGTAGTCATTCCAATTATCCATACCATAAAACCACAGGATGCATGCATTATTACATTCATACTGACGCAAAAGAAATCAGCAATGTTAGTATGGTGTCTCCATAACTATGCATCAGTTTCAGATTGATGCAGTTGTTTATTATAACATTAGAAGTGCAGGTGGCATAGCTAATGACTCACAATGGCTGTACTTAAGGGCTGTCTCTAAAATAAACCCTCATTTCACATGAATCCTTTTGCTTCTATTTCCAACTTGTCTGCATTCCCTTTTGTTGGTTTTGTTTTAAGTGTGTGTGTTTTCGGCTCCACTGAAGTGTTTTGAAGTGTTACATTTATTTCCAGACTCGATCTCACTTTAGCATCTGGGATTTAAAGGGGAATTCAACTTTTTATTTTTAACATCAAAATCTGTTCACAGTATTTCTGAGAGTAGTTTTATAAAGCCTTTTATAGCTCCAGAAGAAATATATTTTTTATCCAAAGATGACCAATTAAAAAGTGGGCCAAGCTACATGATTAGCCACTACTAGCATACCACAGTCAGTACGAAGTGTTGGGGGTTTAGTGGCACTGTGAGTAAAGGAAGAAGAATCCATAGGACAAAAACGATGCTTTCACTGATTCTGCTGAAACGTCCATCGTGATTCTGACAATGTTGGAGGATGACAGCGCTTAATCGGTGTACTTCTTGTCCTACCATCTTCTGAGATAAGAATACTGTTGGGTCTTTACACATTTTACCTCCTTGCAGCTCTTTGTGCCGATGAGGCGAGCGATGGAGCAGAAGTTGTTGAAGTATGTGCCGTGCAGCACTCTGAACAGTGACTCCTCCGCCCCGCTCCACTGGACCGCACAGCTCGCCTGCTGCTCCCCGTTATCAACCGCTGGACGCAGCTTGGTGGGAGTCTGGCATCGCGAATTCTCTTCTGTTACAAAAACAGACAAACAATTTGGTTTCACTGTCCAACTACTCTTGGCAAAGAGTCTGTTTGATATTTGTTTAATCTGCACACACTTTTTACTTTGTTTTGGCATAAGGCTTTTAACAGTTATATATCTGCCCACGGACACACGAGTCATGATCATTTAACCCTACTGACACATATGGCTTTTACTAGGAAAACAATTGTTTGAGTATCTGAATGTGTGTGTGTGCTTTTTGAATATTCAATACTGATGCTCAAACACCCACAGCTCGAGGAAGAGAGCCGAATGTTGCTTGGCAACAGGCTGAATGAAGCAATGCTGTGGCCACATGCTGGAGCACCGAGTATCTTTATTAATCTGCTCGACAATCTGTTTTTACCATATTATCTCAACATGTGCAAGAGAGTCTGCTGAGTCACTGGCTGAGCACGAGCGTTTTCCCAAACTAACAGAGACTTCCAGTGAGGCACTGATGGCGAAGAACAACAACCTGAGAGCTCCAGAGGAGAGGGGGACAATGAAGAGCAAGAGGAGATTGCTCTCATTTCCCTCCCGCTGCTCTCCACATGTACATTTCAACAGAAAGGCTAAACAAAAGCTAAACAAAAACCTAGTAGGAGGAGGGGGAGCGGGAACAAAGTGTTTATATTAGGGCCGAAGCATGCAAAACTAATGGCTGGTTTATTTTGCCTGGCAAGAGAGAGCTGGAACAGGGGAGACACAGCAGCATATCACTTGTCGGCTAAGATCTTCGGCCACATTCCGTTTTTTAAAGGGCTGCAGTCAGTTGGGGCAGACAGCCTTCCAGAAAAGGAGGGATTTGGGGGAGGTTATGGTAAATGATGCATCCAATACGTCACACAGTGACTCAGAAACACATTTAAATAACTGTGTCTACACTGTATGAGGCACAGAAATCTCAAATGAATACGCAATATATAGCAATAAGTAATTGTAAAAGAAAAACTAGAATGAAACATTTTACACTGAACCTTTTCCGATACTTCCTTTTGTCTTGTCAATTGTTGTGATCGGAAAAGCAGCACCTGGAAGATCGGAGTCCTACCTGAGGAGGAGGTGGTTCCATGGTCACTCTCTTGGACTTCCTCAGCAGACACAGAGGGTCCGGGACAGCTGGAGCTGGTGGGACGCTGCTGCCTTCGGCACCCTCGAGACCTTTGTGACCGCAACATATTCTGATCCACAAACTCTTTAGCCCCTTTCTTCAGAAGAAACACAGGGAATGGAAAGAGCAACAAAGAGTGAAAACAACATATAGCATGAGCTACAGAAATGAAGGAAGATAACAATTGTAACGTTGGCATACCTGTAACAGGAAGCAGTCTTCACCACATGGTTCAGTCTCTATGCGGATCTCTTTTATTTTCCTCTTGTAAACATTGGGTGTAGCATGGAAAGCTTTATGAAAAGAAACACAAATATAGTGATTCTCTTTTTTGGGTTGAGAATACTTTGAAAGGTAATTACTTGCTTAATACAAATGACATGCACATGTGTGTACAACATCTGACCCAATCGGAATACTACCTCAGGTAATTAGTTCACAAATGAACTAATGTAATAAAACACCTAAGGCACAAAAAATAGTCGGGGAAGACATATATAACGATTTCAAGTTATTAATCAAAATCTTAATGGAAATCAAAAAAGATCGTAATATGTAATATAAACTATTACGGTGGAGAAAACAGTCGTATTTGAAGCAACGTCTGCAGAAGAGTGTGTGGAAGGAGTGCAACGACTGCTCCCGCTGTACAGACTTAGCGAATGGACCGTCCAGGTTGGGGGTGCAGAGAGGGGGCAGCATCACAGGGCGGGGGGGACCCAAGAGGTCCTTGTACCTGTGGAGGGGACAGTTTTACTGGCAATATATCACAAATGTAGTTTTACCACGGTATAAGTATCAATTAAAGTTGTTCCTGGTTTAAGTTGTTTCCCCCCCCAGTAAAGCTCTTTCAGATGCTGATGCGACTGCTCCTTTCAGTCAGAGAGCCTGAGAGGGAGCCACCATTATTACTTTCCCTCCTGACAGCTTGCGTCTCCATGGTGAACACTAAGCAACGGCCTGTTCAGCATTGTGGACATAGATTCTCAGTGTGCACTACACTTTTCTTACTTTTCCTTCAGCTCCTCGGTGGTGCCCTTGTAAGGGAACATTGAGGCGATGGCTGTAAATATGTTATCGTTGGGGACCTTCTTGCTGCCGGACATGTCCCTCACTTTGAGAGACAGAAAGAAAGTTGGTTATGCAAACAACCTATTACACATCAGTTTTTCATACAGATTCACAAACGGAGCTTATTTAAAATCGTATAAATATATTGCAATGGTAGAGACGTTTTTTCCCAGTATCTTTTATTCATGAAGCCCCTCATTCATGGATGTGTTTGTGTACCAGTTCCTGAATGACTGTGTAGCCAGGTGTGCCTACATTTAGTCCCATAACGCTTGGTACCAAAGGCCATTAGGTTCTGTAATTAGAGCCATATCTGTGTCGTAGACAAACAGGTTCCCTCACACACAGTACCCATGCTGGGACACAGGGACAGCTTTGAAGTAAACAATGCCTTTGCAAGGGCTGCTGTGGCAGGGCGACCTTGTGGCAGCTCGACAGTGTGATGAGAGGAACAGTAACAGCCTTGTTCATGCTGCAACCCTCAACAATTGACCATATATAAGATGTGGACATAGTCACTGTGATGTCACTGGTTTCAGGACTACAGTGTTGAAGCCTTGGCTGTGGTAGAAACCTGTCAATCACAAGGTAGACCCACCCTAACGCCATGCCCATTCTACAAGCGGCAAAATAGCCAAGCATGGCCAGATACATTATTTCAGAGACAACTTTGAAGTGTTGCCCAAACGCTCATTATCATACACACCATACCACGTAAAAGCACAATGTACTGGCTAATGGCTAGCTACTTTCTTCAACTTTTTAAAGGAATGGAATAGTGGGGGAAAAGGGGACCAGTGATAGTTAAACAAAACCTGTGTTGCTTTACCATGTCATTGGAGTGCTGAAAACGTGATCTGATTGGACTTTGTAACTACATGTCAACTACTTTCATGAAAATAACATGTATCCTGTTACTTGTTGCTCTCAGTATCAACATAGCATAAAGCAAGAACTGCTTAATTGTATACTTTACTACTTGACCCTAAATGGGACTATATTTTACTTTGAAACTAGCAATTGAGACCATCATCTCATTGGAACAATGTTTACAGAGAATGTTGCCGCCGGGTCTAAAGACACACACTCAACATAAATGCTCACCCTCAGTAGTGCTCCTCCTCTTCCTCCTGGTAAATGCCCCAGTACCAGGTTTAGTCTCCTCTGAGCCCTCCACTGAGCTCCTCATCACTCTCTCGTCCTCCTTCTTCCCCGTCACCTCCACCGTCACCACCGCCCCTGCTGCTTCCTCCTCTTCCTCCTCCTCCTCGTGGTCAGAGTACTGGCACAAGGCCTCCACCAGCTCTTTGAAAACCTCATCGCTGATAAACCCCCCCTCTGGAATACATATAAAAAAGCCAATTCCTTAAATATTTATCTTTTCAACACACTTTGAGAAAATCAGCTGCATCATCAGCATATACTAAACCAAAGTCCCTGAATATTGCAGTGATATACATAATTACAAGGTGTTATATTATGGGTTGTGTGCAGAAACTGTAATGTGATAAGAGAATTCAACACATACCTCTGTCACCATGGACACCATCGTAGTTGTCGATGAGTTCTTCCAGGAAGGCCTCATCCTGTTCCAGCACCTCGTCACCCATATATGGGATGTTGTGAAGAAATGTCTCATCCTCCACCTAAGAAACAAAACCTCACGTCAAGACACCAATGAGACCTGATGATGGAATACGTCACACCACCAACTGTGATCTACTGTACAGCTAACATGTAGTTCCTAAAATGTGCATGTGGTCCTGATCTGGAAATATAAGAAATAAATAAAATAGTGTTACAAGAGCATTTTGCCAGTGAAACTATATGTTTTCAAAATAAAATATTTGTTGGAGCATTTAGATTCATGACGTGTGTTTTTGACTTACTCATGTTTAGATGTTCCATCCATTTAATCTCAGAGAGGATCATGTTGAATAATATGTGAGATGCTGCACCTGTAACAGCACTGTAAATGCATCACCTACAACCCAGTATGGTTCATGTCATACCATGAAGTTATGCTGCAGAGACGACCAGGAGTACATGAAGGGGATCGCTGCCACTGTTGACAGAGGTCTCATGACAATGGCTTGAGCTTTGAATTCTGGGAAGCCAAACTCCACTGTACACATCTGCAACAACACCAGAGGTGAGTTTGAGTCAGCATTATTGGACAATTATATAACTGTATAATCGATGACATGCCGCCCCACCCTTGATAAGATTAACCCCGACAGCGTGAGAGAGGAGAGAATGCTGTCTGGACCACAGGCTATGTGTAATATTAACTTTTACAGCACTACTCCTTGGCTGCCATATGATTCTGTTCTAGCACACAGCTTTGTCCTGAGATATTTCAGTAACACCTGACAGCCAGGTGAGAATCAGAGCAGAACACTGATGCGGGTGAAGAGGATACGTAATGATGGAATAACGCACGCACACACCCACACACACACACACACACACACACACACACACACACACACACACACACACACACACACACACACACACACACACACACACACACACACACACACACACACACACACACACACACACACACACACACACACACACACACACACACACACACACACACACACACACACACACACACACACACACACACACACACACACACACACACACACACACACACACACACACACACACACACACACACACACACACACACACACACACACACACACACACACACACACACCTTCTTGTTGGCCCCAATTCCTGCAGACGTTGACAGAGGGATGGACTGGATCCTGAGCCGGGACCACTCTTCATTCAGGACATTTGTCCTTTGCTCAATCTTTTGCCTGTTGGAATTGAACAGGGCCTGGAATCATCAGAACAAAGAGCATGTCACAAAAACTGTTATAAAGCATAAACAGGTAGTGAGTGCAGCATATGAAACCCACAACAGCATAATATCCCATACAGTACAAATATTTTTGTTGACCCACCTTGACCTCTTCTACTTTTTTAAGGCGTTTTAATTGGCGAAGGCGCATGTACTCAGACTTGACCCTCCGTCTCCACTCTAGCAGGCTGCGGGAGGGTACAAAGGAGGAAGGCTCAGGTTTTGGGGTTGGGGGGGCAGCCCCGGTACCAGGGGATGGAGCTGCTGTAGCTGTTTCCTCCATGACACTTTAAAAAGACAGAGATACTTTGTGGCAAACAAGTCCAACATCACTGCGGTACACAATGCATCAAGATAATTAAACAGGCTGAATTATGTTGTTAAATTAGGCTTTCAGATGCCTAAATTGTGTTTAGGAGCAAGTGACAATGTTAGAATAATGTTTAAGTTTGGACAATTCCTTAAGGAATCTCTAATAATATACAAGGCTTTAAAACAAGTCCATGGTGCTCAATTGTAAGTGAAAAAGTGTAATTCAATCCATCCGTTTCCAAACGTTACCTGTGACTTTCTGCAATTTATTTTAAATTAGTAGTCTACTACACACATTAAGTGCAACATACTGTCCCTCTACATTACAGGCATAACACTTCCCCATTCCCCCCTCACTGGAAGTACATTTGAAAAGAGTGCCCCTCTCTGTAGGCAAAATAAAACTGACATAAAGGCAACAAATATACTTCCACACTGGTGCTTTAAACTGCTCATATACGATTGCCGTTTCTCCTTCGATCCAATAATGAATAGCAATGGATCAAATAAGGAACAAATTGACTCATGGCGTGCATACACAAACAAGCATTGCAAACATTGCCTAGGAGTGGGCGTGCCTCTTCAAAAAAACAACATGAAGCGAAGCGGAGCAGAAAGTGCGTAGTAGCCTACAGTTTTCCTGTGTTCCAAAAACACCTTAGTGAACATCAAGTTTCAAATCCGGCCCAAAAAGACAATCGAAAATAACTACAAAGACCAAACTGAGCTCGGGAAACTGCTATAGTGCATTTCGTTCCTGGATACGAATCGTGCACACGTTTCAGCCACAGCTATGAAGCGCGCTGCGTCCTGTAGCCGCAGCCCCTTTGAGACAACACAGTTACCATTTAAATGTACAAAGACGTGCGCACCGAGCTCCACAATGACAGCACGTTATTCCAGTGGACGCGTGTGCACGTCTACCTCCAGCCTTCACCCAGTGTCGCAGTTATTAAATACCTTCAAATCAACGGCTTGCTTCCTATTCGTGCGAAGACACTGCAACGTGATCAAGTCACTGTCAGATTTTTTTACACAGTCGAAAAATCTGGAGCAATTACAGGCTGTGAGTTTGCTATGGATCTGACACAGATACCGTCTCCGCGCGGCGAGGGGATCTCAGAGAAATCCCTACGTTATCCATGGGCATGGTGCTGCTGGAGGTTGTTGTTGTTGTAGCTTACAAATATCTGCGCACTTGGCTCTGTCCAGCCAACCCGTGCAGGAGGGTGACGTCTTTTTTAATGACCACAGCCTTTTCCTAGCCGAGGAGGATTCATTACTATTATGCGTCCTGGGAATAAAAAGTAGCGTGGAGCAGCAGCCACAGCACAGCGATTCACACGCATGCACAGGAACTGATGCAACTGTCCAGAGTGATATGTCGCCATCTAAATGCGTGAGGGCATGACGCTCGGTTTGATCGGAGAATAAATGCCATATTATTAAAATATTAAAAAAGAATATCACAGGAATATTTTTGAATTTTATCAAATAGCAAAACAAATTAACTGCTCCACAACTGGAAAATACTTTAGGACTAATTACCCCAGCTGTGCACATTGTGTACAAATAACAAACTATACATACATACATATTAAGAATAAAAAATGATCAATACCTAGTTGAAAACTCCTACAGTGGAGTGGAGTTGAATGGGTTAGAAAACAGTGCCGCTGTTGTTCTGCATTCCTCCTCCAGGGAGAGCCCGACGCATGTCGTTCTCTTTTTAGAGAGAGGGCTGGTCTTCGGGCCACTGATGCCATCACGTAAATTACGTAACATCCTAATTTACACTAGTTGAGCTGCAAACTTGAGAAAGCACATTGTAAATGTATGTTATATAAAAATGAGTATAATGAGCAGCATAATTTAGAGACAGAATTAACATCTTAAACAATATAGGCCTACATCTTAAAGTGGCAGTGTAAAATAGGAAATATATTTTTTTCATAAAGCAATATTTAACACACGTATTTTCCATCTAACTAAAATGTTGCATTTTTTAAATAGATCAGTAATATTTCAAATAGGTATTTCTGTCTTTTATAATTCTTCAAACATTTAAAAAAAAAAATACATATTTTTTAAAATTGGTATTGTAACGTATAGAGCCTGTTCTGGTACATAATATAAATCATGGAACTTACAATCAAAATGGCATATAACATAATACTATACTATCACAAACAAGACCATGTTTAATTTTACAGTACAAAGTGACTAAGCTATATTTAGTTTTAAACCTCAAAGAGAATAGCAACATACGCAATATGCAAAGTGTTTGAGAAATGACCTGACTTTTTAAAATAAGTTTTAGGTAAATCGAGATATGTCTCATGTTCAATTGGTGAGGAAGATAGACCTAGAAACAGGGAACTTCACAACAACTTGAGTTTAATGTATTGTTAATATAAGATATATCACTTTTTCTTTAACCTTAGCCTTTGTGGCATTTGAAAACAAGTCAACTCCTTTTAAGTGTTCTGCAAATAACCGTTACTCTCTTTTTTAAATTCAACTTATTTTTTTATTTGGGTGTTGATATACAAGTGCAAACATTCAAATATCAATGTAGGGTATTGGCTTTACTTTAAAATGTAACCCTGAATCATATCATAAAGACTGTGAAAATATGGATGGTAATTGATGAATATTCACAACAGTTCTAAATGTCCTTTTTGCAAAATAAACCCTTAGCCTGATCGATCAAAGGAAACACAGAGATGCTACTCGTCTGGCACACAAGATGGCGCTATCCAGCTTTTTTCATCCCATGACACAACATGTCATACACATGTTCTTATTTGGATACACAAACTTGACATGGTTAAGTCTTATGTTATGCTTAACCATGACTGCCTCTGTGCTTTTCTCTCTGAATACCATGCTTCTGTTGATAATTCCTCCTCTCGGTTCTCTGCTTTATGCATGCATTATTGGTTAGTAATTATGCATGCAGTGATCACAAGTATTTCAGATGATCAGTATGTTTGGCCTGTCCACAGTAGCTCGTGCCATGTTGATACCGACACGTGAAACAAAAGCAAACAGACACAGGAAGATAAGTTTGGAGAGCATGGCTGTTGATCATGATCAGTGGAAAGTGTTTATATGTGGTTAATGTAAACATTGTCTGTTGGTCTTGGCACTTGTCTATTGTGGAACTCAGATCAAATGTAGTGCAGCTTTTATGATCTGTGAGAAAGGCTTGCAGAAAAAAGGTTTGCAAAGTAGCTGATGACATACTTAAGTAATTTCAACTATTGTATTCAATGTAGGAAGTATTTATTCATGAGACATGTGCCAAGTAAACATTCACTTATTTTAGCTCTCAATAGTAGTCCCCTCCTTGCAGGCAATCCATTCTATTATTTTACGCACTAATACTGAAGAGTAATGCAAATGTATTAACTGTCTGTGTGTTGGGTTTTAAAAATTCAACCAGTTGCATAGAAAAGTGGCCTCCATTTTCTAAAATGAAATGTGGAAGCAATTTTGTTCCAGAGCTAGCTGGCTCAGTCCCAGGTCCAGCAGCTGAGAAAGAGCATTCATCCTTCAGTGACGTGAGTGAGTGCAACACTTTCATAATGGAGATCCCTGACGCCTCTTGTTACCAGACCGACTGACGTCAGATACAGCGGTGGGGGGGACTGGTTGCTTGTCATCAGATGGTGCAACACAACACAGATATGAAAGACATATTCCTCACTCACTAGCACTACACTGTAGAATAAATCATGCTCTACAAGAAATAACAATATAAGCCAACCCAGATATGATCTATCGCCTCAAGTTATATCGCTTGAGTCAGTGACTGTTGAGGCTGGAAGTTTAAAAATGTTACTCCTCATTTCGCTTTAGGGTTTGTGCTACATTTAGGCATTTGTTTAAATGTATATTCTGTAACAAACCAAACATCCAACCAAAATGGCTGCGATTGAGTTGCATTGTGCGTAGTGTAGGAGCAACATTTTGACATGGAAAGAAAATGGATAAACGAGACAATATATCTCATGAGCCCTCATTTAAAATGTCTTACAAAGTCGTACACTATACTGTTTATACCTTTTGTCATTAACTTGTAACTGTAGCCTTAATGTGTAGATTTATACATTTTTCTAAGTACTTAATGTATTTTCTAACTAGGTTTTGACTAATGAGCACAGGGGTGGTATATTAGTCTGCTTATGATATATATTTATGGCAATTTAGCCAGACCATTTCTATCTTACTTTTTTATCTCAAAATGTTCTTTCGTTCCTTTTTTCCTTTTTGTAAAGCACTTTGAATTGTGAATTTGTGTTGACAATAAAGAACCTTGAACCCTTGAACCTTGAAAGGTGCTATGTAAATAAACTTTCCTTTATAGATATGTATAAATGTGACTTGTTAGCTTTTGTATATGCTTGATATTTAACTTGTTTACGTGTACTATTAATTGGCTATGCATCATGGGTTTTTAAGATGTAAAATCTCTATGATCAGTTGTGAAATTAAGAGCCTGCTAATCAAGACGTTACACAGCATTAAAGGTCCCATGTCATGGCCATTTCTACTGATCATAATTCCATTGTTGAGGTCTACTAAAATAGATTTACATTGTGCAATTTTCCAAACTCACATTGGTTTCTCATACAGCATCTCTGTATAGTATGTGTATTCACTCTCTGTCCTAAGCGGCTTGTTGGAGCTCCTGCCCCCCCCCCCCCTGTGAGCCCAGTGGCCGTCAGACAGCGAGACACAGCGAAACCCAGCCCGAATCACACACACACCCGCAGCCTGGCTGGGAGTTTGTGTGTGTTATCAGGCTGAGTTCCGCGGTGTCTCGCCGTCCCTACACCAGTGAGCCAACTCACACTGTCCGCTCCTCGCAGCAGCGAGCCTCGCAACGTCCCGAGTGTGTGTGTGTGTGTGTGTGTGTGTGTGTGTGTGTGTGTGTGTGTGTGTGTGTGTGTGTGTGTGTGTGTGAGGAAGTCCAAACGTAACGGCTCTGCGGACGTAACGTCACTATACCCAAATACGTCACTATCCCCAAGAGGAAAACAATGGAAAAAGAGAAATCTCCAACGAGGCGTTCTGGGGCAGCATAGACGGGTCTTTTGTGTGTTAGAGTTTTACTCGCTACAGGGTGTACTTTGAGGGTTTGTGACTCTGCAGACCGTTTACATGCATTAAAAACCTACATAGCACACAAGGGGACGGGTAACCAGAAAAGCATGACATGGGACCTTTAACATCTTTCCAACAGGAGCTCTTTGGATAAAAAAAACAAATATCTCATAATAATTGAGAATCATGCATATCTTTTATGTTGTTAGAATTACTCAGCACACAATTATTGGTCCAAGGAACACTTGAAGCAAAACATTCACAACATAAGAAAGTTATCAGATATTCCAATAAATTATAAATCATTTTTTTGTCCAGCGCCTTACATTTGTTTAGTCCCATTCGGTGTGAGATCACATTAATGACATCTAAGTATTGCACATATTTATAAAAGTATGTATCAAAAGCTAAATACATAAAGGGGGAGAGAGCTAAATGAGAGGGTGGGGCTCTCTTTTTGAAAGCACAGGGTTGGATGAGAGAAATAAATAGATAAAAAGGGGGAGAGGGTGATGGTGGACCACAGTAGTTCCAACCTTATCACAGGCTTTCTGTCCCATTGTGTGAATCCGCCCATCCTAGGAAATGAGGGCTTCCTGTTGTTTTATAGAGCCTTCCTGCAGAAAGGTTGAGATATGTAATCCCTACCCACCAGGGAAGACGGACAGAGCATTGTCAGGCAAAATGACAGCCACTAGTTCCTCACTTAGGTTTTCTGGCTGTTTTGTGACTCTTCTCATCTGGGGTAAGTAGACGATTTATGCTGTCCATTTCTACACACTTATGATTACAATTCTTTACTTGCCCTCTCTCTCACCTCTCAAGAGGAATGCTGGGGGGCTTTCAGTGATTGAGTGGCTCTAAGAAAGGAGCTTAGCAAGTCTCGTGATTGAGTTTGAACGTTAAACAGTTTGGTTTCAGGGTCATCGAATAGTTTTGAGCCAGCTGATGAACAAATGTGTGTTTTACTAATAATGATAGTTGTTGTTATTTAGAATTACCATTATAATATTACATTTTGTTTAATGATCAAGGCATCATTTGGTGCTCCCATTTATTAACTAAGATTTTTTTTTCTTGTTTGAGGGTACCATGTTTTTGTGTCCTAGATTTCCCTGAAAGTAGTAGCAGACAAAGGGAGGATGCCTTGACCTGTTAACTTCCTAGTTCCTACTGTTTATTTTTTTGTTATTTCCTTTTCCCACTCTTCTTGGGTGCTGCAGTTTTAGTATACACAATTGTCTAAATACATTTCATGATTGCTGTTGGACTGCTTTATTTATTTTTTACTTTTACACATTTATTCCTATATTCAGTTCTAACTTTATTGTATTTCTGTCACAGCAGGGTGTACATCAGTGGTTTGTCTGGTGGATGAGAAGTTAACGGCACAACCAACAATAGGTACGTGTACTGTAAGAAAAAATAATAATACATAACCACAACTACTTGGAGTAACATGACCCCCTTTCTCTCCCGGCTATTGTCAACAGATGAGACTGTTGCCAGTAAGTTTCAACTTTGTTTTTGTATTTGACCATATAGACTAAACTACATGTCTGAGTCTCCGAAGGTGATTCTGTCAATGGTCTGCTCTTGATGTAACCTTACCTAAATAACTAAACAGAAATACATGAATACAATTTAGGCTGCTTTATTTGACTCTTTAAACAGTGATTATATACTTGTGTCGACTGGGGGATTCTTTTGGCTTATTTCTTGAAATTAATTAGCTTGGCCTGAAATTGACAAACACAGAAAGCAGAGCACAGTGATCCTGGTTTCTGCCAAGATCTCCTCGTGTGTCCTATCATGAGAATCCAAAAACAACTCTTGGGGAGGTCTCCACCGGTGAGGGTCAACAGCAGTAGACACGGGGCCCACAGTGGTTTGGGACCAGAGGTTAACTCAAACCTCATTATGAACAGACCCCACCTGGCTGAACTTCCTGAATGTGTCCGTCATTCACCCCATGCAACGGGTCTGATCCACGCATGAACTCTCGGTTGTGAAACAACTGGAACTTTGGAGCAGCGCCCCTTTCACTGTTCCTCCTCCAGTGCCTTCCCTTTTTTTCTTTCCCCTGATTGTCCCCCTCCCTCCCCCTGCCAACTCCCCCCAACTCTGAGCTCCTCCCCTGCTGAAAAGACACATTTCCTGATGTCATTACTAAATCAAAAATGCTGCTCGGCAAACAGATGTTGTGAGAGGCCCAACATGTGGATTTAGTGACATAAATGGACAAGTTTGTCGTGAGAAAACATAAACCATGGATTCCACTTTTCATTCAATCAATGAAACTAACTCTCTTACACTGCTCTTTAAAGTCACAAGTGTTGACAGTGAGAAACTACCTTACAGATGTAGCACACTCAAGGTTTCCCACACTTATGGAGAAATATATCCGTTAGTTGGCCCTTCAAACACTTCATTAGCTATGACTAATAACTTCTTCCAGGTTGGGAAAAGTTAACCTAAAAACGAATTCATGGCTGTCTGCACAGAACACCCTGAAGAGTCATGATTACATCCACCCCAAAACGCTAAGCCCTAAATGTTTACTTATGTTTCCTATTTGGCAGAGGCAGCCCAAAAGGCAAATAAATCACATGCTGTGAGCTGGCCAGGCCCTCGACTGTGAGAAACTGAGACTAAAAAGCAGAACAAGAGTTAAAGAGTAAAGGGTTTTCAGATGTGAGTCCAGCCCAGCTTGGGTGTGCTCCCTTTTATTTGGGAGAATGGAGAGGACAATCTTTGTTGCCTCCACCCCTTTAAAAAGAAAGAAAATCCTAAAGAAACGTGTGTTGGAGAGAGCTGATGCCAAGGCGCAGGCCCGTCAGACAGATCTTCGCAGAACATCTGGTAACCGCGGGTAACACTGTTTGGACATCTGGTAACCGAAGGTTACACTGCGACTCTTCCATCCTGTCGGGTTTCCTGTTATGCCTCGCTGTACACAGTCTAACAAGTTTAGGTTTATTATACATGGTTGCCGGTTGGGGAAAACGCACCTTTATTATTTTTCTGACATGAAGGGAGCACTTGGTTTCATTGGGGTATTCCTCTCCTTTCTCTGCGGTAAGTGTGTGGTCTCTCTTCCACAGCTGCAAATGCCTGCTTTAGTACAAGACATGCAAAGTAACTCATGACATGAGTCTTTGCATTGAAGACTGCTATTATGTACTGTATGTCTTATTGTATAACTTATTGAATGGACTGAACTGGCAGAGGGTTTTGCCTGAACTGCCAACAGTCAACAATAATGTCTGATTTAAAGTTTTTTAAATATAACTTTTCTCTGTTTTAGATACCACTCATGGAGACATTCCCCTACCATTGTCATTTGGTAGGTGAACTAACTCTGTAGCCCTATACATACTCACACAAATTGTATCATCACCATATAAGTTTTTCTGAAAATGTTCCCACAACTTCGACATCTCTTTAACTCGCTCTCATTCTATTCTTTTTCACTCATGCAGCTTGTGGGACTAATGCTCACAGTTGTATGGAGTATTGCAGCATCTGTCAGCAATACTTCGGTGCACCAACAATGGTGTGCCTTCACACTCTGCTTGAACATATGTGTATCCCCAAATTCGATAACGCAATGACATCAATGAAAAGCCCTAACTGGTGCACTTGGGGCAATGTGAGCAAGTGAGTATTATGTGTTTATCTGAGGAGTATTTTCTTTTTTTATATATATATTTTTTTAAATATGTGCTGATGTCTGAATCATGTTTTATGTCTGCAGCTATTATAGTAACCTAAGCCATTGCACGGAGGAGATATCTGACTGTCTCATGATCCCATGGCCAAACCCACTTGTGGAACAGACGTTTGTGGACATCCACTCCAGGTTTTTCAAGGAATGTCCCTCGGAGGAGCTCAGTGACCCCCCCCCAGTCATTGTCATGGCCCTGGTGATAACTCCCATCTGCCTGATCCCTCTCATGGTTAGCCTAGTAGTGCTCAAGACCAAGAATGGGGATGGCAGCTCCTAAAGGTCAGCTCTGCTCGAAGGATATCATATTTTTGACCTACACTCACCCTCCTATCCCAACCTGAGGACTAAAGCAATCTTTCAGAAAAGCTTCAGATGCACTTTCATCTCACCAGTGACCTTGCAGAGGACTGAACCTTTCTGCACTCCAAAATTCAAATGAAATCTAAGATATACGCCGCAGAGGAAACCGAGAAGGTGACACTGATGTAGATTGAATATCATCAAAATAACTGATTCTGTTTAACAACAACCTCCCTGATGCTGACAGGAACACTGTGATCAAATCTATGTTATAATTCTGTACCATTCTGTGACAAAATTGTTGTTTTCAACCTACCAACTCGATATCTGAACATGTATCTGTTGCTCTTAATTTACTGTTGTGAAAACAGAGCTAGATTTTTTTTACTGGAAAACCCAGAATTCAGGGTTATGATGACAAAAGCTTCGGGGCTTGCAAAAGTCAAAATGTATTTGTATTGACATTCCGCATTATGTTGGATAGCAGTTGTGTTGATAAAAGACAAGGTCATTTTTAGTACTGAACTCTGGAACTCTTCTTATGCAGTTTTTTTTCTACCCTGCTTTGAGCCACTAATTCAAACGTGTTTATGCAGAGGAAAAGGGTAATCTATATGTGTAAAAAGAAAGACAGGTAAATAAGTATAGTGTGATGTATGGACCTGGTGATGTGAGTCATTACTGTATATAGGCATGGTTTTAGGTTACTGATGGGACACCATGAGAAAGGGGGATTTATTTCCGGGTATATCTTTGAGCAGCTGAAAACCCTTCAGCACTTTCCCCAGTCCAACAGCGATAATCTTCATGACCATGTGATGAGCTAATTGAAGCGTACTCATTATTAACATAACCACAGACAGACAGACAGACAGACAGACAGACAGACAGACAGACAGACAGACAGACAGACAGGCACGCACACACACACACACACACACACACACCACACACACACACACACACACACACACACACACACACACACACACACACACACACACACACACACACACACACACACACACACACACACACACACACACACACACACACACACACACACACACACACACACACACACACACACACACACACACACACACACACACACACACACAGACTGACTGACAGACTGACAGACTGACAGACAGACTGACAGACAGACTGACAGACAGACAGAGAGACAGACAGACAGACAGAGTAATATTCTGTGCAGCATGGCGATAAACACTGAGAGAAGACACAAAGATAAAATACTTATCTTTCACCTGAATCATGATTTGTGTGTAATGTTCAATCTTGAATGACGATAAAGTCAATGTAATGGCTTTCAGATTTGTAACAAAATGTGTATTTATATACTGTTTTATATATTGTCCTTACTTTACCCTCTGAAAAAAACACATTCAGACTGCTCTCAAACCATTTACTGTATGTATTTTGATATACTTTTTTTATATTTAAAGCAATTAAATATACTGTTGGATTGTGGCTGTTGCTTATTCTTACTTATCTAGAGTGTCAGAGAAAGGAAAACTAACCAAACTAGCCGTCATGACATAAAAGAAGGCTGATTAATTCCAGCTCGTGTTCATTAAGATACAACAGAGTTGCCACATCATTCTGGCAAACACACCCTTTAACCTTTGTCAGTATTTGACTAAACACCCGTTTCCCTTGAGTGCAGATGGCATTGTTTTGTGCTTCAGGTAGTGTTTCACTGTATGTGAGCAGTATTTTGGGGTGCAGTTGCTTGGCTGAGCAAGTGCTGATTGTAGTGAAGGAAGCAGTGACAGCAGTCATGTATCACCCTCATCTGGCAAACACAACACTGCAGGGTGGGCCTGTGTTAGTGTACCATAGACTGTATATATAAAGGTGTGTACGTGTGAGTGTGCGTCTGACAGGGCTGGGTGGGAAAGTGTGTTTGGTGACCTTCTTCCTCTCTAGAAGTTGGGTCATCTTCGTTCCCACCCCCTTCTGATATCATCTGATTCAGTGTTACAGCTTATTGTTCCAGCAAGTCAGTAACCATTTCCAATCACGTGGTTGTGAAAACAATATTAATCACATTGCCTCACAGGGGTGTAACGGTATCCGTATTCATCCCGTACCGTCACGGTTCGGACGTCACGGTTCCGTGCATGGAGTCACACGACGAATACGCCTTTTTTTTTTTACGAGTGGGAAAAAAGTCTGTCATTCAGGGCAGTAGCCACTACACCAGTGGTTCTCAAATGGGGGTACGCTGACCCCTATGGGTACGTTGGAGTACTGCAGGGGGTAGGCTACGTGAGATTTATTTTATGTTAATGAAAAAAACAACATAAGTAATACATTTAAACAAACTACTAATAGTAGATTAACTACTATTCAAAAGTTTACAGTCATTTTGGATAATAAAATAAAAAATAAACTCTGCTCTCTTTTCCTCTCCTGACAGCCTCATGCAGCTCGCTGAACCTGTAATAAGTGACCCGGCAGTAAAGAATAAACATATTTATAACTAGTTTAGCTAGTTCCAGAGTAGATAAAAGTGTGTTAGGTCTAACACAGTGTGTTTTTTGCTCTGCTCACCAGTCCGTCACAGCGGCGGAGCTGTGACCCGGCAGAGCTGCGTGCAGGCCCGGTTCCAGAACAAAATGACTCAGGGTGCATCTGAGATTAGAGAGGGTGCAGTGGTAAAGTGCTATTTTTATAAGTGGGGAGTGGACCTAACACCCTCTAGGGGGTCCTCATCTCCTCTAGGAGGGTCCTCACCTCCTCTAGGGGGGTCCGGGGGCATGCTCCCCCGGGAAGATTTTTTTTTTTTAAGTTAAAAGCATCAATCTGGTGCACTTTTAGAGCAAAATGAAGAGATCTATGGATCTATGTGCTCTTTGCTTGATTCATGCCTTCCCAGTCCCTTATCACGTAGCCTATAAGAGCATGGCACCAGTTGTTGTAGCCAGTTGTGGTGAAGACATCTGACTTACTTGAACCGAAATGTCTACATGCATAGCAGAAGATGGCATCTTTTTTACATGAATATTCCAGCCAATCTCTGTTTTGAAACAATGAGCTGCAAAATGAGTAGCCGACAGGCGAGTTGGGCACTTTTTTAAATATACCTGGGCAGGCTCTGTTTTGCCGAGGTCCTCTGGCACTTGCGGGCCGCTGAGGGGTGGCGGTGTTTGGGGCAACAAAGACGGCTGTGGCTGCTCCGCCTCTGTGGGCGAGGCGGGAAAAGCCGACGAGTCGGGCGTTATTGTCCACGACAGTGGCTGCGGGTAGGGCTGTGCGATTATGGCAAAAATCATAATCACGATTATTTGGGACGATTATTCATTGACCATTTATTGAACTTTAAAACAAATAATATTTTACCAATAAACAAGATCAACAAATATGTTGGAGCGCACTTCCAAAACCATACTAAACATATATTATTAATATGATAAATAAAAATAAATTAGACCAAAATAAATTAAATCAAATATGATGCAGTGCACTGTCACAACCTACTGAAAACTCCTTAACATATAGCCAACATTTTTGTAAAACATATTCAACATATTCCACTCAGTTAAACGTTGAAGGCTGGCCAACCGTCATGGTCCAGAAGTAACAGGAAATAAATGTTGAACTACAATTTAAGACCAAATAAAAAAATGTAGGACACCATGGCAAATGCTGGTAGGGCTGCTCATGTCATCTCTTAAAGATTTTTTGCAAGAAACACCAGCCTGTTGACATGGTCTGGTTTCAGAGATGAGCGCAGGCAGGTGACAAGCCACCTGTACTGAAGACCCTCAGCCACGCCCCGACACATGGGGTGACGCCGGCCAATCACAAAGCTTTGATGCGTTCAAGTGCATTATTCTGGCACAGGAAGATTATGTTACAGGACATTAACGATAAAACAGAATATTGTTGTTCTATTTTTAGACACATCTCGTGATCGACTGGTTGGGCACCCCTCGGCTAGACCATAGGTCTGTTGTGGTAGCAAAGTAGTCGGCTGAAGCCACATCTCTCTCAACTTCCCCACGGCATTTGTCATATAGTGCAGGCAGCGCAGACCTGCTGAAATAATACCGAGACGGCATCGCGTAACGCTTGTCCAACGTGTTGACAAGTTGCTTAAAGCCCTGGTTGCTAACAGTGCTAACTGGGCACATATCTTTAGCGATGTGAAATGTAATGGCAAATAGTGGAAATAGTTGTACCCTGCTTTTTAACGAGTTGCTGCTCTTGTTCTGACATCTTCGCTCGCGCTGAACACTCACAACACATGTCACTCCCACGTGGCCGAGTGGGCTTTTAGGGAGGGGCGAAAGCGCACCCAGCAAAATAATCGTATTTTGTCAATTATGCTGTTTTCATAATCGTCGCAAGCCATAATTGTAATCGCGATTAAAATACGATTAATTGCACAGCCCTACACGGGTAACGTAATGTCCCCATGATCTGAACTGTTATTACCTGCAGTAGATGCAGTGTTACTGCTGGCGATACCTGGGGCCTATACTGCGAACCTGGTTCAACCTAACCTGGATATGTTTGAGTTAGCCGGTTGGCCTAATCCAAAACATACGCGCTCTCGCTAAACTGTACTACGACGCTGGTTATCAAGTGGATCGCTCAAGCCAGCCGTGTCCTATCTAGTTAGGTGCGCGTTCACATGAAAGGGGTGGTATTTGGAGCATTCGACCAATCACAAACATGGAGAAGCGCACTGACAGCGCAGCGTCATACTTCCTGAATTAAAAGTGAACTTTAATACTAGTCAAAAATGAAGAAGTTAAACTTTAAACATCCATGACTTAAACACTTTATCCAGGATAAAAGCCACATAGCTGCACCTGCAAGGTGAATACAGCTGGTAAAAGAAAAAGTGTTTGAATGCGTACATTAACAGGTTTATGATATCACTGCCCCGTCTAAAACACGATCTGACTTCAATTACATTTGTCTCGAGTGTTTCGTCAACTTATGTGTTGCTTAAAATAATACTTCTGCATACAGTATGTGACACTGTGAGTGTTGCACGGCCAGATACGGCTCAGCTGACTCAGATAAGGAGATATGATACATTATGAAGTGATATGCCGCGGACTGTACTTAATGTACTCTGATCCGGTTACTTATGTTGTGGCCGATATTTAAGTAAGCTTTCTTAACGCTAATGTTATAATAGTCAGATTGCTCTGAAGATGGGAGGTGATATTCTATTAATGTTCACGTTCACACAGTCGGTGATTTTTGCCGGCCGTCTTTCCTGCGACGGCAGTTTTTCTGTATTTCCTTTCTCCTGTAATATGACTTGATCGCTTTAAACTCCGCACACTGAGCTCTGATTGGTCAGCAGGCGGTGTTTTCACTGAGTTGAGCTCTTAGCCTGCAACCTAACCTGGTCCCGACCAGGTTAGCTGCTTAGCATATATTACCATGGAGATCTAGCTTGCTAAAAAGAGAACCAGCTTCGTAGGACCGGAAAGCCGGAGTTTTCCCTGAATTTAGCCGGCTAAGCGAAAATCCTGCTTCGCAGTATACCCCCCTGGTGACAAAAGAGTGCCAATTTCTATTCTATTTCTATTGGCTGGGCGAATTGCAAACCACGCCCCGTTAGACTCTGAATTTGTTTTGTTAGGCAGCCATTTTTTTCCTCGCTACAAAACCACATCCACACCTGAGCGAGTCGTTTTTTTGTACTTTAAAGCAGTTATGACCACACGTACTACAACACCGGAGCGGTGGAATGATGAGGAAGTGTCGGTGCTTCTGGCAATTTACTCCAAGGACGGGATGCAGCATCTTCTACAGAAAGCAGTTCCCAACTCCAAATGTTTTGAGCGATGTTCGCTACTTGAGCTGGGAATCGTGCACAGTGCACACGGATGCCGGGTAAAAATAAAGAAACTCAGGCAGGACTATAAAAAAATGAAAGACCACAATAATAAGAGTGGTAACGATTTTCTATTGTTATTATATATATATATTGCCACTGTTTTTTAATACTGACACCTAACTTGCACTAAGGCGTGTCTGCTGCTATATATATTGCCACTGTTACATTGTTTTGAAACTACTTACACTTTATTTTACATTTCACACTGTTATTTAACTTCAATTTACATGCATACGACACACCTGGAACAGCATGATGCTGTTATTGTTATGTCTTGACTGTGCAATAAAACAAACAAACTGGCGAAGCTTTATTTATTGTGTCCCACCCCAAATTTGCAGAATAGAAGAATGTGAGAGCAGACAGGTGTCGGTGGTTGAATTTATCAGAAACACAAGTTTTACACACATAAACACAAGTAATTTATCATGTCATTTGTTTTAGATAAATAAGGGAAAAACACCAAACAAGGGTTGATGTCCTTTTCCAAAATCAGCCTGAGGGGGTAATATATAATAAATACATAAAGATAAAGTCCATTGTTATAATGGGGTATTTTATTTGTAAATTACCCTTATGAACTCCATCATGTCTGAGGTCGGAAAGTAAACAAACGCCTCATACAGCGGATGGGCTTTATACCCCCTCCCCCGTGTAGTTCTTCTTCTCTCGTTTTTTTGTTGTACTCGCCGTGAAGTGGTTTTGCGGCCTGCCAGTAAACCCAGAGAAGAAGAAGACGAAGTGACGTCAGCGTAATCGTGCCTCAGGGAAAGTACTGCGGTGTGAATGCGATTGGCACTAGCCCCCTGGCGGATTTAGTGCCGTGGTACTTTAGTGCCGGTGTTACCGTTTAACTGGTTACACCGGGGAAGTCGTTACGTTACGTTAACGGTAGGAATGGGGCGTGTACTTTGAGGAGATACACATTTCGATCGCTTCTTTTGTTGTTTACATTTATCTTTTGGTATATTTGGCTCCATAGGAACACTTTGATGCACATTCAGTATCAGTGTGTGAGGTTGTGGTTGCGATGCCGATATCCGGACGCGTACAGCGAGGACTACAAAATGACAATGAGGTGACTGGGGATGTCTGTTCAAAACATTGCAAACGTGAATAAATCATTTCAAATATGTATTTGTCTCCGACTGTCATTTGTACATCGTTGTTAATGTGATGTTTAGTAGCTTTGATAGCTGTCCATACCTCCAGACAGCCTAAAAGTAAGACACAAGTTGTTTACTCACAGCCCGAATGCAGCATCGAGATCCGTGGCCAGCTGTGATCCTCTCGATTAACTTGTGACAGGACTTCTGTAGCTATTCTCCAGCGAGCAAGATTTTTATTAAATACCTCCATCCCTCTCGTCACAACACGACTCTACACTGTGCAGAAAAAAACAACATAAATGAAAATAACCTTGCTGGATAGTTTAGAATGAAACAAACAAACTATCTTCCATGGCTGATACTGATGTCACAGTGACGGGTAAACCACATACTAGTCTAGCGGGGGGGGCACACGTTGAATCCATATAATGAAATTGTTATTTTATATATGTATATACATATATATATATATATATACATGCTATATATATATTATATATATATTTATATTTATTTCTATCCTACATTGTCTAGGCTATATAAACTGGCGGAAGTGTCACAACTTTCTTGGTTTGTGATTATAAAGAGAGAGAAATAGCGACAGAGATAGATAGCGAGACAGATAGAGATAGATAAAACTCAAATAAATGTTTTTCTTTTATGAAAAATGAGCAATATACCAGATATATTCATACAAGATAATAAAGGATAATTGTCAACAATTTTCTTTTTTCCAAGCCATCAGCATAAATATCGTGGATCATAAAATCCATCAGTTGTTTAACAACTCCTGAATCCATCCCCTCTTGGTTAGCCCTACAGCTATTCTCTCCCACACACACGCACACGCACACACACCACACGCACACGCACACACACACACACACACACACACACAGACACACACACACACACACACACACACACACACACACACACACACACACACACACACACACACACACACACACACACACACACACACACACAACTCACTTACGCACAGCCGATCTTTCTCTATGTCTATCTCTCTATAATCACAAACCAAGAACTTTGTGACACTTCCGCCAGTTTATATAGCCTAGACAATGTAGGATAGAAATACATATAAATATATATAGCATGTATATATATATATATATGTAGGCCTATATATATATACATATATAAAATAACAATTTCATTATATGAATTCAACGTGTGCCCCCCCGCTAGACTAGTATGTGGTTTACCCGTCACTGTGACATCAGTATCAGCCATGGAAGATAGTTTGTTTGTTTCATTCTAAACTATCCAGCAAGGTTATTTTCATTTATGTTGTTTTTTTCTGCACAGTGTAGAGTCGTGTTGTGACGAGAGGGATGGAGGTATTTAATAAAAACCTTTCTCGCTGGAGAATAGCTACAGAAGTCCTGTCACAAGTTAATCGAGAGGATCACAGCTGGCCAGGGATCTCGATGCTGCATTCGGGCTGTGAGTAAACAACTTGTGTCTTACTTTTAGGCTGTCTGGAGGTATGGACAGCTATTAAAGCTACTAAACATCACATTAACAACGATGTACAAATGACAGTCGGAGACAAATACATATTTGAAATGATTTATTCACGTTTGCAATGTGTTGAACAGACATCCCCAGTCACCTCATTGTCATTTTGTAGTCCTCGCTGTACGCGTCCGGATATCGGCATCGCAACCACAACCTCACACACTGATACTGAATGTGCATCAAAGTGTTCCTATGGAGCCAAATATACCAAAAGATAAATTTTTTCTTTCAGTTTTCATTTTTCAAATGAGGGTGCAAAACGACTCAACTGAGGGTGCAATGCACTCTCATGCACCCCGGTAGAACCGGGCCTGGCTGCGTGTCTCTGTCAGCAGCAGCATTATGCATAATATGAGGGGTCAAAATCCCTTCGGGCGGTT
The DNA here is from genome assembly GCF_902827115.2 of Pseudochaenichthys georgianus. Taxonomy (NCBI): domain Eukaryota; kingdom Metazoa; phylum Chordata; class Actinopteri; order Perciformes; family Channichthyidae; genus Pseudochaenichthys; species Pseudochaenichthys georgianus. The sequence goes on from NC_047510.2 coordinate 13,388,998, forward strand.
ATAGATGTGTTTTCACAATAAAAGTAGTTTCTTAGTGAATGTCCTACTGGTCTTAAAATCTCATAACATCAGCTTTTAATGTTCCTCTTGGATGTTCTTCTTGACCCTCAGAGAAGGAGAAAATGTTGTGTCTTTCAGGCATGTCCTTTCCTAACAAAAATTACAGGAAACATAAAACATATTATTGCAGAACAAGTGTGTTATTTATGAAAGCGGTGGGTTTGTGTGTTTAGAGGCTGTAGATATAATTATTTTGTAATTGTAATGTTTTCTTTTTATTTCAACAGAGCTACAAAGACAATAAGATTATGAATGAACAGTATGAAGTTCATCAACATTGAAATATATGTTATTATTAACAAAATAATATTTAACTGTTATCAAAATGTAGTGCAACTGTAGAAGCTTGCTCTGTTGTCTCACTGAAAGAATCACTTTTACCATGTTTTTTACAGACAATATTGAGAGATAAATAGTAGCAGTTCTCACTATGTGTTAAATATCTTTGCCTTTAATACATTAAATTAGAAAGCTGACAAAGTCATATTGCTAAATATCTAAAATGTAACTTTTTGCATGGAAAAAACCCTCAACTTAACTGATGTGTAGGTGATCTAGTATTTAGCATTGTTTAATGGAATGTATATCAGTGTATTAAAGTCAATACTTCATTCATTTAAACCAGGGGTCTCCAACACGTCGATCGCGAGCTACCGGCAGCTTTTCAGTAGCTCGCCGCTCGATTATCGATTATAGCGTAATAACGTTGCTTCTTGATTTTTCGGCCGCGGCCGGACAATAAAGTGTTTTTATTTTAGAATGGTTTCTGTCACACGAATATAAAATTGGTCCGTGACGCAGAGATCAAGGAGCAGATGTGACAGCGGCACAGCGACACCACACACAGAGCAGTCTGCTTTATCCAGCAGCACCAGTCAGGAGTCAGGACCAACGGCAGAATGACCCGCTCTGAATCAGTCCGCGTCGCTGCGGCTCAGAGACACACAGGGAGGGATTTGTGTTTTTGAAAAACACTCGTTATCGTAATGTCAGGTTTTTAGTGGATTTAATCAAGTCTTGGATTGCAGAGTATGAATGTCCTCTTGCTATTTTCAGTTGATAAATACGCGTGTAATGTTTGTGAAGGCAGGAGAAAAGCTTCCGCGATCACCGTCTCCTCTCCGTTCCTCCAAACCCCGCCCCCCATGAAAAATAACTACTAATAAGAGTGACAGGCTGATAGTGACCTGATAGAAACTTTATTATTCACTTAATCACTGATTGAGATGATGAAGCTAATTTAATCTCATACATTCATGGGATTCATGTAACAGTAAGACAGAGAATGTAAGTGTGCACCCACATGCACTATTTTTGTTTTTATAATGCTGTTGTAAATACTCCTGTTGTCTGCTGTGTTCAGACTTAAGTCCTGTGTGTGATGCTTCATTCAAGACACTCAGTGTCCTTTTTTTAACAGAAGACCGTTGCTTGAAGCTGCAGCTAGACTGCAGAAGTATTAGTTTTTTGTTTTTGAGGATGGAAAAATGTCACACACAGATATAGGGAGGCTAGACCTATACAATTGAAAAGATGACTGCACTGTTCAGTGTCAATCCTGTGGTGATGGAGGTTATAAATCTCCAAAATCATGTTCAGCTTAAGTCTCAGCAAAACTCACAACATTTCTGGAGCCTTGTAGACCCAGAAAACTATAAGAACATTCACCAAGCAGCACTGAACATGTCTGCTTTATTTGGTTCTGTATACATCCCTTTGTGAAGCAGCTTTTTCTGGCATGAATGTCATGAAATCTAAATACAGAACAAGACCGACTGATGAACATGTAAATAACTCTATTAGAGTGAACCTAAGTGGGTCCAGCATACACCTGTATGGTAGACTCCATGCAGCGCCAGTCATCTCACTAACTGTAAAAAAGAGTGAATGCACTTATTTTACACGTGCCATAAGATGCTTGCAAGGTGGTGATTAAGGCGATGTATTTACTATGTGGGCCATAATAAGAAGTGAAAACATTGTAATTTGCTCTTGGACATTTATGTGAATCTTCAGTGATGTACTTACTATGTTGTCCATATTAATATGTGAGAAATTGTCGTTTTCTTGGACCTTGATGTGAAGTTAAGATTTTAGATAAGCTTTAGGTATTGCAATTTCACACAAAAGTAGCTGATGAGTGCTATGTGAATAAATGTAAGCGATGCGATGCAAGTAGCTCTTGGCCACTTTCATTTTTTCAAAGTGAAAGGTTGGAGACCCCTGATTTAAACCAATATCTTTCTTGATTCTTTGTACAATATGAAAAAAAGAGTCTTTGTACCTGAGCTGAAGTTCACTGCTGTGAGGAGTCCAGTTCTGCCTCTCACTCTCTGGTCCAGCCTGTCTGCATCACCTGGACACCTTAAACAAACAGATATATATATATATATATATATATATATATATGTAAAGTACCATGTGTACAAACAATATAACTGATTATCTTCTGTTGAACATGTTGGATTGTGTATTGTCCGAGTCAGGGTCCTTTTTATTTTACTGTAACTTTGTGTTACCAATGCTTACTGTTTATTTGATACCCATTTAGTAATGCAATTAATAAAAACAACAAGGTTTGGGTTCGTTCTTCAGATGACTATGATATTAACGTGTAAGCTCAATAATGAACTCCAGCTCAACCAACCATATTGTAATATCTAAGTAATCATCTTGCAATATGACATTAATAATTGTAATATACACACATCTTATTGTGAGGTTGATTTCACATACACTACTTCGACGTTAGCTTGTCTACATTGAGCATAGCCAATTTAAATTAACCTTAGCGATGCATACAGTTCCTACCTACATAATAAAATATCTCTCTAAGTTACAAGGATGACCTTATTTTATCAACCTCAAACAGAAGCCGTTTGTTCTACAGTATTATCCCACTTAACGCTTAACACTTGTCTATTTCGTTTTAACCTTTATATATACAGTCTATGATTTTAACTTGTAGGCTACGGTTAGCATCGTTAGCACCGATGTAGCTACCACTCGCTTACATGCTAACCCAAGCCTTAACATTCATTACGTAGCCGATTAAAATCATTAACACATAAATAAGTACTCGATTTTCACTTACCGCAAAACCGCATGCATGCACCGTCTGTTTTAACCGCAGCGCGAGTCACAATAGTCCGATATATAAGCATGAAGAACAAACAAACATGGCCGTGGTCAAGTTGTGTTCCCTGGATCAGCTGAGCAGGCAGAGTCCCTGTAGCTAGCTTCACGGAGCAGCTAGTAGAGAGACAAGAAGCTAACAGCAGCAGTCACTTGACAGAGCCGTCACTCAATGTGACCACGCCCTAATTTATGCAAACACTTTAAGACCTAATATAAATAAAAGGGTCGTGTTAGAAAACAATTCACTCACAGATCCATAATCATGAAGGTGGAACCTAACTATATTCATAATAATATTTATTGCATCCATGGGTAGAAACATGTTTTTTTCTGCTGTAAATTTGGGCATTTTAACATGGGGGTCAATGGAAATTGCTCCTTTCTGCAGCCAGTCCCTAACGGCCAATATATGAACTGCAGTGTGTGGCACTTCCGTATTGGCGTCCCGGCTCTTCCCCAGAGTTTGCGGCTTGTGAAAAACCCATAGTTAATTTACAATGTACGAGTTTGTGTTCAGTCAGGAAACCCTGCCCTCTAGTGGTGTGAGGTGATATTGTGACAGAAGTGGTCTTCCATTATACTAAGCAACCGACCAAATCCCAATTAAAAACCCACTTGTTAAAATTAGCCTACTCACTTTAGTGCCCACCTGTCCCTATCATTTGTGTCCACTTTGATTGTCTCCTCCATGATTGCCTGTTGGTGTTTTTAACATGTTCTTTTGCTTTTAACTTCTTAGAGTATTTATTAAATTCGACAGTGTTCTTGGGTGTCATGAAAGGCGCACTTAAATAAAATGTATTATTATTATGATTATTAACATGACTGTCATTTCAGTCATTGTTAACTGGACAACTTGAGCAATATTGCTACAACATACAAATAGCTCTTTATATAGAAAATATGTTGTGCATTCAGCATGGCATGGCGGTCAAGGAAGAACAGTAAACTAGTAAATAAAGTTGAGAATAAACGTACCTACTGTATGTTCTGTAGTATATTAAGTCCTTCTTAGTCCATAGACAACTGCACTCCCCCTGTCTACTCAGGATGTATACTGTTGACATGGAGACAGTGAGTTAGCTGGACTAAAACATTACATTTATTTACATTTTGGCAAACTGAAATCGGTTTTCAAACTAAATAATAGTAATATATAATAATATATAATTATTATAATAATAATTGTTTTTGAGAACATGGATGTACAGGCGACTATCGTGGGATCATTTTAATTCTGAAGAAAACCACATAATGATTTAAAGACAGTTCTAGGGTTTAAGGAATGTACAAATCTAAAAGAAAATAAATTAAAAAGTTAGCTACCGGTAAAGCTTATTATATAAACACTGGTGTGCTTGATAGATCTGTCTATCTCTTGCAACAGTGCTGTGAAGTTTTATATCACTAGGAATCCTTCAAGGGAGTACATGAGGTCAATAGGTTATGTTCCAGTCCTTCAGCTATGCCACAGCGCAATTACATAACATTTTGAGATGCCTCAACTTGGATATTAATCTTCTGATCTGAACACAATCCCATGGGCCTCAGATTCAATGATCTGAGCTGACACCGAAGAGGGCGACTTGATGCTGTGGGGTTGAAACTGCTTTCTGAAATGGACCAGGGAGCATATCTGAAGTCCTCCAGATATATTTTGTTATGTAAAATCTGACAGTAAGTTAGTAGCCAAGATAGGAAAAATGGGGGAAAAGAAACTAGGAATATGTAGAACTTTGGGAACTTTATTGACAAGAAAAAGTAAATATTTAAAAAAAACAGATACTGAATTAATTGGTGTAATTAGTTATTCATTTTAAATCTAAGCTTAAAACCAAGGCTTAACAGCCTTTCAGTTTTACCGTGTGGTCAAAAGATAAGAAACTATTAATGACACAATGGATATGTGTAACAATTGTAAATATGCAGTGTTGTTTGGTGTCAAATATTTCTTTGTAATTAATTTGTTATATTCACACAGTGTTTTGTATTGAATAATTCTGTGTTCTTCCTTTGCTAAACTTTAAATACCTGACTAGGTCTGAAATCAGTGGGCGGAACCTCAAAAATGCAGTCACTGCACACAGAAGATTTTTTGTGGGGACTTCCCCCCTTCATATTGTGTCCCTCACGTTTTGTGAATGTGTTCCACTTGAGAGGAGTCAGTGTGAGGGAAAACTATAACGACTGATTTGTTATATATCTGTTGTCAGTAAATAAACGGAGATCGGCTCAACGGTATGCTGACTCGGGTCTCATCCAACAAAAGAAGCACAATGCAGACACTGCGTATCAACACCGGTTACATATGTTATCTTTGCAATTCTAGAAGGGAAATGTTTGGGTGTGATCTCTGCAGTTCTCTCCCAGAGCAGCAGCTGCGTCTCCAGGTGCACGTTTGGCTCTGGAGCGTGTCAGGGCCTCCAGGTCTTCTCCCAGTAGGAGCCGATGACTGGTATGTCCCAGGGATCTGGCAGAGTGGATGGAAGGACAGCGGGTAATGGCATCTGTACATCAACCGCTGCTTCCTTTGACAGACTCAGTGGTGTGGCTGGGGACGGAGGTGGCTTCACTGCTTCATATGAAGGAGCATTCGGTAACATCGGTGACAGCAGGTCAACCATTACTTGGTAGCTAGTCAGTCAGATTCCTGGAGATGCTATTGATGAGTTATTGATACCTAATTAGATTTAAAGATGTATTCATTCATGTTTGCATTATACATTTGTCTCACTACCTGTTGTATTTTTGAGCATTTGCAGACTGTAGACGTGCCACTCTTGATGAGAATGAAAAGATTGCACCCATCGATGCGAGTCATTGCGTGTGACATGAGTAATTAGTTTGTTGTGTGAGATCCAGCAGCTGGCACCGCTGTGTCAGAGCTGACCCTGCAGCTGGATGACACCACGCTGGCAGCAGATCACTGTACTTTCAAGTAGGTTTGACATCAAAACTGCAGCTTGATTAGGCACATTAAACTCAAAGAAATACAGAGCATGAACAACCCATGCCAGAGTGACGAGAGGCAGGAATATTCTTTAGTTTTCCGACAATAACAGGAAAAGGAGCAGGGCATCTCTCCCTGCATGCACCGTGAAGGTCATTCCCAGTTTGAAGAAGATCCTGAGAGATTTATCCGTGAAAAAAAGGCCTGGAGCTGCAGCTGGACCAATTAAAATACCTGGGAAACAACAAGAGGGGGTTGGCTAAATCAGAATCATTATTATCCTGTTTAATTCATTTTGTCTTTACTTTAGGGGAAAAGAGCAGTGAACACAACACTGTTAACAGTTAATATGGCAAACTTGTGTGCAATCAGTTTCCTATTGACACATACTGCACATACAGGCGGCTGTGGCTCAGTGATAGAGTGCTGGACTTTGAATCAGGGGATAGCAAGTTCGTGTCCCAATGTCGTTGTATCCCTGGGCAAGACACTTCACCCCAAATTGCTCCTGTGGGGATTGTCCACAGTACTGAATGTATGTAAGTCGCTTTGGATAAAAGCGTCTAACAAATGACATGTAATAATATAGACCTTCAGGGAAATGTCTGACTTTTTAGCTGCTAAATGCTCAATCTGATAATGTAAACAATGTTCTTTTTTTACTAACTCACCAACTCTACAGCCTTAGAGGAATTAAGAAAGAAGCGTCATGGCAGGTCAGATTCTTGTAATAATGTACGAGTACTGCAGAAAACTAAAAGGGTCTTCCCTCAGGTTGTCTGTACATGATACACATCTGCAAGATGAGAAGTTCCAAATAACAATCTAACAGGATAAGACCATGTTGAACAGTGTGCAAAATATGACCCGCAGGAAAAAAATAAACATTCAGAACAATGCAACTCTTTTTCTTAAACATATGTGACTATGTTGTTTTGACCTTGTGGACCTGACCGATATCCAGGCCTGCAATTGAACTCTGATGATGGGGCTGCAGGAGTATGTTGGCAGCCTGACACACATCAGGACAGACACACAGTGTACTGCTGCCAGTTACCTGTTAAGGGCCAGTAGGAGAAGAGGGTGAGTCACATAAATAAAGTACAACTGTCTGCTGATAACAAAGAGGTAAAGACCGTCTTACTGCTTAAAACCAGTCATTCAACACTCTGAATCTGTACTTTATTTAAAAGGTTTTTTTTCGACGTTGGACACACATGATCGCTAAATCAGTGGATGTATTTACATTTATTTCAAAATCAAACCAATTCACTGGATATTGGTAGGGACATGTCCTATATGCTATGTCTTCGGATTATATTTTACTGTCACTGTAGTATCCGTGTACAATGAGTTCTTCAAGACTTGCTCTAAACAAGTGTTTTACACTTGATACCAGAATGTGCCACTAGATGGCAGTCTATGAGAGCATATTCAGTAAATGGCCCACAACAATGGCATCTTTTAAAGTATTCTTCCATTCACTTTGATGAAAGAAGTATGTATCATGTTGCTGAATGTACCCTTAGGCATGGCAAAGCAGTGTGTTCAACTGTTTAAAGAGTTACCGCTCACACCCAAACCGCAGGTCATTCAAATTCAATAATCTCTTGCTTCTGTTTGGACACTCCCAGTTTGAGTCAATATACTGTACAATAGATTTTGCATGAATGCTTAGTTTCAAAACAAATAGAACAACTGGGTTTCAAACAAACTTGAAGCTAAATATTTAATGCAATAGTGATCAGGCTCACACAGAAAATGCACTGAATGAGTTTTGTTTTCACTAAAGGAGTGTTTCATGCTTTGAACATACACAGCCACTGTACAGCCTTCGTAACAGGTTGTAATAATAACAACAATGATAAGGGGAAGCAAAAAGAGATTTTAAGTACAAAGAGAGAGGAGATGCACGTTGTTATGTTTACCTCACTCTTCAGCCTTGTGCTTTTTATAGTGGGGAAACAGTTCAACAGCGTTGTCAAAATACAAAAAATACTTGCAAGATTGCAGTGGCTATATCTGTTGCTATGTGTAGTCAGCTGATTTTTGTTTCATGAAAAGACAAACCTTCAATGGTGCAACTATCCCCCTTTCTTTCCTTTTAAGATCCTTGAAGGGTTTTGACAGCATTTTACCATGACAACAGCTAGATTCAGTCCTGTTTAGTTGCAAATAGCATTAGTTTTAATCCACAAATGCGGAGCTTTAAGTTTATCTACACAGGAAAATACATTCGTAACATATCTTTTGTCTCCTGTCTGCCTGGTTCTTGAAAGATTTTTTTCAGACAAATCCATGGCACAAAACAGAATGCATTTGATATAAAATACCCATGGCTGCATTCAAGGGAACTGTATCGAAACTCAAAGATGCTCATCACAAAAGTGTGCAAACACATTTACTGTACATGCAAACGCAGAAACAAACACAAAGGCAATCCCTCACAAACACACACAGGGAACAATATCATTTAAAACATGAACGAAGACTTATGTGCAGGTATAGTAAACAGAGAGGAAAACTGCGTGGAGCGTATTTTAAAGCTGTGGCAAACAAAAGTTTCTGCTTTGTGTCCCTCATCTGTATATAGAGAATGTGTGTTATTTCTCTGATCCACTACTCAACAATGCCTCAGGGATTGAGCCTAAACAGGCGTAGTTGATGCCTTATTATGTATGGCCTTTATGCAAATGCATGGTGAACCTTTGATCTGGGATTCTTTGTGGCCTGACAGTTAAAGCAGCAGAAGCATCATGAATCTGACGAAGGAATGCAATGTTGAAATTGTGAATAGAATTAGGGTAACCGGATAACTTTGCTTCTGTTGTAAATTAAGAGCTCATACTGCCTCCTGCCTTAGAAACCCTACATTATCATGACGTCAATGACTTTATCTGCAAATAAATTGGCTTTGACAACACTGCAAAACAAGTTGTTAGATGGTGAGCTAACACACAGAGATTCCCCCCAAATAAAGAATTATAAAGCTTGATGTAAGTGTGATGAGATGATGAGCAGTCGTACCTAAAGCCATTCCTTTACTCATAGCCCCTGCCTGGATCATAATGTAAAAAAACGAGCAAATGAATCCAGTAATTTTCTCTTAGTTTACTGGTTCACAAAAATGAAAATGGAATGTGTTTTGAACAATAGCCACTTAAGTGACTCTGTTTTAGTGTTCCCTCTCTAAACTACGCTCTCAAACTGATTTTAATGACCAAAAGGGTTCAGACTTTACTATCTGTTTTCATGTAGGTGTTTGTTGAGACACTATTTGGGAGATATTTGTCCTTTTGTTCGGGATTTTATAATTCACTGTCTGCTATGCTTTGGCAGAAACTTACAACAATGCACGCTACACCAAACTCTACAAAATTAGTTTGGAATTACATTTACACATTTGGTGTTCTGTTGGGAAATAGAGATAGAGACAGGGTGTGTCTCTATGCTGCTCTCATTCAGCCCCTATACAAAAAAACCTGAAAACTTTATCTCTGTTCAGATCTAAGTTTCACTTCAGAATTATCCAGCTGAAACAATTGCAAACACTCTTTCTTTGGATTGTACCCATGCACAACATAACATAATTTGTATCCACACATGTCATAAATGATCACACACGCAAACACAAATAGCTGGAGTGAAAAGGTTTATTTTATTCCTACTGTGTCAAGGTAAATACAGAAACATCTCCTGGTGTGATTTATTAAGCAACGTGCCCTCGTTCTCGGGTGACTCATCCTTTGATTTTCATTTCTAAAGATGCCATTTTAAAAACGGATGCTATAGAAACAGACAGAGGCTTTGGCTTTAAAGGAGGGGATAATGCCATCTGGATTTATAAACAAACCAAACTCTGATCTTAAGCAGATTTACTGAGAGGTAATACCCGGGGTATACAGACACATGTCAGCAACAATACATCTGTTAAATCATGCGTGTTGCCGGGTAAATGTGGAGGTGGAGGGAATAACTTTGCAGTCTGTGACAGAGATATTAGTTATGATGGCTCTTTAGTACGACTGCTGGCCCATGGGTGTGAAAAGCTTATCCCACAGCTCCACCTTCATCACAGCGTTACCCAGAGGGCTCATGGTGGCCTTGACATCTAGATATTTCCCCACGTAATTGATACCTGACCCAGTGGACTCCTCCCTGACAAACCCGTGCTCATTCTGTTTTTTCTCATAGTACATTTGTTTGTATAACTCCTTATCACAGATTTGGCCCTTTGTATAGAGGCCCACTGCGAACCAGTTCTTGTACAGGTTGTAGTCCCATGGAACCGAGAACATGATGGCCAGCGTCTCGATGTAGTCGTTCTGCGACCTCTCGAACAGGTCGTAGGTCATGACACCAATTGCACCGGTCGCTTTGCCGCCCGACTTAGAGAAAGTGCACACTTCTGTCTTTAGAGGGCGCACTGTAGGTTGGGGTGGGTTGTATGTCTCCCCATTCTCAAGGAACACTCTATAAGCAGCACATACAACAGACACATGTATTACACTTAGTATTTAGGATCTATAACATACTTTTCAAACAAGTCTTTCAAGTCATGAGAAAATATCAGGACTTACCTTGGTTTGATGAGGCAGTAGTTGTTAGTGACGTTTGAGATTTCAATGGTAACACTTCTCTTGCTGTGCACATCGGCCGCTACAGCTTCAGCTGACTCCATTATGTTGGAATATGAGATCTGCTCACAAAGCAAAGGTAATTTAGGTGTTAGACATTTGAAATAAACAACATCCCAGCTGTGAATAGCACTCCCCTCCAACCAGGAGGATCACACTTACTAAATATTAAATATCTTCCTGACCGCTCTTTTGCACCTAAACTGGCATGGGGGTGTGCAATCTAAACTCAGAGGCTGATGATATTTCAAAAAGATTTGTGAAAAATCTGAATATAGCTGCAGACTGTCTATGTTATTACCACTTCAATTATAGCACTGAGTAGCATGCAATAATGAAGTTAGAGTGAAAACTGTGGAGAAAATGATCGGCCCTTTTATCAACAGATAAGATACACATCAAACAAATGCCCCTCCAGGCTTCTGAATGCTTCGACAAATTGCTTTTGTATTAATCTAATAAGTCATTTTCTGGACTGCGTCAAATCAAGTTCTTTTAATAAAGTACTTTCCAAAAATGAAATAACTGACTTACCTGCTAAGAACCTCTGTTGATCCTCCTAAGTCCGTAAATGCAAAAAGTTACCTGGAAGGGAGTTGCCCGCAGTTTTTTTTCTTTTCCTACAAGGACATATTCCACCCCCCAGCAAACCCTCCCACTTGTAACACAATACAAGTTGGAAAGCAACCGCCCTCTTCCAACACATTTCTTTGGAAATACTCCTGTGTTTTTGCCTGTGAGATGAAACGGCCACACCTTAGTTTGTGGAAAAGTTTCCAGCAGTTTCCTGGATCCCAAACCTGTTTTGTAAGCCGGGATCGTTAACTCAGCACATCCATTTTCTCCTACAGAAATGCTGCTACATGGACTGAGGTGGTTTGGTAATCTCAGTGGAATGGCGCAAAAACAGACAAAAGCAAACTGAACAGGTTGAGACAGACATCTCTGAAAGAAACGGTTGTCACTGTAATTTCCTTTTGAGGGACTATGCTTATATTTCAGTTTTGTTATAGTTGTAATTTCTAGTACCTTAGGGGCACCAGTAAAAACGTGGCGCCATGTAAACAGAATAACATACAACTTCATATTTTCATCTGGTATCTCAATATACATTCCTGGTCAGAAATGAAGTTCTTTCTGGACATCCTACAGCGGGTCAGACCCCGGTTATTAACCAGTTTCGTGTTTTTTTCAACACAATAACCACTAGAAAAGATGGAGAGTGTCAAAGCCAGTGAAGAGCAGTATTCTTATCATGCCAATTAAAAAACCCTCTAAGCAGATATTCCATCTGTTTCCACACATTAGAATGAGATGGATCCAGCGTCGACATTAAAGAATGATTATTGTTCATCATGAAAGCATACTGAGTGAGAACATATCCCACACAACACAGGCATTGGGTGTAAATGTTTTATTATCATAATCAGATCAAAAGAGAGAGTACAATATACATAAACCCAAGAAGTAAGCTAATGGAGAATCAATGAGCTGGCTGTCAGATATTGATAGCTTTCCGTGAACACAAATAGAAGATGACAGCAAAATCAGTCTTCCTCTCCCTTCTATGTTTCTATGGATGTCACGTGAAGCAAATCAAATGAAGTTTATTTATTCTGTTACAAAGCACAAAACTAACGACCCATTTTATCATAGAGCTCCAGTTTAACAATTGCTTTGCCGATAGCAGACATTGTAGCCCTCAAATCAACATATGTAGCATGGTATTCCAGCCCACAGCCGTGTGTCTCTGAGCGGACAAACTTAGTGAGGTCTTTCCCATCGTACAGCATGTTGTACAGCTGCTTGTCGCAGGCATTGGATTGTTCAACCATGCCCACGGCCAGCCGGTTATTGTACAGGTTCTGGTCAAAGGGCACAGAGAACATGACGGCTAGGCGCTCTGAGCAAACCCGGCTCTGCATATGGAACAGGTCGTAGGTCAGCAGGCCGACGGAGCCCGTGGCAGTGTTGTCGTCCTTGGTGAAGGAGCACACTTCGGTCTTTCCAGTCCGGACCGTAGGCTGGGGCGGGTGCTGACAGAACCCACTCGACATGTATACCCTACACAAAAGAGCCAGAGACAACCCTTACTGTCACAATGAAGATAACTTACATGTCACTCTGACAAGACTTTTGATGAAAAACAAGAGTTTGGCAAGTTCTTTGGACATTGTCAGTGTACTTTTCAAGTGGTGGGCTTTCCAGGGTACCCGGAAATATATGTTGATGGATGGAGTGTGACTGTGCCAGTACTGCTGTGGACTTCTAAGCAACAGTGAGTGTACCTGCATGCAATGTGCAATGAGGCGTTGTGTGTCGCTGCATGATGGATAGGTGGATGTTCTCAGCAAAGTGATGTCACACATGAAAACCACCCATCCAAGATATGGTCTGTCCTGCCTCAGCTAGATAAATGTGGAGGTATGGTAGGAATTCCAATAGACATGGGTCGTTTCTGTATTTTATTGTTTTGTTTTATTTATTTCCTTTTGTTAGCAGGAGTGGAAGAAACAGGCACAGACCCCTGTGGTTGATTGACAGTTTAACTCTACTTTAAATTAAGTACAATAAAAGTACATTGAATTAACATTGACTTTTAAAGCTGTTTCTATGACTTATGGAGAGAAAAAGTTGTGGATGCTACATTTCCGAAAGCATTGCATGCTAATAGTATCAAGATGCTAATCTGGAGCTATAATCAGGCATTGTGATCTTCAAGCACTTCAAAGCAAGGTATTAAACCTTTTGAAAATGAATACTTCGCCCTGAAATCAAACCTCTCCCCAAACTTGAGTATTCTAACAGGCCATGATACTAGTGCAAACAACTATGTGGATGCAAGTGACTCGAGCTTTTGATAAACTGACATGGTCATCACATTATCATTGGATGTATGAGGGCAGTCATTCATTTGTATTTTTCCAGTAAAATAATTGTGCCTGAATTAATCATTTTCATAGGTATGTGAAAACAGTTACTTACTTGGGGTTGATGAGGCAGTATCCAGCGCTGAGGTTGGTGATTTCTATGGTGCAGTTTCTGTTGGTGGTGAGAGTGGCTGACACAGCTTCTGCAGTTTCTGTCATCATGGCTGCAAGAGGAACGGGACGAAAAGCTTAGAACAGTATATCTGCAAAGAGGTCACCCTCAGGCTGGAAATGTGGAGGAAATGGATACTTCTCTTTTGTTTAAGGAAGGGGAAGGAAGGTCGAAAAAAATGCATATTTTAAAGCCACATCTTCTTCAATAACACAACTCCTGAAAACGATTTATCCGTACATATTCTTTAGTCTGTGTTTACAAATATGAATAAAGCTTATATGAGAACTGTTGTTATCTAAGAGTATATCATAACAAAGACATAGTTCACACTTGATTTATTATCTTGCTAAGTAGGAGTAATGACAGTATATTCACCTTTTGGAGTTAACACACGAGTCGTGCTAGGCAGCGTCAAGTTTCCTTTTTCACAGATCCAGCAGAGAGGTGGAGAGTGTCTCCCTTGTGTGATTACACCTCCACAGAGCTTGTTCAAACACAAGCACAGGCGTGTCCACCGAGGAGTGAGCAAACACCATCCCTTATGGAAAATGATATCTTAATAAGAGACACTCGGGCCACCTTATAATATCCCACCATCACGCTATAAAGTAAACATCATAAATAATTCTAACAAGGGGAACCATCAAACTAATTCATGTATTTATTAGACAGCATCTGTGTCAGCATGTTTGCCTTCACAGCAGACATGGGTGGTATTGATATTATTCGTGTATGTTGAGGCTTGAGGTGATTTTAAAGAAAATGCGTAGCTAATGCAGCACATTTTGTGAAAGCTTATCATATTATCTACTCTGTAGTTTAAAATGTTTAAAATAGTTTTTCTTTAGTTCTTTTTAAAATTCTAATTCATTTTAATTTGCTAATCTTTTCAAAGATATGTCCTTTTTGCCTTTGTTGGACCCTTTGCAGCTCGAACAAAGAACCTTATGGAACATTTCACGCTGTGACTGGCTTAGAATGTAGTCACTATTCTCCAAACATTGATCAACTGATTACTTTTTTGCAGGTGAAGGCTCGCAACTTTTTCCTGTGGGAACCTACCTACACCAGTCACACATTTCAACACACTGTCTACACACTCCTATATCACTACACATTTTACTCTCACAGCAGTGTGGGGCAGAAGAGGAGACACTCCCTTCTAACATCTAGGAACAATAACAATGTATTATGTAACACAGCATTGTACTCTGCGGTGTTGTATTTATCCGTAAGATTATACAGACTGAGGGTTTGCTCAATTAAGTATGTTTTGCAAACTTAGTCTGCTTCGAGAGGTATTCATTATTCCACCAGCCAGCTCAAGTTATATTATGGCAGCTGTTCTATATCATACATCAGGCGCCTGGAACTAGATTTAAATCCTTCAACTCCAATGATTGAAGTTACCAGATGGCACCAAATATGCATTTGCAAAAAGACATTTGCACTACATAGACTTTTTCAGTTAATGTTTGCTTTCTGATGGGTAGCCAGTAACCATGGCAGAAAGTCTGTGACAAACCTTACATATTTAGCATGCCCGTCATTATGTCCTGTGAAAAGGGCAAGGCTGCATTCAAATAGTCGTATAGGTGCAATACTTCATATCAAGAGCTATAAGTATCAATTGAAAGAATGAAATAAAGTTGGTCTAGAATTACATTTTATGCTGACATTTTTGTATCTTCAAAATGTGAAGCCCCAAAGCTTCCCATGGCACATCAAACCAAAGAACCACTAGTCTTAGAAATGCACTTCAAAGATTTTAAAATGCAACAAACAAAACAACCAAATCTTCTATTTACGACAAGAATTTGACAGCCATTGTCGTGCAACACAACATGATCTATTCAGTAACACATAATCAATGGATCTGTCAGAATGGATTTAATGTTCCTCCATATTTTATTTAGCAGGTGAGTTAAAGTTGAATCACTTAGAAGAGTTATCTATGCAGTTTCTGAGTGCAGTCTGTAAGAGGCAATTAAGAAGGTGATAATACGCAAGTCAGTCATTTTTATTCATAGGTTATGCTTTTAAAGTGGTATGGTGACAACGATTAATGTATGCTTAACATGAAACCATGTTCAATAATGGTGGCTTTAGTATCAGTATCTTAACCTCTGCATGTCACTCAAGTGACTTTTTGTATGTTGGACATTTTCCGGTGGAATTCCTATATGAGATGTTCATATCTGACAGATCTAAGTTGAAGCTGAACGAAAACAACCCTAATTATTACTGAAAACTCTGTTCCCATTAGCTTGCTTGTTTACTCGTTTGTGTGTTCAGCCTTAATTAAACTGTAAAGGGAAATGTTATGTCACCAGAAATGTCTCTACCACACTGAAAACAGCTGAGCAATGGAAGTTCATTTGCGGCAAGACCTTGATGACATTGAAATGTTTTTGTTGGCTTTAGAGTCACTATGTGTGACAATCAAAGGCTTGAACCCGCAGGCCCACTTTGTGATTAGGGCCAAGTTAAGCTTAAAGGTTGCAATAGGAAGTACGGAGGACGAAGGTCAGCGAAAAGGTCATCAGCACTAAGGATGAAACAAGACACCGGGCAGCGTTTGGCAAGGAAAAAAGCAACGGTCGACAGTCGCTCATCCATGTGCTCGGTCAGTTAGCAAACTTGTAGCTTGTAGCTTGCTGCTGACAGCAATTTAATAGTTACATTGTTTTACAGAAACATCATCTCCTGTCTCATCTGCAAACCATTCCTCTGTCGTCGAACATGTTTTGAAACAGAGGAGGTTAAATGAAAGTGAACCAAGCCCCACATCTAACCTCCCTGTCCCCTGAAAGGTCAGCACTGTCAGGGCTGCTTGCTATTTGTCAGTGGCCCGACCATTCTATTGGAATTGAAAGTGCCACAAAATGTCTCTGTTATAAATCCTGGGTTGCCATCAAATGGCCTCTTTTGCTTAGGAAAGTTCCCAACTGAGTGAAATGACCCAGAATTATCCATGTGTGGGAAGAGCTGGTTGAATTCTCAATTCAAAAAGGAAAAGGTGCTTCGATGTTTCCATTATATCTTTAGGAAATACGTTTCTTTAGGACATGAGATAGCCTAGTGCAAGTGCAGTCAGATTCTCTTAGCAACGCAGTTTTGTTTACCAAGTCCTGATTCATTCTCCTTCATATTTTATCCTGACATCATCATGTCCTTCAACAAATTCAAGTATACGTGTTAAGCTAAAGCACTTTTGGATTATTTGACTGCAGGCCTAGTTTGACCAGCCTTTAGGATCTTACTTGTATGCAGAGAAGTAGGTGTGCAGGCAATTGATGTACTGTATTATTATTATTACCAGGTGACACACTAGGGGCACCTGGTGGGCAGGTATGGAATAGCATGTCTGAAATAGCAGGAGTTAAATGAATCACTCTTTTAGAATCAGATGAAGAGGAGCTGCAGGGACGAGGAGGAAAGAGCAGCTGTTGCCATGACTTTATCAGTAAACAATCCACAAATGATTATGGTGGCGTGTCACAATATGTGTTGAAATATGAGACTGTCAGGTTTCTAATCTGGTTTAATATATTTTTCCTCAGATCAGGTGCACAAGGTTGGAGCCTCAAACGAAAACAAGAGCCTCTTCCACTCATTTGTATAGGGGAAGTTAAACATATCAATATACCATCATTATATTTTAGAGCACATAAGGTGATCATGTGCAGCCACACTGAGTCATAGCAGGACATTCACTCCTCAATGTAAGGCAAGGCAAGTTTATTTATAGAGCACTTTTCAATGCAAGGCAATTCAAAGTGCTTTACAAAAAAAAAAAAAATGAAAGACATTAAGCATTAAAAAAGAAAAGCTAATCAAATAAACATTAAGAAAAAAATACATGGATAAAAGTTACAGTGCAGTCTAAAATATAAATAGTTCAATTAAACATTACAAGAAAAAGTACATGGATAAAAGTTACAGTGCAGTTTAAGATATGAATAGTTCAAATAAAAGCAGCGACAAAAAGAAAAGTCTTCAGCCTGGATTTAAAAGTACAGCATATAAAACAATAAAACATACAAATCCACCACAATTCCTGCTTATTCTTCGTGGCAGTGTAATTAAGAAGTCTGATATTCATGAATGATTTTACATTTGAGTAAAACGACAACTTTATGAGTTGTTACAGTAGTTGTTTATGTAGTCTCCAATATGTGCTTTTGTTTTCGTGTTTCCAAGCTATTGTCCATTATCATACACACAGTCAAGCCATCCAATGCTTGATGGCGGATTTTCTTTTGACCTTTTCCCAGAAACACTCTTTCACTTCCAAATGTGTTATCGACATTACGGAGCTCTGGGAAGGAGAATTGGCCACTCAGGACGTGAGAAAACAAACATGATCGTAAATTGTTCCCCCGGTGTTAGCTTAGGCAGATGTGACCAGTTTTGTATTGATATTACTTTCTACTACAGCAGGAATAAGTCCTTATATTTTGCTGCTATTTTATAGTCTGGAGATAAATCATTGCAAACAGTTTACATAGTGACCCTTTGTTGTATTAAAGGTGTAATTGCTTATTAAATCCTAAAAATGTAGATAAGAAAACATCAGTTTTGCTTTTGGTAAACACTAACACCTAATGATTTATGGACACATTCATATCCCATCCTATTCAAGTCTGCATATGAAGTGAACCACTTTGCTGCTCTGGTGATGTGTAACTTAAGTGGCATCTCTCTCTCTCAAAAACACACTCTGGTTTTGTTTTAATCTCTGTATTTATGCTGTTATACATGAGGATAATTGTTATTTAATGTGTAATGCAGAGCTTTTACCTTTTAGACCAATTATTTTATTAAACACTAGCCTGGCTTTTATAATTATTTCATTCATATTGTAAAATGTATTAATGAAAATCCTCTGTTTCTGTCAAATTATTTTCAGAACATTTTTATTTTATTAATAGTTATGTCCAATAAACGCTAGAACATGGACAACGCATGGACATACGTATGTAGGACACTCAAACACAAAACAGGTTTTGCTTGATTTGTTCTTGTTAAGAATATATTTGTTTACCAATTTTGAGTTATTTCAATACTATTTGCATAATGGTATGAAAAGAACATTGCTGATGAAAAGGGCAAGTCACTGTGGATTACTCTTTTCTGGAATGCCTTAACAACATATTTTGTTACAAAGATTTGAGGTAGAAATTACAAAGTCAGTCAATATAAGAATGTGTAAAATGTAATGATGTTAATATAATAAAAATGATTAATAAGGATATTATTTATCTTGCCATAAAAGAGGTTGCACTGTACTGTTGGACCCCTTTTTGTTCATCGACACTATAATGTAGTCACACGCATAAGTATCTTTAAAGTTTACAATTACAACGTATTCAATTGTTTGCTATTGCCATTTGTCATCAGCTCATACACCAGCCTCTACCATTTGGGTTCGACTATTTTAAATTGGCAAATAAAAGACACATATAAGTCTATGTTATTAAGCACATCAAGAGAAGAAATATGTACCTACAACAATCATTTATGATTAAATTAAAGTACCGATGATGTGATTTGTTTTCTAAAGTCCTGGAATTGAACTGTGTTAGAATGCAAGGGGACATGTTCTTTTAAAAGAAATCGATTTAAATTGTTTTATTTAGGGGTATTCTGAGTGGATTAGATTTCAAAACTGCGCTGTGTTCTTATACATGTAAGCCTCAGTCTGCAGCCTCAGTCTGCATTTAACCTGAAGTAGATTGATGAGAAACTTATGGAAAGGTTTGAATTCAAACTCTGTAATAGGTTATTTTCTGACCAGGAATCAAACAATATGCACTGACCTCACCACCTTCAAAACACGTACACAAACTCACCTCTTCAAACTGGCTTTTAAATTGTAATTGTTGTTTTATTGCTCGATTTTTATGTGATTTTTACTATATTTAATTGTTGTCCTTTTTTTAATGACCTCTGTAAAGCGACTTTGAGCACCTGTAAAAGCGCTTACAAAATAAATGTATTATTATTATTACTATTATTAATATATTTTAATAAAAATGTATATTGATATGTATGTAAGCAAACAAGCAAGCAAACAAACAGATCAAATGATTTGTGTGCTTAAAAATGATTTCCTTTGCATTGCACATTTAACAGCTGATCATTTTACCATGTGAACATTTGAGCAGGTTCATTTGAGTTTAAACCATATCAGAGAGCCTTAAAACAATCAGGAGAAGAGAAACCAATGTCATTATGCTTTCATTTATTTCCTACATACACAAGATGACCCCATTTAGATTATTTGATGAATCCCTGCGTGCTTGGACACACTCGACACAATTCATGTATCAAGGCACCATTGCTCAGGATTTTCTATGATGTGCTGCCTTTTACAGTTTCTCAACATTCCAAACAATCAGTTAAGCTAGATCCAATCAGTGAATATGAATACCCCCTTTTTATACATGATATTACCGTCACATAAACTCTTACAATTGCATCCGCCTTGAGAATGGGAGATTCTGATTAATCCCTTCAGTCGTCAGAATGGTCTTCAAAGGTAAAGGTTCTCAAACGTGGGGTTATGGGCGGGGGGAAGTGGAGGGGGATTATGCAAACTTCACAGTGATTAATTTTGGCCTGAGACGTATCTCTACTGATGGTAGCCGGGAGAGGAGCGTATTGATTGATTGCTGCAGGGGGCGCGAGGTTCTGCACATTTACTTTTTGATAAATAGGCTGTCAGGGACACGAACAACCAAATATGGCTCCGTAAATGAATGTTTAAGCGATTATGGTATAAGTGTAAATATTACACATCCATTAAGGAGGATTACATTTGGTGCCCCTTTGAAGAGGAGGGGGAAATAAAAGGGACAAGCCTCCAGAATATCCCATAGCAGAGTTTTCATTTCTCCATGCACCTCCTGGAGAAATGTGGTTTTAATCTGTATGTATAACGTTTTAGAATTCTAAATAGGAAAGTCCTTGACATTAATCTGTGTGTCCTGCGAGTGTCTGGGTATGCATGTGCGTGCAAGTGTGTATTTTTGTGGAGGCTGTTGTGTGTTTTCAAGAGGGCAGGGACTGAAGATGGGGGCTTTAAGTTGACAGAGCATGCCAGTGCATCCGCTCCCACATATTAGCACGGGATACAACGCATCCTGAGTGTTGCACTGGAGGTGAGAGAGGAAATAAACGCTTGCTTCCAAGAAGATTTGTGCTCATCGTGGATTAATTCTCCCCCCTAAGAAAAATCAATAGCCATGTGTGCAATATGAATACGTTTGTGCCACCTCCTGGGACCCAGGGAGTGAAAACACAGCTCAGAAGGTTTAGACAATACACATCAAAATGACTAAAAGCCAGCCAGCAGTGAAACCGGTTGGGAGGCTCATTTGGAAGAGCTGCTAGTAATTAAGGACTCTCTCTTTGTCTGTCAGTGTTGTCTCCATCCCACAGCTCAATTTGAATTAAATGCATTTTTCCAAAATAGCACCCTTTAACTTTTGAAGCTTCAGCATCCGATCAGCCAAAATATGCAAAAATATTCAGCATATTCATCTCATTGTTGTCATGCAATTCTTTACACTAATAGGCTACATTAGTGATCTTTTTAAATGGAGGACATACTTCATGTAAACTCACACAGGAATGCCTGTATACAAGGTGCTGTTGAAGAGCAGTTAGCACATGCACAGATAACATATGTTCGTTACAAAGAGATTCAGATTTAAAGCCCAAACTTTAGTGTGTACTGTACAACAACATGTAAAAAGACTGAAGTCTACAGTATCGTCGTGGCACAATTCTTCCTATTGACAAATGTGAATATGAAGTGCTTGTTCTGTCCTTTACCAGCTTGTTACGTTATCTGAAATACACTGACTTTGGCCCTTTGCGGCCCCTTTCATTTCAAATACATTTGAGGACAATATCGTCATACTGATAAAACGCTGGCTCGTAGAGTTTACCAAACATTTCCATATCCCCAGACAGAGCGTCCTCATCCACGCATTGACTAAATGATAAACACAAGGGCCTCTGTTTGCCACTGATCTTCTGAAGAGAAGACAGACAGGAGATCAATAAGCTCCCCCCCCTCCATCCCATCTGTAGGCATCGGCTTCTCTTCTGTTCACTCTCCCCCTCACCCAACCCCTTCTCTTTCCCCAAAACGTCGCTCTGTCATCACATTCTCTCTCGATCCTCTGCCTTTTCACTCACACACCCACAACCCTGTAACGCCCCCACCTTCCTCTGCTCCGTCCTGCTTTATAAGAAAAATAATCCCATTGATCCAAAACCCGATGGGAAGCGTTGATCTGTAAACAGACGAGTGCTCAATAAGAGATGTCCAGTCCTCTGGAGAGGAGGTGAGGGGGGGGGGTGGGTGTGTGCTAGCTGCAGCTGGTACTGGAGAGGTGTGCTTATTATGAGAAGGGCTGCTGTGAGAGGAGAGAAGGTGGTGCAGGGGTCTTAGTATCTGTGTGTCTTGGCATCATTTATCAGTTTTATTGCTTTTTCTTGTCTGGTTGCTGGCTGCCATCGCCCCTCACCTGGCCCTGCTGTTCTCCGTAAACCTCCCTCCCTCCCTCCCCTCCCTCTCGCCGCCTCACTTCCATCACATGTTCTGCCCATGCGATTAAAAGTCTGCAGCTGAGGGTGAACAGATGAAAGGTGACATTTTGCTTTTGACTGACGATGAATTCAGAGTGACGGGCCGGATATGGATTGATTTCCCCCCCCCCCTTATGTTCCCACTCTCCCCCGACCCCTCCTCTCGCTTCCCCTGCTGTCTTACTTTGCATGTACCTGAGGTGAGGGGGCCTAGCTGTGAGGGAGTGTGCCCCACACCCCACCTCATCCTAAATCATTACTTGACAGTTTAAAAGGGCACAAAGCAATGGATGGCTTTTTCTGTCTGTGTTTCCATGGTTATTTTCTTTCTCTTAACCCTTTCTCTTTTGTGCCTTTGATTAAGTGAGTGGGTATATCTGTACTTACGCTGCTTCTGTGTGTCAAGGTCATTTGTCACTGAGAGTGTGAGGCACACGCTCTCGAGCCAGATGGAGGGTTTTTTTCTGGTTGATGTGTGAGAGGGGATAAATTAGGATTGTTTTTCGCCGTTACATTTTTAGTACAGTCAAGGGTGTCATTTCGGTCCCATCCTCGTCCGATACACGATTTACCTCTTCCATCTAAACTGAACTTGTGTTAACCTGGACCCTCTATAGCTACAGGTGCGGGGCTTCTCTGCAGTAATGGCTTTTTGTGGTCAGGTTATTGATTTCAAGCATCCCCAGCTTTAGAAGACGCTGCAAAGAGTTACTTGCCTGGTCAGAAACCTGAAACATTCAGGAATGACCATACGAGGCTGGTGAATAAGGCTGACATCGAAGTGAGGCAAAACTCTAAAAATAAATCTAAACTCCTCTGAACTCGAAAACTAATATAAAGTGTGCATTAACATTTTATTTTCTGATTTAATTTGCGTTTTAAAGGGGCCCTATTATTATTTCTGGGGTTTTCCCTTTCGTGTGTTGTATAGGTTTTTTTGTGCATGTTCTACATAACTACGTAATGCTCGCAGTTCTATTTGGTAGCACTCCAACACATTGTACGTGATAGGCTATGGGGCAGGACATCTCTAAGAGGTTGACCAATCACAACAGAGCCGGCCAGCTAAAAAAACATGCATAATAAATACAAAACATACAGTAATAGCTACTATTACTTTAACTACAAAACACAATTTGATTAACACATTAAGTCATTTTTTCGAATAATAAGACACCCACAAATTTGCAGGGAAAAAAGAGCTTGCCAAGCTACACTGACCTATACTCCCATGTCTGCTCATTCATGAACTCGCCCACAGTATTTATTGGCAGAATCCACAGGACAAAGAGCGGCCTTAAGGTCAAAGGCACACTCGTGCTACTGTAATGACCTGTAAAACTGCAACAACTGTGCAGCTGAATACTCATACCTTGAACTCTTCTAATACAGGTCCTCTTACTCTTCCTTCTTAAATCCCAAACCATTCAGACATCAAATGCAATAAGCATGTGAAACACGTGCGTGCAGAATGTACTCTGCTTCTTGAAAACATCATTTCAATGACGCAGGGGCAGCTAAAAGGAGACAAGGTACATGAGAGAAGTTCCCACATATATATGCACTCCTCGCTATATCTGCTGGACTAGAATATATTCAGCTGGTCTGGCAGAAGAGTGACAGTAAGCAGGCATGTGCAGTGCAGTGTGTATATCTTTTCTTCAAGTATGCCTTCAGCAACCCACACATTCAGCCCAACTTTTCTTAGTAGTCGTAGTTTGGCTCGGAGCTTCTAGAAGTGTCACAAAAACACCAAACATACTGCATACACAGAGATCAGCTGGTGTCATTCTGCTCCAAAATAGCGTTAGCTGTGCTCCAAGGTGCTTGTTGCGCACACTTGGAGACTTGCTGGTCCCATTTTGACCAGTGGACTGACACAATGGGCCACAGTACGCTTTTTGTTTCACAATTAAGCAAACACACAATCTTTCTTGGTAAACATACAGGAGAATGTACGTTATACGAAGAACAGTTTCTGTACATTGAATTATTGTCATGTCACAAGTGGCAAGCCATCCATCAGACACCAACATCACCAGTCAGGACCATTGATCTACCAATGTTTCCAGTCAGCAATAATCAGGTTGCCTTTCTACCTTCATTAAGCTACAGATCCAAACACACTGTCCCACTTCCTGAGGGTAACAGAAACTGATGTCAATGTGGGCAGAGAATACCAGAAGAATATCTGCCAACAGAAGCAAAGCTTGAAGGAAGTGCTGGCATAACCTGACTCATCAGACAAATGCATTGTTAAAACCAAGACAAATTATAATTTCATGTAAGAGGTTTATTTAACATGTGTTGTATTGATTTAAAAAAATCACTAGAATCAAGCGCTTGCAAGTTGTCCAAGAAAGATGATCTCACATAACAGCAGAAGCCAAAGTAATAAACAGATTTCCCCCAAATCTGAGCCCAACATGGATATCTCATTATTATGGGATGTGAGCCAGCTGTAACCCGCCCTTAATGCTGTTTTATTGTGCTGTCTTGAATAATATTTGTTTAATCCCATTACAAGTATGACATATTTCTGTCTCTTGCATCTTTTTATTTGAAAATGTCTTACCGGCTGTCCTGCATATGTGTGAAAATCAGGCTAGTGTTTACATTCCGTCTATATTTCAGTGGTTTTCCTGTGTTGTGTCGTTTAAGCATACTTTTTCTGTCTTTAATCATGAAACCATCTATTTGACTCAAATAGACTACATTGGGATCAGTGCTAGAGTGCAAGCATGCTACTGTCGCTTTGTTCACGCGTCATTGTCCTTTAAAACTGGTTATAATGCAAGTAGGATTTGGTGAAGCACACTTTGATCTATTTGAGCTGAGAATTAGCTGCAGTAGCTGCTGGTGTTGGCTCTGGAATTGTTGTCTAGTGTCAACACACTGTACCTAAACTTTTATTTCCCATGGTGACGTAGAATATAATACGTCTGGTCAATTCCAGTCAATTAAAATGAGTTTTGTTAACAAAAAAAACCTCCATTCTCCTCGTCTTCGTTTCACATCGTCCTCAGCAGAATATCTGTGGGATACTTCTTCCTTTTTGCCATGTCATAACTTTAATAACTTCCTTGTTATTTCTCCAAAAACACTAACATCAATTTCACGTGTATCAGAAATAAAACTCAGGGATTATTCCAGCATGTTTGATCTCCTTCATAGTGAAATCACCTACTTAGTCATCACCAAATGACTTCTACTGCCAGGCAGACCCCAGAGTCACTTTAGCAAGGAGACAGATGGCTGGGCCAGAAAATCATGTTTGTGCATTGCTCATACATGTTAAGCGGTTGGTAAGGGTTGGAAAATATATGTTTTGTTTTTGTATTTACAACCGTCAACCAGACATGGTGAGGGAAGTTATTTAAATCTAAACCAGTCCAGTGGCTGATAATATATGAAGGATTCAAAACTAAATCTACCAATGACGCAGAATTTATTTTACGTTGGTTTCTATACCCCTTTTCGCTTCAGACATGTTTCACTTGAGTATTACTGCAACAAATGTAAGATATATATCCAAAAGATGGATTTAAACAGACGTGGTGGTACCTATTCTCCAGATTTAGGCTGATCGCAAAGGAGTTCCAAACCGAAAAATATCTACATGGAGAAACAAATCTCACAAGTGCCTTCACAATGAAACAATGTAAACTTCAAATAAATCGCCTCTATGATAATACAGGAAATAGAGTGGATTTCATGACATTTAAAATCACCCTGAATAGTAAATAGTAAATGCTTACACTTTGTTTCCAGAAAACATGAACAAAATAAAAACTTAACCTATGAATTCCTTTCTGATAGATATTGAGAGGTATCACCGGTCCTTAGCCTCTATTCACAGCTTGTGCTTTTCCTGGATAGTAAAGATGTTCAACAAAGAACGTTAGATCCCTCGGAGGTAACCTCTACACAAATGCCTGAGGCTACAGAATAAATACGCACAGCCTTTTTACTCACTCGGCTTTTGATTTCTTTGATTGTCTTCAGTCTCCACTGCACCCCTCGAAAGGCTTCTGAGCTTTAACTGAAGGACTTTGATGCTGCGGGCTTAACTTAATTGTTTTGTTCACTTCAGAAAAATCATTAAGTGAGTGTGTGCGTGAGTGGACAAGCCATCTTTACAGCCAAAGGAACCTGGGGAATAATCTCAAATTGGTCCATAGACATTGAGTAGAACTCCCAGGCTTCTTGGCACCTGTGCAGATGGGAGACCATACAATATCAGTAATGTCAGCACCTCACCTAGGTGAGAGCTCGAGAAAGTCAAGCAGAAGGCTCCATAATAAAACTCATACTAACACGTTGTCAAAAGAAGGTAAGAAAAATGTTGTGACCAGGTAGGGCAGCCATGACATCGTTCGAGATCTTTGAATGCGTTGACTAAGTATACACAGATAATTATGTAGAATAGCTGTTAAAAAGAAAATGTCATACAACATAAATATCACTATTAGTTTATGACTGTTGTCCAAATGTTTTATAGAAATGTCATTAATTGACAATTATTGCCGAATCCGATGCATGCTTGAAATGCTGTCATTACTAAAGGACATTTTACATGTTTCTCTTTTTTTTATATCACACATCTAACATACATCTAGTGTAAGTACATACCTTACTAGGTTAAGCAACCATCGAATCAAGCGGTTCTGTATGAATAATCATTTTAAAATCACAATATTTTCGGGCAAATTTCAAATTCAGTGTTGGTAATAATCAGATGATTATGTAAAAAAAAAATCATCTTTACCAATTATTTTCATGTGTAGCACATGTAGGAGGAGCCTCTGTTCTCCCCTCAGCTCTGGTAGTATTGTAGTGGACGGTGCTGCAGACTAGCCTGTGTTTGACATCAGAGATACATCGTGTGGATTGTCCCCTTCCATCAGCCTCAGACACCTTACCAGCTCCCAATCCATCTTTCCCATTCCGTTCTAATAGGCAATATGTCTGTCCCAACGATCTTCACCCTTGTGATGGGCAGCTAATTAATCACAATTGTGAAGTGCTGTTTCTTAAAATTCCTTCACCTTCCCCTCCTTTGTCCATTTGTTGGGTTTCTCTGTGGACGGCAACATCTCTGTCAGTTAAATATTTCAATACATTTGTAATGATATGCCATGACATTTTGTGCAACAATTTGTGATTCCCTGGGGAACAATACTATTAAGTTCCTTACATTTTTCATCATCAGGTGACACCAATCAGTCCATAATCTGTTCTTGGACAGTTCTTCGGATTACATGTGTGCAGATATGAGGTTACACATATGGTAATTACATCCACAACTAGAGGAGGGAGGCAAACAGTGTGCACTCCTTTATTTCAGGACAGGATACGTCAAATATCACACCTACTTTTTGGCATTTATTTGAAAAAACATTCTACATTACACAGTGTTGTATCTATATGCAAGGATATATTTCATCCAATTCATTATTATTTATGTGTGATTGCACAGGCAATGACGCTTTAAATGTGGAAGTAATATCTATCTGATAGACATTTCTTAAAAACCTCAAACTAAGACCCAGCAGCATGGTGTTTGTGATGTATATGAAAGTGACACAGGACAGACAGCCAGTGAAAGAAAACGAGAGGTAGAGCATGCAAAATAGAGAAAGTGATAGAGGCGGGCAGAGGGAGGGAGGAAAAAGATGGGCAGATGAAATTACACCTGCAGGTCTGTTAGCTTTAGCAGCCAGAGTCGAGCAGTGTGGTGTCCCATAACATACCCCAAGGGTCCGTGAGGGATAAAGAGTGAGTAAACTTCACATATCAAAGTTTCTTTTCTCTCACACTCCTGTTATTGCTCCTGTGCCTCTCCTTGACAGCTCTGTGATTCATTTCCTCCTGCCTGAAAGGCGGGAAATGAATAGAAAGCTTGGATATTGTCAGCCTCTAAATGGGAAAGCAGGTGCTCTGGAGACACAATGCAGGTGTAGGTGAGAATGGCGAGTTGAGTTTAAAATGCCACTCAGCCCCACTACACCGCATAGCAGCACCTGTCTCACACGGCAGAAGAGAAAATGGAGGAAGGGTTGATTGGGTGTATAACATTCACATCAGCCTGGTTTATGTTTGAGTGGGATATTCATCTCTTTGCTGTCAGACTGCAAGATACTGACACTTTGTTAAACACCTGCACTCTGGAATGAGAGGCTATTTTCACATTTGCATATAACAAAAAAGAAAAAGAGTACAAGTGACCTGAAAGTTGAACCTCTTTTGATAAAAAACGAGCTGGCAGCTGGTCAAGTGTTTTGCCTGCAAGAGAAATCTGTTGAGATCTTCAGGAGTGCATGTGGGCTGAGCATACCCACAACACCTTTGATGTTGTTGTTTAGCACTTACTTAGATGGGCTCAGTGCAGCAAACACACATTGTGTTTGCTCACACACTCACGCAGCAATTTCTCACAGTATTGGGAATACATACTTAACTGAAATCATCATTTATTTTATGTATTTTATTTTTATTATCATTATTATTACCTCCTTGAGTCTCTTAACCTGTTAAAATGTTATATTTTGTTGCTATGCTGCATGTATCTGTAAAGGTCTAAACATCTGATCTGAGGGGAATTTCTTGTTGTTTATTTTTAACTTGTGATGTGTGCCATTTTGTAAAGCACTTTGAGCTGCACACGTGCTGTATGAAAATTGCTATATAAATAAAGCCTATTACTAAAAGTAATGCACTACACCTGTCCTGTGTGAAACTAGTCTTTGTTATGTAACTTCTGTAGTTATTTTACACAAAACACAATATTTTCCTGAACCTAACCAAATAGTTTGTCATAATAAGATAAGTATTATAAGATCTGTGAGAATACGTTTCACATAGGGACTTGTATTTTAGGAGTCGAAGGTGTTCATAATCATCATAATGTGAAGTGCCCATTGCCATGTTTTAAACCAACCTGATCTCACCAGAATGCGTGACTCCACCACGACTCCTTAACACCACAATGCGTGGTGGAGTCACGAACTTTGTTACATTTGCGTGTCGGCACCACGCAAACAACCCCAATGTAAAGTTGCTTCTGGCCTGTGGGATGAAGCTGTCTCTGTGTCTGGTGGTTTTAGTCCGAATGCTGTGGTACCGCCTGCCAGACTGCAGCAGACAGAACCGTTTGTGGCTGGGGTGATGGGGGTCTTTTATAATCCTGAGGGCTTTCTTTAAGGTTAACCTGGTATTTTTACTCCACTACATTTATTTTAGTTACTTTACAGATTTGGATTAATGATGTGAAATATAAACAACCCTTAAATCAGACTTTAGTTACACCTGAATGAAATTCAGTGAAGGTGATTGTCAAGTGCCAACAATCAGGAGAGATATTTGATAGTTGGTGCTTGAGAAGACTAAATATTTATCTGCAGATCCGTTTAAAGCATAGTCATTACTCGTTATTCTCTAATAGTTCATTAAAGACTGTATATAATTGCTATTTTGCACATCCCTTTCAAGATTTCAAGATTTTCTAAGGTTTATTGACATATCATATACACAATAGCGTAGTTATGCAATGAATGACAAACTTGGGTCACAGGTTCATCAACAGTGCATTACAAGACATCTATCAATGTGTGTATACTTCCACCATTACACTGTCGTATTCTGCACATTTCTTTAAATAAAGCCTTATTAGTTAGCACATCCTCCTATCAGGCACTAAACTGTTTTACTCTAGATATCATTTGAGTATCTTCTTGATATTTTCTATTCTATATTTATATAATTGACCTTCTACTTTCCCACTATTTTGTATGTATTCTTAATATTTGAATGTTTTCATAAAATATAACACATTCAAAAGTGCGTTACAAAAATGAAAGACATTAAGAAAAAGGCATTTTAAACAGTTATTAAAAAGCAACACAATCTTCCTGCATTGCAATTACTCTAAACGTGTAATAACGTGCTTTAACCAGTAGGTGGTTTGGGTTAAAAGCATAGGTTAAAAGGCTGTCAAGTTTACAGTGTTAACAAAATAAAATATACTGCTGATTCCGGTTTAGTTTACGACGAATATTATTTTGTTATTGTTTTGATATTTGTAACACAAAAGCGATGGAAAAAACCCATAGCAACCAAAAAAAGATGGTCTTAACATGACCCAGTCGTCTAGTAGTTAATAAAAAACAATAATATCAAAACAAAATATTACTACTAACTTTATTGTGAAATTAAAACAGAACGGTAAAAGAATAGTTTCCGGTCTATTCTGATGCCCGATCTCTGTAGATAAATAAAGAACTACGACAGATGTGTAATATTTAATGCAGCCAAACCATTTATTACAATGCATTCATGTGATGACTATCAAAGAGTAAAGCAAGCACTGCTGAATAAAGTATGATTTTCTCTTTTACGAAACGTTTTTTTTCATATGGAATGCAGTTGGAGGTCAACCAATCAAAGAGCTTGAGGGCTGATCACGGGGTTCATGGTGTAGTCCCAAACGATAGCTGAGGATTCTGGGTAGTGTAGTGTCTTCTGCCGTCCAAAAACTCCGAAAAAATATTTGTTTCTCCGAATCGAAGGGGGAAAATACAAAAGCATTGCACACAATTCAAACCAATCAATGTTGTGTAATTTAACAAGGACAATTTGGTGTTTTTTAGTCGATGAGTAGTGCAGATATCACTGTAAAATCAATCGACAATAAGGAGAATAGGCTACTTACTTCCGGGTGTAAAATTCTCCGTTATCCAATGGGAATGGACGCTCGTAATACAAGACATGATCATTATCTTTTAAATAACGTTAACTAAAGGGAACAATCTATTTGACACAGCTGAAGCTCTGGCCTTCCTTAAAAACAAACTAATTTAATAAAAATCACAGTTGCATTACACACAATACACTGTTTTTTGAGAACACAAATTCGTAACTAATGTAATTTTTACATTCTGACGAAAAATAAAAATAATTATGAATACAAATAAAATAAAAGAAGCCTCCCGTGAGTTACTACACGCTATAAAGTAGATTTAAAAAACGTTGTATAGAATAAAAGCTCACTGCGGGACGTTGTAGAAATGCGTGTGTGCACCACGACAAAGGAGCCTCATTCACTTTACATTGGGGTTGTTTGCGTGGTGCCGACACGCAAATGTAACAAAGTTCGTGACTCCACCACGCATTGTGGTGTTAAGGAGTCGTGGTGGAGTCACGCATTCTGGTGAGATCAGGTTGTTTTAAACAGTACCAATAATGAATGGAAATATATATGAATATGTATGAAGATAAATTATCTCTCCTATTTTAAGTTACACTTGTTAAAGGTGATGTAGCCTTTACTGTACTAACCATACATTTTGGAAAAATATCACAATGTTTTAAACAAAAAAGTTACAATTGAATACAATTTGACCATCACTGTTAAGTGGGGTAGGTCATTTTGGAGAGTGCGCAAGAATTTAAAAATACACAGCCGGAAAAAACCTGCCACTTCCTTATAGAGCCCCTCCTCCAACACACACGAACGTGCACATGACCAATGAGGGCACGAGATAAGTTTGTGTACAGATGGAAGGCTGACAGGCAGGTAGGCCATCCAGTTATTTTAGCCGGGCCGGCTAACATGATTGGTCGTGCTTTTTACAGTACTACGGCTTCCACAGATGACATTTTTGTATGGATTTTTTGTCAAAGCACTTAAGATATTCATTGCTATCGGGATGTTAAGAGCATTCCATGGAATATAACAAAAAGTGCATCTCGAGCCGGTTTCTCAAACTTACATACCCCACCTTTAAGCAACTGAATTTAATGAAATAGCCTGTTAGCTTGTTTGCTAATTCGACAGGAAATTAGCTTTTAATGTTAACTTCCTTAGCATTCAGTTTGTCACAAAACTGCCGCAACAAATGTATTGTTCAACATAATACATGAGGCAAAATCTAGACCGAAAAACCAAATAAATGATAGTAAGGGTTCTACAAACCTATTTGAGCGTTCATCATCATGCATGGTCAGTTACTGTAGATGAACCTTCAATGTATTAACAGCTAAAGGCTTCTATTCTGGATACAGGATACAGAGCCTACTAGAAGTCATTAAGCCCTGTGTTGTTTCTGAGTGGGGTCATCATTTATGAAGCTTCTCTCAATTAGCCTACGACTGACAGATCATCCGGTTTAACATGTGAACATCAAGGAAAACACGGAAGAGATATGGATGCATGCGCTCAAGCTTTGTTAAAATAATAGATTTGATGTGACTTACATTTCTCCATACATTTTCATTAGACTGAGCGTATGGCTACACAGTGCTATGATGAGAGTAATATTTCCAGACAGGCACGAAGCAACCAGAATCTGAACCAAGAGCAGCTCTACAGGATTGTGATCCAGACAGGGTGGATGATGCCGTTTGTGTTCAGCCGGTTCAGCACAGTCTCTGACCTTCTCTCCACACGTGTGCTCCATGGGGCATCACTCTTGTTTGTGATGGTATTGGTCTTACTGGGGCGTGCTGCTCAGCGTGGCTGTGCCTGAGGTGGCTACCTGCTGGGATTTGGACTCTTCCAGATGTGAGGGAGAGACATGAACGTTAGTTAAAATCAAATCCTCTTTTTCTTTATATTCCTCCAATGGTCCAGCCCTGAAAGATGAGAGCACTGTTGTTTCTTTGCATGTCTCGCCGGATTTGCGTGATGCTGGGGAATTCAAATTCAGACTCAGCTAAGTTGATGAATGCATATGTTTGCATGGAGTGGTTATAAATAGGGCTGGGCACATGACTGTTATGAAAATAATGTTTTAAATGGGGAAGGGGAATATACAAGCCATATTTCCTGTTTAAAATACAATTCAGCACTCATTATATGCCCATTTGGGTATGTAGAATTCTGTAGTTAAAATGGGAAATGTGTAATGGAAGGCACATTTTCCTTTCAGATGTCCAAAAACGTGAGCCTATAGAGGACAACCTCTTTTGTGTTATCTTAAACAAAACCTGCGTTAATGTTTAAAAATAGCTATGTGGTGAGAAAAAGAGTTATAATGTACAAAACATGTGTGTGATCAGAATTAATCATACAAATCTAAATGTCTAGGAGTAAAAATAATGTTTTAACCCACAAGGAAAACATATCCATCCCCTGACACATTGTTTAGCAGAAATAAGGATTGCAAACTTGTTTATATATTACAGTTATACGTCTTACAATCTAACTGTACGATGATTGATTTCCGGAGGGATTGTTAAATGTCTCATGGCTGTGATGAAGACAGAAATGAATTGAATGATTTATTGAAATGGGAGCTCTGTTCGAAACAATACACTGAGAGATGGAGTTCAGCGAAAGAGCATGCAGTGAATGGATGCAGCAAGCATGACAAAAGGTGTGTGTAATGATGTCGTTCTCAATTACTAACCCTTTTCACCCTCGGGTGTCATGGACGAGATTTCACCCTGAACAAAAAGACTCAAGTGGGCTACATCAATCAAACGATGCATCATTGCACTGAACTGAGATTACTGCAGCTGCTTACTGTGCCATCAATATACTGTATGTTTGTCCATTTTGTTATTCAATAACATTTGTATTTTATACAGTATAAAGTGCATTGCTGTACTTTCAATACTTTTAAACTACTGCATTGCACTGCGGGAGAGAGCGCGCATTATTGTTTGTGACAATCTTTATTACAAGAAGGTCTTGTGTGCCAGAACCTGCTGCTGCAGAGCCAGGCCGACGCTAGATTTAAAAGCTTTCATGCCGCGATGCTGAATCAAACTTTGCATGCATGCCATCCTCAATCTGCGCCCCTTCAAACAATCTAAGAGTGGGTAATTAGTCACACATTGCAGTCATCTCCTTTGGAGTAGGACACACTGAACACACGAGGCCAAAGTCAGGATTAACGCATATGGACAAAGTTTCCCACAAAAAGGAAGGACAATTATGACAGCATAAATCTCACAGCAAGTCCCCATGGTCGTCATCTCGTGTCTCAGACTTTTTCTCAACGCTTTTGCTTTTGCTGCAGCTGCTGCTGCTGCTTTGCGACAACCAAGCCACCTGTCAATTACTGTAACACACCTGCAGGAAAATGACAGAATATCCAGTACATAGACTACTAAAAAAAAGTCATTCTGTTTTAACCAGGATTCATGATGATGTGAATTTATGACAATCCTCTGAAGAAAAGAGATCAAGATCTGTGCTTCCAGTGCCACAGAGTCAGAAGAGTCAAGTAGCCCCCTGTAGACAAGCCATATGGCCTAGGAAGAGTTTCATGGGTGGCAAAAAGCACCATGCCAGTCCCTCTGCTGATTTCTCATTATCGAGGAATAAATAGAACAAGATTACAAAACAGTGGCCCTGTTGTGTCATACTCATTCTGACTTCGGCATCAGACAGATGGTACAAACTAAATGGCAAGATTTGAATAGTTGGGAAACTGGGCAGCAGCACTAAACACAACAAACAAACTGTGATGAAGAGAGAATTCAATTCTTGTCCATTTCTCCACATTTTGTGAATAATACCATCATTTTCTTTCCTTGACACCTGCTTTGTCTTGCATTACCAGGTGCCACTTTTAACAGACATCCCAATGACTGCACTAGTTCCTGCATTATTATTGTCTGTGCAAGACGAGTGTATGGCAGTGGCGTGGGAGGCTGTAGGGGAGTCACAGGAAACAGCCGGTGCCAGGTCTCCTTCTGACGGGCAGGCGAGGCAGACAAGCACAGGATGCAAAAAGCTAAGGCAGATAGGCGACCTGTAAATATAGCACAGCAGCTCAGAAGCTTCGGTTTCCATTAAATAGCCATGTATTTCGCAACTCCTGGCTTTATTGCACCGTTGCTTCGGGTGTGGGAGCCCAGGAGGCTCTTCAACATTATTAGCAGCTCGTAGTGCATAATCCCACAGCAGATTCTCGTCTATCTTCAGACCAGACTGAGATATATAGAGAGAGATGAGGAGAGAGCACAGGGGGTTTGTTGGAGAGCAGATGAGGAGGGAGGGTCGGTGGCGGTTGCCAGTCTTTCTGAGTTCAAGTCATTGACGCAAAAGGACAGAAAGGGAGGCAGACATCCATTTGAAGAGCCTCCGTCTTTCTCTACATGGTGTCAAGCTATTTCATTAACAGACACCAGATGGTGGCCTGTCTCCAGAGGTCCCATGTGTCTCACTCAGTCATGAGGCCAGACACTGAGCCAGTGCCCTCCTCTGCCATTCCTTTAGAAGGGGATGAAGCCCCCTCGTTCGGTCTCCCTCATGCCTCGGCCTGGTTCGACTCCTCATGCTGCCGGACACTCAGGTGCTGTTTATTACCAGAAACACTGAGACAGGGTGAAAAGAAGCCAATAGGCAATTTTTCAGAAACAAATAAATAACTCTTGTTCATCAGAGAAAAACGGAGTTTGATAACCAATAAATTGTCCATCTTTATGTAAGAAAAGGAAAACAATGGCTGTAATTCAACATGTTTTGCACTTTGAATCTGGAATTGCCAGACAGTGACCAGACAATGACTCATCATTATTTACGCAATATGGGAGACAGAGCAAAACAAATATATAAATATTGAAACATATTGGTCTCTGGATTAAGGAGGTGCTTCATCACAAACAGAAACTCAGAGATTTGAAGGAAGGCATTTTAGCAAGGTGAAATAACAGCCATCTAGCAAACCACAGCAGAATGCATAATATCTTACAAAGCTGGAGTTACAAAGACATGTTGAGGCTTTTTCTTTGTTCCATTTATAGTGTGAACTATCTCATTTCATTTAATTTCAAACCTTTATTTATACAGATAAATCCCATTGAGATCATTGATCTCCTTTTCAAGGGAGACCTGCTCAAGTAGTTCCACATGAAACATAAAAACATAAATAGAACAACAAAAGGACATCATCCAGCATCATTTACATAATTATCCACATAAACAGGTACCAATAGCTTCCAATTGACTAGCATCCAACCGAACTTTAAAAACATTTAGTGGCACCAGATTGTTCAGTTTCCATTTAATTTGCAGACTATTCCAAGACAGAGGAGCTGCGCATCTAAAAGCTGTCTTCCCTAAGACAGTCCTAGCAGTTGGCACATTTAATA
Organism: Pseudochaenichthys georgianus; assembly: GCF_902827115.2. Lineage (NCBI taxonomy): Eukaryota > Metazoa > Chordata > Actinopteri > Perciformes > Channichthyidae > Pseudochaenichthys > Pseudochaenichthys georgianus. The sequence continues at coordinate 13,425,535 of NC_047510.2, forward strand.
AAACCACAGCATTCGATCTCAGGCAGTAGCCAATTACAATTTTCCGTGAGATCAGGGAGCAGATATAAGATGGAAGTTTCCCTAGCATGGCTTTGTATATAAAAATGTACCAGTGACTGAGCCTCCGTACAGTTAGTGAAAGCAAACCAGCCCTTGCATACAGGGTACAGTGATGGGTTAATGCTTTACAGTTTGTCACAAATCTCAGTGCACTGTGATACGCAGCATCTAACTTGACCAGGCAATAGGCAGGTGCATGTGTTCCTCTCAAAGGCTTGATGAGGTTGGCAGTTGAATTAACGGCAGTGGACAAAAGTTTCTGGCCAGAGCACAACGTACACCTTACACTCACATTTCCCCCCTTATTTTCAACAAGTTCGAAGTAATGGGAATACCTCCATCCCTCGAATGTTAGCGTTGGCTGCGCCTGCTTCTCGCTTGCCGTTGCCATCACTGCTCTTCAGTCTTCATGCCAACACCAGCACGTCACGTAGCACGTACAGTGTGGAATGAGAGCTCGTGCCTAATGCGTAAGCACGCAGCTGAGTAGGCAGTGTCACTGTCACTCGTAAAAGTAACGTTGCGGAGAATTGAAGAAGAAACTACGTTACCAAATGTTTCGTAGTAACGCGTTACACTACGTTTACCCGAAAAAAGTAGTTACCTTACTTACACTTTGAGCTCTCAAAGAAAACACAGGAATGGTCAGAGAGTGCAACATCAGTCACCACAACCTTAGAGATATTCAGACCCTTTGAGATAATTAAGTCCAGAGTGTGCCCCTTATTGTGCGTGGGCTCCGTCACATGCTGAGTCAGTCCATAGCTATCAAGAACACAAAACTGTTTTGCCCCTCTGTCCTGGGGGTTGTCAACATGGATGTTAAAATCACCAACAATGACTAGACGGTCAAAGTCAATACACACTATAGACAGCAGTTCAGTAAAGTCATCAAAAAAGCTTGCACAGTATTTGGGTGGCCTATAGATATTTAGGAACAGAGCTCGAGAGGAGCATTTCAGCTGAAGGGCCACATATTCAAAAGAATCAAAGTTTCCATACGATGTCTTCCTGCATTGAAGGGAATCATTGAACAGAATAGCAACTCCACCCCCTTTCTTATGCATTCTTTCCTGACTCATTGTTGGGAGGGGTTGATTCGATAAGAACAGCCGCACTGTTATTTTTTTCAATCCAAGTTTCTGTTAAAAACATAAAATCGAGATTGTGCTCAGTGATAAAATCATTGATTAAAAATTGTTTTCCTGCCAAAGACCTGACATTTAATAAAGCTAGTTTAAGTTTGTTTCAAGTTATGTTTTTTGTAACAAGCTGTGGCTGACATGGAATCACTGCTAAATTAGATAAACTCACACAAACGTTTGAGCGCTTCCTGTTTCTAAGATGATTCACCGCTCTTAATCTATTACCTATCAACACAGATATCGGCAAAGCTATAGGCAGGCAGGGCCCCGGCATGTCCTGGAAAGAGTTGAGAGTGCCATACGCCCTTGAGCCTGGACCCATCACATATCAGTAAGAGTTTGTTGCATTTTGTACACACATCCTTATCAGGAGACGGGGGAGATGGTGCGGTGGTAAAGGATATGCTGCCAGGTGGTTGACGGGCAGTGGAGACTCCTCCACGTGTCGCATAGGTCTCCCATAATCAGAACATTCCTCAGGCGGATGCAGTGATAATTCTTCAGGGTTTTCTGCGCGATGTGTTGTGTCTTTCTCCTGTTTTGATTCCTCTTGCCGCTTGTCCTTGGCAGAGGGAACAGATTGATGACGCAGGCAGTTGAATATGTTAGAGATAGGGCCGGGACTTTAACGCGTTAATTAAGATTAATGAATTACACAAAAATTAACGCGTTAAAAAAATTAACGCATTTTAATCGCAATTATTTTTGCACAGTGGAACGTTTCTCACTGGATGAGTTTCAGGCGTACCGATTATACTGGAGCACCAACTAACGTTCATGACTTCAGCATGGGACTTCAAACAACAACAAACCACGGTGAACAATAGTCAAACATGAACGAACAAGCTGATGAGACCGCTTTGGTCGGCCCCGTGGATGGGAAATTTAGTTTTAAAAAACGGACGGATGGAAGCGTCGACAAGAGCACGGTTGTGTGCAAATTATGCAAAAAAGAATTTGCATATCACCGCAGCACATCAAGCCTAAAGTATCACCTAAATGCAAAGCATGTAGCAGCTAGCGTGGACGTTAGCCCGACTCCGAGTGCAAGGAACCACACCCTGACCCAACCCACACTCAACCAGATGACTGGTTTCAGGGCCAGGATAAGTAAGTCCACGTCTGAGAAAATAACCAACTCCCTGGCTCACTGGATTGCACTGGGCTCGACATTAAGGATGGCCCGATGGCCCGGGGCCATCTAGTATTTAGGTCGGGCAATGAAGCCTCACCTGCTGGTTGCCCGATCGGGCAATCTATTATGCCAGTATCATGCAGCTCGCGGATCCAGTAATGAGTGACCCGACAGTAAAACTAAACATATCTATAACTAGTTTAGGTAGTTTGAGAGGTAATTAAAATAGCTACGTGTGATATACTAACCTGAAGTGTGTGTTTTGTTCCGCTCACCGCTGCATGTGATCATGCAGAGCTGCGTGTCGAGTCTCGACTCGTCAGCAGCAGCTGATCTCTCTCTCCCGTCAGATTAGACTTCACTCGCGTTTATGTCCATATCGATCAGATCCAGCTAGTTCTAGCTAATGATATGACTACCTGCGTATTAAAAGACAACTACACAATAAGTGTCGCTATGCAACTGGATGAGGCCACAAAGTATAGCGCAGCATTATGCATTTGTTTACATGCCGACCGGAACCCCGAGGCATTACCAACAGATCAACGCACAATCAACCCATCCAGGACATCTCTTTCTCCACATTAAGTGTTAGACATTAGAGTTGACTATTCTTGTCTGTCACATACTCTTCTTGTCTGTCACATAAGTGGCGCAACTGAAGCGGTATTGCTCTAAAGGGAAATTATTTTGACCGAAGATATTTAGATTTGCCGGCTAACGGGAACTCTGACGTGTGCTTCGCGGATGCGCTCGGCTCCTCTCGACTGCTGCTCGGGTCTGCTCGGTCAGCTTCCGGATGAGGAGGCATTCGTTCGACCAACTTACAGTAGTTAACATTACAAACATTTTTAACAGGGGCCATAATAGTGTAAATAATGTTTGTTTTGGCAGTTATAACTGAATGTAATGTTTTCTACTTTTTTCCATCTGGGAAGGCATTTGCCTTCATCAGATGGAAAGTGTTTTGACCAACAACTTAAAGGAATGGTATGCTCATGACACTCATTTTTAAATAATTATCATCCGATAAAACAGACCAGTCTCTGCCAGTCTTTTTTTTTTTTTTTTTAATCCGATGACATTATCAGTGATTTTAAACTGATTATATACTGAAATAACATCAACACTGTGGGCGCCGCCATTTTCCGGACGTGACGTAAACCATGCGTTTGGTTTTCGAAGACACGTTGATCTCCATGTTATTTACTGTAGTATCTCTATTCAAATATGCCTCACTGTATCGCAAAAATATTGCCACAATTCTGATAGGAACAATCCACGGAATGCTCGGTTCCATCTGTTGCCAAAAGGTAAGCGTAAGAAGTACATTCGGAGGCAGTGGCTAGCGAAATGTGGCCGGCCCGAACCGAAAGATTCACAGGCTCATGTATGCAGCGAACATTTCAAATTTCCGGACGACTACTCTGAGAGTATGATCAAACATAACATGGGATTTATGGAACAACCATTACTTAATGGAGATGCAGTACCATCGGTCTTTCTGGTGTAATCACCGACCAGGACACCAGTTCGGCCAGTTGAGAAATCGCCCTCTGCAAGTGTGAAGCGACGGAGGAGCAGAAGTAGTGCTCGGAGTAAGAATAAGGTATGTTATAGCGCATTTCCATTGCAGCGGCTAGCCCCGTTTTAACGTCCTTTAGCATCCAGGCCAGGACAGTTTTTGGTGGCCTTTCCATATAGCGTAGTACCGGCTAGTGTGTATTTCCCCCCAGTTTTTTCCGGCCCCATAAAATCGTGATTCTATGGCCAGGGACAACGAAGCTGAGTATGCAAAACTAGAGAGGGAATCGCTAGCAAGGGTGGTACTACATGCATACATATAGTATCTTATATCATCTTCCCATTATACACACATGCATTTCCAAACATTTGGACTACCTATGTTGCAAATGTATTATCTTTTCAATTTACACACGGCATCTATTGCACGTCTGTCCATCCTGGGAGAGGGATCCCTCCTCTGTTGCTCTCCCTGAGGTTTCTCCCATGTTCCCTTTAAACTGTGGGTTTTCTTCGGAAGTTTTTCCTTGTACGATGTGAGGGTCTTAGGACAGAGGGTGTCGTATTGTCATACTGATATGTATGGCTGAATTCCCCCATCCAATCTCTTCACATTGGTCAAAACTTTTTCCTCTGCTGACGAGTCCGAACTCAAATACCCTGCCATGTTTCCGTGTGTTGACAAAGTGAACGCATGGATGACGTTACGACCATCACGTGACTACTGAACATGGCAAAAATGGCGGCGGCCAGACGGAATATAAAGGTTTTGATAAAAAAGAGCTATAAAATCATTATTTACTGGGGAATATCGCTGATTTCTTCAGGGTATGGTTTAAACATAATGTTTCACTAAATACTGAAGTTTTGATTAATTATCTAATGAGTGGACCATTCCTTTAAGTATTTCTTATAGCTATGCAGGGCATGCAAGCGAGCAAACACAAACAAGAACAAACAAACAAGTGAAATGAAGAATAAAATTGAAAGTGTACAATATAATATTGTGGTGTTTCATCTTATAATTCAGTCTAGAGAATGCACCAGACAGCATCTAAGACCTGCAAAAATCAAAATGTTCTAGGGGGACGGAGGCCCCCCAAACCCTTCGTGCCATTTCGTCCGTGTGCATTTTTCAGGGCAATCTCTATTGGGCTCAGGGCCATCTGTAAATTAGCTTAGATGGCCCACAGGACCATCTCCCAAAATCCTTAATGTCATGCACTTGGACTGTAGACCACTTGGAGTAAAATCCATGTGAAAATTGCTTCTCACTGTTCTCAGGTGAAATATGTATATTTGATTAAAAATGCGATTAATTTCGATTAATTAATTACAAAGCCTCTAATTAATTAGATTAATTTTTTTAATCGAGTCCCGGCTCTAGTTAGAGATAAACAATTTCACTCCTGACTTGTTCAGGCAAACTCCATTTGCCTTGAAAATATGTCTGCGATCCCAGAAAAAGTTAAAATTGTCAATACAATGGACAGAATGGTCAGTACAGACAGTTGAAAGCCAGGTGTTCAGTGCAAACAATCTGCTGAATCTCTCCACTCCTCTTCTGACTGGCGGTAGAGGGCCACTGATGAACACCTAGAGCTGCATTTAGAGAGCTGGCAGTTTCCAACAAACATTTAAAGTCTTCTTTCAGCACTTCTGACTCTTGTTTCACAACATAATTTGTTCCAATGTGCAGTACCACATTCTACACAGTCGGATGTTCAGCCCCAATATGCAGGATCTTCTCAGACAAGTCATAGACCACATCCTTGGGAAAACAGAGTACTTTGGTGTTGTTCTTATTACACAGACCTTTTACATCTCTTACAGCAGAGTCACCCACAATCAGAGTTTCAGGCCCAGTCGTTAGCTTTCCCTCTAGCCTTTTACTTTTGGAGTAGCTATTGGTCCTTACCCTGCTGTGTGAAGAGGACAGGTTATCCAGGTCATCAAAAAGGGATCTCCGGTTCTCGGTCAGCGGAGCGTATCTGTTCTGGATTGGCACACTTGGTGGTTTAGGAGGATTGTTTGTAATTCTCCCTTTAGCAGCTGTCCACTGCTGTTTCCTAGTATGAATAGGGGTTGAAGAGGCGCTCTTCCTGGGTGATAACAATGCAGGCCAGCCGGTCGCATCACAGATTTCAGAGCTCTGGGCTCTGCCTGTTATCCATCCTCTGCCTGTTATCCGTCCTCCCAAATCCCATGGAAATGATTTACTCTTAGGCTTTGCACCCAGAGAGTTCCAGGGAGGACTACCACTTGTAGATTTATTACCCAGTACACAGCCCTCCTGTTCCTTGGAATCCTTGTAGCTGCTAACTAGCTGTGAGTTAGCATACCCTTCTCCATTATTTTGCAACACTGGTAAAGTGGTGTCATTCCCAAAACATAGTCCATTCACTTCCACGTTAACTTCCAACCGTTGCATTTTCATTTCCAACACAGCTGTATAAGTTTGTGGAAGTCATCTGTAGAGAACGGAGGCATTTTGCTACCAACTAGCTTAAGCTGCATAGCATGCAGTAGCCTACCAGGCTTTAGCTGTTGCTAGGCCACGCTACTGTAAGACTGAGGTCGTAGTAAAAATGTTGAAATATGGCTGAAACCCTCCGTCTATTTACGAAGATGAACTGTCCCAGTGATAAGTTAATGTCCAGGAGTTTTCAGAGAATAGAGTAGGAAAATCAGCATAAAAAGTAAGCAGAGGCAGGAGCAAGCAGAAAAGCGTCTGCACTGTAAGAAAGATAAGGCCACAGAGCTTATTTGGCAGACTATGTTGAGACTACTCCTCTTCACACAAAGTCTCACAAGAACTTCCCTATTCTGAGAACCGTTATACTATCTACATCTCAAGGACAGGTGTCTAATAACAATATGAGACCGTGTGAAGACAGATTTCTGAGCTTCCCGCCCTTTCCTGTATATAAGCTTTGCTATTTTATTACTATTGCGCACACTCCTGCAGACGATCCTATACTCTGTGAGACCTGTGTCTTTGAAGCTTCAAATAAATAACCAGAAAGACAACTCTGTCTGTTTCACCATTTATTGTTTGATCATTCTGACTCGTGTATCTCCACAGTATTGACTGGGTCTAAGATTTCCATAACACTGATGTTTAGACAGGTTGTCATTTGTACATAAAAACACCTTTACCTGTTCACTCACTAAGCGTTCAAGAACCTTAGCCAGAACTGACAACTTAGATTTTGGCCTATAGTTATTTAATAAGGTGGCCTCCCCTCCTTTTAGCAAAGGCAGGACATATGCTGACTTCCACAATTTTGGAATTGTGTTTGAGCTGAGGGAGAGGTTAAAAAGAGTAGTGACGGCCTGTCCACACAGCGGCGTGCGTTGAAACTTCCAACGCTTCTGCCCATTCACTTTGAATGGGGTGACGTCACTTTTAGCCAAACTGCATTTTGGGAAGCGACGTGGAGCGTTGCTGGCTTCAAAAGTTGAGCAATGTTCAACTTTTGACGCCTCGACGGAGGCGTCACCCAATGAAATCCCGTTTATGCAAATCTTCCAGTACAAGCGCTAGCCAATCAAACCGCGTGTATTCTGGGAGAGACTACGCAGGTCATTTCCTCATATTCCAAAAAATGGAGGGAAAATTCATTATAGCGGTAGTGAATCACCCGGTGCTGTATGATCAGTCTCTGTTCATCTACCGGGATACAAACCGGAGGAGCGAGGAATGGAGGGAGGTGGCAGAGACAGTGGATGAAACTGGTAGGTTTTCGCCTGTTTGGGGATTTTATATCCAGTTTACTTTGTTTTAACATTGCTATTGCTTTGTATGTCGGGGGCGGGAGATTCATGTGATTGGTTGATGGTCGCGTTGGTCGCAAAAAATCCCCAAGCTTCAGATACGCCCACCTCCAAGCTAGGGGTGTTGAAAATAATCGTTTTTACGATGCATTGCGATGCGGACGTGGACGATTCGGTCTCGATGCAGTGACGGAAGATAATCGGTTATAGAGTAGTAACGTTGCTTCCTGATTTTCCGGCCGCGGCTTTACTATAACGTTTTTTCTGTCACTTTAATATCAAATCGGTCGGTGACGCAGAGATCAGGGAACAGACGTGACAGTGGCACAGCAACACCGAACACGGAGCAGTCTGCTTTATCCACCAACACAAGAACACCAGTCCAGAACCAAAAGCAGAAGGACCCGCTCCGAATCACTCCGTGTCGCTGCGGCTCAGAGACACAGACAGGGATTTATGTTTTTCAAAAAGAATCGCGTTACAATCATGTCAGGTTTTTGGTGGATTTAATTAAGTCTTGGATTGCAGAGTATGAATGTCCTCTAGCAATTTTCAGACGATATATACGTGTGTAAAGTTTGTGAAGGCAGGAGGAAAAAAGCTTCCGCGATCACCGTCTCCTCTCCGTTCCTCCAAGCCCCGCCCCCTCCCTGAAAATAATGACTGACAGGCTGACAGTGACCCGAAAGAAACTTTATTATTCACTTAATCACTGAGATATAATGAAGCTAACTTAATCTCATACATGCATGGGATTTATGGAACAGTAAAACAGAGAATGTGAGTGTGCACCCACATGCAGTATTTTAGTTGTTATATGCTGTTGTAAATCCTCCTGTTGTCTGCTGTGTTCAGACTCAGGTCCTGTGTGTGAGGCCACATTCAGGACATTCAGTGTCCTTTCTTAACAGAAGACCGTGGCTAGAAGCTGCAGCTAGACTGCAGAAGCATTAGCTTTTTGTTTTTGAGGATGGAACAACTTCACACACGGAGGCTAGACCTATACAATTCATTTATTATGGTTTATAAATGAATGTCAAGACATTTATGTTATTGATTTCTGAAGCACTTTCTAAATAATAAAAAGAGAGTTCATATGTATTTACTGCATGTATGCGTTGATGAAAAATAAGCCATGTGCAGTAATATAGAAAATTGAGGATGCAACGCATTGGTATGAATCGTGATGCACCGTGATGCACCGGGATATCGAACCGAATCGAATCGTTGACAGGATAATCGTAATCGAATCGAATCGTGAGACCAGTGAAGATGCACAGCCCTAAGCGTCAACGCACGCCGCTGTGTGGGTGGGCCGTGAGAGGTGGAGCAATACAATCTGCAGCTATCTTTAAAAAGAAAGGTTCTACGTTGTCCGGAACAGCCGGTTTCTTAGGATCTAACTTGGTTAAAGCTTCACGAACAACATCAACAGTAAAAGGGGTAAAACCAAAAGGGTTTTCCAACACACGTTTTTCAGTCACATACTGTAGTGTTCACAGAAGCAGAGTTAGTGACATAATCAAATAGAGAACCACAGGACACAAAATGCTCATTAAAGCAATTTAGCATAGTAGCTCTGTCCGATATAGTGCCATATGCTGTGGTAATGCACGGAGGTAGCTCATTACGGATATCGCCGGTGGATAACGATTTAATGGCTTTCCAACATTTTCCAGGATTATTCAGATTCTTTGTGGTTACTGACAGATAGTACTTTGATTTAGCACTTTTGATATGTGAAGTGAAGCTATTTCTTAGCCGCCTAAAATGCAGCCATTCTACCTCTGAGCCTGATTTCCTAGCCTTTGCCCAGGCCTTGTTTCTCTCATGAAGGAGACTTTTTTTGTAAAGCACTTTGAATTGCCTTGTGTTGAAAGGTGCTATATAAATAAACTTGCCTTGGACAGATTAGCAGAAAACCAAGGATTGTCTCGTCCCTTTACTCTAAATTTACGCAGGGGTGCATGTCTATCAATGATCTCCATAAAACCAAGATAAAAATAAGACCATGCGGTTTCCACATCAGTACACAGATCAATTTTACCCCAATCAAAATCAAACAGATCATGAACAAAACCCTGCTCCACAAAATGTTTTTTGTCTCTCTTAATGATAATGCGAGGTTTAACCTTTGGGACCTTAGTGTCCCTAATTATGGCTATAACACAGTGATCACTTAGATCATTTGCAAATACTCCCACAGATAAGTATTTATAGGGAGCATTAGTTAAAATGAGGTCAATTAGGGAGGATTTATTAGGGGACTTAATGTTAGGGCGAGTAGGACTGTCAACAATCTGAGTAACATTCAGTGAGATACAAAGGTTTTTAAAATCCTCTGACACTGCAGTTAACCAGTCCCAGTTAAAATCTCCAAGTAGCACTATTTCCTTGTAGTCTAGTTGCTATAAAAGATTTGCTAGTGAAGACAAGGAGTCTTTTCCAGCTGAGGGGGGTCTGTAACAACTCACTACCATGACCTGTTGACCCTTTGTCACTTCTATATTTATGGCTAAAAATTCAAATTGCTTACTGATCGATTTGGAAACTAATGTGGTTACACTGAACTTATTCTTAACATAAATGGCAACGCCACCACCTTTATTAGGCCGGTCGGTACGATACACATTAAAACCATTTAAGGCAATGTCAGAGGCCAAAATAGATTTATTTAGCCATGTTTCTGATAAAACAATGACGTCAGCGTCAGTCGAGCTCGCCCAGATACGGACAAAATCTAGTTTACCTGACAGACTGCGCACATTCAAGTGGATGAAAACCCAACCCAGACCTAGCTTTAAAATCAGCAGGAGTAGCGATCTGACTATTACTACTGGGCGGACCAGGGTTTGGTTGTACATTTCCTGGCTGACAGTAATAACAAAACAAAAAACCAGGCATATTTTCCTCTTAAACAACACACATACATTGTCATCTAATTTAGAAACACCGGAAAAGTCTGCGAGAGTGTGATTTGAGCTTAAGAAGCAGTCCTGAAGAACCATCATCGCAGGAAAACAAAAAAGAGAAACATATTTTGTCAAGCAGATTGTCTGTGACAAGGCAACCGGTAATTGTTTGAGCAACACATCCGAACCTTTGCAGGGGAGGCCCACTGCGGGTGGCAGAACAGACCTGAATCCAGTAGACTTCTCAGAATGATTAGAGATCTTCTCATAGTCCAAAACAGTTAACAGGCACAGCAGAATCCCAATATGGGCCATTTTCCCAGACCAGCACACAGTATCCGCGATGTTCCTTGAGCAAAATCAGCACAGCAGCAAAGGACAGGCGAAAACAGCAGCGTGGAAGCTCTCCGGTCCCTCCGTGGTATCCCTGGGGTGAAAGCAGGCCTCTGCAACAGCAGAACCAGGACAGGTGGAAAGCAGGCCCCAGTGGTGGTAAAATCCTCCTCCGCACAGCAGCACAGCAGCACACGCCCGGTGGAAGCAGGCCAAGCCCGAAGCGTGGATCCACTCCGTCTCCGGGGTAAAAACCTCTCCAGTACAGCCGTATTCTACAGGTGGGAGCAGGCCTCCGTAGATCGCAGATCGCAGATCGCAGATCGCAGGCAGCAACAGGTGGAGCCGCTCCGTCTCTTCCCGACGAGCAGGCCTCCGTAAATCGCAGATCGCAGGCAGCAACAGGTAGAGCCGCTCCGTCTCTTCGCTCCGTCTCCGGAGGAAAAACACCTCAGTACAGCCGTACTCGACAGGTGGGAGTAGGCCTCCGCAGATCACTAAAACTACTACTTGTATAAGCAGGGATGGTTAAAAGTTTGTAAGCAGGAGAGCTAGATGCTAACAGATGCTAAATGCTAACAGATGCCAGATGCTAACAGGTAAGTGCGAGCCTGTAGAAATTGCGACTGCCTCCAATGACACTGCCTCCATCTAAACTTAGTGTGGTTAATGTAGTTTCTTTATTTGTTAATACTTGCTCTCATTTTGGGCAACATTCACGGCTAGTTTAGCAACTTTAGCAACTTTTTATGCCCGTAACTATGTATCTTATAGAGCATTCCCCCAAGTGTTAAACAAAGCACGGTTCACAAACGATACGTTTTTGGCCGTCAGGTGAAAATGTGTATGGCCCATTGCCATCTTAAACAGTACCTGTCAGGGTTTAGTGCTAGTATGCTGTATGCTGTTGTGTTTTAGTGTCTTGTCTATCGGTCTGTTGATAATTACTATACTCTCTCTCTCTCCAGGTGTCGGCACTTCCTGTCCGTGTGGCACCTGCTAGACTGATTGTTGTTCCCGCCCCTGATTGTGTCCACCTGTGTCCCATTACCTAATATGTATATTTAGTCCTTCTCTCCCTTTGTCTGGTGTTGGTTCGTTTTGTGTTATCGTTAGATCCATGCCTGTTTACCAGAGAACGATATTACAGTACCTAGTAGAACCTAGTGATTCCATGGGGAGTCCTAGTAGAACCTAGAAGTCATTGATAGCTTTGGTTTCTGTCCAATAAAGACTATTACCAAGCAACAGAATCGAGCATCTGAGTTCTTACGAGCCCATCGTATCAGAACGAACCAACCTAACAAGATGGACTCAGCCGATTCTACAACGCTAAAGACGGCCCTGCAGGTGCAGGGTAGAGTCCTTCATCAGCATGAGGAACAGCTGTCAGCTATTAACCAAGGGGTCCAGAGTTTGAATGTTCGTCAAGACAACCTTCAAGCTACTGTGTCAACGGAAATACACCTACTGGCTGAGAAGATGCGGGAAGTACTCACTCATCTCGTGGCAAATCCTGGTGTTCCTGCGGCACAGTTTTCCGGTCCAGCGGGGGTCGGGTCTGCTGATATTCCCGTTCAAGTCCCCGTACATTCGCCTACGATCCGCCTCGCTTCGCCAGAGAAATTCTCCGGAGAATCTGGAAACTGTCGTCCTTTCCTGGTGCAGTGCGATCTCCACTTCAAACACCAGCCCGCAGCATTTCCCACCGATCAAGCTAAGATAGCTTTTATTGTTTCTCATCTGACGGGGAGAGCGGAAGCCTGGGCAACAGCGGAGTGGTCCCGGAACTCGCCTGTTTGTCAGTCAGTAAGACTGTTTTTGGAGACCATGAGCAAGATTTTTGATCTGACATCACCCGGGAGAGAGGCAGCGAGAGCCCTGGTGAACATTAAGCAGCGGCAGAGGAGAGTGATGGATTACGCAATCGAGTTCCGTACTTTGGCAGCGGAGAGTGGGTGGAACTCAGCGGCTCTCTTTGATGCCTTCCTGCATGGATTATCGGATCCCATAAAGGATCAGTTGGCTCCATTACAGCTGCCTGAAGATGTGGACTCGCTCATCGCCATGGCTATCCGGGTTGATCAACGTCTAGCTGAAAGAGAGCGGGAGAAAAGAAGGAATACAGGATCCACTCCACCTTTCAGACAGGAATTACCGAGGGAATACAACGCTTGGCAGAGGAATTCCCAGTCTTCACCTCCAGAGCGACCAGCGCCCCCTATCGCCGCGGAGGAACCGATGCAGCTCGATAGAGCCAGACTCACTCCGGAGGAGCGTCAGCGCCGTCTACGGGAACGGCGATGCTTCTACTGCGGCCAGCAGGGTCATGTTTCGGCAGCCTGTTCAGTAAAAGATCGGGCTCATCAGCGGGAAGGAGGACGCTGGTGAGCCGAGTGACTTCCGTTGACTCTCCAGTCAGAAAATTAATGCAGGTACAAATCAAACTTGGTGATAATACTATGACTCAGGATGCATTAGTCGATTCTGGGGCTGATGAGAGTTTGTTAGACTGGGAGTTGGCTAAAAGTTTAAACTTAAAGGTCGTTCTTTTAGATCAACCCTTAGAGGCTAGTGCCTTGGACGGACGCCTTTTATGTACTATTACTCATCGCACGGAGCCCATGGTATTAGTCATAGATCAGGAACATAGTGAGCAAATAAGTTTTCATTTATTTAACTCTGCTCAACATCCTATCATTTTGGGGTACCCCTGGCTTGTTAAACACAACCCTCACATTGACTGGCAGACAGGAAAGGTTAAAGGGTGGGGAGTTGAGTGCTCTCGTTCATGTTTAAGTAAAACAGGGTTGAGTAAATTGCATGGATCTAGTAACTCTAAGCAGGGGTCAGGCAATAACACTGACACTTTTTCTAAGCCTTCTGACTTTCCTGATTTGGCTAAAATTCCGGCGTGTTATTTAGATATCAAGGAGGTGTTTAATAAAACACGAGCTACTTCTTTGCCACCCCATAGACCGTACGATTGCCCCATAGACCTTCTGTCAGGCTCTACTATTCCCAAGGGACGGTTGTACTCACTTTCTGGGCCAGAAAGGGAGGCCATGAAGGAATATATCGATTCTTCACTCAAAGCTGGTTTGATTCGGACATCTTCATCCCCAGCAGCGGCAGGTTTCTTTTTCGTGGGGAAAAAGGACGGGACATTGAGGCCCTGTATTGACTACAGTCCGCTAAATCAGATCATAGTTAAGAACAGATATCCCCTTCCACTCATCTCTACGGCATTCGAACTGTTACAGGGAGCTAAGATATTCACCAAGCTTGACTTAAGGAATGCTTATCACCTTGTGCGCATCCGGGAGGGCGATGAGTGGAAAACAGGTTTCAATACACCTACGGGACATTACGAATATTTGGTGATGCCTTTTGGACTTTGTAATGCACCTGCTGTTTTCCAAGCCCTCATTAATGATGTGTTAAGAGATTTTCTGAATGTTTTCTGTTTTGTGTATCTCGATGATATTCTCATCTTTTCTCCAGATGAGAAAACTCATGTTAACCATGTTCACCTTGTTCTTCAGAGACTCCTGGCTAACCATTTGTTTGTGAAGGCCGAAAAATGTGAGTTTCATGTCAACTCAGTGTCATTTTTGGGCTTTGTGATTTCCCCTAACAAAGTGGAAATGGACCCAGCTAAGGTCAGTGATGTGGCTAATTGGCCAACACCAGACAATAGAAAGAAAGTTCAGCAATTTTTGGGGTTTGCTAACTTTTACAGACGTTTCATACGCAATTTCAGTGCTATTGCCTCTCCTCTCCATGCCCTTACCTCTCCCCATGTTCAGTTTGTGTGGAATCCACAGGCAGAGAAATCTTTCCTGGAACTGAAGAGGAGGTTCACCACAGCTCCCATCCTGACGGTACCTGATCGCCACCGACAGTTTGTGGTGGAAGTGGACGCCTCCAACGACGGCGTTGGAGCTATACTGTCCCAGATATCAGCAGAGGACAACAAACTTCATCCATGTGCATATCTCTCCCGTAAGCTATCTTCTGCCGAGAGGAATTACGATGTGGGAAATCGGGAACTGTTGGCGGTGAAGATTGCTTTGGAGGAGTGGCGGCACTGGTTGGAGGGAGCGGAGCAGGATTTCCTGGTCTGGACGGATCACAAAAACCTGCAATACATCAGGAAGGTCAAACGCTTGAACTCTAGGCAGGCCAGATGGGCTTTGTTCTTTAATAGATTTAGGTTCACTCTGTCATATAGACCTGGTTCACAGAATGGAAAGCCTGATGCACTCTCCAGAATGTATGATCCTGAGCCATCCCCCAAGAGTCCAGACCCCATTCTGCGGCCAGACCGAGTGATAGGGAGTGTGACCTGGCCCATTGAAGCCAAGGTCAAACAGGCTAACAGCGGGAATCCTGTTCCTAAAGGGTGTCCTCAGAATCGCCTGTTTGTTCCAGGGACACTTCGTTCTAAGGTGATTCATTGGGCCCATACATCTGTTCTTTCATGCCATCCTGGAACCAAGAGGACCCTCTTTATGGTGAAACACAGATTCTGGTGGCCTGCTATGGGGAAAGATGTGGCAGAATATGTGGCAGCATGTCCTGTGTGTGCTAGGAACAAGACGTCTCGTCAAGCTGTGGCAGGTCTTCTCCGACCTCTGCCCATTCCCAACAGACCATGGTCGCACATTGCGTTGGACTTTGTGACAGGATTTCCACCTTCGGCAGGTTACACCACAGTACTCACAGTCATTGATCGTTTTTCCAAGATGGTACACCTCATCCCCATGTCCAAATTGCCTACGGCCAGAGAAACAGCACAGGCCATGTTGTCCCATGTTTTCCGTATCCATGGTTTCCCAAACGATGTCGTTTCAGACCGAGGCCCACAATTCGTTTCACGTTTCTGGAGGGAGTTTTGTCGCCTGATCCAAGCCACTGTGAGCCTGACGTCCGGATACCATCCCCAGTCAAACGGCCAAGCGGAGAGGATGAACCAAGAAATGGAGACCTGTTTGAGATGCCTGGTGTCCCAGAAACCTACCACCTGGAGCAAACATCTGATTTGGGTTGAGTATGCACACAACACCTTACCCACATCAGCCACCGGAATCTCTCCTTTCCAATGTGTCCATGGATACCAGCCTCCATTGTTCCCGGAGCTCGAGCAGGAAGTTATCGTACCATCAGCACATGCTCTGGTTCGCCGCTGTCGCCGGGTATGGAAGGGAGTTCGCCAGATGCTGCAGAGAAGTGCGACCGGCATGAAGAGGTTGGCTGACCTAGATACAAGGTCGGTCAACGAGTGTGGTTGTCCACCAAAGATCTTCCTCTGCACGTCCCCTCCAGGAAACTGGCTCCTCGGTTCGTTGGTCCATATCCCATTTCAAAAATTATTAATCCTGTTGCTGTTCGCCTATGTCTCCCAAAGTCCCTCAAGGTCCACCCCACGTTCCATGTCAGCAAGCTGAAACCAGTTTTAGAGAGCAGACTGGTTCCCCCCTCCACACCACCTCCACCTCCCCGGGTCATCGACGGAGGTATCGTCTATACAGTCAAAAAGATTCTGTCAGAAAGAAAGCGGGGTAGAGGGAGACAGTTCCTGGTCGACTGGGTAGGGTATGGAATAGAGGAAAGATGCTGGATCCCGGGCAGCTTCATTGTCGACAAGTCCCTTATCACAGATTTTGACAGATTACGGTCTCACTATTCAGGGACGTCTGGAGCCGTCCGTAAAAGGGGGGGTACTGTCAGGGTTTAGTGCTAGTATGCTGTATGCTGTTGTGTTTTAGTGTCTTGTCTATCGGTCTGTTGATAATTACTATACTCTCTCTCTCTCCAGGTGTCGGCACTTCCTGTCCGTGTGGCACCTGCTAGACTGATTGTTGTTCCCGCCCCTGATTGTGTCCACCTGTGTCCCATTACCTAATATGTATATTTAGTCCTTCTCTCCCTTTGTCTGGTGTTGGTTCGTTTTGTGTTATCGTTAGATCCATGCCTGTTTACCAGAGAACGATATTACAGTACCTAGTAGAACCTAGTGATTCCATGGGGAGTCCTAGTAGAACCTAGAAGTCATTGATAGCTTTGGTTTCTGTCCAATAAAGACTATTACCAAGCAACAGAATCGAGCATCTGAGTTCTTACGAGCCCAGCGTATCAGTACCAATAATGCATGGTGAAATACATATTAATGTGTATGAAGACAAACGATCTCTCCTATTTTAAGTTAATTTCGTCAAAGGACATGTAAGTGTAGGTGATGTTCACCATACATTTTGTAAAAATCACAAAGTTTTAAACTAAAAAGTTAGTTGACCATCACTGTTAAGCAACTGAATTTGATGAAATAGCCTGTTACCTTGTTTTTTTATTCGACAGGAGGAGCTTTTAATATTAACTTCCTTAGCCATACAGCATTCAGTCTTTCACAAAACTCCCGTATATGCGTATTTTTAAACATATATGAGGTGACCTGACTAGACTTCAGGAATGGGCTAACACTTGGGGAATGTGCTTTAATGCTAGTAAGTGCTACGTCCTACGAACAAGCAGATCAACAAACCCGCACATTAAAAACTATACTCTATGTGGCCAAATTGTAACACAGGCAAACCGTTCGCTCGGCTTCCTATGCCGGAACCTGCGACGATGTCCCCAGAAACTGAAGGAGACAGCTTTTGTGGCCCTAGTACGTTCTAAACTAGAGTACGCCAGCTCGGTCTGGGACCCCTACACTGATAAAGACAGTGATGCCTTGGAATCAGTACAAAGAAGAGGTGCAAGATTCATTTTTGGAGATTATGAATGGGACAGCAGTGTCACAGAAATGCTCAAGCGGTTGAACTGGGTGGAATTAAGTGAAAGGCGGCGATTGGCTCGTTTGGTTCTCTTCTTCAAGATTGTCCATAACATCTCAGCCATTGATGCATCAATGTACCTAGAGCCAGTTAGAAGAAGTGCAACCCGCAAAGCCAACTCTTTGAACTTCGAGCGAATTTTCGCAACTAGTGACACTCTTAAATACTCCTTCTTTCCGAGAACAATCAGAGAGTGGAACTTGCTACCAGAAGAAGCTGTCATTGCAGAAACCGTGGAGTGCTTCCAGCACATTTTAAGAGACATTTAGCGGGGATCATCCATCCCCCACTGAGCGTGATACCTCTGGGTTCTGCTCAGTATTAATCCAGATCCAGAGACAAAATCTACACCAAAAATAAAAATAAATAAAAAGAATGGGGTTCTTCAAACATAATCGGGATCAGGGTTCCCATAGAAATGAATGGACTCCGGTTGACATCGAGAAATGTGGAAAGGATGTGTAACGCTTTCTGGTGCTGAATTATAGCCTATAAACTTTCACAGAAGTATAACATCATCTCAGTGTAAAACTTCATGGGAGATAGGAAAGGAAAATATCCGATGGCATTTAAAAGTACACAGCAATATGAGTATGTGGCGCGTTCTTTAAATAGATGAACCATCAGGGTGTCTGCATCCACGATTATACACTGTACACACCAGCTCATCACAAAGTGTGCCGTTGACATTCTGTGTCAGGAGGTGAAGATACAATCTTAATATCCTTCATCGAAATGTCTCATTAACATTGTTAACTTATGTGGTAGTCACGACGCGTGGTACCAGCCTGTTAGATAATTACCAGATTATAAGCAGCAACGGACAGAGCAAACACGCATCACAACATCCCTCATAGAAAGACGGCTTTACTGAAGTGTCACATGACCAGACTGGAGTTGCTATGGCACAAAGAGCACCTAATCATCCTGACAGGACTTTCTGTGCACTTTTTGCTTATAGGCCTTTGGCAGCACAAATAAACTGTGTCAAAACATCAAATATCCCCACATCCCTGACAGATTGTTCCGCTGCTTTTAGTTTGTCATGTAGAACCTGTAATCTTGCCCCCATGTATGTACTTTTGTTCTCTTTAAGGAAATTGAATTGCATTTAAGATTGCAGCATTTTTGCATTTTTGAAAGCCTTGTTTTAATTTGGTGGTTATCCTAAATGGTTTGCACAGTCATCATCTGTGTGATAAGGAAGAAAAACAAAATAGTTATTTGAAATCTGCACGGATTAATTACACAGCACTGGCTGCTGAATCATTTTGACACTGTCATTTTCTATAACAACTCGGAATCATAGAAGTAGTTTTCATGCACTTTGGATAAACGACACCAGTGGTGCCCCTCAGGGAGAGCACATTAAGCCGCTGTATGTGAAAATCATTGCCTCACATGTATTTTGCCCTCCAACTCCCCTGTGGCAGAACCCCCAGCTATCTAGCTGCTCTGCTCTTCTGCTAGGCAAGAAGAGCAGAGCAGCTAGATACCACTTAGCATCTGCCCAGTAGCATATCGGTGGACATTTCACATCTTTGCCACTTATCCACCTCATCCTCCCCTCCCCATCTTCCAAACATTCTCTACCCGCCCCTCCACTCACCCTTTCGCTGCAGCCACCTCTCTGCTGTGACATTTGCCATTTAGACAAGGTAAAAGGGACAGCCCTTATCCAATCCCTGACATTTTCCCCTCGCTTGCATCACTGATGCATTCACTGCAAATTAATTTCAGACACTAAAAGCTGATTTCAAGACAACACTGGATATCATAATGTATGTAATTCGTTTTTTGGGGGGATTTGGGCTCTCTACAAATGATATTTACCTGAGTACCTGTCTGAACACTTTGCCTAACTGCCTCACTTAATGCAGGTAACTGCTGCAGCAGCAGTAAAGGTTAATGAATGCTCATTGAATGCCACATGCCATAAGTCGCTGGGGCATTATGTATTCAGTGTATTCAGTGGTTGGCCTATACAGATGTCTACTGTACATTTTCTGTGCAACATAAGAGGTAGATATAACCTCTTGGGACAGTATAAATATCTCATTATGTCTGGACTACATGTGAAGGAGAAGTGCTTAAAGTTTAGGGTATTTTTCTTTGCAATTAACAACTCTACTGATAGAGCAGCAACAGTTATAATCATGCAGACTATTGTTACACAGAAAGTGGTAAAAGGGCTCAAGAATACAGAAGTGTTTGCCATGATGAGGCTTACCTGATATGTCAAGGCAAGAGCCATCCAACAATCACCTTGTCAAAGCTGTGATCTCCTCTCCTCCTCTCCAGCAGCAGCAGCAGGGTGCTGGTGACACATATGGCCAATTATAGGTGGAAGTGGAGAAGATGATGTGAGCTGAAAGCTTGTTCACACGTGGCGGGTGTCCAGGCGGCCAGGGGCTGCATGGTGGAGGGCCGTGGGAGAAAATAAATCATCAATAGCTGATTCCTCCTCTCCTCTCCTCTCCTCCTTTCCTCTCCTCCTTTCCATTCATCCGCAGGTCTGTAGAAAATCAAATAATACTCTTTAGCAGATCAATACTGCCCCTTAACTTCCTTGTATTACTCCACAGCCAGAAATAGGGTTCGAGAGGGAGATGCAATATTCAGTTCATAAATCATGCAGTAAAAAAATGTCAGGGGTTAATTGTGGTTTTCCAACACCCTTTAAAAGGAAAGCAGATTTTATTAGCGGGTTAACGTTGCCAGGCGACCCTCATTCCTTCTCATTATGGGCTCATGGAGGCATCATCAAATGTTAAATGTTACAGTACTTCTCAGCAGGCCCTGGCCTCATTTCTCAAATACACACCTCTGCTGAACATGCAAATACACAAACAAAGTGAGTGGCACTGAACATGATGTACTCTCAGAAGAAAGCTTTGTTTGTTTGTAATACATGACAGGATTGGTCAAAACTCATTGTCTTGGCATTTTTATTTAATTCTCCATAATTTATTTGTTTT
Organism: Pseudochaenichthys georgianus; assembly: GCF_902827115.2. Classification (NCBI taxonomy): domain Eukaryota; kingdom Metazoa; phylum Chordata; class Actinopteri; order Perciformes; family Channichthyidae; genus Pseudochaenichthys; species Pseudochaenichthys georgianus. The sequence continues at coordinate 13,446,238 of NC_047510.2, forward strand.
GCTAGTTTCCTGAACAAATAAAATGGCTCCTTACGTGCACATACAGTACACAGCACAAATAACTGGAATGATTTCCTCATCAAGGTGCTACTCCCCACCCCTCCCTGACTTTCTCTTCCCTCTCTCAATCTCCAATGAATTTCAATTGGCCAATAATTTTCCACCATATCCCCTAGTTACAGTGTTTTGTCACATCTTTTAGTGATTAAATGGATCGATTTCTGTTCTCTGTGGGTGATTAATCCCACAGGGTTAGAGAGATTACAGAGAGGGAGCCACAGAGAAACCCTCTTAATGGATTCACACAGAGAGCCTTCCATTCATGGGGCTAATGAGATTGGATTACAAAACCGGTGCTCCAGAGAGGAGAGGGAAAACTCACAAGAGTAAACTCCAGTCTGATGGGAAATAAAGGGGGGGTTTTATGATGAGAAACATCTTGGTGCTGATGCAATGAATGACCTCGCATGGTGTGCTGTACCACTGACCCTTCTTGCCTTTTTTCCTGACTGTGACTGAAAAACTCAACACCTGCTCGACCAGTGGGGGGTTCCTACCACAGCGCTTATCATGGGGTGATATTCTCGCAGCAAAGTCTCACATATGATTGATCATAGTCATTATTAGTCAGTGGGACGTGTGAACAGTGCGAGGGACCATTGCAGCGAGCCACTGCTGCTCTAAAGTCATGTGAAGCGTCCCACATAGCCCAGCTGTTTAGGGCTGGAGGGGGGCTGCTCATGATGGGGCGGGGAGGGGGTTTGTATGTTTTAGACAGTGGGTAAGGGGCTCATATCTGTCCTCCACAGCTGGACATGGAAGCAAAACGGGGAAGTCGTGACTTACTGTGGACCAGAGGACTGGAACTCTCCCTCTGTGTCACGCCCCACAGCCTCAAACCTCCTCTAGAGCTGGGGCAGAGAGGGGGGGCAGGAGGTGAACGGACCAGAGGGAAAGGTGGAGGAAGGAAAGCGTGTCGTTGAGTTTTAAGGGCCACATGTATGACCCACAGGGGCATCAAAGGCCCCAATCACAGCCGGAGGTCATCCAGGTTACTGGGAGGGACAAAAAGGCGAAGCTGGCTGAAGCCGGTTCCTCCAGGTCAACGCACAAGCCATAGCCCCATTTTATCTGCACTGTATAGACTAAATGCCCACAGACTGTGAAAGATCACAGAGCAGAAAGCACATTTTTTAATCTTATCCGGTCTCACAAGGGGATCTGTAGGTCTGGTGAAATGGCATGTGTCTTTGTACGGCATATAATAAACACAACTACTAGAAAGCTATCACTCTACACTGAAGAATAAACGGAAGGAAGTTGTGAAATGAAACCAATCAAGTTTATATATTCAATTATTGAGTGTTGTTGAAGTGAAAGAAATACACTACAAACACATAAGTACTGTATTTAGGAGCCATAGGAGGCGTCTGGTGCAGTGGGTTGTGTGTTGGTTTTCGGATCAGGTGGTCACAGGTTCAAACCCCACTGCAGTCAGCATGTCGTTGTGTCCCTGGGCAAGACACTTCACCCCAAATTGCTCCTGTGGGGATTGCCCACATTACTGAATGTAAGTCGCTTTGGATAACAAGTGACATGTAATGTATTTCCACGAGCTAAGATTGTTTTCTATTTATGTACATGAGATATCTAGCAGAGATCACAGGACACATTAATTTGGCGAGACTCTGTGCATGTTTTGCATCTATCATACCACTGTAGTCAAATGAGCAGTGACAGGTCATGAGGGGGCAATGAAGAAGCAAACAGGGCCGCGAGGTAATGTGTCTCATCATCCCAGAGCAAATGGCGCTGACCAACGAAAAGCAAACGGGAAACCGGGTGCCCTAAGCAAGGAGCCACACAATGTCCCCAATCCACCCCGTGTGCTACAGCCGGACCAGGAGACCCCTAACCTCACTCAGGGACACACGTCTACATAATCACACACGCATGTGCACACAGCGTAATTTCAATTAACTTCATTTAATCTGTCTATTGTGAGTAAACGTCCAAAAACAAACAAAAAAGCACTATAACAGCATTCAATTATTTCACATAGCAGCTAAGCGGCAACTCCAGCCATGTAAAGGAGGTGGTTTCAATTATCTATCCATCCATATTTGTTGGATACAAATACAGCATAATGTCCATTTTGGGTTTAATGTTATGGTTCAACTTAAGGTAAAACAGATGATGAAGCTAAATATACATTAACGTCCGGTTACCCTCTATTTGACAGGTTGCTACTACACAGTATTATTCTGTCCGGGTGCTCTTTGTGATTTCATCTTAGAATTCGACTCTATTAAACTGTGTGTTTAACCCATGAGAGATAAATGCAACATTTTGGTCTGGTTGTTGTTTGCTTCACTCTCTCGTGTCACTGGTTCCCAGTCAGCCAAAGAGAGAAGGAAAACCACAGTCACAAAACATTGGGTGGTGTTACAGTGACTACACCTACTTCTTATACTGTAAACAGTCAGCTGCAGCAACCTTCACTTAAAATAGAAGCTGCACCTTTAAAATCTAAGAATACTCTTTGGGTTATTGTTTTGTTCATACTGTTGATGTATTGCCAGACCAAAATACTTAGTATCAGTATGAGTAGTAATAGAAGTAGACTTTCAGACAGACTAAGTAAAGACTGTCCTTAAATTGTACTTGTGCTCTCCATTTACTAAATGGACTGTTTTACTTTAAACATTTCCACAGTTTTTTTTCTTCCGTTTGAATATGACTGCTACAACACACACACAAAGCAAACATTTGCAGAAAGATAACGTTCCAAAATCCCTGAGGTGCTTCCTCTTTGAGTATAAGGAATATACAGAAGCTTTTTATGACTCACATTACTCACAAATCTGTGCGAGCTGCTCTGGCGCTAGCAGGGTGATCTTTTAGGAATTCAGTCCAAGGTTAGTTTTGTGTCACACTCCTGACGTCAGACCGTTGCCGTTATGGAGGCTAATTATGGCGCAGCGCAGGGGGATTTCTGCCTCCAGTGAAAGCTGCTCACGTAGAGGGGTTAGTTGTGCTGCTGACTCTTTCAAAAACGGTCTGTCTGTGTGAAGCACTCATATATACTGTACAGTACATATACACACACTCCATACACACAAACCGAGTGCAGCCTATATTTCTTTGCAGTGCAGAAAAGTCTCCAGGTAGAGAGGCGAGAGTTTTCCCTCAGTGCAGAAGCCATTAGTCAGAATGGAGGTGATTTATGGGTTGTCTCCTTGCAGAATTTAAATTAACTGCCATGCTGTATGGAGGGAGGAGGGGGAGGGGCACCATTGCTTTTTGGGTTGCTACCCTTTGCACTCCATATCACGCTGTCTCTCTCTCTCTCTCTCTCTCTCTCAATCTCAGAAGAAAAATATTGGAACGTTATTTTGGATCCAGGTGTGTTGTCAGGTGTTCTTCTCACTTACCACAAAAATCAAGCAGAGTCCTGAACCGTAAAATAAAACAAACAAGGTCAAGGTCAGCGGTTACTCTGCAGAAGGTGCTGTGTCTTTATGCTCCAGCTTTATACTCCTGATACAGCAGCCTCGGGACTGCAGTCACATTTCAAATACATACTGTACACATCTTTGAATGCAAATACAGCTACACCATGTTGCCCACACTTATTTTTTGAATGATTAATAATAAATGTGTACCCAAATGTGGAGATACAGCATTACTAATCATGGGTTTCTCATTATTTCATGATATGCTCCTTCTGCTCCCAGATCCATATTAATGATTTGTTCATATTAATGATGTTTTGTACTGTACTCTCTCCTCTGTGATGGCTATATGATACATAACTGAGCCAAAAACCGGGCTGAGGTGTGATGTGAGAGTTTAAAGGACAGGAACTCCATCAGACTTAATCAGAAATCCCCTCCATTTTGCACATACATCACGATTCACATTAATACTTTCTTATTGCATAATACCTCATGCTCTGCAGAGGATTCTGTGCAGCCTGCAGGGTGGGGCGGGTAGCTGGCAGGGGTCAGACGTTAGAGGTCAGGGAGTCCATGGGTGCCTCCTAGCAGGAGGGTGGATGTGGGGTGGTGAGGACTGAGGATGACATCACTCTGTAAAGCACATTGAGAGTTTTATATTATTGCTCTGAATATTGATTCACACCCATTTCATTTTAATTTCATTATCTTAATATATAAAGGGTCAATATTTATCTCTGCTGTATTTATTTTTCTTTGCTGATGAGAATGTGCTTTACCAGCAACTTTACTGCTTCTATCGTGCCCCCCAAAACACACACACACACACATCCTTATTTCCTCCTGCAGGCTCACAGTGAAATCTGTAGCGATTTCATTACGCATCCGTTTACCTTATATGGAGCCCTGACCTTTTGTGTACTTGTGCTGTTTTGTTGCTGCAGAGCTTAAAACGGGGATGCAATATTAACTTATAACTGTGATTTAAATATTTATATCACAACAGCACAACACATATATCATTTTACATAAGTAATAGTAGTTACATGTTAACTGTGAAAGCCCGTAAAAAGAAACAAAGAATAAAAAAAAGACCATAGCTATCTGTGAAGTTAAATACTCAAATGAGTAAACAAAATAGGAATACATAATAATAAAGAGAGTACTGTAAACGATATCACAAAAGTGATATTTTGGTCATGAATCAAGGTCAATCTATGAACTAGAAATTATTCTTAGAGGAGAAGTCATATATTGGAATAGCTAGCCTGGTTTCTGTTTAAAGGATAGAATGTATAAAAGATGTGTACGTTACTGTGATATCATCCATTAGTTTGTGGTTTTGAAACTTCAAGTTTAAGTAATAGCCACATAGAATACACACAAGAGGGGGAAGCTGTGTACAACAGAATACTAAACAAAAACATGTTTAGTCCACCAAAATGTTACAACTACTTTCATTAACTGATAACACACTGGGTAAGGGTTAGAATGCGCTTCACATTGGAAACCTTCAGAGAGAAATAAAACAACTGTATTTCTCAAAACATTTAACGATTCCTTTAATCTTACTGAGATCATGTTAATGAGAACATAGTTTTAATTACCACAGTTTTACTTCACAAATGCACTGTTTTATTTACATATCTTTCTAAACACAAGATATCATTCCATATTTGATGTGATAATTGCAGAGGATAACAGAGATGTTAACACCTCTCCTGAAACACTTCATATCCTCCCTTCATCTCACCTTAGGTTTAGTTGTGTTTTCCACAAGGACATCATATTCTTCAGTGGTCTCTCTGCTGCATCCCTGCCACGCTGGGAGTGAGAGCAAACCACAGAGAGCCTGCTGGACTCAGCTGAGGTTTTGACAGGCTCTGGACTTCACTGCCGGGATGAAAGGACCCTCCACGAGTCTTCCCCTGGGCCAGACAAGGAGGAGAGCAAACAGAGAAAAGTAACATGTCAAATACACAAGTCAAACAAAAGAATATGTACATTAAACAGATTGAAATAGTTATACAGTGATGTGTCTTAGTAATTCTTTAGCAGGTTGTTTATTCCTACCTTATGTGAGGGATCATTAACTCATAAATGAACTCTGATGGGTGAGGAGTGCCAAAATCCCTTCCATACGAAAATATAACATATTGGAGATAAATGAAGTTTCATTATGTTCAGTGGTTGAAAGTAAGTAAGTACATGTACTCAAGTATTGTAATTGAGTATAAATCTATTGCTACCCTTACCTTGGACTTCTACACCACTACACACTGAAAACCTATATTGTACTTTTCACCCCACTACATTTATGTGAAAGCTTCAATTACTTTACACTTTCAGAGTTTTAGCTTACACAAAAAAAAAAACATGGATATATCATTAAGGTTAATATATCCATCAGCAGAATATAAATCTATTAAAATGAGCTCCACATTTACCAACTGTGATGAACACATTAATGCATTCATATTTATAATCTAGCAATATAATATAAATGATTATGATATGATGTCAGGCCATGACATCATGGCCTGAAATGGGCCATGATGCAGAATAGGTACTTTACAGTGTTTTGCTAACACACTAAAATTATACATAAAGCACAATTATTTTAACTGACACTCAAAGAGCAAAACATCGGCTCAAATCTCCAAAACTCTAAACACGTTTTCAGCTTTTCACACAATTTGCAAATCAACATGGCACTTTTTGCAAACCACTGCACACGTTTCTCCACGTAAGACACAGGAATCTGACATAAAGTCACGTGTTAGCAGGTTTAAAACACTGATATTCAAAATGCCTCACACATGGACCAATGATCAAGAAACACGTTCCACCCAGAGCCATATAATAGAAGAGTTATGACATCTCCGTTCACTCCAATGGACCACTTTTTTCCAGCAATGGTGGATCGTGGAGCCTCTCAATCGTTCCCCGGAAGTTAGCGCCAAGGCTAGCAGAGCTGTAGAGTTGCAGCATAATAGACCGTTCGTGACGGACTTTTAAAGGTAAGAAGAAGTTTAAAGATTTATATTGCGGATATTATCAGTACATCTGATTCAAATTAACATGTGTATTAAAGGATGTCAGTGGATTATCCCTAAATTAGTAGATTTAGGGAACGTTTACAGATAACAGATTAAGCTAGGATACCGAAGCAAGTTAGCAACACACGTTGAACAGCCTTTTAATTGTAAATTCCGTTCTCTTAATGTCTATTTGGTCCAACGTTGTTGAATTAGAGAAGAGGGGCTTCTAAACGGGATTGTTTTCAGGGGTGGAGGGAGTTAAATATTAGATAAATATAACTTTGATGCGAGTGTTTTTAGCAGAGCCATATTGTGTCCTTGTGATTATGTTGATTATTACCTGTCTGTATAATGTTGCAGCTCAGCTGATTTTGGATTGATGGCAAAGGGAAGGGACTTAAGTGAGTGAAAACACAAGGTAAGTTTAATACTACTGTTTTATATTAAGTAAGCATACTAAACATGTATTATATCACTGTATTATATAAGTAATCTTGTTAGTAACCTACTGTATGGCAGGTGGAGGGGCAGTGATGTTACAGGTGGAGGAGCAAAACTGCAAGACTGCAAACTCACAAGACAGAGAAATCAAAGTTTGTTCTCCAGAGAAGAGGTTGATTTCACTTCAATTTTTTATTTCATATTTTCTAAAGATGTGGAAATGGCACAAAAAAAAATTGAGAGCTGTAACCAAGACAACTGTAACAACATGAGTAGAGAGCCACCAAGGTTTTTCAAGTCCCTCTCTTACTCCATTTTTACCAGATGTGGGACATCGGGCATGAAATAAAGCTGCCTGTCTGGTGTTGCTGGATGTGGCACCGATGTTTTATTTTGGTCCACCCCAAAGGATTTCCACATGGCTCGGTTAGGGCTACCCATGTCGGTGGTGACATCAAGCACATGTAGCCCTATGGATGCTGCCCTCTGTATTATATCAATAATGATTGGCCTGTACTCTGCTCCATTGGTAGAATTGCCAGTGTAATGATATGCCACTACTTGCTTCCACCGTGTTGTGTTTCCAGCCAACATAAACACACAAGCATGTGTTGCCACCCCTGTGTGACCTGGTAAAGTCACATCACCGTACAGTTTGCCTGTAATCATGTCTAACTCCACACTTGGTGTGATTGCCATTTCATCCAAGGTCAACACACACTCCCTTTCAAGGTCTGTCAATCAATCTGCCTTCAATTTTAGGAAATCAAAGACCTCTGTCAACACACCAGGCTCAAACTTAACACATTGCATCCTTCTTTGCAGTGTCCTTATTCCTGGAAGTGGTTTTGTAACCCGTTGGTCCGCACCCAAAGCAACATTTTAAAGCCTTCTTAATTGTCTCATTGCTCCATTTCCTCCCCTTTGTGGTGAGTCTGCCTAATGCCTTAAGTTGGTCTTTTGAAAACGTTTTCTTATATTTCTTGTCCCTAATTTTCATTGTTGTCTTGAGAGCTGCATTTTCCTTCCTGATTTTTCTTAGTGCAGCCTTTGCTTTTTTGGTGATTCCTTCTTGGCTCTTTAATTTTCTCTTTAATTGTTTTAATAGATCTGTTTGACTGGCTGCTGGTTCCCTCGTATGCTGACTGGCTGCTGGTTCCCTCGTATGCTGACTGGCTGCTGGTTCCCTTGTATGCTGACTGGCTGCTGGTTCCCTCGTATGCTGACTGGCTGCTGGCTGAGTGGGTGGTGTCCGCCCTCCCTGTCTCTCCTCACTAGCCATGTCCTCTCTTTCTTCACCCTCACTTTCCTTTCTCTCAGTCTCCTCATCCCTTCTTCCCTCAATCTTTGAGACTAATGTAAGTAGAAGACATGGCACTGTACATTTTCGAACATTTTAAATATTATACCACTTAAAATAAGAAATATTACTTTTGTTACTAAGAGTTCATACTTATTATACCTGTGTCACCTTTCACACTATAGCTGTGATCATGAGCTATGGGCTTTGTAGATACAGGTCCCGGGGTGAATCGTGGTGCAGGGGCCCTTCTCTTTTTGACCACAGGGCGATGCACGAAGATGGTGGGTATAGCCTCTGCTCTCAGCCTAGTCTTGCCCTTTTTTGTCTTGACAAACTGGTCTGCATCAAAATGTGCCTGCGGAGTGACTTGAGGTTACTTCACACACAGAACAACTCAGTTTTGTCTGCCCACATACATATTCCATAGTGGTTGAATACACAGTATTAGGAAACACTTTATACTTACTGGACATGTTATACTCATTACATACTGTATATAAAATATGACCAAGAATGTGAGACAACTTTATAGAAATTCATATCACATCTGTTACTGATGCCATTTGTCATATTTTGTTAAACTCACAAATAATAAAGTTCCATAACTTCAGTTGGGAACAAAGACCACACCTTATCTCCCCAAGATACCCTTTCTCCTGTCTGTTACTCCCTCTTTCAGCACAAGAACCAGAGGGGGATTCAATGGAGCCTTAATACCTGCACTGAGACCCTCACCCTGCACCCTGAGACTCAACTCTCAGTGTTTTTCAAGCCTTTCCCTGTTTTTTTTGTATTAAACAAAACATTAAGCTTTCCCAATGGTGTGGTTTTCGTTTTGTGAAAAAGTGCAAATGCAGTGTTTGTATATAATTACATCACATATTTTTTTGCTGTTGGTCGTGAAATTGCTCCTGCTGACTTGAGCCAGCCATTTTTTCCTCCGCTCTGTGTCAGTGGGGAAGCCGTACATTCGTACTCCTTTCTCTGAGCAATTTGAGCATCCCCAGGCAGCACAGCAAACCACGGTGGCGACTAGGAGGCAGCACAGCAAACCAGGACACCACGGAGGAAAATGCACCGACAAACTGCATGATATGCTATTCAATGTTTATTGAATTCCATGTATTTGCAATGGATGTTCCTAAAACAACACATTTAACATCATCATCATGCTGCTGCTAGTCCTTTGATAGTCACCTGTCGGTCTCCTGTCCTTTCTGAAAGCCATAAAGATGACATTAGTCATTTAGATAACTTGTGTCCTCAATTCAACCTGATCTCACCAGAATGCGTTACTCCACCACGACTTCTTAACACCACAATGCGTGGTGGAGTCACGAACTTTGTTACATTTACGTGTCGGCACCACGCAAACAACCCCAATGTAAAGTGAATGAGGCTCCTTTGTCGTGGTGCACACACGCATTTCTACAACGTCCCGCAGTGAGCTTTTATTCTATAAAACGTTTTTTAAATCTACTTTATAGCTTGTAGTAACTCACGGGAGGCTTCTTTTATTTTATTTGTATTCATAATTATTTTTATTTTTCGTCAGAATGTAAAAATTACATTAGTTACGAATTTGTGTTCTCAAAAAACAGTGCATTGTGTGTAATGCAACTGTGATTTTTATTAAATTAGTTAGTTTTTAAGGAAGGCCAGAGCTTCAGCTATGTCAAATAGATTGTTCCCTTTAGTTAACGTTATTTAAAAGATATTACAAGCGTCCATTCCCATTGGATAACGGAGAATTTTACACCCGGAAGTAAGTTTTCTCCTTACTGTCGATTGATTTTACATCGACTAAAAAACACCAGATTATCCTTGTTAATTACACAACATTGATTGGTTTGAATTGTCAACAATGCTTTTGTATTTTCCCCCTTCGATTCGGAGAAACAAATATTTTTGGATGGCAGAAGACACTACACTACCCAGAATCCTCAGCTATCGTTTGGGACTACACCATGTGCTTAGCTTGACAAACCCCGTGATCAGTCCTCAAGCTCTTTGATTGGTTGACCTCCAACTGCATTCCATATGAAAAAAAAAGGTTTCGTAAAAGAGAAAATCATACTTTATTCAGCAGTGCTTGCTTTACTCTTTGAAAGTCATCACATGAATGCATTGTAATAAATGGTTTGGCTGCATTAAATATTACACATCTGTCGTAGTTCTTTATTTATCTCCAGAGATCGGGCATCAGAATAGACCGGAAACTATTCTTTTACAGTTCTGTTTTAATTTCACAATAAAGTTAGTAGTAATATTTTGTTTTGATATTATTGTTTTTTATTAACTACTAGACCGCTGGGTCATGTTAAGACCATCTTTTCTGTGTTGCTATGGGTTTTTTCCATCGCTTTTGTGTTACAAATATCAAAACAATAACAAAATAATATTCGTCGTAAACTAAACCGGAAACAGCAGTATATTTTATTTTGTTAACACTGTAAACTTGACAGCCTTTTAACCTATGCTTTTTAACCCAAACCACCTACTGGTTAAAGCACGTTATTGCACGTTTAGAGTAATTGCAATGCAGGAAGATTGTGTTGCTTTTTAATGACTGTTTAAAATGCCTTTTTCTTAATGTCTTTCATTTTTGTAAAGCACTTTTGAATATGTTATATTTTATGAAAACATTTAAATATTAAGAGTACATACAAAATAGTGGGAAAGTAGAAGGTCAATGATATAAATATAGAATAGAAAATATCAAGAAGATACTCAAATGATATCTAGAATAAAACAGTGTAGTGCCTGATAGGAGGATGTGCTAACTAATAAGGCTTTATTTAAACATTAAAGAATACTTTAGGTTAAGGTCTTCTTTTAAATAGGAAAAAAGCTTTGGGGGTATCTATCTACAGATAAATATTAAGCCTGACAAAGTCTAAATTGCATGGTTTGTTTTGGAACTTGACAATCAACTTTCCTGCAATGTTAACTATGTTGAAGCACTTATTTTAACTGATATTATACACATTAATTATAATCTTATGTATGTAGATAGTATAAGAAACGTGCAGAATACGACAGTGTAATGGTGGAGGTACACACATATTGATAGATGTCTTGTAATGCACTGTTGAGGAACCTGTGACCCACGTTTTTCATTCATTGCATAACTACACTGTTGTGTATATGATATGTCAATAAACCTTAGAAAATCTTGAAATCTTGAAAGGGATGTGCAAAATAGCAATTATATACAGTCTTTAATTAACTATTAGAGAATAACGAGTAATGAATATGCTTTAAACGGATCTGCAGATAAATATTTAGTCTTCTCAAGCACCAACTATCAAATATCTCGCCTGATTGTTGGCACTTGACAATCACCTTCACTGAATTTCCCTCAGGTGTCTGATTTAAGGGTTGTTTATATTTCACATCATTAATCCAAATCTGTAAAGTAACTAAAATAAATGTAGTGGAGTAAAAATACCAGGTTAACCTTAAAGAAAGCCCTCAGGATTATAAAATACCCCCATCACCCCAGCAACAAACTGTTCTGTCTGCTGCCGTCTGACAGGCGGTACCGCAGCATCCGGACTAAAACCACCAGACACAGAGACAGCTTCATCCCACAGGCCAGAAGACTATTAAACACCTGCATTTAGAAATAACATTCATCTGGCTGCTACTTAGAAATTATTTATCTAATATATCATATTCCAATCACTTGTATATAGACTCTTATTGCACTATTTCACTATTTTTTCTGTGTATCTGTTTTATTGCGTAGCACTGTTGGAGGAGCCTGTGACCTAAGGGGGGAGGAGGGGGGGGGGGGGTAGGACACGTTCGATTCCTGTTTTGAATAGTGTGCCGTCGATGGGTTTCATTCCATTTCAAAGTCCTTTTTGACGCTCTGTGTAAACTTCGCGCACAACATCCAATCACAGAGGTTGAGGACTGATCACGGGGTTTGTCAAACAAAGCACATGGTGTAGTCCCAAACGATAGCTGAGGATTCTGAGTAGTGTAGTGTCTTCGGCCATCCTAAAACTCAGAAAAAACATTTGTTTCTCCGAATCAAAGGGGGAAAATACAAAAGTATTGTATACAATTCAAACCAATCAATGTTGTGTAATTAACAAGGATAATCTGGTGTTTTTCAGTCGATGAGTAGTGCAGATATCACTGTAAAATCAATCGACAGTAAGGAGAATACTTACTTCCAGGTGTACAATTCTCCGTTATCCAATGGACGCTCGTAATACAATACAGGGGACATGATCATTATCTTTTAAATAACGTTAACTAAAGGGAACAATCTATTTTACACAGCTGAAGCTCTGGCCTTCCTTAAAAACTAACTAATTTAATAAAAATCACAGTTGCATTACACACAATGCAGTTTTTTGAGAACAAAAATTCGTAACTAATGTAATTTTTACATTCTGACGAAAAATAAAAATAATTATGAATACAAATAAAATAAAAGAAGCCTCCCGTGAGTTACTACAAGCTATAAAGTAGATTTAAAAAAAAGTTTTATAGAATAAAAGCTCACTGCGGGACGTTGTAGAAATGCATGTGTGCACCATGACAAAGGAGGCTCATTCACTTTACATAGGGGTTGTTTGCGTAGTGCCGACACGTAAATGTAACAAAGTTCGTGATTCCACCACGCATTGTGGTGTTAAGGAGTCGTGGTGGAGTCACGCATTCTGGTGAGATCAGGTTGCCTCAATTACCATAGGATTACTGAAACTACCATGAATTTAAGAAAATGGTAGAAATTAATCGAATCTGAATTGTAAAGCATTACTTTAGATCCCCTCCCTCTAAATATATCAATAAACATTAGAAAGTGATGCTCCTGACTACCATACAAGTTTAAGAAGATAATATTGGTTTTAAAGAATTCAAAGCTATAAATAAACAGCAACAGGCTCTTTAACCAAGGCACTGTTAGCCTAACATGTAAACTAGTTGTTCACACTAATCCTAATATTATCACTTAATATTAGCAAATTCTATTTTATTTTTTAAAACATATTGATGTAAATACATACACATATCGATTTGTTGTATAAATATTGCAAATCAAAACCTTTATTCACTAATAATTACCAAAAATCGTAGTTCTATCTCCTGTTATCAATGCATTCACATTGCCCGCCATGAACTTCCGGGGAACGATCCTCGTCACGTGAATCACGTGACGATAACCGTTTTTGGACTTCCGGTGTCGTAACTCTTCTATTATATGGCTCTGGTTCCACCCATAGACTGTATAAATGGACGTAGTGTCCGTGACGTCACCCATAGGATTCTGCAGAGTTGCCGTGAAGCCCTTAGTAGGCGGAGTCGGCCACTAACGGCTCGACTGTGACGTCAGAGTCGAATCCCGCCTGCTCCAAATAAGGGCAAAGAGGCGGAGCCGAGGCGGGACCTGCTGCCTCCGAACTGGAAGTAAACAGAGCTAGCTCAGGCTAAGAAGCTAAGCTAACATGAAATACATGCATACCAAGTTACTGCTAACAGTGTACTGTAGTTCCCCTATATAAACGTTACATTCATAATCAAATGAGACAATCTGCAAGAGAATTAGCTATATTTTGTTATTCTTAATGCTTGTCATTCACACGTTGAGAAAAGACGGACTCCACCGCCCAGAACTAACGGAGCCGCAGTGGGCTACCACTGGGATAATTGGGTCCCCTATTAACATTTGCTCCCGTTTAGCATTATGGGCGTCATAGCCATAGACTATAAAAGTCTTACCCAAGACTGAATCATAAACTAAAATGTATATGTATGCATAAAAGGTTACGTCCTTAGCTGGCTAATAAGTAACAAGCTAAGCTACCAAGCACACAAACACCTGCGAACGGGGTTAACATGTATAATATTATCATTTTAGACTTCTTGGAAGTTCTGTTAGTACATTCAAGCACACAGCACGACATTTTAATTGTCTGGTATTTGTAACAATATTCCCTAAAAGGCACAATCACCACGAACACGGCTAAAGCTAAAGGGTCAAGTACAGTACTATGACTAACTAACGTTGTAGCCTCTATGGTTGTAGCCTAGCACAGTGGACAAGTTGCTGTTAGCTGACAGTTAGGCATGTACGTGTCCATCAACGTGACCACGCCCTAATTTATGCAAACACTTTAAGACCTAATATAAATAAAAGGGTCGTGTTAGAAAACAATTCACTCACAGATTCATAATCATGAAGGTGGAATCTAACTATATCGATAATAATATGTATTGCATCCATGGGTAGAAACATGTTTTTTTCTGCTGTAAAGTTGGGCATTTTAACATGGGGGTCTATGGAAATTGCTCCTTTCTGCAGCCAGTCCCTAGCGGCCCATGTGTGAACTGCAGTGTGTGGCACTTCCGTATTGGCTTCCCGGCTGTTCCCCAGAGTTTGCCGCTTGGTTCCACCTGACCAAACACCTGGTAGCATCATTGTTGGCTCATCAATCAGGATGTTAGCACTATAAAAAGACCACAGGTGAGTACTTTCTTACAGCAACAATGGAAGCCAACATGGAAGCAAGAGCAAGAGGAAGAGGAAGAGGAAGAGGAAGAGCTGGGCTGGGCTGAGAGTGAGAGGAGGAGGAAGAGCTGGTCTGAGAGTGAGAGGAGGAGGAAGAGCTGGGCTGAGAGTGAGAGGAGGAGGAAGAGCTGGGCTGAGAGTGAGAGGAGGAAGAATGAGAGGTCGAGGTAGAGCTGGAGGGAGAGGACGTGGACAAAGAAGAATACTCTCAATGAAAGGAAATGTTATCAACCATGGTTGGACGATGAGAGAGGCTGGACAGAGGGTTCAGCCTAATCCAAGCCGATTTACTGTCGCCTCTGTAATCCGGACACTTAGACTTGAAAACAGGTTCGTTACCAGTTTGCATAACTCTGCATAATTCATGATATATCAGTGCTTATATCTGTTGTGTGAAACGTATTTACTTCATTACTGTAATTGAATTGTTGGCATGTTGCAGACTATAACTGTACACAAATCCTGCACAATGTACTGTGGTGAACTTTCTTGTATGCAACACAGACACTGACCAACCACTATACCTTTGTTGTTTATCTGAAGGACTGAGAAACAAAGAGGTGGAAGGCTAAGGGTTTCCAATGAGGCAGGAAGCAGCAGTTACAAACTGGGTTTGTAGAGAGAGATCCGAAGCATAGTAGCTGTGTGCTGAGATGCATGTTGCACGATGTTATCTTTGAATAAAATGTGATTTCTTTCAACAACTCATTTCTATTTCTTCATTTACTGTATTTCTGTAAACTCAAGCAATCTTTCTCTGCAGAACCCTCTATGAACAGAGCATAGCCCTAACAGATGAAAGTGCTTTAGATTATGCTCAGCAGTGTGTAGTTGGGTGGTCAAACAATCTAGTATTATGAATGAAGTGTGTTATATTTGGTGCAAAAGTTTGCATTTGGTAAGTGTTTATGTAGTTTTGAGTGCAGTTCTTCATTTAGCAGGAGAAATGTGGTGTTTTGCACTTTGGGTGTGTGGTTTTGTGAATTGTGTTGAGTGTTCTGAGAAACTGAGCAATTAAAAAAAAAATGTGTGTTAGCAATCGAGTAGAACTGTAAGTGTTGGTACTTTCATGTATATTTTGATGTTACTACTTTTATACTTTAACTTGAGTCTGATTTTGAATACAGGACTTTATCGGTAATTTTACAATGAGGGCTTGCTACCTTTTCTAGTACTTAAACCACCTTTGATTATGTAACCCACTGCATGTTGTGCCAGAAAAACATCTATTTAATTCACCAAAGCCCATATCTATTTCAAGGTAAATGTGTAGTAGAATCCGGTTATCAAGTGTAAACTAGTGTGAGAGAAAACTGGAATTTCTGGATATCCAACACTGCTAATGACAAATGCTGATGTTTGTGAATGGTGCAAGAAATAATGTAAATGTGATATATCCCATTCCCAATGCTATAACATATGACCTTTCTTTTGAGGCAGGATTCAAATCAGATGCAAGTGGAGGAGAGAGGCAGAGCAGTGCTGTGAGTGACGCTGCGGTCCTGGCCGAGGTGGAAAGGTCACCCCATCATTTGGGAGCCTGGAGGGAGAGGAGTCAAACCGTACGAAGCCACCACCAGTCCGCCGCGGGCACTCAGACTGAGGGAACGCACACATGAATTACACACACACATTACACACCACATTATGATACCTGGATATATTAGCCAGCCCTGCAGCAGGTCGGCCAAAGAGCAAGTCTGTAATTTCTCACTTCTCTTCATCCTGCAGATTGGAGCACACAGAGTTAAACAACACTTTCCCTGGAGCTCTGCTGCTCAGTGAAGGGAAGAGAAGACAACGTGTAAACAGAGACCAAAGACCAAGTCATGTTCAAGGGTGACACAATGCACCTCCCCTGAACATCTTCACTAAATGTGTTTACTCTACTCTTGGCTAAGGCTGATAGCATGTGTAATCAGCTAATGAATATTTCATAATCACGCATGTATAGCATGCGGCTGTAATCAGCTCATTGCAGTGCAAAGCACATGCATTACAGTTGATTTGACTGCACAAGTGACATGATGCAAAGCGGTTACAACGTGTCGTAATAGCTTTGGTATTGGAACAAACATGGGCCCCTGAGCGTGAAGCAATACTAGACTGACTCACCTTTGTGTCAGTGAGCTGTGGTCGGGAAAGTCAGAGTTATTATATCCTGTAAAAAACATGCAACGCTGTCATATGCTTTAGTAAACAGGGTAGGCTTGAAAGCACCATTGCTGCTGTAGTGAGGAGGAACACGTGGCCTCGGGGTATTTTGTGTTTGTGTGCATGAGTTGTTTTCCTCTGGAGTCGTGTCCTTCACTATTTTCTGCATTCACCTGGATATTCTCTGCATTATATAGCGCGTCAGCAGGAAATCACAGAGGCAGAGAAGGCTTAAAGCAAATGCATATTCATTTTCTCCCCACATATATACAAACTACTCCTCCCCAGACACACACAGATTGAGCTACTCTCCAGTCCATCTCAAACACACACACACACACACACACACACACACACACACACACACACACACACACACACACACACACACACACACACACACACACACACACACACACACACACACACACACACACACACACACACACACACACACACACACACACACACACACACACACACACACACACACACACACACACACACTCTTATTCCAAAGACAACCCATGAGCAATTCCCCCCACACTCAGCCTTTTTCCATTCCCATTTTCTTTAAATGCCCAGATGCACCATCTCCCTTTCACTCAGCATCTTCAATTTTTGACTTCCTCTGCCCTGCCTTCTTTGTCATGAAACACCCCCCCCCCTCTCCATCTCCAAACCACCTCAGTGGGTGCCAAGCAGTCACAGCAGTGGCTTGATCCTGGCACTTATGAAAGGAGCTCTTTGATAAGCCTCGGCCAGGAGCAACACAAGGGAAGCAATCAGAGACACAAACCCAACGAGAGACGAGGCGTCTACTGTGTTTGCTTGTGCGTTTTGAGATGTTGTTTTGTTTCTTTGACCTGTTCAACGTTTCTCTTGGAAAAAAAATACAAATCCTTGAAAGTCTCTTTTGTTTTACTCTTCCATGTTTTGTGGTTTTCCCTTGTGCACATCTGAAACACTTGAAAACACATTTGTTCTGTCTCCCCCTCTTTGTAACCAGGGAGAACAACAAAGTGATTAAAAGCTTTTGAGGTGTTTGGATGTGGCGGACACAGTGCTACAGAAGTTGTGGTTTCCTGTTCTTACATCCGCTCACTTATTGTATTTCAAAAACGTTCTTTTTTTTCACAGTTCGATCAGCTGTGCTGTAGGAAGCTGAGTGGAATCTGAGCTGCTCTTTTAATAAAAATGAAAACACAGTAGTCGAAAGTAATGATCTTGGGTATAATATCTTCATGATTCTGGCAAAAACATGTCAGTGTTTGGTGTTATGGTTAAAGTGCTAGAAAGAAGCAAATATTATTGGTGGAGTCTATTTTAGGCAGCGGGCCTGCGGTAAACCAAAACATGGTAAGAGAGTTAAACCTTTTAAATTATCTGTTTCAAAACATTTTCGATGTGAAAGAATATTTACAGAACTTCAAATTTAGAAATTTGGTTCAGTTTCTCTTTATAGTATCACTAGGGGACACTCGACTTGTAGCAAATCTCAATTAAACAACAACACAAAACACAAAAATTCAACAAATAAATTAAAAGCTTTAAAGAGGGGTAATAATATATGTTAATAGTTCAGATTTAAAGTGTGGAATGAACATCCAACATTTAACGCCTTTTAGCTCATTGTTTTGTTTTACTAAACTGTATTCATCAGCTAGCTGGTGAATCTAATGGTGTAAAATGTCTTAAATTGATCAGGTGGCCAGAAACTCGGAGGACTCCAAATAAATGCAAATTTGGATCTGCAAATCAATTTTGTAACACAACCTCTGGCCAAAAACAAATCAGTTTAAAGCATTGAAATAGGAGTACCAAACAAAAAGTC
This sequence comes from Pseudochaenichthys georgianus, assembly GCF_902827115.2. NCBI lineage: Eukaryota > Metazoa > Chordata > Actinopteri > Perciformes > Channichthyidae > Pseudochaenichthys > Pseudochaenichthys georgianus. The sequence goes on from NC_047510.2 coordinate 13,464,998, forward strand.
ACCTCCAAACAAGGACAAAATATTCATGAATTTCAAATGTCCCTTCTATTTCATTCTCTTTCTGTCCCTGTGTACATGCGTCACATTATCACCCCAGTTCCACTCCCCATTGAGCGGTGCCACAACCAACCAGTGCAAAAAAAAAGGTTGAGATTGTGTATCTGGCTTCCCATCTGCCAACAATGCCAAACGTGTGTTCCCAGGAATGCATCACGCTGAGAATCAAACCCCTGCGGTGGCCAGGGACTTTAACTTCATGCCTGTGATGGGCCACCCTCACTTGAGAAGAAATCTGACATTCATAGGACAAAAAAAAGCAACTTATATATTGAAAATCTGTCTCTACCACATACAGTAATTCCGAGTTTCACAACATGTCACTACCATTGAAACACCAAAACTGTCACTGGCTCTCGTCGATTCGCTCCCTATATGCTCCAACAAATCAAGCAAAACAAACCTGCTCCACTGATATGAAGCTCAGCTGTCATGGCAGTTAACTCCCTCTCCATGTTGCACCTTCTGCCTCTCTATTGCTCATCTCCCCATCTCTCTTTCATCGCTTCCACTCTCTGTTTGTCCTCTGGTGTGCATTGATCTCTGTAGTTCAGAGATTTAGAGATTTGGGGCACAGTGATCTCCCTGGCAGTTACAGCAGACAGGTGTGAAGAACAAACAATGGCCTCCTAAACAAACCCCAAAACCAATTTAGGGTTTGTTTGCTTCCTTATAGGCAAACTCCATGGCTGTTATGAGGAATATAACAAAACAGGCAAATATGCATTGCAGGCACACCTGTCGTGCCACTTGTTTTTTGGGTATTTCTCACAGACTCTGCTCAGGGATAAATTAGACAACCAACTGGTGGTGCCATAAGTTTTCAACTGAAGTTTAATGATGATGTAGGGAGAGAAATGAAGCAAAAATAACTGGTGATATGTCAAGTATAGCGGTGACAAATAGTCCGGCATCCTGCTCATTGATCCGTCTCAATCTCAATCCGTCACAGGAGCTCGGCCCAGCTCAGGCACAAACTGTCGTATCTGAGCCAGGAATGGGCAACCATGTGAAAGCCAAGAATCTGAGTCTTATTCCAACTAATAACTACGCCACCTGATTTCAATAATTTGCTGAAATATAAATAAGTGAAAGTGGAGGATGAAAAACCTGAGGACTCTCAAAGGCCAATTTATCCAGAATTGTGTTCACATAACGTAAAATAAAAACTTCACCTTCAAAGCATTCACTTTCAAAATATCTAATTATCTAATGCAGTGGTTCTCAACCTGTGGTACCACAGGTACGCTAGTGGTACGCATAGGAATCAGACATATATTTACATTTTATTTAGCCTTTATTTAACCAGATGAAAATATTGAGACAAAATCTCATTGACAATGCTGACCTGGCCAAGAAGGCAGCAACGTTACACGTTCTTGCACATAACACAGACATATAAAATGCAGAGAACTAAGTGAACTAAGTAAACAAAAAGACGAAAAGCAGTCACTACATTGGCACATTTGGGACAGTAAGAAAGATACACTACTTATTACTACAAGAGCAGCTGGTGGTAAAGACTTCAGACAACTTCAATTTAAAACAGGCTATATAAGTGCCATCAGTTTGAGGCTTGATTGAATAACATTCATTACAAAATAAATCATACTATCAAAATACTACAACGAATGAAACTAAGCTTGAGATAATTGAAAGTGTGGTTTGAATAAATTCTTATAGGCTATTGTTGTTTTTAGAATTCGAAACAAACATTTGTTTTCTTTTTCTGGCGTTGCTAATGACGACCATACTACCCGCGAATGATTAGCGGGACGTTGCAAGCAAGCTAAAGAAAGAAGAAAGCTGAATGATGATGTGAGAGAGGTACAGAGGAGAATATTACCAGCGAAAGTGAACAAGTGAATGAGGAGGACAGTCATCAACGAAGAAGTGACTCAGGAAGAAGGCATTTGGTAAGTATAGGCTCATCTGCTCCTGGAGGCTTTCATTATTATTGTGGAACTGAATAATGAGAATAAGTTATTATTTTGAGTGAGTGATGAGTGTGTGTGAGAGAGAGAGAGAGAGAGAGAGAGAGAGAGAGAGAGAGACCTTTGTACATGTAGCTGTGGCTGACAATATATAATGTTATTATGAATACATTTGCCTCCGAGTCCTGCATGACCTGAGCATAGACTGTATTTTAACATTGGTCATATGGTGGTACTTGGAGAGACAACTATTTTCTCAGGTGGTACTTGGTGTAAAAAGGTTGAGAACCACTGATCTAATGAATACTGGCACAGATACTTTTTTTTCCAGGCACTACATATTGAAATGGATAATTTACATAAATGTGACCCTGAGCAGCACATCATTGGATTGTGTGCTGAGCTACCAGCTGCATTGGCTTCAGTTTAGGTCTCAAAGCCAGCGATATCAGTGCAAATACGCCTCTGCTGTCTTTCCCATTGACTCTGAGAAGCTGACATGAACACGTTTTCCCCAATCAACAGTTCATATTGACAATGACATACCATATTTTCTCCATCCAACTTGATTTATTCTTCCATTTTGGGCTCAGACTTGTATTAAGAGCAAAAAACACTGAAGACCAACCTCTCCGCAACACAACGCCTCACACGACGACTATGTTCGTTCGCCAAAGAGCCTTTGTCATTTGCTTTCTTGCTTTACCATTCATCACTCGAAGCGATGAAAATGTCAAATAAATGACATCACTGCTCCATATAGATTTTTTTTCTCCCAACCAGGACTCTTGATTTGATAAAAACAAAACATGAAATCAATACCTAAAAAAAGACACCAATAAGGAATGGTGTCAGTGCTTTCAGGTGGAGACACGGGGGTATTGACATGGGGAGAAAGGCAAAGAGGGGAATGAAATAACAGCAGACGAGTGTCAATGTCTGCGGCTCTCGGCGGAAAGATAGATTGGTTCCTTTACCCTTAAAAAGTGTCCCCATGTGATGTGCCATTAAGATCATTGTTAACGTTGTAGGCTCCTCTCCTACATGAGTGACTGCAATGTTAAATTGATATTATGAAGTTCAAGTTGTTGGCTCAATAATTCCTTCTTGGCATTCATTTCATAATTAGCACTTTTTTTTATCTAAGAAGCTGCTAGCATTTCCTGGCATAGCCGATGTAAGTGTTGTCTTCTGCATATATGCACAAATCTCTAGAAACCACCTCCAGGAAAAGAAAAAAAAGATTGTCTTTCCACAGCTCCATCTTTATTTTTAGAGTCTGGATGCTGATGAGAGAGAGGAGAAAGCAAAGGGAGTGAGAAACAGCATCAAAAGTGGGGAGAAGAACAAGGAGGAACGAAAGAGGGGGAGCAAGATGGTCCGGGGGGGGTGCTGTGTTAGTTCCTTGGTGGTTTCAGGAGAGTAGTAGAAAGAAATGCAATGTGATGAGAGTCCTTCCTCTGAGAGAGTCGGGGAGAGGGAGAGAGATAGAGAGAGAGAGAGAGAGAGAGAGAGGGAGAGAGAGAGAAAACGATGAGAGGGGGATGTAACCACACCAACCTTCCACTCGATGGGGGAGCAAAGGGGAGGAGGGGGGGACTCTACTGCTACTGCCGTATAAAAAGCCAAGCCTGAGAATCCGGCACCACAAACTCACCACACATACACACTCACACACACACTCACACACACACACACACACACACACACTCACACAGATCCAGTGGCTGCTCTGTATCTCTGACACTCACCCACTCTCATCGTTTTCTCTCTCTCTCTCTCTCTGTCCCTCCCTCCCTCCCTCTGTCTCTCACTCCATTCCTCTGGGATCTGCATCCTTCTTGCTTCTTCTCAGATTGTGTTTGTAAGTGCGCGCTGAATGTCTCCCCGTGTATGCTTGGGTATCCCTGGGTCTTTTTTGCATGTGTGAGTGACTGCTTGCCAACTTTGGAGTGACTGGGAGAGCAGTGAGAAGTGTATGTGGGTCTCTGTCTCACCCTCACACACTCTCCGGTCCTCTCGCAGCTCTTCTCGGGATCTCCGGATCCCTTCCGACGGTGGCAGGCTTCCCACACAAAGCAGTCACCATTTCTGCCCCCGGGAGACCCACGCTGGCAGCGCAGCCCCTTCCCCGACTCAGCATCGGGAGGAAGACCCTGGTGGCGGCTGCTGTAGGGGTTATGCTGGTCCTGGTGCTGGTGGTCCTCATCCCCGTGCTCGTCAGCTCTGTGGGTACAGATGCCAGCCACTATGAGATGCTGGGCACCTGTCGTATGGTGTGCGACCCCTACCTGAACAAGGGGACGCCGGCAAGCAGCACCACCTCCACCGGGCTCCAGGCTGAGGCGCTGAGCGACAACAGCAATGTGCTTCCACCCTCCACTTTACTGCAGGGCCCACAGGGGAAGCCTGGCAGGCCGGGCAAGCCGGGACCACCCGGGCCACTGGGAGAACCGGGGCCCCCCGGACCTGCGGGGCCTCCTGGTGACAGAGGGGATCATGGAAGGACTGGGATTTTGGGTCTGGGAGAGAACGGAGCTATCAGCACGGCCACCTACAGCACGGTGCCTCGGGTTGCCTTCTATGCGGGGCTAAAGAACCCCCACGAAGGCTACGAGATCCTCAAGTTTGACGATGTGGTCACCAACCTGGGCAACAACTATGATGGCATTTCTGGCAAATTCATCTGCAGCATACCGGGCACATACTTCTTTATCTACCATGTGCTGATGAGAGGAGGGGATGGCACCAGCATGTGGGCAGACCTCTGCAAGAATGGCCAGGTGAGTGCTTTGAAAAACTTTTCCTGAGTTTCCTTTCCTCAGTGTAAGAAAAGCCACTTTCTGCCCTGATTCTCATTCTCCTCCTCTCCATTGCTTCAAAACCAACATAGTAAGAAAGTCATTTCTCAAAAAGCCAGTGTATAAAAAGTGACATTGTAAGGCAAGGGTGCATCTGCCGTGCGCCTCCAAAGCCCAGAGCGCACAGCTGTGGCACCCCGCGCGCCTGGAGATAAAGAGGTGTTGACTGGTTTCAGCCGCGTCCCCTCTGCGCGTGATGCGTCCTGACATTGCCGCGTCCCGCGAGCCGAAGGACGGTCACAGTTTGGGCTGAACATGGAGCGCGAGCCGATTTGTGTGCCTTTACACTGTAGCGTTACGAAATTGTAGCCATTACGCTTAATTAACGGAGGATTTAACTGCAGTTTTTGCCGGAGTGTCGGTATTCACGGAGTTTTAGAGTGAGGATGAAAAAGAATCGGCTGGAGTTGTTTAACGCGGTCGCCTCCGTTTAAGTTATGTTATCACGAGTCTACTTGTCTTGTGTATTGTACTCCTGCTAATACTGTATTTATAGTTATTATTAAAGTTGAGCATTTATTTGTATCATTATTGATTTTTAATTGTATAAAAGACTAGGCCTATGTGTGTACAAACATAAAATATCTTCCGTTTTTCTTTACAACAATCATCTCCGATAACTTTTAGACCAGGTGTTTGGTTGCTTGTCTGCACTAAGTTGAGGGAGAAATAGAAATTTCGCTCCGAATGTTTGGACCATACCTGGCTGTCTGTGAAGCACTCCGGATTGTGCTGTCTGTCCACCGCTGCCCATATCTGTCTTCGCAGTCGTGTTAAATGCATTAGGACGTTAACATGATCTATCCTCGGATTCTCTGATGCATCTTTTTAATAGGGCTCTAATTTTATTGTGCGCCCCGGAGGGTTTTCTCAGGTTGGTTAATGTGTGTAGTTCCGATCAGCCGTCACATCCCTTATCTTCAAAGTGGCTCAGAAATGTTTGGCTGTAAAAAAAAAAAAAGATACCATGTTACGCGGCAGACAATGTTTGATTTGTTTGCTAAAACTGTGGCTCTATCATATTGCTTAGTTAGTTGCCAGTATTATGACGATAAAGATAAATACAAATAAGTAATAGGTAGTTGAAAAAGGCTTTATGATGCATTCAAATGTTCACATTTGCAAAACTAATATCAGTGACAATGGAACATTGCAAAACTTTACCAATATTTAAAGTCTGTCTCTATCATAAGGAATCCTGAGAAAGGAGATATGTATGTGTAGCCTGCATTGTATTTCATACTTCTTTATTTTAACTGCATGCAAAGTATACTTTAAGATATATTTGTCCTCAAAATTGAAATTGTATTGACATTTTTCTAACTACATATGTGAGAAACCACTTACCACCGTTCAAAGGAAATTCATAATGTGTAGTCCATGTCATGAACATTTGAATATACCACATCTCATCCTCCGACTGTCACTTCACATCATGTCCCAGCATCCTCCCTGCCATGGTTCAACTCTGCTGCTATGAAACAATTAGAATTTCATATGGTTTTAATGTTTTGCCAAATTGAATATAAAAGAAAATCAAGTAGATTAATAAGCACAAAGTTAATTAAAGCAGAAGGCAGTCGGGGCCTCACATTTTAAGAAATGTGCAGTAAAAGTATATATGTGCAGCATGGAGATAAAATAACAGCTGGACTCGGTATGCTGAACCTGCAGTCTCACTGAGGCTGCCAGAGGTTAATTTCTTTATCCTCGCCAAGTTCACACCCAGCACGAAAAAGAGAGTTACAGCAATCTCCTTCTATATTTAATGTCTCACTCAACAGTAATGTTTATGGGTGGGTGTAAAAACATTGATATATAATAGGGGAAGAAGAACATATGTTCCTATAAAACGCCTTCTGTTCCCGCTTCATTGTGCTCCCAAGAGGAGGTTGCTGGGGTACTTAAGTTAGACGCACGCAGTGTTCTTCTCCAGAGACCCGCGAAATGTTTATAAAGTGGTAACTGAGTCCCTGTCTTCCTCCTTTGTCCTTTGTTATAAACACACCGTCTTCTTGTTGTGGTGTTTATTGGGGTTGTGTGTTTGGCTGATGGAGAAGGCCCCGGAGCCTTCGTCTGTGTAAATGCTTATAAATGTTGGGCCAACTTATGCTGCATCATTGATGAAGTGCTGAGAGTCAAACTGAAGCCACACTGGTGCTTTCCTCAGCTCATTAAGGCTACAAAAGCTACACTGTGAGTTGGGACGAGGTAGGTCAGGGAATTGCAGACAATACTAGTATTTTATCATCTTTTGGCTTTAGTGAGCAGCGTGTTTCCAAGCCCTGCAGTGCTGCTTTACTCCAGCATGTGCTCCTCCCACTCCAGGGGTTCTCAAGCTGTGTCTACCATCGGCATCCTCGGGTTACTTTGTTTATTTCACTCTTCTTCCGGTTCCAGAGTTCAACACAAGAATCCCAACACAAGTCATTGCAACTTTTGACACTTTTCAAGTCAAACCAAAAAAGTTAGCTTCCTGAAACAAATAAGAAATCTATTTCCAGCACAGCACACTTTATCCGCTTTCCAAGCCCCACACACTCTTTTGGCTTCTTTTCTCGCTTGTTCTCTTACACGCCTGCCAACTATCCCAACCATTCCTAAACTCTCTCCAGTAAATCAATGCTATAACCTGCCTTGGACACATCCTAGGAGACACAGCAGAGACAATGAAGACAAATGCAGTGGATGCAGTGTGAAAGAAAGGAGGACAGAGTAGACATAGTTATGGTGCTATTGTGTCACAGAGTCTATATAATTGTAATTAAAAAAGCTTGAACCAGATCCAGAATGTGTTTGCGCTTCTCCTCTCCATTCCCTTCTTAATATTGTTATTAATCCGCAAAACCGTTTCAGAGTTAATTAAAAGCAATGACTTCAGCGTCAGTCTCTCAAGAGGACCATAGTGAATAATCACTCTGTCTCCTCCTTTAATAAGCTTCAACGTCCTTCGTGCACATGGCTCTTCCTCAGCAATTACCGCTGCAGTCTCCTCCTCACATACACACACATTGACCCATGCGCACGCTTGTAACCCCCCCCCCCCCCCCCCTTTTCCGCCCCGCCCTCCTAACCCACTCCGACTGTGCACTGCCCTCCATCTCTCCTCTATGTCAGGTTTACAGGAGCTCACTTCTCCGAAGGAGCAGAAAGTTTTAGTCCCGAAAGGAGAACTTTTCTTTTAAAGCAGGATTCATATTGTAGTATTGCAGAATTGATTTGCTTACACACAATGCCATCAATATTCTTCATGTTCTCTCAAGTGATGCAGTGCACTGTAACAGAATAAGTTAGTGTGCCATCCATTTCTTGGATAGTGTGGAGAGAGGTTCCTTTTACCTTCTAAGCTTTGCTTGAGTTCAGTCACGTGTCATTTACCTCTAACACACGGTCCGTCATCGGCACCTCTTCAGGTCAGGTATGCATACACACAAGACTGTTTACTCTTTTGCTGTGTATTCAGGTGAAACCCACGCATTGTGTTTAGCATGTGGTTTCAACCCCGACATTAAGCATAGGAGCTGAGCCGTCGGCATGCAGGTCTGCTCTGTTTGATCAGGTTATACGCTCAAAGGAAAGGTGTAAATAACGAGGGGCTCGGGTCATTATTGGTTTTTATTTTCAGTGAGAGAATTTAGGAAACATGTGATTGCAAGCATTAAACACAGGCATCTAAACACACATACAGCAATACTTAGACTTGATTGATTTTAACATTCTGGTATGGTTCAGACCTGCTATTCTTCATCGTGGTCTGACTCCAGTACTGAGAGGCCTCTGTGTGTCTGCCCGCTGTAACAGAGAGACTCTGTCTCAAATAGACAGACAGGGTTTGAGAGTCCCTCAGCCTCTTTGCCTGCGGTATTGATCCCCTTATGTGCATGTGTGCCTTCGTGTGCGTGCATGTAAGCGTCACTTTCCTTCTTCTGACGGACCCATTTCTTTCTGTGTGATGTATACCGTGGCATATCTTTTATAATCAGCCAGAGAGGTAGTGGAGGCGGACCTTTGGCCTTGATCTGCTGTGTAATTGGACATTGGATTTGACACTCCGCCGAGTGGAACATTAGAGCTGGTCTAATTAGGTGCGAGGGCTATCAAATGAAGATTGGCCCATGTTGTTAGGAAATACCACACAGATTGGAAATGTCAAGATGGCTGTCATCCGCAAGCAACGGGAAGGAAATCTATCATTTGTTGGTGACGTTTCAAAACTTGCTCGAAAACTGCCCACCACTTGTCTGTAATAACTATATTACTTTAAACCATTTTGACACTAAGATGGCCATATAGAAAGTAATTATTGCTCACAATCCACACACTGGCATCTCCGATTAGGAAGCTCATGATATACTGCGACTGAAAACATACAGTCTAAAATAGTCTATGGATCGTCTCCTGTGGCTGGCTGAAGGATGCTACTGTATAGTGTTGACTCACAAGACTTCTCCATTATAATGAGGGCCATATGGGAGATAGACAAGTGCTCCTGGCCCTCTTATGCAAACATCCCTCGCTCCATCTCTCCCTACGCCCCTGACATTTAGCCGTCCCCCGAATTCAGTCTTCAGTGATACCCACAATTATCCTCTCCGTCTTCATGGGAAAGCAGCAAGTCAATGGCTTTAAATGACTCACACTTTCCTTCATAAATCAATGTGTTTAACACCTCCTGCCCCCCCCCCCTCATGAAATGAATACGGGCAGAAGACATCAACGCAGAAAGAGAAGATGAATCGGCTACTGTATGGAGTAGCATGTCAAGGAAAAGCCTACAGTTTGCCTCTCATCCAACACTTGTACAGAAACCTAATTTCAAAGGAGTCTTTCTTTCATTTAAGAAAAGAGGGGGAAAATCTCAGTGCCTCGGGGTAACTAGGAAGCACATGGAAGAAACAGGCTTAGTGTGAACAAAGGTTGAAATATTTGCAGAAAAAGTCCTTTCAGACAATGCTGGGAGCCGTGATTGTGGTCTCCGTGTTGTGGCTGGAGGCAGACAGCGCAGTAATTAACTGAGCGTGATGAGTCAGACATGAAAGAAAAGAGTGGCTGGATCGAGGGTCAAAGTTCATGCCTCTTTTTCCCACCACTGCTTCCTCCGACAAGCCCCTTTCAGTGGCTCTCTCTCAAAAAAAAAAAAGAAGCTGTGTGGAATGCTTCCCCTTTGACGCCACTGCTACAATACTGTTATTCTGGCTTAGAAAGCTTCTACAGCATTTGGATCACATATGGTTAATACATGTAATGAACTAATGTCTGGCACCAGACTCACCTTTAGCATTAGTGTAAGCAATATCATAATCAGCGAGAGATTTGTGTTGCAAAGTCATTCTGTTTCAAAGGAGGCTGAGCAGGTACAAAGAGAACAGCTGGTGAAATTAATTCAGGAAGCTTTTTCCAACTCTCTTCTGACAGATGGCAAATCTCCTGTTACCATTTCATTCCTCTTATCATGTTTTCACTTAGGTTCCTCCGACAAATAAACCTGTAACACATGGAAGACGAGTCACTTTCCGACACTACAATTCACTTGTAACCGATTGTAATTTCCTGTTCTCATTATTTCTGTTAAATTGCATCTTATGTGGATGTGGATGTATGTGTGTGTGTGCGTCTGTCCTTCACCCTGTGTGTGTTTGTTTGTGAGGAGCAGTGAAATGTTGGACCAGGCTCAATAGCGGTGGCACGCTATCTAAGCTGCTATTACGCATGCAGTTCACAGCTGGAATGTTCAAACACAATTAGACGACAGTACACTTTGATTTAAAGGCGACCAATAGACTCGTTGATGTAAAATGGAGGCTCAACATCAAGTCAACAAATCCCTGTCAGAGACGCCTCGAGACATGTCCTTGTCACCGTGACAAAGCCTCTTGTAAGATGTCCCAGTGGGACGTTACAGGCTTCTCTTGCACCAGACACAACAGATAAAACCTCAAATTGTCATGACTTTTGTAAACACAGTTCTATTAAGGGTTTAGAATAGAATGAAAATAATGTATTTTTAATAGAGGCTGATTGCAGAAGTGACAGTCAGTGTTCCTCACGTAATAATTATGCAATGTTCATATTTACAGTTATACAGTGTATGTTAAGAGAATCCACACTTCACTTTTCCCAGCACGCATTATCTATTAAGCCCAAGTGCAGCCTTGAGTTTTCTGTGTCTCCACTCAGAATATTATTCAATCAAAGCCATCACGTTGACGATATGACGGATGCAAACACGCACGAGCAGCCACAAGGAAGACAACATTGTCTGACACCTCATTTACAATCGCCAGAGCCGGCGCTTACAGCCTCATGCTTTGTTTATCTTGTCAAAGTTCCTCTACATATTCCGCGTCAAGGTCACGCACTGCCAGTTGGCTGTTAGTCCTGCTCATCTCTCGTGATACGTCTGCCATACACTGCATTTAAACCTCATATCCCTAACAAGTGCCTTGTGTGCACTTGAGAAAACCAGAGAGAAAAATAGCTCCAATAGGAGCTCACTGATCATTACTTCCAAAATAGTGAGGCTTTATTCATGCACGCTTATCCTTGAAAGCAAAGGAAGGAGGCCTAAACAACAGCAGTGAGTCTCAGAAGGGGATACAAACCATTAGAGCAAAGAAACAAAACAACAATATCACCAGGTCTAAGCTCATACTGTCTCTGCTAAAAGAATGATATTTATATTGTCTTTCACCATCCCACAAAAACACATAAATGATGCACGTGATGACGGCTTACATTTAACTCCTTAAAGGGCAAATGAAGGGAGTAATTTAAAGAAATTACACATCTGTGACATTGCCAGAGGTTCCCAGGTTCAGATTGAACACCTCCAAAGCAAATATTTTGATAAAGTTTCATTAAAATCCCAACTGACAAATCCTCCTGAGCCACCATCAGCCGCCTCCTCACCAACCCTAGGCGGTAAACCTCTAATAGGATGGTGTTGACTTTTGCACGCTATTAATATGCTCCGGACGTCTGCATCTCAGAATCTGAACAGAAGGCTTTGTTTGCACATCGATATGAGCTGTGCTAGATTTAATCAGGAGGATAAACAATAAAAAGTACAATATTCCATATATTACTCCTGCATCTTAACACCTCTCCTCAGAATTTAATTATTCAGATTAGTCTTTCATTTCATTTCATTTCAAACCTTTATTTATACAGATAAATCCCATTGAGATCATTGATCTCTTTTCCAAGGGAGACCTGCTCAAGTAGTTCCACATGAAACATAAAAACATAAATAGAACAACAAAAGGACATCATACAGCATCATTTACAAAATTATCCACATAAACAGGTACCAATAGCTTCCGATTGAGTAGCATCCAACCGAGCTTTAAAAACATTTAGTGGCACCAGATTGTTCAGTTTCCATTTAATTTGCAGACTATTCCAAGACAGAGGAGCTGCGCATCTAAAAGCTGTCTTCCCTAAGACAGTCCTAGCAGTTGGCACATTTAATAAAACCACAGCATTCGATCTCAGGCAGTAGCCACTTACAATTCTCCGTGAGATCAGGGAGCAGATATAAGATGGAAGTTTCCCTAGCATGGCTTTGTATATAAAAATGTACCAGTGACTGAGCCTCCGTGCAGTTAGTGAAAGCAAACCAGCTCTTGCATACAGGGTACAGTGATGGGTTAATGCTTTACAGTTTGTCACAAATCTCAGTGCGCTGTGATACGCAGCATCTAACTTGACCAGGCAATTGGCAGGTGCATTCATATAGACCAGATCCCCATAGTCCAGCACAGGTAAAAAGGTCACAGTGACTAGCCTTTTCCTGGCCTCAAGCGAGAAACAGGACTTGTTTCTGAAAAAGAACCCTAGCCTAACCGTCAGCTTTTTAAGCAGGTTATTGACATGAAGTTTAAAAATGAGACAATCATCAAGCCAGATACCAAGGTATTTGTAACAGGCAACCACTTCAAGTGTTGTTCCTTGCGTAGTTACAATATCTAAAACAGGCTCTGGTGTCTTTTTTGCTTTTGAAAAGAGCATTACCTTGGTTTTATCCACATTTAAAAGAAGCTTTAATTCAGAGAGCTGAGTCTGAATAGTGTTAAAAACAGCCTGTAATTTAACAACAGCCTCCTTAATGGTGGGACCTGCACAATACATCACAGTATCATCCACATAAAATGTAAAGTAGCTTCATCCACATTATCACCTACGCTGTTAATATATATGGAGAATAAAAGTGGTCCTAAAACAGAACCTTGTGGTACACCATTAGAAATGTTAACCACTCAGAAGACAGTCCATCAAAATGAACACATTGGGACCTTTCAGAGAGGTAGTTCACAAACCACCCCACTGCAAGGCTGGATATGCCAATACTGAGTAGCCTCTGCTTTAAGATGCGATGATCAACGGTGTCAAACGCGTTGGAAAGGTCAATAAACAGAGCTGCACAACTCTGCTTATTATCTAAAATACTAGTAATGTCATTTACCACTTTCATTGTCGCAGTGATGGTGCTGTGTTTCTTTCTGAAGCCTGACTGATGTTTAGACAGGATGTCATTGTTACATAAAAACTCCTTTACCTGTTCACTCACAAGTCGTTCGAGCACCTTAGCCAGAACTGACAATTTAGAGATTGGCCTATAGTTATTTAAAATAGTTGCCTCCCCTCCTTTCAGTAAAGGCAAGACATAAGCAGACTTCCATACTTTTGGAATTGTATTTGTGCTGAGGGAGAGGTTAAACAGAGAAGTAAGAGGTGGAGCAATAACAGAGCCTTTACAGACACTCTTATCCTTCTCTCAACATAAGGAAGGTGATTTGACGATACAGAGTCTTTTCTCTCTCTGGACTGAAATGCTGACGTAAATGAATCATCCAAACAAAGATGTACTTCAAGTGTTGCGCCCACGCTTGATGCTCTTTTAATTTCAACTGGCTCACTTTAAAAGCTTTGAAAAGCCCTTTCCTTGTTCATGTAACCTTCCATTACAAGATAATGTTTTTATTTCAAATCACTCGCAATAATTCTGTTGTGATGGCTGAACAAGTGTCAACCTTGCTCTGCTTCAACACACTGAGACGAAGGTAACGCAAAGGACAGATTCTCTTTGAAAATCATTCAGACAATTGCTGATTGGTTGCATGAGGAAAAGAAATCCAGCAAACATATTGATGTATGACTAAAAGCTTCAGAATGATTTGAAAGCAAAGTAATCTACAAGTAAATGAAAATGTTAGTATTTTATTGCGGTGACACTTTTGAGTATATTTGCAGTCTATACTCCGATATCAAATGCAGAATCACAGACAATCAGCGTAAATAATGCTCATAAATAGTTGTTATCATGCAGCAACAAAAAACACTGACAGCTCTCAGGTAATTTTGTGGTGATAACAGCAGAAATGTTCCCACAGATTAAGTGTTGTCAAGAGATAGGGGGGGTTCAATGTCAGATATCACGTACCTTCACGCCTTTACAGCAGGGGTGCTGATTAGACTGATTTACTTTAGCGTAACTCTCACTGTTTGTCGATGTGTTGATAAGGAGAAAAGTATTTAGGTTGCTTACATGCTACGGTGGAGAAATGTCTTTTTTGTATTCCATTTCAGGAATACATTGCTGCGTCATATACTGTTCCATTGAAACAAACGACTGAATATGAAGTTCATGAACAATTTACATTTTCTATTTTATTATTCAATCTCAAATTCATAACATCTATTATGATTGTTTTTACTTACTAAAAAAGTGAAAAACCTAATTTAAATACATGTTATTTTAAGGAATGACTTTGGTACACTTCAGTGGACACCATGCACCAATGGTTAAAACATGAACTCAACATAGGTCTAATAACAGACGAAAATAAAACATTTACTGAAAGCAAATGGTATGAATATATAGGAAATGTAATGACAACAAATATATGTTTATTCAGACGTATATTGAATTAAATTGAATCACTTGTATACTGTTGATGCATGATGTCAGGTGGACAGTAGACCTTTGGCGCATAACATCCATTGACACTAACAGACATATTTTAATTAACATAATCTGGATACAACTATTTTTAACCATTTAAAATCCAAAAGTGTCTGGTTTCAAGAGAAAAACAGCATTCACCAGTTATTCCTAAAGTTCTTTGTGCATCTCCTTTTCCATGCGCCATTTCTGATTTATTGTGCAATACTTTAAAACACAAAGAGGTACAAAAATAATAATCAAAAATATTTTAGAAATAACTTTATTCTCTGATTTATGAGCAGATTTTTAAGACACGGTAAATCAACTTTAATGATTCAAAATGGCTTCCAAATATCTGTTCAATGATGATTTGGGTTAATAAGACACCTCTGCAGACTTATGTTTTCAACACAGGTTGTTAAACATAATTTGATGATGATGAGCATTAAGAGTAAGAACAATATTAAACAGAAAAGTCCATTTGAAGAACGTACTGACAATAGTCACAGCTGGTAATTATGAAATATTTGTAAAACACTACAAGAAAAAAAGGGAACAAACCAAAATAAAAACAAACTCTTGATTATTTCAATATAGCAAAAAACACGACTTAAATATATTTAAAATCAGTAGAAGCTGCTCCTGTTAGTTTTGGCAATATGGCAGGAGGTCTCTGCCTGTAGCTGGCCACTCTGAACATTTGTCAATACGCCTGTTGTGTCTACTCCTTAAATAAACAAACTTTTTATTGGGCATCCTCTATTCCTCCTGTTTGGCCTGCTTGTCGAAACCCTCTTTAAAAGCCACAATTTAAAGCTGTGTGGACAAACAGCGAGCCAAGGTAAGGGCCAGGAGACCCGATAATGAGCCACAAGAAAAATACTTCAAATGCACGTAAACTATTGATTTGAATTCAACCTCACTGACCAGACTAAGCGACTAATTGGCTAATTTAACCAATGGATACCTTTAAGGATGTACAGAACTTTATTTTGTATCTCAAGAGAAAAAATGATGATCTTTTTGGGTTGCAGTTATCCTTGTTAGTTACTGAGATACTGCGCGGAGTGTACACTTTGAGGAGTGGCCCATTTTTGTTGTTTGAATTGTTAAACAATGCCTATTTGGTTAAAGTAGCAATATTACATTTTCATTTTGCATCTATACTGGGTGGACAGTTGTAATAATAACTCTTTTTGTAGTGAAGTTTAGTTGACCAAAGTTACCTGGCAGATAATGTAAATGAAGTTCTGCAGTGTTTGACCCTTAGACCCAACGATCTGTGATGCTCTGCCAGGCCTGAACTCCAGCCAGATTGTCTTTCTCCTTGTTTTGTGACTTCTCGCGGTCAGTCTGTTCTTTGCCAATTGATACTC
This sequence comes from Pseudochaenichthys georgianus, assembly GCF_902827115.2. Classification (NCBI taxonomy): domain Eukaryota; kingdom Metazoa; phylum Chordata; class Actinopteri; order Perciformes; family Channichthyidae; genus Pseudochaenichthys; species Pseudochaenichthys georgianus. The sequence goes on from NC_047510.2 coordinate 13,481,172, forward strand.
ACGCAACTACTCTAGTTCTGCTGCGTAAAGATTGCTTATTCTCAGCATTCTTTGTCATCCAAATACTAAACACTGCACTGTACACAATGCAGTTAACATTTAAGAGCGTTGTGGAGGAAAATATGTAACTCAGACAGACAGAGGCAACATGCAGCCTGAGACCTTCATTGTATCTCCCTTATTTTCCCCCTAACCTTCTACTCATCCTCCCTTTTTGTATTCTATAGCAAAGAGAACAATCAGTTGAATGTCTTCATTGAAGTCATTCATTATAACATGTACAGTTAGTCTCTCTACGTCATACAGAGCTATTGTTTCAGCGCCCATTTGGCATTGCATCTACACTTACCTCCCAAGAGAGATAGAGCATGTTTGTGGTGGCGCCCTTAATGAGTCAGGACAGGTTATTTAAAAACTGCTCCAATTGTCCTATAACCAGACTGGCAGAATACAAAAACACACACACACACACACACACACACACACACACACACACACACACACACACACACACACACACACACACACACACACACACACACACACACACACACACACACACACACACACACCCACACACACACACACACACACACACACACACACACACACACACACACACACACACACACACACACAGCCAAATATAGAAACAACAAGTCTGTATTATATGAAAAGGTATTCCAAAGACTATTGTCCCTCCTCGCTATTTCTGTTATTTATTCCACAGGTTGAAACCCACAGACAGCCATGTTGCAAAGTTTCTAAACTTTCTGTGGACTTTTTGTTCCGAGGTCGAGTGTCAGGTCTTTGGACCACTGGGTTGATTGAACCCATAAGTCTGCTTTGACAGAAAGGCCTGGGGTTGGCCTGACCCTGTGGTTGCTCTACGTTTAATATCAATATGAAGAACTATTGTGCCAACAAACTTTAGGACATTAAAATGTATTTTGTCTAGGTACATTTCACGTTCTTCCTCTGTGCAACACGTTGCGTGCAGCAGCATAGTGACTTTTCAATCTAGTGAGATTTGAAAAAGAAATACATTTTCTTCACTTTTCACTTCTATTCTACTGCAATTGCATTTTGAATAGTTGTTTGAAAGACCTTGGTTTCATTTGTTTCTTTCTAAATTGGCACAATATTGCATAACGCTTTCACCGTATTATTTAATTAAAGTCCAGCAACTTTCTAAAATATTATTTTATGATTGTGAAACCGGAGATTTTTTAATATGTTCTGTTTTCTCATGAACTCCTGCACTTTCTTTAAAGGAGAGGTGTCATGGCCATTTCCACTGATCATAATTCCATTGTTGAGGTCTACTAAAATAGAAAAATACTGTGCAATTTTCCAAACTCACATTGGTTTCGCATACAGCATCTCTTTAAAGTATGTGTATTCAGCAGTATTCACTCTCTCCACTAAACGGCTCGCTGCAGCTCTTGCCCCCCCTCCCTGTGAGCCCAGTGTGCTCCGATTGGTCGGGACCAGTCGGGACGTTGTGAATCGCGCTGAGCTCCGTGGAGGTGTGATTTCCTTGTTTAGCGATACACAGCGAAACACAGCCAAACTCACCCTGAGCACACACAAAGTCACAGCCGAAGTAAAAACAATAAGTGTGGCTTGATATTGAGTAAGAAAAAGGTTGATAAACGTTGTGAGAATGGGTCTGCAGAGAGAATTTCGCCGCGATCCCAACTATCTGTTATCAGCCTGCAGCCAGGGAGGAGAAATCAGCAGAGCTGCCTGCACTGAGTGAGTGTGTGAGGAAGTCCGTGGATTGGTGTTACGTTCCCTCTTGGCTAGGGATACAAAAGGGAAACGACACGACCAGATTGGATTTGGTATATGTTACCGGTGGTTTATTTGTAACGGCAACTGAGTAAAATGATGTACACAAACAGCTTGGCCCAACAACGGGTCAAGCTGTCACTATCTCACAAAAGGGTCTCCAAAAGAGAGTTGCCCAGTACTATACAAAAGGAAAGGAAATACCTCACTTCTAAAGTGGAAACAAAACAACAATCAAAACGAGGCTGTGGGAAAACACAGCTGGTGCGGGTCCACAGGTGCTAATCACCTGGATCTACGCAATATACACACGGGAATGCTGGTTTACAGGTGCTACTCAACCTGGATCTAAGCAATATACACACACAAACCCTATACTAACACAGAACCCGACGACACGCTGCTAATCAGTGTGCTTGCCCAGAACCCTACTGAATACACTGCTAATCAGTGTAGCTAACACAGAATACAATACAGGGCTTCATTTGCATACACCCACACACAAACAGAGTTAAGGGCACAACTTAGAAGTGTCTTTACACACTCAAATGCATGTTGGCACACAGGGGTCCAAACGTAGTCCACCTTGGGACTTATCAGCTTAGTTAGGGGTTGGGCCACAGTGGAAAAATTACGGGGGTAGCAATCTGTCACCGTAACAGCGTTCACTTTACGGTAGTCTGTGATAAAGCGCGGAGAACCATCAGATTTCGCTTCTCCAAGACACGGCGAACACCATGGGCTAGAGCTCTGTGTCGCCAGGCCATTTGATACAAGATATTCAGCCTCCTGTTTCATAAGCTTGGTCGGATTGGCACGGTACGGATGTTGCTTAATCGGCCTCGCGCCTTTTACATCGATGTCATGCGTTATCACATTAGTTTGTGTCGGGACATCATGGAAAAGGCACGGGAAACGATCCACCAACTGGGTTATGTCATGCTGCTGTCCCTCCTGCAGATGCCCTAACGTAGTTGGTGGATCGTTTCCCGTGCCTTTTCCATGATGTCCCGACACAAACTAATGTGATAACGCATGACATCAATGTAAAAGGCCCGAGGCTACACTGCTAATCAGTGTAGCTAACACAGAATACACAGGGCTAAACAGTCTCAGAAGTCACAGAACGAAGGCAGTATCACAAGGAGAGGCTTGAGGCGTCTGTCACACAATACAGAGCCTCCCGAATGGTATCCGTGCCCAGCCTTTATCCTCCTCCCCCGGATGACGTGGCAGAAGCGGGCAGGGCTTGGGTGACGTCTGTCCAATCCCCGCGGATGTTGCGAGGTCGAGACGGCCACTGACAGCATAGGAACTGCACAGCTCATTTGCATACACCCACACACAAACAGAGTTAAGGGCACAGGGTAGCAGCGGCTGTAACAATTGGTCAATTTGGACCAATCAGCGGGGGCTTAACGTAACGGCTCCGCGGACGTAACGTAACGGCTCCACGGATTGGCCCATTTGGTTCCGGCTACCGCATGACCGTATCGCGGCATAGTTCTGGGCGTGGCTACTGGGTGTTCACACGTCACAATGTCCAGGAAGAACATGGAAGAAGGTCAAATAGTTCCAACGAGGCGTTTTGGGGAGGTATTTTCTGTGTTAGAGCTTTACTCCTAACAGGGTGCACTTTGAGGGTTTTGACTCTGCAGCCCATTTACATGCATAACAACCTTCATAACACACAAGGGGACGGGTAATAACCGGAAAAGCATGACATGTCTCCTTTAACAGCCAAACAAATGTAAAAAAACGAACACGTATATCAAAAGATTCCATGATGTGTTTCTTCTTGCAGATTTGTATCTTTGTGACACGCATTTTCTATTAATAAAATAACAAATGTAGGAGAGTGAGCAGCCTTGGTAACGAAATGTGATTCCCTGAATGTCTTTATTCGATAATGAAGAAAATCTTTCTACCCGTGGAAGAACTTTGAAATGTCAACCTATTTGGGGAATTTCCCATATTAATAAAGTTACTGTCCTCATATGAACTGTAGCTAACAAGCCTACCATTCTCCAACATGTTCTCCTCTCCTTGCTGTTCCAGGTTCGTGCCAGTGCCATCGCCCAGGACGCAGACCAGAACTACGACTACGCCTCCAACAGCGTCATCCTCCATCTAGACGCAGGGGACGAGGTGTACATCAAACTGGACGGAGGCAAAGCCCACGGAGGGAACAACAACAAGTACAGCACCTTCAATGGCTTCATCCTGTACGCAGACTGAGAACACACAGACACAGACAGATAGGAAGAGATTGAGAGAAAGAGATGGGTGGATTTGGGTGTGTGTGTTAAAAGCTGGAATGCTTTATAGTTTTCCTAATTCTCTCCATCATCACGGACACCTCTGCTTTGTATCCATCAGCCGAGACATCCAGGCTCTGTAGCCGAGTCTGTCGCAAAGCCTCCGAGGACACGCTGAGAGGGGCCGGGCGGAGGATGTAGGAGGTGGGGCTGTTTTTATCTCTTCGCCACAATGCCTACGTGTCAGGAGCTCCTCGCTTTCAGTGTCTGTCCTCTTCAACCCTGCTCCATTGCACAGCAATATCAACAGAACTGAAAAACCCTGCAAAAAGCGGATGACCTCACCTCTTCTCTCCACAGTGGCAACAGGCAGCTGTACTGTCGGTGGACTCTATTGACTCAAGTGTAGTGTTGTTCCGTGCGATTTTCCTTAAGAGTGTGTTTTTATTTTGTAGACATGCATAATATTCTACACAGATGAGATTAAAAAAAAGAGAATATATTTGTCCCTTGTGAACATATCCCGTTTGACTGAGAGAACAGATTTGTCAGATGTTATTTGTGATGCAGCTCAGGCATCTAACAGCTGGAAACGAAATCTTTAAGACGGTGTAAGACTGAGTGTTTCATGACAGTGGGTGTTTTTCTTCATCGCTGGGTACAGCAAAGTAACTATATATTGTTCATGTGGAGAATAAGAATTCATTCTGCACTATTCCTTATAATGTATCTAAAAAAAGGAAACATCTCATTTAGAAAATATCCTTACCACGAACCACCTCACACTGTTTGCACATACACAATATCCTGCTGCTGTACGGATTAAAAGTAATCGTCCTCTTTCTATGTTTAGTTTTATGTAGATGCTCTGCTTTGGCGACGCCACCGGGCATGTGATGAAGCAAAAATCTCCAGATGCAGAGGTAACCTTGTTGAAGAGTTTTTTTCTTCTTCTTTGCTGTGCTGACCTCCGAGGCCCTCTTTTGTAGCGGAGGGAGAGTAAGTCACAAAGACGGAGAGACTGATGGGGGAGGTGGAGGGGGCGTTCAGCCACCGTAACAGTGAGTGGGCAATCTTTCTGTTTCAGTGTCTCTGAGCCTCACTCGCTGTCATCCATTCATTAGCTGCATACTCACTGACACACAGGCATTATGGTAATATTTACTCAACATGGCTGCCTGACAGCTTGCTTGAGAATGAAATTGATTGGGTGAGTGACTTGTTCAATCATGACTGCACGTATGTGTGAGTGTGAGTGTGTATGTGTCTCTGCATACCGGTGAGGGTCTGCATTTTAGCATGTGCCATAGCTACATTGTTCCTTTTTCAGTTATTCTGTGCTACAGCCAATGACAGATATTTTGCTCAGCAGCCAATGAGATTGTGCTCTGTAGGGTGCCTCGATAGATACAACGAGAAGAACAAACAGCTTGTAAATGAAATATATGACATGTTTGTCTATCTTATCTTTTGGAATTGTTGAATACATTTAAATAATAAATGGGATTTTTTGAGTGGCTTGTCTCACGAGAATTATTGTATCCCAAAAAATGCTAATTAGGGAAAATGATCTGTACAAGGATCTCATTAGCTTTGTGAGACTTCATGACTTGAAATGTGTTTTTGTTCTGTGTAAACCAAACGTTTTAACAATGGCCTGCCAGTGCAAACATTAAAAGATGATTTTATCAGCAAGTCCCTCATCTCTCTTTTCTCTGAAAAAAACCAACGGTATATTTAGGGAAATGGGTGTCGAGGGAAAGATGTCTGTGTTTATGCTTCATGCGCGCCATCGCTAAGTGATCCTGTGGAGCCTCTCCCATCTGTAAAGGTGCGCTTGGAGATAAGGACTTCCAACTTTAGCAACATCCAACAGTGGAGTAAAAGGCCGTTCTTGAATGCTGATGAGTCCTTAAGGAAAGGCTATTCCTCAATCGGCAATCACAGCGCCTTTTCACAGATTCTCATCAACAAAGGCATGGATATACCCAGCGAGGAAGTGCGGAGGGAGGAGGGAGACAGGGTGGAGGAAAGCTTGAGCGAGATAGAACAGGAGCGGAATATAGTTTGACATAGACAGATGGAGACACGAGAGAAAGAGTAGGCCACAAAGAGAAGTAATGGGAAAGGGATAGATAGGGAGGGAGAGGGTAAAGAGAAATATAAGGAAGACGGACAGAAGGATAGGGGGGCTGCTGCCGATGTGGGGAGGAAAGAAAGGGGGGGGCTGGATTGTTTTCAGGGTAGAGTGATTCCCTGTCCGGATTGTGCGAGGTGTCAGGTGGGATTAGCCGTTGTGAAGCTGGAGGAGAAAGCTTGAGATAGCTTGGATTGGACACGTGTCAGGGACTGGACGTTCCTCAGACCTGGCAGGAATGGGATGTGACACCGGCTGCCATGTTGGACCACTTCACTTTGCTCTTAAGGGAGACCCTCCCTGTATCATTTCATCCATTTCCCTCGAGCAGACAACAAGTTAATTCCCGCAGCAGAAGTGCCATCAAAGTCTTGTTTGATGGCACTAACTGTAAATTGTTTCTAGTGTATTTCAAAAGACAATATTTCTTTAAACAGGAAACAAGAAAAAGCATCTACCGGCTGCGTTTTAGTGTTTGACACCAGGTCAGATTCTGTTTGAAATGTTTTGCTTTACACAAAGTGGGAAGTGTCGGCTCTCCGGCACAAATGGACTTGACGCTGACAGAGCTTCTTGCAAACAGTGATGGTGAAAGAACTAAAGGGGCAACTAAAAATTGATTTCCTGTTCATCTTCGTCTTTTGACAAAAAAGCATCTGCTTTGCAAAAAAAGGAAGAACATGGCTCGTGGAAAAAGTGGGTCTCACATTGTCGCAGCTCGGCTCTTGGAATAAAGAATAAAGTGGTTGTGTGAAAATGGGCTGTCGTCCAAGCAGTGTGAAACATTCCCAGAAATCATAGCGGTCTTACAAAGTTTGCCAAAACAAACTCAATATGGATGCAATGTCTCTAAAATGTTGACGTTAAATATGGCAAGAAACTCAAACAATGATCTAAAGTTGTTCTCATTCCAATCAAGTTGTATTAAAGGAAGGAAAGTAGTGTTTCAATAAGAGGTGATCGTTTTCCTCTTGTCTTTCAGCAGTCTATCACATTTCCCGAAACGGTTTTTGCAGGTATTTACTCGGCTCCTTATCTTCATGGCAGCATTTTCAACCTATTTCCTGTGCCACTGAGAGTAGCCACTGTGGTGACGTTTGGTTCATTTATGTCACTTGCATATCCCCAGAGAGAAATAACTTTAAACCTGTACCAGAGTGCAAATAGTCATGATTCACAAGTGCCCTAAACCTCAATGTACTGCATCATAATCATTTTAAAGCCCTGCATGCCTTGTCTTGCCATCTATTATTAGTTAATAGAGTGAGGTGCGAGACAACATCTAATAAATAACGGTTTCTCATTTGTTTTGCTCATTAAATTAAGGTTGATTTATGTGATATTGATGGTTATATTTAACGTGTTGGAGATGCTTTGCTCCCTAGCTATATAACTTTATAATTCTGATTTGCAAGCACTCCAGCGCCATCATTTTCTTCTTCAAGTCTGACCTTTTTCCTCTCACTTGTTGTTTTTCTCACCTATTTTATTTTCTCATGCCTTTATTTAGTATGACACACACAAAGGTTAGAAAAGCGGACAGCTGTTAGTAGACCGGCCCCGGAGCCACGCACACACACGAGCATTTACATACACACACGGAAACCTCTGCATGATACCGCAGTGACACATCAACACTGTCAGCCTTTGCTCCTACCATCACACATGATTCTCTTTGTCAGTTTGGGTCACGGCCGAGGAGGAAGCCTTTCCCAGTTTGTCCCTGGACGGTGTGAAGCTGCCAGGCCAGGTGTACTCTGCAGTCGCTCCTTACGCCGGGCACCCAGGCTCTTATCTGCAGGCGCCCCCTCAGACACTGTGACACTGTGACCCCACACCATCGCTCCACTGCCTTCTACACACTTGTTTAACAACATACTCCTGGCCATAACAGAAAGTTAACTCACAGAACTTCAAAAACCTCTGACCCTCTTTTTTTGTAATACTCTCCACAACTGCCGTCTTGAGCTCAACATCCCTTTTGTTCTCTGTAAATGTCTGATCACGGCCCTTAAACCCCGCAGGCAGAAGCAGACCGGATGCAATGCGGTATATGTTTCTCCCATCTTCTCCTCCCGCACACAAAACACCATGGTATCCTCACATGCTGCATCTCCAGAGAACCCACTGTAAATAGAGATAACAACAAACATCCAACATGCCTTTTTTTTCTTCCCTTGAGCAGGCTGAGTGCATTAGTGACCTTTTAAAGTGCTGCCTCCCTAATGCTTTGCACACACCCCAAAGAAGAACAAACTACTAATAGGGCTACAAAGCTGACACACTTTAAACAAAGATCAGACCATTTCTTGGCTGTGAGGCAGTGCTCGCTAAATTAATGGTATTCAATTATGTAGCTGAGACAATTAAAGATTTTTGTAGGCAAAAAACAGCCAAATGTTTAAAGGTCTGGGCAGAATGAGGACCACAAATATGTAAACACACTGTTTTGATGCTGCAGTCATTTCGATAACGCTGTCTGTATCATCGTATAAACAACACCCATGGCTTTGCATTCACTTGCTTTACATTTACATTCCAATGGGAAATAAAAGGCTAGGATTCTGAAGAAAGAACGGCAATGCAGATAGAAAGAAATGAGGACACTGAATACAGTAAAACATATTCATTTTACTGTTTGGACCAAAGAAGAGACGGGGTTGTGGAGTGCATTGGAAATGGGAACCGTGTAGAAATGAATTTGTTTTCTTCATCTACAAAATGACCTTATTGGTTAGAATAGTGGGAGGCAGTAAGCTCACACCATACAACTCTAATTGCAGCAAATCTGTATATTTGTGTGCGTGTGTGTGTGTGTGTTTGTGTGTGTGTGCCAGTGTGCATGCTCGAGTGTGTGGAGTGCAGTGGTGTTTGCGTGAGCGGACATCAGACAGCGCTACAGGGCCCGCGGCACTGAGGCGAGGTGGATGTCAAAGAGGAGATATTACCCTCCACATTACTCCCACTCAACCAGGATAGGAACCATGTATTTCAGACATTAGCATGCAGATAAAATAAATATAGACAAGTGAGAGAAGTATTCACCTTAGCTGGCAAATTAAAACATAGAGAATAATACACAAAACCTCTCAGGGAGATCAGGAAATAAGTAATCATGCCAAACTTTTGATGCCACCAGATTCTTGTGTAACTTGGAGCAGTCTGCTGGTTCTGAGTAATATCTCCCCAAATGTAGCTCTGTGTGTCTCTCCCGCTGCTTCTCACAGTTTAATGGATGTGTGGCCGGCTAGTCATGCCGCCCTGTGTCACCTGTGCTGCGCTCACTTTGGGCAGTGAGAGAGCCATGGGAGGTCTGCGGGAGGCCAGAGAGGGGGAGAAATAGACATCTGTGATTAACACATACAGACACGTGTCAGTGTGGAGCGTTGACTGGAAGGCGCGCTGGGAGACGCTCACACACAACCTGCTCCTGACGGCAGAAGTTTGGCTAAATAAAGACACGGATAACAAGGAGGGGGAAATGCGGGGAGGCTGCGATGAGCCCACGATCACACTCAGATGGAAACGTGAGGGCCTGCCTGACATGAGTCGAAGTTAATAATTAGTTTGAGAGAAAAATTCTATTTTCAGGTGCCCGAAAAATGCACTCCTATACAGTACACACACACACACACACACACACACACACACACACACACACACACACACACACACACACACACACACACACACACACACACACACACACACACACACACACACCACCCAACACAACACCACACACACACACACACACACACACACACACACACACACACACACACACACACACACACACACACACACACACACACACACACACACACACACACATCACTGCATGCATCTCACACCTCCCTTTGGCATGTGCTATGACAAAGAATTGTTTGTAGTGTTTTTTAGAGGAACGAGAGGGCCTCCGGAGACAGTTTGGGGTTTGGAGCGATAATTACATTATTCTTCTCTATAACCATATGTTCGGATTGAACACGGCTCTCTCCCTCTCCACCTCAACAAGTTAATTGCTGAAATCTGGATGAGCTACAATGAAGAGAAAGACAAAATAACCAGTCATATCATAAGGATACAGGTTTTAGAGAAACTCCATTTAGAAGAGTGATATTATTACCCAAAATGTAGGTTTTAAACACTCATTGTATTCGCTTTCAGGTTCCCCTCCACAATAAAACTATTTTGCTATAGAGTTAGCTTGTTTGCAATCGCTTTCATCATGTGACCAAAATAAATTGTTGACAAGACTACACCACTGCAAACCAAGTTATAAAGTTTATTACCTAAACCCTTAACTTAAAATCAATTCTGACTCCACACGGTCCAACACTACTCACATAACAAGCAATATAATAAACCTGAACAAGTGGACACGGTTTAACAAACTGCGAATAACACGACTCAATTGGTGTTATGAGAAGCAACAAAACGTGTTAAAGATGACATCTAACTGAATACATTAACCCTGATTGGCTGGAAATAAGACAATGTTTGTGATAAATAGACAAGGTAATGAGATCCTGCAAGGTGAAGGAGACCTCGGGGAGGACAGCGGGACAGAGAAACTAAACCAACAACAATACCCTCACCTGTGTCTGGCTTCCAACTTCCTGTGCTGATCCTGATGCAAACTTGACTCGTTAAGAGGACGCTTTGAGGAGTCTTTGTCTCCGAGGAGTTACACAAGCAGAAACGCACACGCGCACGCACACACACACACACGCACACACTTAAGGGAACGGTTCCACGGAGAGATTCAGTGAGCCATCTGCCAAATTAGGCCATGAGCCATGAGCCCACAACTTCAGCGTTCTATTCAATTTTCAATTACTGGGCTAGAGGCTTAAGCACAAGGTCTGTTAACACACATTTGAACACATATTAATAGATGTTCTTGTCACACATGCGTCCAGTATGTGATAAAATTAATCATGCAGACATGACTGAGTTATTCATAATGTCTCCCTAATGTATAACTTGCTTTTTATATATGTTGTTAACGCTTGGCATTAAGGTTCACAGCAATAGAACAGCTTAAGTGAGATGTCAACACCGATCTACATATGTGCACACACATGAGCGCACAAACATACAATACATTCTGTTCATTAACAAACACATGCAGACACAACAAATGGCAACCAAGCCAGCTGCCCAGTGCCAAATACGTCCCTTTCAAAATGTCAGAGGCGTACATACTGTAGCAGGGAGGGTGTGAGGTGATACATGCACCCGACTGAAAATGTCAGTGTCACTTGTTGCCATGACAGTCGGCAAAGTTTGGCAAGGACTGGATTGCTTCAGCCAAAGGCCAGATGATTTTCTACCGCTAATTGAGCCTGCCGCCTCATGTATGGATATATACAGGCGTGTGCTATAAAAAATTGCAGGGAAATGTGAGCTTAATAAAAATAAAAAAGTAAATAACACCCCAACATATCGTTATTAGACTTTACCAGTGACATTAATCATTCATAAAATGAGTCACCAAACTAATGATCAGTCTGGAACCTATTCCAGAAGCAGCGTGTTGAAGAGTCGTTTAATAATAATAGCAATAATATATTTTATTTGGAAAGTAACCTAAGGGGAGTGGGCAGATGAAGCAAGTAAAAGCTCATTAAGGGGAACATTGCAGGATCTCCATGGCGCTTCCTTCCCGCTGATTGGTCATTGAATCAGTAAGCCCGCCCTAAGGTGAAGATACATGTAAAACATCCGTATGATGCAATACAATAAAGCCAATTAATGCAAGTTAGAGGCTTTTCAAACAAACTTTAAAGTTGGGTTTGTTAAGCTGCTGACTCAGCACTTAAGCACTCTGTTGTAGTGTGGCATTGGACTCCATTATATTTCCAAAGTAGTACTGAGTGGACTTACAGAAGTGACATGCAATACTCAGGGTTCTTTAAAGGAATGGTCCACTCATTAGATAATTAATCAAAACTTCAGTATTTAGTGAAACGTTATGTTTAAACCATACCCTGAAGAAATCAGCGATATTCCCCGGTAAATAATGATTTTATAGCTCTTTTTTATCAAGACCTGTATATTCCGTCTGGCCGCCGCCATGTTTGCCATTTTCAGTAGTCACGTGATGGTCGTGACGTCATCCATGCGTTCACTTTGTCAACACACGGAAACATGGCGGAGTATTTCAGTTCGGACTCGTCAGCAGAGGAACAAGTTTTGACCAATGTGAAGAGATTGGATGGGGGAATTCAGCCATACATATCAGTATGACAATACGACACCCTCTGTCCTAAGACCCTCACATCGTACAAGGAAAAACTTCCGAAGAAAACCCCCAGTTTAAAGGGAACATGGGAGAAACCTCAGGGAGAGCAACAGAGGAGGGATCCCTCTCCCAGGACGGACAGACGTGCAATAGATGCCGTGTGTAAATTGAAAAGATAATACATTTGCAACATAGGTAGTCCAAATGTTTGGAAATGCATGTGTGTATAATAGGAAGATGATATAAGATACTATATGTATGCATGTAGTACCACCCTTGCTAGCGATTCCCTCTCTAGTTTAGCATACTCAGCTTCGTTGTCCCTGGCCATAGAATCACGATTCTTCGAAAACCAAACACATGGATTACGTCACGTCCGGGAAATGGCGGCGCCCACAGTGTTGATGTTATTTCGGTATATAATCAGTTTAAAATCACTGATAATGTCATCGGATTAAAAAAAAAGAGAGAGAGACTGGCAGAGACTGGTCTGTTTTATCGGATGATAATTTTTAAAAAATGAGTGTCATGAGCATACCATTCCTTTAAACAACATATGCAAGGACTTTCAATGTCCGTTTTGTAAACTATCAAGGCTTTAATCATTTTTCCCTTTAAATTCTCAAACTTTCAGCGATTAAAGCACCTGCGGGAACAATGATTGCTTCATTTTATTACTGTAAAAATAAATGATAGCTGAACAGATTGGCTTAAGGCAAAGATATAATTGAATAGTTTCAAACATCTTCTACTGAGGGTTTTCTTGCTTGCTTGTTGTAAAGCTTATGACAATAGCACATGGTCTCCAGCTGCATTGCATCTACCCCTAGATACAATGTCCAAACATTTACTCCATTTAGGCCATGGACGCAACATAGATTTATATACATTATATATATGCATAGATTGACTTTTACTGTCAAAGAGCTTGTTGCCAAATCCTGTAATTATTAAATGCGAGGGTCAATCCAGCCTTATGCAGCAACATATCAGCTCGAGGTTGAATGCAAAATGTGCAAGAACAAACAACTGTAATTTTCTATTTAGAGCATTCAATAAAATGGAAAATATATTGTTAAAGGTGGGGTAGGTAAGTTTGAGAAACCGGCTCGAGATCGCTAGAATTTGAAAATACACAACCGGAGAAAATCTGCCACTTCCTTATAGAGCCCCTCCTCCAACACACACGAACGCGCACATGACCAATGAGGGCACGAGATAAGTTTGTGCCCCGATGGAAGGCTGACAGGCAGGTAGGCCATCCAATCCGGGCCGGCTAAACGGATTGGTTGTACTTTTTACAGTATTACGGCTTCTACAGATTTTTTGTCAAAGCACTTAAGATATTCATTGCTATCGGGATGTTAAGAGCATTCCATGGAATATAACAAAAAGTGTATCTGGACCCGGTTTCTGAAAATTACCTACCCCACCTTTAATGTGTTACCCTTAAACATTTTCTTTTTACAAATGATAAATTGTGCCAGCCAGTGTTTTTCTGGTGCTCTCTGGCTGTGTGAAGCAGCTGCATGACTGTATTCCTGGAGGCGATATGAGGCAACAGTTGACAAATTATTATGGAAATGTTATAAATTACTATAATTGGCTTAAACCTTGTGGTTGCCAAAAGTTACACATATTATGCAGGCAAGTTTTGAAAAGCATAATTTCTGTTTTGTGAAATAAATCAGTACAGTTCTATTTTAGGTTCAGGTTGACATAAACAATTTATCTTTGTCATTTCCTTATCAATATGTGATAGCTTAAATGTGTTGTTGACCATTTACAGTCGCGAGTGTCTTTATATAACGTCAAACATTCAAGTCAACAGCCGAACTACAGGGAGGTCGAAGCAACAATAATCATCAGGCAAACAGGTCATAATACTGAAGACGAATGAACATCAGAGTTGATTTTCTACGACAACTATTGCCTATCGCAGATTTCATTCAAACTGAGCCAATAACTTTGAGACACATCCACACCATCTGGTTTCTAAAGAAGCGTTTCTTAATCATTTCTATCTTTAATACGAGCGGCACGATGGCCCAGTCGAAATCAGTGTGTGGAGTGTTTGTAGTATCCTGTCTCTGTTACCAGTCTATACATGTTAGTCCTGTAAAATCTGAGGTTACCCAACCTCTCAAACATAAGAACTTTGACCTCTTTTCTCTACTGATTCTCCCTCCTCTACGGCATCAGCTCCACCTCCCTCAATAGACTCCAGTGTGTCCAGAACGCAGCCGCCAGACTCCTCACCCACACCAAATCATGGCATCATATCACCCCGGTCCTCAAAGAACTCCACTGGCTCCCCGTTTCACACCGCATCCACTACAAACTCCTGGTCCTCACTTACAAAGCCCTGCACCATCTGCCCCCCCCCTAGCTCACTGACCTCCTCACCCTCTACCAACCACCCCGGTCCCTCAGATCCTCCTCAGCCGGTTTGCTTTCAATCCCCAAGGCCAAACTCCGGAGCTTCGGGGATAGAGCCTTCTCTGTGGCAGCCCCGAAGCTCTGGAACTCCCTCCCCCAAGACCTCCGTGAGTCTGAGTCCCTCACCCTGTTCCAGTCCCGCCTCAAAACCCACCTCTTCAACTCTCTATCCATAAGCCCCCCCCCTCTCAATCAACTTCCTCCTGACTGCTTTTCTGTTGTGTTTTTTTTTTTTTTGGTTCTGTCTTTGTTTTTGTTTTGTTTGTCTACCCTCCCTCCCAAATGTAAAGCGTCTTTGGGTTCAGAAAAGCGCTATATAAAATGAATATATTATTATTATTAAGAGAGATGGATGTTCAATTATCTCCAGATTATTAATATCATGTATCATCTTTACCGAGAAAACAGCACTGTTTTTAGATGAGGGTCCCTAAAGCTGCAAACAGGGGTAATAAATCCGTATTAATTGACCAAGCGTCTTTGACACTATATACTGTACCTCCATGCACACATACACAACATATCCCCAAAGGCAGAAAAAAGGGTATTTTCAACGTCCTTTGTTATCATAACGTTTTAATTATTCGAAGACTGTACATAAGTAGACACAACCATGGTGACCTCACCTGTGGTTTGTGGACTAACCTTTAGGAGCCTTGACAATTGCTTTTTGGCTCTAGCATTTTGGTTTAAAAAAGGGTTAAAGTACTGACAGTCGAAACAGAGAGCACTCAACTGCAAATCACAGTGGGAGTGACCTGTCAATCACACGGTAGCCAAGGCCCTAAAACACACCACCTTGCGTTATCGCCTATTTCCGAAGAAATAACTTATTGTAATGAAGAAGATTTGAAACTTGTGATTGGGACCCTCAAGTTAGCAGAAAATGTTTACTGAGGTAACAAATCATGTAAGAAGTTGGGTCATTTTCTCATAGACCTCTATACAATTGCAATTGTTATTGCCCCAGGAAAGTCACCCCCCTGGTGGTAGTTATAGAGAATGCAAGTGTAAGGCACTTCCACATTGGCTCATTTCTCAGACTCGGAGGTTGCTTTTTGTTGATAATACTATCAAAGCAGCAATCTGTTACTCATGTTCTCTTTAATTGGTGTTCAGATACATGTCAGTCCTTAGAGAGTGTGCACTTTGAAGACAAACCTTGTTTTTCAGCCTTCACAAGCTTCTGCCAACATTTCCTAATAAGAATGTAAACAGCGGCAAAATGTTAAGCTTCTAAATGACGAAGTAATTAAACTGTTCAACATTTACCTTTCATTGTTTTATATAAAACGTCTTGACGCCTAACGTTAAGTGAGACTAAGCCTGAGGTGGTGATATTTTAGCACGGACAGCAGATTCACATGATTTTACAGCATAAAGCAAACAAAAGCAGAGACTCCTGTCGTTTATAAGGACATGAACACACAACTGAAAGGATATCAACTGATCAGGATGTTGGTTTGTTTTCTTTTGGAATAGCCTCTTATCACTAGCCCAAACAGGAGAGTGGACATATAAATACATTTGTTTCTTTTTTCTCAGGGGAAATAAGTCTGAATGTTTGACAGCACATCAGAAGATATTTTTCTCCAGTTTAACGTTTGATTTCTGCTGAGCCTTGCAAAGTTGTGAGCAGCGAACCAGCACACTGACTCCTGAACCTTTTCACTCACAAACACATTTATGTTCCCCCTCACTTTCTTGGGTCTAAAGTCCATGAAATATACTTGCAGTACGGTCATTTCAGCACGTTTATTTGGCCACCATTCTGCTGTTATTGTTGGAAGTTTCCTTTCACAATGACAGAGAGTCATGCTGAGAAGACGTAAGAAAAGCACGTCTTTTATCCCTCAAATCCCTCTTGATGTTTACTCATTATTTGATATGAGTTGACTCAGCCCAAATAGAATCACTTATGAGGATTAGTTTTCTTTGTTTACTTTGTCCTTGGAGAACTGACAAATGCTAAAAAGGGTCAGTGTTAGTGTAAAGACTAAGCCTGTATAAATCCAGAGGTTATAAAAACCCTCACACACAGAAACAAGCAAACAGACTGATATTCTGACGTCTGGCAGTCATGCTGACACGCACACTTTGACAACACTAGCTTGTGCAACACATTCAACACAATCACCTCCTGATCCGGAAAAGGCCAAGTGTTGACTTTGACAAAGGCCAAATCGCTTCTCACTCTCTTTCAATTCCCTTCTTTTCTGTCTTCCTCTTTCCACCTAGTTCTGTGTACTACCTACTGCTTTTATTCTCCTGTTTTGTGTGTGTGCAAATTACAGATGATGTGTTGTACGCCTGAATCTGACGATTGGCGGTAAAAACAGATGATGTAATTAATGAAACGTTCAGTGTATAAAATGTCTGAAATTTGAGAAAGATTTCCATCTCATTTCCAGATAATCCAAAACCCAGAGATATTTAATGTATAATGATATAACATAAAATTATATAATGAAAATCAGGTAATCTTCCTAAATTAAAAAGCTTAAAGGATACAAATGTTCAGCAAACTGAACGTATTAGTCAATTATCAAAACTGTTACTCATTATTAATTAGTTAATTATTTCCCACATGAAATACTTATTATTTATATAAAAACTGTGACATTTGTCCATTTTCTTATTAGCTTGTCATTTCTATACACTTCACTGTGCTAAATGCACAGCGTTGTGTTTGGTCTTTCCCAGTAAAAGGAATCCGGTGGCAAGACAAGAGGACATGTGTTGGCATCAAAGTCTCCAGGGGGAAAATATCCAGTGTACCTGAAGATCTCTTTCTCTCTGGCTGGCTTTTACCAGCCTGTGTTTCTGTCCGGGCCACTGGATTCTTCCAGGATAAAAGCTCTTCTTTCTGTCAGTCTCTCCTGGGCTGTTTCTCTGTGGCGCCACAGGGGAACAGTGAGTGAGCCAAGAGTGAGCCTCCGAGAGCAAATTATGTACATTTAAATGAACCGTTTCCTTGGGTCTGCTCAGCTCAGCGCTGAGAGGGAGTTCAGACGGAACGGAGCGGGAACAGGAGGTTGAGAGGGTGTGTGTGTGTGTGTGTGTGTGTGTGTGTGTGTGTGTGTGTGTGTGTGTGTGTGTGTGTGTGTGTGTGTGTGTGTGTGTGTGTGTGTGTGTGTGTGTGTGTGTGTGTGTGTGTGTGTGTGTGTGTGTGTGCGTGAGAGTGTATCAGGGATACATACGGTGCAGCCCTGAGTAGGAGTGTAAAACTTGAGTGGACCCCAGGCCCTCGCTTAGCCTTAATAGCTTTCCTGTCCACCTCCTCCTGCTGCATTAGAGTTACATTTCCACTCTTGGGGGACGTTCCATCTTTTATATATTTATTTATTCTATTTTCTGTGGCTGCCCAAATGCACCCGCTTCATCCACACAGTCACAGGCTCACTTCAAAAGCCACCTAAACTCTCCTGCTGGGGTTTAGCAGTGATGGAGAGACGAGGAAAGTGTCAGCAACCATCAGTCCAGCTCACACACACAGGCGCACACACACACACACACACACACACACACACACACACACACACACACACACACACACACACACACACACACACACACACACACACACACACACACACACACACACACACACACACACACACACACACACACACACACACACACACACACACACACACACACACACACACACACACCTGTGGCTTTGTTTCACATTCAGACAATGCATCATGGAGACTCCTTTGTTTGTCAGGCTGTTCCATTATTTACCTCCTCTCTTTCCCCATCCACCTGAGCCTTCGGATGCCATTTATCATCCCTTGGAAACCTTGCGTCCGCTCGAACTCGAAAACCTGATGAATAAGTAAACTAATTCCTCCACACTGCCACACACTTCCTGTCCTTTTCACAGGAACAAAGACAAAGCGCCGGGATACAGTGCTGCAGTCTCGGCCCTGAGTGGTCTCCACACACACCACACTGTGAAGGCTTTCACTTCTCTACCACATACAAAAATATTTCCCGAGCTCGAAAAGCCTTTCTTTGATTCTCGAATCCTTTAATGCTTTGAAAATTGTTCTACAAGTCATTAAAGTCATTAAGTTACATGATAAGAAGAACTCAGTAATAGTGTTAAATCGGCCTCTTGAGAGATTAAACCGCCTCTTGCCTTATCCGCTGTTCCTATACTTTCTGTCCTGAAGCTTATATAAAAATACATCCCAGCATCATCTTCAGTCTTCAGCTCCGGCTTTCTCCATGCTTCCATACAGTCCGCTGTTTTCCAGCCTGCCAGTCAGTTATTGTAGTTGCTGTATGAGCATTTCTGTCCGTCCAATGAGCTGGAGTCAGCCAAATATCTGATCTGCTGTTAGTTATTCAATTACTTCACCCGGCTGGCCTCCGCGCCCTGGGGCTGCTGATTGCGGGTAACAGGGGATAAGGGTGGGGGGGGTAACAGGGGATATGGGTGGGGGGGTAACAGGGGATAAGGGTGGGGAGGTAACAGGGGATAAGGGTGGGGGGTAACAGGGGATAAGGGTGGGGGGGTAACAGGGGATAAGTGTGAGCTGTCCTGTGTGGAGCTGCCTTCTCCCTGCAGGAGGAGCAGGAGGCCTCCCCGCAGTATAACGCTCATTTCCCGCATTAAGATTTAGCTCAAATTTAGCCAATTAGAACAATAATTAGTTGTCATGTAATTTCCCTATACTGCTGCCAACCTGTTTCCTCTGTGTTTTAGTCTCGTGGTGTCTGGCGGCAAATGTGTGTGTAAATCCCTGCGAGCGCCTGTGTGTGCTTGAAGTAATTGATATTGTGAAAGTATTCCCATGTGGACTGTAAGCTCCCAACAAGTTTTAGGCGCACTAATACCAACAAGGCTTTAAGCCGCAGGCATACCCTGGATGAAATATTTGCTGTGTCTGCCAGGAGACAAATCTATTCTCTGCTTCCAGTGAAATACTGTCTATGCGGCAATATCTTATTTGTAGGCTGAGACCAGAGTCTCACAGGGACCAATTGGAGCTAGCTCTTTCCACTCCTGTGCTTTGTGTGCTAATTACAGGGGTCAGAAAGACTGATGGCTTAACAGAGAAGGTTAGAAGAGGAGGTTATCAGTATCCAACTCCCTCTCTGCTCTCCCTTATTTCATTTTCTGTTTTTATTTATCCTTTTCCACTGGATGATCATGGATGAGTAGACAAGAAATATCCCATCCATGAGCTGCCATAAATTATAATGGCTGACATGAGTGAATGTCCATATCCTCGATGCCATGCCAATGTGTGTGCTGTAGGTAACACCACTGGTTGTACATGGAGGTCGTGTGAAGGATCTGCCTTCTCTGTTCCCCATCCTTTTCCCCCTTCAGGGGTTTCTTCTCACCATCTCTTTGTTCCATGCTCTCTCCATCTCTCTCTATATGTTGACTCAAGTAAAGCCCCGTGTGTGCGTCTCCTCTAGAGATGTCAGTGGCAAAGGGGCAAGCGTAGTGGGGATAACATGCATGGCGTGAAGCCTCATCTCCTCTCATGTGGCTGCTCATTTAACACCCTGCATATTAACTGGGAGAAAATAATTCACCCAGCATGTCACAAAGTCAAGTCAGAGCTTCCTTTAATTTATAACCTTCCTTTAACCTTGTCATGTGTTTATGAGAGGGGGCGAGAACGGGAGATTCTTTTTCTTTTTTTCATCTCATCTTCACACTCCTGACTTCACAGATGTTTCTGCCTCTGCGGTCTAAACGCGTTTCACAGTTCGTCTTTGAGAAATCAACTGTGTGTCAGCAAACACGGAGCACTGTAATACAAAGTCAATCCCAGCTATTATATTGTGAGGATTTTTGAGCTGAGATATGCAGATTGCTTCCAGCAGGACCTGAACGGGGCATTTAGCCAAACCCACATACAGTAATAACACTATGTATTTTCACTCACCCATGGAGCATGAATGTGACTCAATATTCATCATCTCAAAGAGCACATATTAAACCATTAATGCAACGCACGCCCTCGCACGCCCTCCGAAGAACCTAATTAGTCTTCAAATGAGATGTCGGCTGGTGTCTCATATTGTCTAATTTCACAAAAATTAGGGGGGGGAATCTACAGAGGCAAGACAGATAGCGCAGCTGTCTTAAGAAGTGCTTAACTAGACCTCAGCACCATGACGATCCACGAGGGATCTGACACACACACACAAATGAAATGTAAGCAAACAGATACATGCGCCCGACACCCATGCCAACAAAACAACACTCGCCCCGGGGTGCTAATGCACAGAATGAGTGGGTGATCGTGAGAGTGGGGTTTCCCAGTCTCACGAGAAGAGCCAGCATCCTGAGGTGATAATAAGAGCTGCGGTTCAGTGACCTTGTGAGGCCTGACCACAAGAAGAAAGAGTTTTGGAAGTCCTATATATTGTTTACCACATACAGTCAAAAGAAAGAAAGAGTTACAGAAAATGTAGGATTTTTCTGTTAACACCAGTTAACGACAAAAGCATGAGCCTCAGAAGAGTATTTCATATCAATAAAAAGTCTGGCTGTGGGGGGGCAGACAAACCGTCGTACTACCGGACTCTGATTGCAAAAGTTTCTCAGCTGTGTTTTAAATGCAGATTGCCCAGCAGACACTGGTTTCAATAGGGACAGGATTATTGTTGCTACAGCTGTTAGTGTTATTATCAATCAATCTTAATTGTAATTTTAATAATAACTAAATGGACGATGCTGTGTATTTGGTAAAAATAACTATCACAGATTTCCCAGAGCCCAAAGTGATGTTACTAATTACCTGATTTGTCCAAACCAAAAGCACAAACCCTGAAAAAAGCTTTATAATTCTTCACATTTGATAAGATGCCTTTTCACACTTAATAAATGACTATATTTAGTAATCAACATCTTTTTTTTCCTGTCTGCTCTGATTAATCAACTATTAATGTTAGTCCCCTAACCCAGTGGTTCCCAACCGGGGGGGCGCCAGGCCTCAGATGATTTGAGGCCAAATATCATCTTTAGACTTTTTTTTTTTTTTTTTTTTTACATATAATTATAAGGCAATACATGATTGTCACTAAAAGCCTTGTCTCTACATTACAATAACATATACAAAATAATTGATTAATTAATTTTAATAAAAATTCAAGTTAGTAGCCATTAAAGGTATAAAAAGACAGAAATGTATAATTCTTTAATAGAAATGTTTCTTCTGCCCGTAAAGTGTCCAAACCGGGCTTGTCTGGATAAGCGCATTTTTAAAACATAGTCATTGTCCATGCCGGTTTCAGTTGGATTATTTGTCACAGTTGCTCCGATCAGATCGGTCTCCTCCATTTTGTAGATATTTACGACTTTTGAATCCACATAAACACATCGGTAAAATCCGGCTTACTTTGAGCATGTGTTTTAAACAGTTTAATCCCTTTGTGAATTGTTTCCACTTCCGCCGTCCTTTAATTTCTTCATACAGCGGGAATCCAAATGAATTCATCCTGAGTCCAATAACCATCAAAGTCACTCCAATAGTGCTCCTTAATTACGCTTTCATCCTCCTTTAACAAAATACTTCACCTTCATCTGCTGTTGTGACAGCCCTGCTGCTGTGGGGAATCTATTTTGGCGTGGACCTTGATCCTGGGTGACTTCAAACTCGACCACCAGTCTCTGATCAGATATGCCAAACATAAACCCTGGCCTGATCAGCTGCAGGATCTCCGGTAAATGCAGGGTTGAGGGGAGGAGGCACTAATGGGCAGAGCTTTGGGCCGGGGAGAGCTTTAGAACAACCGCGCAGGTGCTCCGACCAAACGGTGGGATAAAAAGCAAGAATAGTGCATTTGCTGCCAACTCTCTGACAAGAAGGGATTTGAGATCACTTAAGAAAATGACTCAATAATAAACAGAATGGAGCTTCTCACTCACACAGAACAATAAGATCACCGATTCAAAGCCTAAATGACCCTCTCAAACATCACTCTCCTTTCCTAAGTCAGTCGCCCTTGTCTTCAGCACGCACACGCACGCGCGCGCACACACACACACACACACACACACACACACACACACACACACACACACACACACACACACACACACACACACACACACACACACACACACACACACACACACACACACACACACACACACTAGAATGATCAAACTCCAGTGTTATTGCAGATGTCCCACCCTCTACAGGCGGATAATTACAGTGTTAGTGATGGGGTGAGGCGGAGGGTGGGACAAACTGGGGGGGGGGGGGGGGGGGGTGCAACACAATGATTCATCACCACAGTGCTCAAACACACAGCCCTCCTCGGCAACATGCCCGCTCCAACCCCCCACCGCCAGCAGTTTGGCAGCGTGCCCGAGAGTGACAAGGTGACACCGGCTCTTTTTTCATGCGCCGCAGCTCCACGCCGCGAGCAGCACCTCTGCTTCACAACAACACGCCAGCCGCTGACTGGCAGGACGAGAGACAAACCAGAGCTGCGATCGGACATAAATCATTCGCTGCTTGACAACTGCCGCCAAATGTTGATTGCTTTCTGGTTATCTTCAAACCCCTTGTTTCATTGTGATAGTGGCAACATATGTTGGGCGTAGAACAGGAATGTGTAGATAAAAGTCAGTGCGCACAGGCCTGGTGGCTCAAATGAATAATTCTCTATCTATAGGGCACTGTAATTGAATTTGTATACATAATAAGCACGTACTGTTGTGTGGTTGACTGAAATATCATTTTCATACTGCTTTTACCAGAAATGCTGCAATGCATCAGGAGTATAAAATACAATGGAAAAGAAAAAGGAAGTGGGTTGCTTTAATGCCCATTGTGTCTGAAATGGGATGTGTAATTGGGAGCAGACCGTGCTACTATTCATTACCTCAACGCTCTCAGAGCTGTTCAAATAGTTCAACAATGACTATCATTGACAGTTTCAATTTATGTTTGCCTATTTAACACTCAAACCCAAAGTACAGCTCCACTGAAAAGAGAGCTGGCCCCATTTCCTTTAATTCAAACAGCAAATACATGGGACAGCTGGGTATCCATTAACACTCTGCAATATGTGGATGCGTGCACAGTCTGTTACTTAAAAGAGAGGAACTATTTTTGACATAAAGTTATTCACCAGGGAGAGAAACTTACTCATCTCCACATTTCATAAATGTAACTAATACATGATTTAAACGGCCATCTTTTATTGTCTTCTAAAAATAGAAACCCAAGGTGACACTGTGGATCTAAAGGAACAATAACAACAACATCAGCATCGCAATGTGTTTTAAATACAATGACATTCTCTAAGACTCCCTAATGATTCTCTCTAATGTGTCTCTGAAACGCAGCTGTTAACGACAGCCCTGCCACTTTACTGTGAATTGTTTCAGGGTTGACCTAGTACTGAACTTAGCTTATCCATTTGGACTATTGACAGCTGCATCGCTTACCATGTGCATCACGATAATGGTCAAAGAACTGAGACCGCATCTCACATAAAGAATGATTGCTTATGCTCATTTTCATAGCTAGACATGGCAGAATCATTCACTTGAATTAGCAGTGCTGCTGTTGAGTCGTGCATGTTACAGCTCCACACAAACTGCACTGCTAACACAGCACTACATATTTGACTAACCTCCACCAAGGCAGAGGTTATACTGTAAAGTCTTTAATAGCCACGCCAGGGTTCGAAATGCACTGGGGTTCAAATGCATCCAGCTTTTTAGAAGACCTCTTGACTTGTTGAAGCGACGCTGACGAGCAACAACCTCAGTACAATTGCAGAAAGAATTTGGATATTGGTACATTAAATGGAAATATAAAATAAACGGTGGTATTAACAACAAAGTCTGCTAACCTAATACCCTATAAACCAAACCTTAAAGGTGGGGTAGGTCATTTTGGAGAAACCAGCTCGAGTGCGCTAGAATTTGAAAATACACAACCGGAAAAAATCTGCCACTTCCTTCCAGAGCTCCTCCTCCAACACACACGAACGCGCACATGACCAATGAGGGCACAAGATGTTTGTGCACAGATGGAAGGCTGACAGGCAGGTAGGCCGTCATGCTTTTTACAGTACTACGGCTTCCACAGATGACATTTTTTATGGAGTTTTTGTCAAAGCACTTAAGATATTCATTGCTATCGGGATGTTAAGAGCATTCCATGGAATATAACAAAAAGTGTATCTTCTCAAACTTACATACCCCACCTTTAAACATTGTCTTGTCACTTCATAAAATGATTTATTTTTCAACATTCGACAAATGGAAATGTTCCTACTGTGTCGCTGCAAGACACATATTTCGTTTTTTAATTGGGACGACTTTTTGTAATGTAGAGAAACTGTTTGCTACAAAAAAATCCCATACAACTATACTGCTTTGTCAAAATATGTTTCAAGGGACTTTAGGTCCTTTGTTTGTTGAAAATAATTAAATAATAGTTCCCACCTTCACTCCTCCTGACTACATCTGAATTTGGCATTTGGCAAATTTGACCTGCTGCCCTTGTTTTACGTTCTTACTGTATGCTACTGCACATTGATTCACTATCTTTTAGGGCTGCCCCGGTTGTGTGAGTGTGTACTGTATTTATTAACACAAGAGAAGTCTGGTACTTCTGCTGCTACAGTATGTCAGATAACTTTCTCAATTTAATAATATAAAACTAATAATCCACATCACTCAGAGAACACTGTATTTGCCTTGGGGATTCAACACTGGAGTTTATCAATAACTTCTCAAATGTCAAGGACCAAGATGCCCAATAATCAAATCACCAACTCCAGCCTGAGCGTCTGTAACTAGCTTTGGTCGCAGCTGGAGCCTTCGCGAAGAGCTCACGCGAGAAGTGATGCTTTGATCTGTTTGTCAGCGCTCAATTTATACAAACTGTGTGTATATGTACTATATAATGAAATGCAGAGAATTTAACGAGCCAAAAAACAAAGCACATCCATGCACACAGGCCTCTGTTATACACTGCTCAGTCTGTTCAAACAGTATGGATGCAAAACAGAATGCAGTGTATTGATAATTAAGAACGAAAAAAACAAACAAATAGCTCTCCTTGTATAGTGGACAGATTGTAATGCATTTTAAAGTAACGCAATGTGCAAAAAAGTGGTCCTTTCTGCTTATACCACAGTCCCTCGAGCACAATTATAAAAAATAAAAAGGTGTTTTCTTAATCGGTAGGCGTCTCCCTTACCTTACAGAGGTTTCGTTTTTTGCTATCATCTGTATTCACAGATAAAAAACCAAAAACACTTTAAAAAATAGCAGTAGCCTACAGAAGAAGTACAGTTCAAATGTACCGTATAAACAGGAAGAGAAAACATAAACTCTTTCCGCTTCTGTTTAAAATGTCAAACAAATACAAGAGTAAGAAATACCCTTATACCAACCATTGGCTCTCTTAAATGCTCAAGGACAGTTTGTTTGTGTGTGTGTGTGTGTGTGTGTGTGTGTGTGTGTGTGTGTGTGTGTGTGTGTGTGTGTGTGTGTGTGTGTGTGTGTGTGTGTGTGTGTGTGTGTGTGTGTGTGTGTGTGTGTGTGTGTGTGTGTGTGTGTGTGTGTGTGTGTGTGTGTGTGTGTGTGTGTGTGTGTGTGTGTGTGTGTGTGTGTGTGTGTGTGTGTGTTCCTTCAGATCTCAAACGGAGCAAACTACTTGATTCCCACCCTGGGATCTACAATAACAAAGGGTCAAAGCCTCCCGGATCTATCAGACACAGCGGCCCCTCCACGTAAACGGACAGCGCCGTAATGCAGGACGGATTGATTTCTACGTATCGAAGACAAATAGTGTTACCTTGTGGAAGGCTTTGTTTTTCTTCAGGCTGATGTTGATTAAAAAGTGGAGAAAGAGAGAGGATCAATTTGCATCTGACAACCCGGAGGTAAGCAGAAAATGATAACGAAGGATTTAATTGAACCCCCGTGCACAGGAGAGGAAATAGATAAGGAGGATGGGGAACAATGCCGTATAGAGCGGGGTGCTCAAATCGAAGTGCAATATTTTTACAATTAATACACCTGGTCTATATGCATTTTTAAGGTGTGTTTCCACTGCATGGTACATCTGTGCTTGCTCACACATTGTTGTCTGGCTTTCCTTTCTCTGGTACCTTTGTTGGTACCACTTAGCCGCGGCCCCAAGCGAGCTGAGGCACTACTAAAAGGTGTCTAAAAACACTGCAGACCACTGATTGGTCAGAGAGAACTGTCATTAGGCCGTCACAGTACAGCCTGGACCAACTTCATGATTTTAAATAGCAAAATAATGTACAATAGGTGCTATATGTGCAATATATATATATATGCCGTTAATAACTGTGCAATATATACCTGGCTGCTAAATCCTAAGAACTGTTACAGGATGTGTATTTTGTATATTGTCTAACTTTTTATTTGTTTACTTTAATACTTTTTAATGCATGTAACATATGTAACATTAAGCTGTCTGTGGCTCTTTTCTGCTGTAACTACGTACACTTCCCCTCTGTGGGACTAATAAAGGTATTCTGATTCTGATTCTGTTTTCTCTTATTCTTTTTTTCAATACATGGAAATCGGCAAAACTACGCCGTACTCTGATCCTTAAAACTGACAGAGCAACACAAGGCTTTTACCGCACTGCTACCTGCACATTTTATTTGCATTCTTATCAACCCATGTGTACTATCTGTCTTTCTGTCTTATTCTGTTGCTGCTGTGACATGTGTATTTCCCTACGGGGATCAATAAAGGTCCATTGTATCTCTTCTTATCTTGAAGCTCCAGCATTGCCAAACAGCTGATCACCATGCCTAAGAATGTACTGTAAACATGACTTAAAGTTAGCTGGGCAGAGCCGTATCATGCCGTGGAAACACACTTTATTGTGTAAATGGAGGACAAACCCTTCTGAGTGGGCAATATAATTAAGCTTCCCTAATAAGACAAACATATACATATACACAAATAGAAAATCCATATCTGTGCAAATAGTGGGAGGTGTTGTAACAGTTTGCCAACAGGAGACATTCACGCTTTGGTGCATCTGGAAGGGTGCTAGCTAACACCCATGACTTCCTATCCCACATGAGAATAGTGGATGACTTTGTTCGTCATTAGCCATTCACACAAACCCACAGCTCTGCATGAGAGCCACTGTTTCTCCGTCTCCCACTGAGATCTCCTCCCTCTCTTGTCTAGACTCACACCTTTATTCTATCTCCTATCAAACCCACACATCATGACACAGTATGTGACCACATGAGATGTCATCTGCCGATATACCTCTGTTGTCACAGGCAGCAGGTGCTGATTACTAAGGATGTCACCCATTGTGCCTTGTGATATCACACAAAGGTCTGTGATCATGTCGAGTGCAGGAAGTCACAGTGTGTGCGCAATCCTACTGGGAGAAGAAAAGTTCTGCTGCAGGGACGTCTAATAATACTGCGTGCTAATTGTCTGAACAGACGTACGAACGTGTACTTAAGGCAAATGAGAGTTTGTCACACCAAAATGATGACACAGCTAACATGTGTTTATTCTCCTAGCATAGTATACGATGCTTGATAGTGTCAAGACTATTTGAAGGATCTGCAGAAGCATCGTAGTCTTCTAAAAAAAAATCTTCCCGTTTAATAAGACTGCATATTCAATAGTAGACAGCGTGAGCAGCTACCACACTTTGTAGAAAGAGTACAATTTATTAGTTTTGAGTTGCTTTAAAGGGAATCACTGCAAAAAATGTATGATGTTACAGTTAGTAAAATTCCTTACTTCTATTGCCTTAATTGGCCAGCCACACAAAAACGAACACCACATGCATCAACTTTGACTTCCAAAACAATGTGATTGATTGTGATTGAATAGAAATGAAAATTCCAGGTTAAAAAAAAATTAAAATTTCTTAATAATTGATGATCCGTCCGATGTATTTTAACCTAACTGCTAGTATGTATTTAAAAGCCCAAAACTGTCCAGTATACACACAACTAAGATGCAGTTCCTTATAATTATTACATCTGGTTTTTTATAAAGATTAAATATTTTAAGTATTATTTTCTGTTTCTGTATAATGTTTCATTATATATTAAATTATTAATGAGACTTATTTGTACACCGATTAAAGGATAATAATAAATAATGGTTGATAATAGTATCATAACGAATGTCAAGCTTTCCATTGATATTTATCCTAACCGTCAGGGCCTTCAAGGTATCAGAGAATACCCTGGAACACTCAGATAAAACAAACCAAAAAAAAATCGATTTAATTATATAAATAAAAAGAATAAATGAGAATCGTATCTGTGTTGTAGATCTGTAATTGCAGTATTACGTTGATTTGTTTGTCCTTCTCGGACCATGCTCTACGCATTTCAGTGGTTTTGTGTTAGAAACAAAAAGCAACCAATCAGATCTTGTTCTGGGTCTCTGGGTAGAATATCCTTCAACCAAGGTATTCTACATCCTTGATCGAATGCCCTGGCCGTTGCACTGAATGAGAGCGTACGTTTGGACTGACAGTTTGATCAACCAATCATATATTGATTTGTAGCCAATGGGCGTATTCTTTCAGAGTTTCCCTCGGTTCCAGGGTATTCTAGAAGGCCCGCTAGTTAACTGGCTCGAGACAGAGGATCTAGCTGAATGCCACGTAGCAATTCATGCCATTTTATTGTTTTTAACGTTGAAATAGCAAGTCCAACAGGTGAAGATGAAGTTGTTGCGCAATTGTTGTCAGTACCCTTTTCAAGACGACAATTCAGTGAAAAGACGGACATTATAACGGCCGCGGTGGGGGTGGGGGGTTGTGTCTACAGAAGGTCCAGTTGTGATAGACACGGTTCGCCACTGGTATACAAGACAACCTTTGACTAAACAGTCCCCACTGTGATAGATTATTTGGTGAATCCAGCTAAAGCGTTGTTGTTTATTGATATCAGACAATGATACTACAGATTATTCAATTATTAATGAAATATTTGGTTTTGTTATTGCATTCATTTGTATAGTACTGTATCATGTCTGTATCATCTTTTGTTTCATTTGTATTTTCTTTGGTTTTACACGCTCGAACAAAATAAATAAACTAAACTAAACAGCAGCTACAAGACCATTTGTACAATAGGTGTGCGCTGTAATAAAAGGAGATATAAGAGCAGAAAGAAAAGAGCAGAAATAAATATCCTTTGATGTGAAGCTTTGGGGCGAGACAAAAACTTTGTTAGTGAGGAAGTTGTGTGGTACCAGCAGGGGTGTGCTCAGCACCATGGCGCATCCAGCAGACAGTCGCAGGGTAGTGGACTGTGGCAGGAAGCACAGAGCTCTGCAGCCGTCTGATGAAGCTATCCATTACATCGTCTGCTGTCACTGAAGAAAAGTGGGCGTCTGCTGTCCTTTTATAAAGTCAGAACCCCGAAGGGTTGAAGAGGCTCATTGAGAAAGTCTGAGCATGTACCTGAGTAGCTATAAACCGATAGAGAGCCCTTGGAGAGGGAGACTCATGGGTAAAAATGGAACAGAGAATATAATAGACAGACAGATATAAGGATCTAGATTATTTATGTTTTTAAATCATATTGATTTCACTCGTTCTTTCTTTAAACTCTCGTACCATCTAGTTCTTTGCTCTAATTCACTCATGTACAAATGTCAATTCAGCGATGACATGTAAACGTTACCTCTTGTTTTGCAGCTTTAACCAACATGAGAGTTTGTGTTGTGGATTAAACTGACATCACTCATCAAGCAGTCCGTACTGTAATACAGACTCAGACCAATTGCATTCTATTTGATCATGGAGTCCAACAGAATTAGCCAAATGTCATTACAAAACTGAAGCTGTGATAAAATTCAAGTTTAGACGCACAAAAGTCACTGCACATCTGTTTTTTTTTTACAATTATCTACTGTATGAAGTAGAGAGTGGTTTATCATTTGACTTTTCAAAATGACCTGGATATAGATGTATCCCTATCTCCAGATTGACCTTTTTTGATTAAAAACCAAACATTCTGACGATCTCTATCATGTGTGGAGCCTCTCTTTCTTATCTAATATTTTACCTCTTTGATCACACGCTATTACATACTAAAGTCGGGGGAATCACTTGCATAATCGGGTGCACAGATGATGATAAGTGGATTACTGCATGTTTGAGTCTGCACTGTGTGCCCATTCCTGCAGTAACGTCTTGTCTGAAGTGCTGGAGCTTAAATCCCTAAACACCAGAAGCCTCGCCCAACCACACAATTCTAACATTTTATTAAGTTTTCATTTCAAGTGGTAGAGCTGTAGATATTGAGTTTTATCGCCGTTATCTATGAGAGGAGAATGTATGTAGCACGGCCCCGCCAGTCGCAAGGAGAGAGAAAACAAGAGACAGAAATAGAGGGCCAATAGTGAGGGCCCGTTCTCATTTTAATCAGTCAGCTTGTTGGTTCAGTTGGCTCTGAGCACTCTACAAATAAAACCAAATGGCAGCTCCTGGCACCGGCTGAGGCAGAGAGACTTTGGGCAGAAAGATGAGAGAAGAAACAGAGAGGGAGTTTGGGAAATCAAGGTTTCATTAAGCTGGCCAAACACAGTAAAACTCAGAGGTGATCAGGCACTCCAATGAAGGACTGTTGAAGAGAGGAGACTGCCCATAACAGGACGTTTCTCTTTTTGAGTGACCATGGCTGAATGCACCGCAGGACTTAGAGCAGAGCAGATACGAAGAGAAGTGTTTTATTACCCTGAATTAAACCTTAGATAAGGCAGGCTCCTCACTGTCTATTGTAATGGGTCCATATGGTCAATAACAGGGGTGTAACGGAACTGTGAATGAAATGTTTAGAGTCATAATGAAGATAAATGCACTCCTTCATAACTACTCATGTCTGATAACCTCCTGTATTGATAACAGCTTCATTACTCCTCCTCCTCTTGCCTCCTCTGCTGCTAATTTTAAACAGAGCCACAGGTTCTTCTTTACATGTGTAAGTGCCCAACTGGAGGCTGATGAAGTTCATGGTGTAGACGGCCCAGGGGATGTCTGTGTCAATCACCAACGCTGTGATCTACAGAGTGGGCGTGGGGGTCATGGATCTCGGCGGTTTGACTACATGTTAAACAATTAGGGGAAAAGCTGCCTTTGCACCCGAGCTTAATTGGGAAAACGTCAAGTTCCCCAGCTGAGAGTAGCCTGACATATTACCCAGATTACTGTCTCACTTGAAGGCTTTCCCATTACCTAAGACATGTCTCCCCGTCCCTTTCCCACTTTCTCTCCCCATGCTTCTTTATCTTTGCTTTCAGCTATCTTGCTCCACCACTTAGAAACTACTCTTGCTGCTCATTTATCTACCTAGGAAGCACAGAAAGCGAACTCATTTTTTTCCTTCACATTATTCCCAAATCGTTGATACCTTGCAATAATTATCGACAGATAGGAAATGAGTTAGCTTTCTCACGGACCGTTAGATGTCTAATGTTAACACCAGTGGGCAACCTCAGGGTCTAAAAAGTCAAAGTAGAAGTGTCTTAAAAAAAAAAATCATCTCCCCTTATATTTGAATTTATAACCTCAGTAAACACATTCCTGACAAGTGTATGTTCTCAATACTTAGTTCCTAGTCTTCTTCAATACAACACTATGTTTATTTTGTATATGATGGTCCTATTTAGAGTAAAATAGACTGTAAAGCAGTGTTTGTTTGAGGGCAGGGCTACCTAGTGACAGGTTGCTACCACCGTTACTTGGCTAGGTGCTTGCTCTTTTCGTCGTACAACTTTAATCCTTTAACAAGGTCTTTTTAGCTTATGAAAGTTAATTGGAACATGTCATAACAATTCATTTCCTATAATTCAGTTTTCACGTTGCTTCACCCTATCAATTCACAAACAAAAGAAGATGACAAAAGCCCAAAGCTCTTGTACACAGTATTAGGGATGTAACGATACCAACAACTGACGGTACGATAATATCGCGATAAAAAGTCCACGGTACGATATTTATCGCGATATATACTTGAATTTTTTTTCTTTATTAAACAATACATCTGATTTGTACAGCATTTTAGTAGGATAGTAGTATTTTAAAGTGTCAACAATATAATATTCAGACCCTGCAATAGAATAAATCAAGTTTCACTTTATTTTTCAAGTAACTCAACTCCAACTCACTCACTCAGCATCATCAAGGTTATCTTTTAAGAATATGAGCATGTCCACATTTCCAGGTAGAAGCTGGGATGTTTGGGCGTTTACAATATCCCCTGCTGTGGAAAAAACTCTCTTGCTTGGTACTGATGTTGCTGGGACAGAGAGATATGCTTTGGCCATGGGTGACAGCAGTGGGTAAAATGATAGTTAGGGATGTAACTACGGTTCTATGAATACTGGATGACCGCCAGAGGCGGTGCTTTAGCACTGGATATCTTCTGTCTCGCGCATGCGCAGGTCGAATATTTATATCAACAAAGTCACGTGTGACCTCGTATGACCCCGGAAGGCATAAATTCCGGTGCCGTCAACGAGTTCAGTCCTATGGAATCTTCTCGCAGAAACACGAAATTCCGAGTGACCAAGAACTCTGG
Source organism: Pseudochaenichthys georgianus (assembly GCF_902827115.2). Taxonomy (NCBI): domain Eukaryota; kingdom Metazoa; phylum Chordata; class Actinopteri; order Perciformes; family Channichthyidae; genus Pseudochaenichthys; species Pseudochaenichthys georgianus. Next base: position 13,514,620 of record NC_047510.2, read on the forward strand.
CGATCATCCAGTATTCATAGCACCGTAGTTACATACGTAACTATCGTTGTATTTCATCCTTACTGACCGCCAGAGGTGGTGCTTTAGCACTGGATGACCTATACCAACAGAGTCACGAGGAAGTTTGAATACTCACCCTATAAGGATGGCCTAGGCGTGGAGACACTCCTGGTAGAGTGGCACTTTACTCTGGGTGGCAAGGGACGGTCATTCACCCTGTATGCCTGGGCAATGACGTCCACGATCCAGTGGGACAAGCGCTGTTTTGAGAGCGCACAGCCCCTTCTAGGACCACCGTAACACAGAAAGAGCTGTTCAGACTGACGCATGCCTGCGGTAGTCTGGACATAAGCTCTAAGGGCCCGCACCGGGCATAGGAGTCTTGACCTCTCTTCCCCCTCTCCTGATGGGGGGTCAAACCGTGCCAGCTGGATAGGCCGATTAAAATGAGAGCGTGCCAGCACCTTAGGGAGGAACGCTGTGATCGGCCATAAGGTGACACCTGAGCCATCTGAGTTCCACCTCAGACACGAGCTGTTCACGGACAAGGCCTGAAGCTCGCTTTGCTGAGGTGATGGCAAGAAGGAAAGCAGTCTTGGCTGAGAGCCATCTCGGTTCTGCCTGTAACAAGGGTTCAAAGGGAGGTGAGCATAGGGCATCCAGCACCAAGGGCAGATCCCATGTAGGGGCCCTTGGGATGTTCGGGGGGTGAAGTCTCAGTGTTCCCCTTAAAAAGAGGGATACCAGCCTATGGCTCCCCACTGTGCTGTTGTCAACCCTTGCATGTTGAGCTGATATAGCAGCCACATACACCCTGACGGTAGCGGGACACCGGCCGTCATCCAGGAGGGACTGCAGGAACTCAAGGGTAGTAGGCACCAAGCAATGTACTGGGTCCTCATTTCGCCCTTGGCACCAGTCAGAGAACAGTTTCCACCTGTTTTCGTACTGTTTACGAGTAGATGGTGCCCTAGCATTGAGAATAGTCCTCCTGACAGGCTCTATGCAGTCGCTCAGCAGTGGGTCGGGCCCTCCAGTGGCCAGACCCACAGCTGGAGGCGGCAGGGGTCGGGGTGCCATATCCGACCCTCCAGCAGAGACAAGAGGTCCTTCCTGTTGGGGAGACGCCAAGGTGTCCCGCAACAGAGTCTGTGCAGCAGGGAGAACCAAGTCCTGGCTGGCCAGAAGGGGGCCACCAGAAGAAGCCTGTGGCCCTGATGAAGCACTCTGAGGAGTGTTGGTAGGATCAGAGGGAGGGGTGGATAGGCATAGAGAAGAAATTCCGCGACCGCTTAAGAAAGCGGTCGCAAAACAGTTGTGTGATTACTTAAAAAACAATGATTTATTTGAAGATTTTCAGTCTGGCTTTAGAACACATCATAGCACAGAGACAGCTCTGGTTAAAGTCACAAATGACATTCTAATAGCCTCAGACAAGGGACTTGTCTCTATTCTTGTTTTGCTCGATCTCAGTGCTGCATTTGATACTATCGACCATGATATTCTATTGCAAAGACGAGAGCACGTAGTTGGCATACAGGGAACTGCTTTAGGCTGGTTTAGGTCCTATCTATCTGAACGCTCTCAGTTTGTACGTGTCAACGATGAATCTTCCACGCAAACCAAAGTTAGCCATGGAGTGCCACAGGGCTCAGTGCTCGGACCTATTTTGTTCACATTATATATGCTTCCATTAGGCAATATTATAAGGAATCATTCTGTAAACTTTCATTGTTATGCGGATGATACTCAACTATATTTATCAATCAAGCCTGATGAAATTAATCATCTAAATAAAATTCAAGACTGCCTTAAGGACTTAAAAACCTGGATGACCTTAAACTTTTTGATGTTAAACACGACCAAAACTGAAGTTATTGTACTTGGCCCGAAGAATCTACGAAACAAATTATCTAAAGATATACTAACTATGGATGGCATTAATTTGGCCTCCAGTGAGACTGTAAGGAATCTTGGTGTTATATTTGATCAGGATTTATCCTTTAACGCCCACATAAAATCAATTTCAAGGACCGCCTACTTCCATCTACGTAACATTGCAAAAATCAGGCATATCTTGCCTCAAAACGATGCAGAGAAACTAGTCCATGCATTTGTTACTTCTAGGCTGGATTATTATAACTCTTTATTATCAGGGAGTACCAAGAAGTCAGTCAAGTCGCTTCAGCTGATTCAAAATGCTGCGGCTCGTGTACTAACCAGAGTTAGGAAAAGGGACCACATTACTCCTGTTCTGGCTGCCTTACAGTGGCTCCCTATAGAACACAGGATAGAATTTAAAATTCTTCTTCTCGCCTACAAAGCCCTTAATGGGCAGGCGCCATCTTACCTTAAAGAACTCATTATACCCTATTGTCCTACTAGGGCATTGCGTTCCAAGAATGCAGGGTTGTTGGTTGTTCCTAGAATCTCTAAAAGTACAGTGGGAGCCAGAGCCTTTTCTTATCAAGCTCCACATTTGTGGAATCAGCTTCCAGTTTGTGTTCGGGCGGCAGACACCCTATCCGTTTTTAAGAGTGCGCTTAAGACCTTCCTTTTTGATAAAGCTTATAGTTAGGGCTGATTAGATTCAGCCCCTAGTTTTGCTGATATAGGCTTAGTTTGTCGGGGGACATCTTACTTCTTCCTTCTCTCTGTCTGTACCTGTGTACTCTCATGTTCCGATTAACCCAGCTTCCCCACATTTCTTTCTTTTTGGTGTATATATACGCCGGGATCCGGAGTCATGGATGATCCTGCGGTCCTGTGTCCTGGATCGCGAGCGCTGGATCTTGAGTCGTGGCTGTGGTCCTGGATCATGGTCCTGGATGGATATCCTCGTGGATTCATCTTCCTATTATACACACATGCATTTCCAAACATCTGGACTACCTATGTTGCAAATGTATTATCTTTTCAATTTACACACGGCATCTATTGCACGTCTGTCCGTCCTGGGAGAGGGATCCCTCCTCTGTTGCTCTCCCTGAGGTTTCTCCCATTTTTCCCTTGAAACTGGGTTTTCTTCGGAAGTTTTTCCTTGTACGATGTGAGGGTCTAATGACAGAGGGTGTCGTATTGTCATACTGATATTCTGTACACACTGTGAAACCACTGAGACAAATGTAACATTTGTGATATTGGGCTATATAAATAAACATTGATTGATTGATTGATTGATTGATTGATTGATTGATTGATTGATTGATTGATTGATTGATTGATTGATTGATTGATTGATTGAGAAGACACCCTGGCCATGAATGAGCCAGGGCGTCTTGACCCAAAGGGCTGGTTTTCTCCATCAAGGAGAACCACAGGAGGCAGTGGGTCGACATCTCCGAGGCAAAGAGATCTACCTCTGCCCTCCCGAAGAGACCCCAGATGATGTTGGCCACCACCTCTGGATGAAGCCGCCACTCCCCTGGTGGAGGATTGTGACGGGAGAGGGAGTATGCGACTTCGTTCTGCTCTCCGGTCAGATACATTGACCGTAAGCTGACCAGGCAAGGAGCTGCCCAGGTCAGGAGAGTCTGGGACACTTCTAGCAAGCGTGCAGATTTGGTGCCCCCTTGGTGGTTTATATGATACACCATAGTGTTGTCCGAGCGGACAAGCACATGCCTCCCCCTCAGGTATGGCAGGAAGTGCCTGAGTGCTAGGTAGCTCGAGTCTAGCACATTGATATGTTCTGTGCCGTCCAGAGCAGACCACTGCCCGCACGCTGCTGTCCTGTTTTGCCACACCGCACCCCATCCCGAGAGGCTGGCATCCGTCGTAACGGTCTCTCTGCGGAAAGGGACGGAGCACATGGCAACGCCCCTCGACATATACGACCTCTCCCTCCATGGGGATAGAGTGGAGAGGCACTGTTGTGACACCCTGATTTTTCTGTGCCTGTGCAACTTGGGGTCTAAGTGGAGGCCGTTCAGCCATCTCTGCAGGGGGCGCAGTGACAACAAGCCAAAGGGAATGACAGTTGAGGCAGCTGTCAGCATGCCCAACAGGTGGAGAAACAGGATATATGCCAGAGACCTGCCCCTTTTGAAGAGGGGAAGAAGCTGGAGGATGTCGTGCATGTCTCTGCGAAGAGCTGAGAACTGTTGCCCGGTCTGACTAGCTTGGACAGTCCGTTCGAGCACCTGTACGGCAGCTGAACCGAATAGTTCCCCCGGCTCCACTGGGACAGCACGGAGAGTCCTGCTACATGCCTCTGATAAGGGTGACTGTGCCAGACAAACCTGGCGACGAGTCTGGACGAGAGTGGACATCAGGCGCCCAAGCTCTCTAGACATCAGAGCAAACGCCTGTAATGAGGCGTCACTGAGGCTGGTAGCGAAAGCGGAAAGAGCCTCCTGCTGCAGGGAAGCTGAGAGGGCGAGCATGAGGTGAGAGAGGGAATTGCCTATATGGCCCATGCGTGCCGCTGCATCGTAAGCCATTCACTTGAATGGGGTGACGTAGTTGATTTTGAATCTTCGCCGAACTGCATTGTGGGGAGCGGAGCGTGGCTTTGCAAGCATCGCGAGCATCAAAAGTTGAGCAATGTTCAACTTTTGAGGCTCGATGCTTGGCATCAGCCAATGAAATCATGCGTATGCAAATCTGACAGTACAAGCGCTAGCCAATCAAACCGCGTGTATGCTGGGAGAGAGTACGCAGGTCATTTCCTCATATTCAAAAAAATGGAGCGGTAGTGAATCACCCGGTGCTGTATGATCAGTCTCTGTTCATCTACCGGGATACAAACCGGAGGAGCGAGGCATGGAGGGAGGTGGCAGAGACAGTGGATGAAACTGGGATCCAGTTTACTTCGTTTTAACATTGCTATTGCTTTGTATGCCGGGGGCGAGCGGGAGATTCCTGATTGGTTGTTGGTCGCCGTGGGCGCGAGAAATCGCCAAGCCTCAGACACGCCCAGCTTCAAGATTTTTTGATGCCTGTAGTGTAGACGGGCCGTTAGTGAGCAGGTCATCAGTGACCCGACATTGGGGTCGAGGGCACCTGGCCTCCGACCTCAGAGCTTCGTCAGGGGAAACTATGAGGGAAGCAATGGTAGCCGGCATGTGGTCAAGGCCGACCTTTGTCGCATCCTGCATGGCTGCTAGGGCTCGGCCATCGGACGTAAGACAGGAACGAGTCTTAGTGTCCCTCCAGCATGTATGTAACTCCCTCAGGTACTCACAAGAGGGAGGAACTGCAAGGGTGGCGGGTGCCAAAGTGCGCCTGAAGAACGCACTGGCAGGCGCTGTTTCGGGCTGCTGTACATCCAGCTGCTGGCGAGGCCAGTGCCATGCGGATGACGGTACCCATAGAGCCGACATCCGCCCCCTCCGAGGATGCATGAGCTGAGGTACAGAAGCCAGGCCCAGAAGCATGGGACGGGCCCTCTCCGTCATACTCATTAAATTGAGTGGCTGAAGCTGCCATCGAGAACACATCGTCATCTGGAATCAGTTCAGCCATGGGTGGACTGGGTGCAGTGGCGTGCTCTGTACGGACACCAGAATGGAGAGCCAAGAGGAGTGACTTCATCTGGGCAAGCTCAGTAGTGAGTAGGTCCACCCTAGAGGACAGCCTATCAGGCTTAGTCCTCTTCTTGGGCGGGGCACCTGCAGCCTCTGCTGCCCGACGCCTAGGACGGGTAGGTTGGGATGTAGTCGACTGTGCAGGGGGAAGGCCACCCTCAGTCAGTAGTTCAACCTCGGCTAGTCTAGCAGCTCTTACCGCACGAGGCATGATGGTGCAATTCATGCACGGGTCCTCCGAAAGGCCCTCACTCAGATGCTGGAGGCCAAGACAAGAGGGGCAAAGGTCATGGCCATCCTCTGGTTGCAGAGAAGCCATACAGGTGGTACAGCCGTTAAACATAGCGCCAAGGGGGAGCACTCAGCTGACTGTAAATTACTGGGCCAGGAAACAAACTCCGCAGTGGAGGGGAGTGAGCACAATAGTAGTTATCGTGAGCGTGAGCACTCTGCTAACTGGGGTGAGAACAAAATAGTGGTCAGTTAGTGGTATATATGCTGTGAGAGGAGAGCGGGAATACTCTCTCCACTAGCGCCGTAGCGAGTTAGCCTGAGCGAGAGCACTCTGCTAACTGGAGACGGAACGGTTATTAAACCAACTGTGTGTAGTGAGAGGGGAGCGGAAACACTCTCTTCACTAGCGCTGTAACAAGTTGCTTTGAGCGAGAGCACTCAGCTAACTGGAGGATGGAACAGGAACCAATTGTGCGCCGTGAGAGAGGGCGAAGACACTTTTTTCACTAGCGCCGTAACAGTTAGCTTGCCATAGATAACTTTTCTTCTTCATGTATTGTGTTCGTTTTGTTGTGTTTTGTTCTTCATTTGTTCTTCATTTGTTATTTACGGCGGCTGGCTTTTAGGCGCAATACCGCCCCCTGGATTATATATAGTGTAATACTGCCCTGAGTGACAGACTTTTTTCCCACTCGTAAAAAAAGGCGTATTCGCCGTGTGACTGCATGTGCCGAACCGTGACGGTACGGGACGAATACGGACGAATACGGATACCGTTACACCCCTAATATATATATATATCCCATATATATATATATATATATAAACTCCCCAAACAGGCGAAAACCTACAAGTTTCACCCACTGTCTCTGCCACCTCCCTCCATGACTGGTTCTTCCGGTTTGTATCCCGGTAGGTGAAGAGGGTCTGGTCATACAAAACCGGGTGATTTTCTACGGCGATAATTAGTTTCTCCTCCATCTTTTTTTGAAATATAGCAATGAACGGCGGGATATCTCTCCCAGCTTAAACGCGGTTTGATTGGCTAGGGCTTGAGCCTTTAGATTTTCAGAAACGGGATTTGATTGGCTGGCTTGATTGTTCAACTTCTGACGTCGGAGACGCCGGAGACGGACCGCTATGCTACCCACAATTCAGTTCGGCGAAAAGCGAGGCAACGTGACGTCACCCCATTCAAAGTGAATGGGCAGACGCGTTGGAAACCGTTTTTGAAGCTGTCGAAGCTGTAGTGTGGACGGGCCGTAACAGTTAGCTTGAATGGGAGCACTCAGCTAACTGGACGATAGAATCAGGTAAGGAGCCAAATGTATGTAGTGAGAGGACGGCGGAGACGCTCTCTTCACTAGTGCAGTAACAAATTAGCGAGAGCCCTCGGCTAATTTGTACACAATTATCTCATTAGTTTGAGAATATATAGCACAATCAGCAATAAATGGTAGCGATCTCACCGGCTGACGTGCAGGAGCGTCCGCTCTTTACCGGTCCGGAGCTCCTAGGGTCCGAGCGGTGAACACCGCGGTCCCCTCCCTTGGGAGGGCGGACAGCTAGCTCGTCGCAGCCTTTGGAGGGCGAGCGTTTTTCTAGCCCGCAGCTCCGATCAAGACGATCACAAGGCTACAGGTAGCGATGAGCTAGAATCTTAATTTTCAGTAAGCTAGCTTGGCTTCTACTCATAAAGTAGTAACCTGTGCAGCGAGAAGATGAAAAAGGACTCGTTGACGGCACCGGAACTTATGCCTTCCGGGATCATACGAGGTCACACATGACTTTGTTGATATGTATTAGGGGTGTTGAAAATAATCGTTTCTACGATGCATTGCGATGCGGACGTGGACGATTCGGTCTCGATGCAGTGACGGAAGATAATCGGTTATAGAGTAGTAACGTTGCTTCCTGATTTTCCGGCCGCGGCTTTACTATAACATTTTTTCTGTCACTTTAATATCAAATCGGTCGGTGACGCAGAGATCAGGGAACAGACGTGACAGCGGCACAGCAACACGGAGCAGTCTGCTTTATCCACCAACACAAGAACACCAGTCCAGAACCGACAGCAGAAGGACCCGCTCTCAATCACTCCGTGTCAGAGACACAGGGTCCCTGTGTCTCTGAGCCGCAGCAACACGGAGTGTGTGACAGGGATTTATGTTTTTCAAAAATAATCGCGTTACAATCATGTCAGATTTTTGGTGGATTTAATTAAGTCTTGGATTGCAAAGTATGAATGTCCTCTACCAGTTTTCAGACGATATATACGTGTGTAAAGTTTGTGAAGGCAGGAGGAAAAAAGCTTCCGCGATCACCGTCTCCCCTCCGTTCCTCCAAGCCCCGCCCCCTCCCTGAAAAATAATGAGTGACAGGCTGATAGTGACCCGATAGAAACTTTATTATTCACTTAATCACTGAGATATAATGCAGCTAATTTAATCTCAAACATTCATGGGATTTATGTAACAGTAAGACAGAGAATGTAAGTGTGCACCCACATGCACTATTTTGTTTGTATATGCTGTTGTAAATACTCCTGTTGTCTGCTGTGTTCAGACTCAAGTCATGTATGTGATGCCTCATTCAAGACATTCAGTGTCCTTTCTTAACAGAAGACCGTTGCTAGAAGCTGCAGCTCGACTGCAGAAGCATTAGCTTTTTGTTTTGAGGATGGAACAACTTCACACACGGAGGCTAGACCTATACAATTCATTATTTTGGTTTATAAATTAATGTCAGACATTATGTTATTGATTTCTGAAGCACTTTCTAAATAATAAAAAGAGAGTTCTTATGTATTTACTGCATGTATGCATTGATGAAAAAAGCCATGTGCAGTAATATAGAAAATTGAGGATGCACGCATTGGTATGAATCGTGATGCACCGGGATATCGAACCGAATCGAATCGTTGACAGGATAATCGTAATCGAATCGAATCGTGAGACCAGTGAAGATGCACAGCCCTAATATGTATATTCGACCTGCGCATGCGCGAGACAGAAGATATCTAGTGCTAAAGCACCGCCTCTGGCGGTCAGTAAGGATGAAATAGAACTGTGCATTGTCTCTCCACCACTTCAAAAACAATACCGTTTTTGCCAAGAAGGTGAGGCTTATTGACAGGGCGAGATATAAATATACTGTTGGTACTTGTCAATGTCTGGTATGTACATGTAGCCCTGTAAATACGATGTCATTTTGTGTTATCTGTTGTTTTATGTTCATGTTGTAACCTACTTGCTGCCATGTTGGACAGGTCTCCCTTGAAAAAGAGATCGATGATCTCAATGGGACCATCTGGTTGAATAAAGGTTTTAAAAAAAAATTAGAAAAATTATTTATAATTATTTTTAAATCGCGTTTTGTCAGTCTCACGACGGTATTGAGACATTTATTTACCACGATATCGCGATATTCGATATATCGTTACATCCCTACAGTCTATGGTTTGTACACTAAGTATGAAACTTCTGCCAGCTGCCTGCCAACATAGCTTAGCACAAAGACTGGAAACAATGCTACAGAAATAGCCTGAGTGTGTCCAAAGGGAACAAAATGCACCAACTACCTCTTAAGCTCACTTGTGTCTCATAACATTGTAGATCGCATTACGTGTCTTTCTACAAAGGAAATGCAAGCATTGCGTTTGTAAGAGCTCAAGGACAAACACAATTTACATTTAATTTATAAAAACCTTTAGTATGTTTTCAGGACATTCATGTATAGTAGAAAATGCAAGTGAGCTAATGTACTGCAATCCTGTTCTGAGTGCAAGGCCGCCAACTATTTACAAATGTATAACTCTGGGATTTCTTCTTCTCCAATACAATATGACAGACATACTAGTGATTCAAACTGCTTCATGATAATTATATTCTCATGCTCATTTTATCATTCTAGCAAAACAACAAACAAGCTTGGTACTGTAACAGCTGTGGGCACATTTACACTACCCGCTTCTCTATCAAAACTCAGATCTCACCCTAACCACATTCTGCTGCTATCAGAAGTGATGTTTCACCATGATAAACATTTTCAGACTTTGAACTCTTTGATAAGCAACACAGCAAAATCCCCAAAGTCTGATAGCCATGTATGTAACATGAAAATAATTGCAGGGACAGTTGCATACAATTTGTGCTGATCAAGACGAGGCAAAGACGCAGATAGTCCTCTACCGATCAGATCGGATTGTTTCCATGCTATAATATATCCTGCCAGCTCTTTTCACAACTCTCAATACTTCTGATTCTGCCTCATAAACTAATCATTGCCATGCCTTGAACACTGAGAAATAATTTGTTAAAGGTTTGACATTTCTTTTTTTCTATTGCATACAGAAGACCAGGGACACACTCAACAAAAAAAACAGATGTGGAAGATATTACAAAGTGCTGACTGAAGAAGGCCACTTCGAAAAAAGGCCACATATAAAGGATAAAAACAACTCTGTCTTTTGGTTAAACTCAACCTTTTATGCTTTTGTTACATACTTGTGTTTATACAATTTACAGGCGATTACTAATATAATATCTGACTAAGGGACGATGGTTAAGATGTATCTTTTTAGCTAACTCTGGCACATTTCTTGTAATATTAATCAATGTGCAATGTCCCGGTAAAAAACAAGTATGATTACAACATTTTTCACATGTTCTGACTGCATCCAGGTAGTTCTCAAAGCGATTTCATATAAAAAAACATGTGCTTTCTATATATTTACACCCTGTTGACATCAGCAGACACTGATCAGTAAAAGTTGATCCTTTGCAGCATTCCCTCACAATAGTCAGACATAACTCACTGAACATTGTTTTGTTCCCCTTTATTTCCTCTCCTTGTCTCTCATTACATCTGTCACAATTTTGAGTAAATGAAGACAACAATTTAAACAAACTTCCCCAGGCTACAACTGCACTTACTCAGTCAAATCTCAACTGTCTGAAGCAACTTTTTACTGACTTGACACTTGGAAGGGAGGCGAGTTGATAAAGGATAGAGAGTCTGGAGGCAGAGGCACAGACAGACAGTTGACGGACACTTCTTAACCCCTCAGGGACTCACTGCATTTGTCTACTTCAGCTTGTTGTTCAAGTCGCTACTTTTTAATCTTGAAGTCAGACCTAATGTTGCTTCCTTCAATCACATCAGAAACCTAATGTCTAATGTTTTAATACACATTGGTCACGATGAACCTGGGCCCGGAAACTTCTGAAACATCATCAAAAAGTTAATTTTAGGGCAAAACAGGGGACCAGAAGTATGTAAGTTACTCAATACACATAGATAAAGTGCTAATCCCTTTTTATATTTGTTATATTTTGAAATCCCAGCCTGCATCTCATCTGTTAGTTAAAAAGTCAAAAGTAAATGTCCTCCGATATGAGTACTGAACATCATAAATAAAGAATAAACCGCCAGGAATAGAAAGAGGTGGACAGGGCGCGCACAGATGAGCACAGTTACACAACGATAAGTTCATTGGACACACCAGCAGAGAGAAGAAACTATTTTGTCCGTGCTGCAAGGCTTTTGGTTCACAAAGATATGAGCCAGGATATCTTGATAGTCAAAAAACATCCTTGGTTAATACATCAGGATTTTAGTTTAGCATTAAATAAATACATGGCAACGTATTTAATGTTAACTCAACTATCAAAATACCACATTCAGTAGAATATTGTGTAGCCTGATCTGAAAAAAATAGTTATGCTCTTATCTTGCCCTTCATTGTGTATATTTGACTACAGATATATATCTTTCACTGTCAATGTGTATATATTTTCTATTTCTATATATTTACTTTTTGTTTGATAGCTACTCTTTAGCATTTTCACATTATTTGCAATGCCTTGTTCACATGCTGAATCTTATCTTTTGCCCTGTGTAAATGCTAGCACAGGTAAGTTAGGAAACAAGTTTTAGATCTATATTATATATTTAAGGTTGATTTCAGGACAAAACCACATATCATAAACATTGATCAATGTGAGCATGTAAGGAAGCAGCTCCAGGAAAGAAACATCAAATCCCGCATTCTGTTCCCTGCTAAACTGAAATTATTTGAGAAAAACAGAAAAGTCAGGGTGTTTAACAACCCACAAGATGTGGCACAGGGTCTACTGGAGTATGGTGTCAACATGGAGAGTCCAGCAGGAGAACCGGACTTGGAGTCTACTCTTCAGGCTTCAGGATGGCAGACACACCGCTCCAGGAACCGGAGAACCCCAGGATGTGAGCTGATGTCGGACGTAAATACATTAATTGACTCGCTTGATCGGCATGAAAGAGGAATGAACAGGTATGTGTGGAGGGGGAGTTAACTCCTTCCAGACGTACATGGAAAACAATAACAACACAATGACTGAGCCACTCGGAATCTTTTCCAGATTTGACAACACAGAGTATAACATGTACAATTTTGATTATGATGTCGATTCAGAAAATCATGTATTTAATCATATAAGTGACTCGTGTAAATATTATACCGATGATCAATTTAATGACAATGTTGGACTTGAAAATACATTTTCTTTAATACATTTCAACTGCAGGAGTCTGTATGCAAACTTTAATAAGATCACTGAATACCTACATACATTTAAAAGTAAATTCAAAGTAATTGCCATATCGGAGACTTGGTTAAATAAAGACGAAGTCACTGATTTCCAAATTGAGGGTTACGTGCTACACCATATCACCAGAACCAATAAGAGAGGAGGGGGTGTGGCTCTTTATGTGGACAGCGTCCTAAAATGCACACTGGTTGAAAAATGTTCAATTGTGACTGATGATTTAATGGAATGCATAACTATAAATTGAAATGGAAAGGAAGAGAAATGTTGTTGTGACTTGTGCATATAGAGCACCAGGATCAAATGTAGAGCTTTTTAAAGATAGTTTAGGAGTATTAATGGATGGCCTAAATGAAAATAAAACATGTATTATTTGTGGGGATTTTAACATCGATCTTCTAAATGTATCAAAACACAAAACAACTTCTGATTTCCTGGATGCATTGTACAACAGGGGGCTTTATCCCCTAATCACTAAGCCCAGTAGAATAACATCAACTTGTGCAACATTGATCGACAATATGGCGCGGAGAGTGATGGTTACTGTGAAATGCGTAATGGCACTGCGCCACTGGCTGCACCCGACTTTTCTAGTACGAGGTGTGCCTATGGGTGCTGTCCTTTCACGGAAAGTGGTCACCACGGACGCATGTCTGACAGGTTGGGGAGGTATTTATGAAGGTCGCCCGGTGAGGGGTCTCTGGAGCAGAGACCTCCAGCGGGCGCACATAAATTACCTGGAGCTTTTAGCTGTGTTTCTCACCCTAAAACGCTTTCTGCCTTTCCTCAGGGGACATCACGTCCTCGTGAGGACAGACAATACAACCACAATATCGTATATTAACCGCCAAGGGGGTTTGCGTTCTCTCCAGTTACACACACTGGCGCGCAAACTTATCCTATGGAGCGGTAGACGTATCCTCTCTCTGAGCAACACACTCTCACTCCCTAAGCGTCCAATAGCGACGTTTGGTCAGTGTCCGTGGCGTCCAATTTTGACGCTCCTAGTCTCCTTCAGCGTCATAAAGGGACGCAAATAGCTTTCAACTGATTGCAATGTATTCCCATCTGCGTCGGGATTTGACGCTCATGGAAGCACGGCATTCGTTTATGCCGGCTGCCCGTAAAGGCAATGTGAGCATCCATTCCCATTGGATAACGGAGAATTTTACACCCGGAAGTAAGTACTCCTCTTACTGTCGATTGGTTTTACAGTGATATCTGCACTACTCATCGACTAAAAAACACCAGATTATCCTTGTTAATTACACAACATTGATTGGTTTAAATTGTGTGCAATGCTTTTGTATTTTTCCCCTTTGATTCGGAGAAACAAATATGTTTTCTGAGTAAAGGATGGCAGAAGACACTACACTACCCAGAATCCCCAGCTATCGTTTGGCCTACACCATGTGCTCTGTTTGACAAACCCCGTTTTTTTCACCATTCATTCCGATGGCTGGCGTCTATGTCACGTGATCTTCAAATGTCTCCCTGCAGAAAAAGAAAACATGGCCGAAATTCGTTTTATTCTGGGTGTAAAATGCCTATTTTAAAGTTAGTTTGGCCATTAAAATTCGTTTTGATGTCATTTGATGCGAGAAATATGAGTTGTTATTTCAGATTATGTGTGCAGTGGATGTACATGATCTTTAGTTTGCTAGTTATTACGAAGATTACTTCAGGAAATCGCGACGTTTTCATTGTTACCAAGGTGGTTGCTAGGGACGCTGCTATCGATATTATTTCTGTTATGTTGTGTAACTGTTTCATGGTGTTATCTTTATTGCTACCCCCTTCCCCGTCAATGTATAGTGTTGGTCCACAGCCTAAACATATTAGTTTAACAAAATCCGCATCTAAAGATAGCCTACGTTATTTCCCCCCTGTGCAATTCCAGTCTCACATCTCAGAGCACATCGTCATTAACAAATACCGGAAACAGACCAAAATAATAATAATAATACCTTATTCCGAGTGTGCTTGCTTTTCTCTTTGAAAGTCATCACATAACGGCATTGTAATACACGGTTCGGCTGCATTACATATTACATATCTGCCGTAGTTCTGTATTTATAGAGCCCTGATGAGAAGACAAACATGAGGAACTGAAAACGTGACGTGGATCATAAATATATCAGCCATTAAACAACATCTTACATTTCTTTTCACACAATACGTCTCCTTGCAGTATCAACACTAATTCGGCTCACTTTTATATTTGATCCAATTGGTAGATAGGCTGTATTTACACCATAAAGGTGCACAGCTGATATCAAGGGACACCTGGGGCCTATACTACGAACCTGGTTCAACCTAACCTGGATATGTTTGAGTTAGCCGGTTGGCCTAATCCAAAACATACGCGCTGTCGCTAAACGGTACTGCGACGCGGGTTATCAAGTGGATCGCTCAAGCCAGCCGTGTCCTATCTAGTTAGGTGCGCGTTCACATGAAAGGGGTGGTATTTGGAGCATTCGACCAATCACAAACATGGAGAAGCGCACTGACAGCGCAGCGTCATACTTCCTGAATGAAAAGTGAACTTTAATACTAGTCAAAAATGAAGAAGTTAAACTTTAAACATCCATGACTTAAACACTTTATCCAGGATAAAAGCCACATAGCTGCACCTGCAAGGTGAATACAGCTGGAAAAAGTGTTTGAATGCGTACATTAACAGGTTTATGATATCACTGCCCCGTCTAAAACACGATCTGACTTTAATTACATTTTTCTCTAGTGTTTCGTCAACTTATGTGTTGCTTAAAATAATACTTCTGCATACAGTATGTGACACTGTGAGTGTTACACGGCCAGATACGGCTCAGCTGATTCAGATAAGGAGATATATGATACATTATGAAGTGATATGCCGCGGACTGTACTTAATGTACTCTGATCCGGTTACTTATGTTGTGGCCGATATGTAAGTAAGCTTTCTTAACGCTAATGTTATAATAGTCAGATTTCTCTGAAGATGGAGGTGATATTCTATTCATGTTCACGTTCACACAGTCGGTGATATTTGCCAGCCGTCTTTCCTGCGACGGCAGTTTTTCTGTATTTCCTTTCTCCTGTAATATGACTTGATCGCTTTAAACTCCGCACACTGAGCTCTGATTGGTCAGGAGGCGGTGCTTTCACTGAGTTGAGCTCTTAGCCTGCAACCTAACCTGGTCCCGACCAGGTTAGCTGCTTAGCATATATTACCATGGAGATCTAGCCTGCTAAAAAGAGAACCAGCTTCGGATGACCGGAAAATCCTGCTTCGCAGTATACCCCCCTGGTGGTTAAAGCATGTTATTGAATTTCAATATTTTTATTATTAGATATTAATACGATCCCTATAAAGTATATTCATTACTCGTTATTCTCTACTAATTGTTAATTAAAGACTGTATGTAATGACTATTTTGCACATCCCGTTCAAGATTTCAAGATTTTCTAAGGTTTATTGACATATCATATAGGCCTACACAACTGTGGTGTAGTTCTGCACTGAATGAAAAACTTGGGTTGCAGGTTCCTCAATAGTGCATTACAAGACATCTATCAATATGTGTGCATACCTCCAGCAATGTTAACTATGTTGAATATAAAACACAGAATGTATGTGATTATACTAAATGATTTTCAAATAAACACAACTGCATATTTAACTGTTACACATGCTGATGTAACACAAATGTTCCAACTTGGGATCAATAAAGTATATCTTATCTTAAGCTGATCGATGGCTACTGCCATATTTGCAAAATGTGCCTCTGAACCTTGACAAGTGCATGTTTCAGGCTTATCAATTAATGTAATGTAATGTTATCACAGGGGTCACACACATAAGACCAGCTGTTAAATAAAGCTCTTCTGACCTTAGCTGGCATGTGGGTATATATATTAATACTGCCCATATTGGGCACAAGCAATTTTCACCCATTTATTAATTATATGTTTTAAATGTGAGTGTTTCCTGTCCCCTAAACCTCCAGGGATGTACACAGTTTAATACTGGCAACTTCTTATTATGGGAAATACGAAAACGTATTTTAAAACTACAACTCCCAGTAGAGACGTGCCATAGAAAACATGTTGCGAAACAGAATAGCCAGCATGTGTAGTTCTGGGGACGGGGTGGGGGAGGGGGGACGCGGTGGACCCGTTCAAATCCAGTTTTGGACAGTCTGCCGTGGTTCCATCCCATTTCAAGTGCTGTTCGAGAATCTGCTTAACCCTCGGAGCACACTCTCCAATCACAGAGCTTGAGGACTATCACGGGGTTTGTCAAGAGCACATGGTGTAGTCCAAACGATAGCTGGGGATTCTGGGTAGTGTAGTGTCTTCTGCCATCCTTTACTCCTGGGAATGGACGCTCACATTACCTTTAAGGGCAGCAGACATAAACGAATGCCGTGCTTCCATGAGCGTCAAATCCCGACGCAGATGGGAATACATTGCAATCAGTTGAAAGCTATTTGCGTCCCTTTATGACGCTGAAGGAGCCTAGGAGCGTCACAATTGGACGCCACGGACACTGACCAAACGTCGCTATTGGACGCTTAGGGAGTGAGAGTGTGTTGCTCTGAGAGCGACGCACGTACCGGGAGTGATGAACCTCGGGGCAGATCTACTGTCCAGAGGTTCACCACTTTATGCAGACTGGACTCTACATCCAAGGATTGTGAGCCAGCTGTGGGTGCGTTACGGCAGAGCCGTGGTGGATCTGTTCGCATCGAAATACAACGCTCAGTGTCAGCTGTTCTTTTCGATGCGTGATCTAAATGCACCGTTAGGCGTGGATGCACTCGCGCACGATTGGCCCCCGGGCCTTCTGTACGCGTTCCCACCCCTGGCTCTGATACCTCCAACTCTGGCCAGAGTGAGAGAGCAACACCACACACTTATTCTGATAGCTCCGCACTGGCCAGCTATGTACTGGCTAGCGGAGATATATCAGCTGCTGTGCGGGCAGCCATGGCAGCTCCCACTACGCAGGGACATACTGTCCCAAGCGGGGGGGGGGGCGATCTTTCACCCACACCCAGAGCGCTTGGCTCTATGGGCCTGGCCCGTGAGTGGTACAATCTGAATACAGTGTGACATGAAGCTGACCCTGGCAGCTGCAAAGCGAGCCAGTGGCACTCATGCGCTATCTGTACAGTCTTCAGGCACTCGGTTCGCCCCAGGGCAAACAGAGTGTGGTTGAAGCCCAACTCTGCCTTTACTTTAAGGTGGTTGGTTCAGGTACCGTATTTGACATTGAGGCATCCTCCCCGCCACTGTATTCCTCCGGGGAACAGCGGCCGGATTTGCCGTGTCCAGCCCGTGCTTTACGCACGTACAGGGACAGATCAAGGGTGCTTCGTCATAATGACCAAACCCCTTGTGTCCTGGGCTAACCCTTATAAGGGCAAGCCTGTTACTAAGCAATGGCTCTCCCACTGGTTTGTGGAAGCAATTGCTTTGGGGCCCATACGAGTCAGAGTTCGCAGGCACCCTCGGGTCCGCGAGCTCTTTTGACTCAGGGTCTGGCTGCATCCTGGGCTCTGTCCAAGACATTGGTGCAAGCGGCGGGCTGGTCCTCGCCGCTCACTTTTGTCCGCCTCTTAACAGTCTGGACGTTCTACTCCCAGTGTGACTCAAGCAGTGCTGGGCACCTGGTTGAGTCAGAGCTCTACCTGTTAAAGTTCTGGTTGGTTTGGTGATTTTCGAGATAAGCTCGTCTGGCAATACGGGAGCTACAATTTCCCATAGTGAGACATCGAACGGAGTGTTATGAATGAGAACTATAGGTTACGTAACCCCAGTCTCAGAGTGACATGAAGTGAGATGTCTTACCAGACGGCCCTCCTTGCTATGGTGAAGCGAGAAGAGGTGCTTATTTTTAATGACGCATGCGTCGTGGTGCAAGCTACTTATAGGGGGTGAATTCCCTGACGCTGACGTCAAGATCACCAGCCAATCAGGATTGGCGTAATGAGATTGATGCTTCTGTTTGCTCCGCGATGAGGCGCATCCCATAGTGAGACATCTCACTTCATGTTACTCTGAGACCTGGGGTTACGTAAGTAACCTATAGTTTTCTGTAAGTCTTCACAAGGTTTTCACACACTGTTGCTGGTATTTTGGCCCATTCCTCCATGCAGATCTCCTCTAGAGCAGTGATGTTTTGGGGCTGTCGCTGGGCAACACAGACTTTCAACTCCCTCCAAAGATTTTCTATGGGGTTGAGATCTGGAGACTGGCTAGGCCACTCCAGGACCTTGAAATGCTTCTTACGAAGCCACTCCTTTGTTGCCCGGGCGGTGTGTTTGGGATCATTGTCATGCTAAAAGACCCAGCCACGTTTCATCTTCAATGCCCTTGCTGATGGAAGGAGGTTGTCACTCAAAATCTCACGATACATGGCCCCATTAATTCTTTCCTTTACACGGATCAGTCGTCCTGGTCCCTTTGCAGAAAAACAGCCCCAAAGCATGATGTTTCCACCCCCATGTTTCACAGTAGGTATGGTGTTCTTTGGATGCAACTCAGCTTTCTTTCTCCTCCAAACACGTCTAGTTGAGTTTTTACCAAAAAGTTCTATTTTGGTTTCATCTGACCATATGACATTCTCCCAATCCTCTTCTGGATCATCTAAATGCTCTCTAGCAAACTTCAGACGGGCCTGGACATGTACTGGCTTAAGCAGGGGGACACGTCTGGCACTGCAGGATTTGAGTCCCTGGCGGCGTAGTGTGTTACTGATGGTAGCCTTTGTTACTTTGGTCCCAGCTCTCTGCAGGTCATTGACTAGGTCCCCCCGTGTGGTTCTGGGATTTTTGCTCACCGTTCTTGTGATCATTTTGACCCCACGGGGTGAGATCTTGCATGGAGCCCCAGATCGAGGGAGATTATCAGTGGTCTTGTATGTCTTCCATTTTCTAATAATTGCTCCCACAGTTGATTTCTTCACACCAAGCTGCTTACCTATTGCAGATTCAGTCTTCCCAGCCTGGTGCAGGTCTACCATTTTGTTTCTGGTGTCCTTTGACAGCTCTTTGGTATGGACCATAGTGGAGTTTGGAGTGTGACTGTTTGAGGTTGTGGACAGGTGTCTTTTATACTGATAACGAGTTCAAAGAGGTGCCATTAATACAGTTAACGAGTGGAGGACAGAGGAGGCTCTTAAAGAAGAAGTTACAGGTCTGTGAGAGCCAGAAATCTTGTTTGTTTGTAGGTGACCAAATACTTATTTTACCGAGGAATTGACCAATTAATTCATTAAAAATCCTACAATGTGATTTCCTGGATTATTTCCCCCCATTCTGTCTCTCATAGTTGTAGTGTACCTAGGATGAAAATTACAGGCCTCTTTGATCTCTTTAAGTGGGAGAACTTGCACAATTGGTGGCTGACTAATTACTTTTTTGCGCCACTGTATGTGAAACATCAACATTATTGCAATTTGTGTTGTTTGCAGACGACACAAATTTATTTTGTTCAGGAGATGATTTAAACATTTTAGCAAAGTGTATTGGACATGAAATGGTCAAACTTAAAAGATGGTTTGATGAAAATAAGTTAACCCTAAATTTGAATAAAACGAAGTTTATGGTTTTTGCTAATAGAAAAAAAGATGAAAACATTTCACTGTCCATTGATGGAGTTTTTATTGAAAGGGTTTCTGAATTTCGATTCTTAGGTGTGACGCTGGATGAAAACCTGACATGGAAATCACACATAGCACATGTTAAAACGAAAGTGTCTAGGAATATTTCTGTTCTAAACAAGGCAAAGTATTTGCTAGATTACAAGGCATTGAGGGTATTGTACTGTTCACTCATTTTGCCATATTTCATTTATTGTATAGAAGTGTGGGGCAACACGTAAATGAGCAACATAAAGCCATTGTCAATATTACAGAAAAGGGCAGTACGAATAATTCATAAAGCTGACTCAAGAGAACACACCAACAGACTGTTTTTTAAGTCAGGACTCTTGAAACTCAAAGACATAGCTGAGCTGCAGACATTATCAGTAATGCACAGGGCAAAAAGCAGAATGTTACCAGCATATTTACAACAGTTGTTTGTTTTTGGATCAGACAAGGAAGACCACAGAAGGAAATTAAATTGTAAGCATCCATATGCAAGGACTACTCTTAAACAAATGTGTATTTCGGTAGTTGGTGTACAATTGTGGAATTCTCAACAAAGGATCTAAAGAATTGTATTGTATTTTTCAGTTAAACAAGTTGTATAAATTAAGAAAGATGGGACTATATGAAGCAGAATGTGAATAAGTCTATGTAATCTGGTCCTTCATGTTTTTGATGTCTTTGATGTTTTGTCTCCTCTGTATTTGCGGGTCCCATTGCCATTGTTATTGTTGTTATTGTTATTATTATCATCATGCGTCGCTTTCCACCTTCTTCTCCAGTAGGACTCAGATGAGGGTGTTGCACTTTTCTTTTCCTTATACATGTGATGTTTTGGTGTTGTTGTTTTCTTTCTGTTAACCGTCAAGTGGGAAATAAGTATTTTTTTTGTGTGTTTCTCTTAGTATCCTAAGATACTGTTATGTTTGGCTGTGAAAAAAATAAAAAAATAATTATTATGAAGGGCAGACCATCTATTTGTATTTATTTTGTTTTTTTTAGAAAGGGGCAGGTCACATAAGATGTTATTCTTCTCCCTGCTCCTTTTCGCTCAATGGGAGAGTCATGTTTTGTGGCAATTATTGTACATTTGGTTTTGCGTACCATGAGCGGGACAAATAAAAATGAAATGTAAGTGTCAGTACTGTATGTTTCAATATGTTGTCATTGTCAATAGCATCCAACTTTTTGTAAGAAACCTATTTGAATCTTCCTCATTAAGCAGCTGTTTGGCTGTGTTTTTCCCCGTGACGTTAATCAAATGTCCATTCCCCTTTATATGTAGCTGTAGTGCTGCAGCGAGGCTGAGAAAAAACAAAGACTGAAACGCTGGGTTTCTCATTTAGCTCAGACATGGAATTAGCAGGGAGCTAAGTTGTCCCAAGGTGTTTGAGCCTTTCTTAGCCAAGAACAGCGTGGCCTTTGCACCGTCAATTAGCAAACATAGACGGAAAGATCCAACAGTCTTAGACCACTTAATATCTGCACAGTTTGCACACATACTCACAAAGTTAGCCCTATAATACTCACAGTATGTATTCATCCATTCTTAAAGGGGCAAGTCAATATGCTTTCTATTTCTACACACACTTTATTTTGTATACGCAGTTGGATACATTTCTTAAATTCTGACATTTGTGGCCTCTCAACTCTCCTAGTGGGAGAGTACTTCGAGCAGATGGAAGACAAGCCCTGAATAAATGTCAAACTCTGAACATTTTCTTGGCATTACCCACTGACCCATAGAGAAGCCCCTCCCCAAACAGGTCCCTGTAATCCTGTAGTCCCTTTAGCAGAAGGTGCCTTTGGAGTGGACTGTTAACATGCTGGAATGAACATCAAATTCCTTTTAGGGGAGTAAAGACTAGCAATGGTGTCATAAAGTCCTTTTTTAAGGACTATCTGATCCTATTTCTAAGTATTGGTTTCACAGGGGATAAATGGTGAGTAAAGCAAACCCAGTGTAAGAAATGAAACACTCCTGAAATCATGTTCCTTGCAAAGTTTCATCATGCAGAATCGTGAAGAACTTTCCTCTAATGAGTTTAGTGAGGGTGTAAAACGTGTATCCTCCTCCGACAGAAAAGGGCAGGACCGGGCCTAGCATCTGTAGAATCTGCCTGGAGACCCAAGTTTCACCTTACGGTGTCATTATTGTAAGTTCACCAATTAAGAAGTTCCCTCGCACAGGGAGAAAGTCTGCACATTTCTCCTACGCCTCATCTCCTTGTTGTTAGAGTGACAGATTGGCACAGTTCCTTGATGCAGCGTGTTTGTAAGTTGGCTTAATTAATATGTGGAAACGTCTGTGGTGGGTAAGGATGGATTTACACAAGCACACGTTCCTCCCTCAGCCAACAACCCCTCTTTACTTTGACAGCAAGCCAAGAACAAACACATTATGGTTTGTAGACTATGTGAAATTATTTTTTCCCTGTTGTGAATATCAGAGGATCATCAGTATGCGCTTTGAGATGTCAACGTAAATGTAGGTTTGGTCATCGCCATTGATTTCCCGAATCGATATGATTCCATTTCACAATGTGCTGTTATGATTTAATTATGAATTGGATTGGATTCAATATAAGCTCAATTATGAAGACTTTGCATGAAATACCTTGGAAATGTATATGTAAGAGATAATCTGACTCACCACCATTGGTTGCATGTCATGCCTTCTCTCTCCCTACTGCTGTTCTATTAATTATAGGCAAAACAACCAAAATACAATCCAGATTCACATATTTGTTTCCATATTGTATCGCTACTTCTGAAATGAATGTGGTGCTGCTGCTTCATTGAAACAGCTCCTGGCATATAGAAGCACATACATGTCCACATCCACGGAAAAAGGCATATAGCAAAAGATCTATCTCCGTATTCTCTCAATGTTGAGTTATGCAAATGTAGATCGATTTGAATGAAAACAAATATTTGTTCAAACCAAGCCCATTGTAACTGACCTGGCTTTAAGGGTGTTGATACACTACCAGGCATCGCTGACAAATTATTACTAAGTTTTATAATGTGAAAGATTCTGAAGCTGAAAATAGTTTGTTTCAAGTAAGATCAGGGGCGGTGCCAGGCGGTAGCTTGCAGTTGATACAGCAACACCAACAATTGGCTTA
This sequence comes from Pseudochaenichthys georgianus, assembly GCF_902827115.2. NCBI lineage: Eukaryota > Metazoa > Chordata > Actinopteri > Perciformes > Channichthyidae > Pseudochaenichthys > Pseudochaenichthys georgianus. The sequence goes on from NC_047510.2 coordinate 13,537,733, forward strand.
GCAACTGCTAAGCAACCCCAATAAATATATGTTTTTTTTTTATATATGTGAAATTCATAATTTGAAAAATGATTGATATGAAAATGATATGCTACAGTACAACTACTTCTGGGTGTTTCATTCAAGCTCGGCTCTGTGTGTGTGGCACGAGCGCACAAGAGAGAGAGAGAGAGAGAGAGAGAGAGAGAGAGAACCGGTATGGGGATTGTTGTTACATTACATTACATTACATTGCATTTAGCTGACGCTTTTATCCAAAGCGACTTACAATAAGTGCGTTCGACCAACAAAATACAAACTTGAAGAAAACAGAATCATATAAGTACATCAGGTTTCATAGAGCAAAAACATTTCAAGTGCTACTCAACTGGCTTTAGGTAAGCCAGTCCTTTATTAGTATATAAGTGCTTTGTTAATAGTTCTATCGCTCGAAGTGGAGTCGAAAGAGATGAGTTTTCAGTCTGCGCCAGAAGGTGTGTAAGCTTTCTGCTGTCCTGATGTCAATGGGGAGCTCATTCCACCATTTTGGAGCCAGGATAGCAAACCCACGTGTTTTTGCTGATGGGAACTTGGGTCCCCCTCGCAGCGAGGGTGCAGCGAGCCGTTTTGTTGATGCAGAGCGGAGTGCACGCGCTGGGGTGTACGGTTTAACCATGTCCTGGATGTAGGAAGGGCCAGATCCATTCGCAGCATGGTACGCAAGTACCAGTGTCTTGAAGTGGATTCCAGCAGTTACCGGAAGCCAGTGGAGGGAGCGGAGGAGCGGCGTGGTGTGGGAGAATTTAGGAAGGTTGAAGACCAGACGAGCCGCTGCATTCTGGACGAGCTGCAGAGGTCGGATGGCACATGCAGGTAGACCAGCCAGGAGGAGTTGCAGTAGTCTAGGCGTGAGGTGACGAGAGCCTGGACCAGAACCTGCGTGGCTTTCTGGGTCAGCTGGGGACGTATCTTCCTGATGTTGTAAAGCGTGTATCTGCAGCAGCGGGTTGTTGCAGCGATGTTTGCAGTGAAGGACAGTTTGTTATCTAGGGTCACACCCAGATTCCTTGCAGTCTGAGTCGGGGAAACAACAGAGGTGCCGATGTTGATTGTCAGGTCAAGAGTGGGACAATCTTTTCCCGGTAGGAAAAGCAGTTCAGTCTTGTCAAGGTTGAGCTTGAGGTGATGAGCAGACATCCACTGAGAGATGTCAGCTAGACAAGCAGAGATGCGTGCGACGACCTGGGTCTCTGAGCGGGGTAAGGACAGAATTAGTTGGGTGTCGTCAGCGTAGCAGTGGTATGAAAAACCATGCGGGGTAATGACAGATCCGAGCGAGTTTGTGTACAAGGAGAAGAGGAGGGGACCGAGAAGAGAGCCCTGAGGGACCCCTGTAGTTAATTGACAAGGGTCGGACTCGGACACTCTCCAAGTTACCCTGTAGGTGCGGTCTTTGAGGTATGAGGTGAGGAGGGAAAGTGCAGAGCCTGAAACTCCAAGTTCTTGGAGAGTGCGAAGGAGGATCTGATGATTCACCGTGTCGAATGCAGCAGACAGGTCCAACAGGATGAGGACAGAGGAGAGGGAGGCTGCTTTAGCAGTGTGCAGTTCCTCAGAGACAGCAAGGAGGGCAGTTTCTGTGGAGTGACCTGCCTTGAAACCAGACTGGTGCAGATCCAGAAGATTGTTCTGATGGAGATAACGGATATTAGAAGCTGTTTCTATAAGTGAAAGGAAAGTCCTCTCCTGTCAGATAACGTCAGCTCAGTGAGGTAAAAGACTCTCAGTGTTTAGATAGATAACTTTAGTCTAAGTTATCTCAGTGGGTCTCAAAACGGTTTGATCACTTTATGTAAACAAGTATTTCCGAGGCACACCTTCATATGATCATTATAGTTATAAAACAATAAGAGAATAAATGAAAAACAGTTGTGAAATACTATATGGCAGTAAAACAAGAATACAGTTTAAAAGGGGAGTGATTAGTAAAATATCCATAAAGAAAAAGTAAATCTGTTTACAGTTCTGTTTCATCTGGGTATTGAGAGATGTATCCATACTGTAGGTCTCTTAATGTTGCTCTCAAAGTGCACCAGATTGATGCTTTTAACTTGAATTATAAAAAAAAATCTTCCCCACTTATAACAAATAGCACTTTACCCCTGCCTATATGCCGTGAGCTGATTATCGAGCCTTCATTGTAACAGTCGCAGGTGTACTGCGTGTGAGGAGTGTTGCAGTAGAACATTCCACTGTAGCGCCCGGGACATTAGTGGGAAACCCTACATGTTTGAGAACCCTCTATGAAGCGGCAAGCTACCCCACAGCACCCCCAACATAAAATCTCTGGCCCCACCCATGAGTAAGATATAACTGCTGTATAACTACCCCAACTCAATCTCCACAGCAACAACACACACCAACACATCAACAGTGTTTTCCAGGTTATTGCGAAAGACAAAAAGAGCATCAGAATTGTAATTTTAATATGTTTAATATTAACTCTTCTATCATTAGGCAGCAGGGACACAAATATATTACTGTACGTTACTCTTGAACAGCAACAGGGTGAATTTCAACATAGCGACCAAGCATGATAATGTGGGTGCTTGACAGCAAGTGGAGCAACCGATAATCAAAGTGAAGTCAGCACTGCAGACTACAGACTGACATTGTTGTAAATATAGCCACTGTGTAGGTGGTTAAAACTGCCTGCAAATGAATAACAAACATATGACCCAGGAGAATCGCAGATGAAGCATGAAACATGGTACTGTACCGCTGCTTAAGGGTCTTCTGACACCTAGTGTACTGTAGGGGCGTGTTTACGAACAACACTCTTGTGTATGAAGTGTCTCCGGAAGAGAAGGAAAAACAGGAAACAAAGCTGATAACAAACACAGAACTTTGGTGGTGGGATTCCCTTGTGGGCAATGGCATCACTCAAACATTTAATTGGATGGGAGTGACATTTGCAGAGCAGGGTGTCGTAGGATTTGTGTCAGCGCGGAGACACAACTTGCTGCCGTACACATGCATCACGCTCCACTGACTCAGGAGGGGCTGCTTTTTTTTTTCTTCGCAAGGAAAACTCGTCACACGCCAGAGTTGAACGCGCATTTCAGTTTATGGGCAACTTGTGTACACATCAAGGAGCGGCTAGGTTCAAAATCAATAAGTGCGGTCAATCGCCTACATATTTTCATCCGCCAGCGTTTGAAGACGTTCTTGACTATCGACTTCACACAAATGTCACAAGGACCATTAATCAACTCAAATAGATATTTAAGTGCCCCTGACCTAACTACTGCAATATTCTGCAATAAGAATTCTTTATATCCAAGATGAAAGGAAGAAAATGTCAAATGGCTTCGATCTGTTCCTCATTTATATAAAATGATGAAAGATTTAAGACATTTTGCTCCATTATTTAAAAGGGACCTCGGACCTTCCTGATATTCTATGTTATGGAGAATAATAATTTCTGACAAAAAAAAACGCAAAAGAAACAAGAAATACATCTAAGAAGAAATGTTGTTGATGAAATATGTTGGAATGTAAAAACAAGGTAACGTTTTAAAGTAGCCCTCTTTGTCTCAAGATAACCGTGAGACAAAAAGTATTCTTGATGTACGACTACCTGTCAAAAAGTGTAAACAGATCCTTAAATGATGCCAGGAATGCAATCCAACACTGTCAGCAAAGCATGAGGTATACAGTTTTGGACAAACACATTTTACAGCACCTGCTTTTGCAGTAAATGTAATAAAACCAATTTGAGCAATACCGATTATGATATTATTCCAAATTTAAAATGTAGTCTTTTGGTGTTTCTAATTCATCTCAAGAGAAACAGCATTAACCAGTGGATTCACTTTTTAAGTAACAGCATCAATAACCATTGGAAGCAGCCGGTCAAGTTAAATTCAGGTAATAACTCCCCCTTGACTACTTCTATACTTATCTCCACTAGAGGAAAGAATAAATAAATAAAGAGAGAGAGAAACTGAAGGAGAGGTAGGCAGAGGCAACAGAGACATAGATAGCAACTTGTGAAATACTGTTAAATACGTAATGACATTTATGTGTAGTCCGTGAATATAAGATGACTCTGCGTTTGTATGTGTACTTTACTGAGAGAAAATATTAAGGCCTGGGAGATATAGCACAAAGATGTATAGCGTCTAAGAAACGTTGATGACTTGCATTTGTTCTCCTGTAGTCTTTTCACTGATGTTAACTACAACATGCATGACAGACAGAGCCTCATGCATCAGGCTCTGAATGGGATGGCTATAAGGAGCTGACTCAGTTCCCTTGTTTGAGTTTGTTGCATAATTACCCAATACAATACAATACAAAGGGGTTTTATGGGCATGACTACATTTTAAACATAGTATTGCCAAAGCATTCCACATACCCTTTTACAGGGCTGTGCAATTTATATCATTTTCACCCAACAATTATGGCCTCCACTCGGTTAAACTATCATTCATTTTTGAATGATGATGACTATCTTGAGTTAAATCATTTCCAGTGCACCCCAAGAGATGAAACCCTGCTTCAGGCAAGACTATCAACCTGGATGGAGGTCCTCAGTGTGTGGTCTGGCGTGATGTCGGCCACACAACCGACCCGTATTAAAACACGGACCATGTACTATTCTTTGTGGTTGTGAATTTAGCCGTACTAACACCTTTTGTATCCTTAACCTATATGTTCATGATTAAATTGTTTACAGAAGCAGAGCATGATTTAGCCTCTTAATGTTTCCCTCAAAGTGTGCCAGGTATATGCATTTTATCTTAGATTACAATAAAAGAAGAGTGTATTTTTGTTCATAATTTTTCCTAATCATGTGTTTATTTGGACAAGTTGGCAATGTTGGTCTGTCTTTCTGTCCACCACTGTACAGATGTTCATGGTTTCCAGTGGATGAATCCCAGTTACTTTATTTATTCCCTGACTCTTCCACAATTGTTCACATTTATGTCCACCTTCAGATACATTGTAACCACTTCCTTTCCATATTCCACCTTATGCATTTAAGCAACAAGGTTGTGCTTAATGTTTTAAGAACTAAACATGGAGAAGCAGCATTTAGCTATTATGCCCCGGCTATCTGGAACAAACTCCCTGAATCCTGCAGGTCCGCTGCAACTCTTACTACTTTCAAATCCAGACTGAAAACGTTTTTTTCTGTCGCTGCATTTGAGTGAGCTGTTCATATTCACAGTGCAGTATGGCTTTTATTCATGTATTCTATACCTGTTGTGTTTATTTTATTATCTTTGCTTTTTAATGCCTGTTTTTAAATGCCATTTCATAATGTGTTCCTGCTGTATTTATTCTTAAATGTCTTTTATTTTATTTTGTAAAGCACTTTGAATTGCAGTGTGCTGAAATGTGCTGCATAAATAAACTTGCCTTGACTGCCTTAAAGTCAGATGTTTAATATTTGAACTTCCTGTCTGCAGTGCATATAGGTGTGTTTCACTCTGATGCCCCTTTCACACCAGCGCCTTTTCAGCTCCGGCTCGGAGAGAGCCTGAAAAGCGCCGGGTTTTCCAGTTCACACCGGAGCTGCGCCGGCTCTTAGCTCCGGAATCCGCTTCATTTCCAGCTCCAAAAAATTGTCGGTCCAGAGGCAAGAGCTTTGGAGCTAAGAGGTGACGTCGCTTACGTCTCTCTTACGTCGAGGCGTGCAGGAAACTAAACCCACCTCCCATGGGTCGACTGTCATGCCTGCCTACAAGCAGTAGTGCCTATAAACACACTTTATAAAGTCAGGCAACACTAACCAGGCTTCGTGTGATTCTGTTTATTTGTGCCTTACTTTGACCATCCGTTCGCTGTTATCGATCATTGTGGAGAGAGGCAGACGTGTTGTTTTGTATTATTGCAGCTATCGGATGCAAGTAGTCAGTTTAGCTTCGGTTGCTATGCCAACATCACCCGTTTTATACCAGAGACACTTTCATAACAGCGTTGTGATACCAAACAGTGTCAATTCAGACTGACACACATTCACTTAGGCTAAGGGGAACTGGGGATATGCATCAGCTGCTTGTGTGAGTCGGACAGTGAATACTTTAGAGCGGCCGCTGCAGTGTGAGCTAACCGGGAGCTAACGGGAGAATAAACTCCTGTGGAAGAGCAGCACTGCAGCGGTCGGTAAATGCTGCAGAAACACATTAATAAACAATGAACCACGGCACTCTGGAGAAAAGTATAAGGTTGGAGAAGTCGTTATTCAATTTATTCTGGCTTCGTGTGATTAAAAGCAACACGATCATCGACCCGACGCAGTTGTTGTTGTTGTTGTTGTGAGCTGCCGTAATGGCTGCCGTTGGGGGGCAAATCAGCGATGTAAACGGTGACGTCATGACGCAGCAAGGGCAGCCCTGGGGCGCCAGTGGGCGGTGTGCACAGAGCGGGAGCTGAAAAGGGAAACCGGAGCTGAACCAGAAAAGCTCCCGCTCGGAGCTAGAAACTGAAAAGCGCTGGTGTGAAAGCCGCAACTGTGTATCATTATCTTACTGATAAGTCAGCTTCAGAGCTCCTGAGATCCTCCTAAGAAAGAGTCAACTTTTCAGGGCAAATCTTTGTTTTAGTGGGAGGAGGACTAAAGAATCATCTCTTCTGTGGTCCTGTAACCAATATAAAAACATAAATTATCACTAAAATTGGAGACACATGGTTTTCATTCACAGTATCTGCAGTGAGAGAGTGATAGATTGTTGTAGGAGTGTATGTGTGTGTTTGTATCTGCTTGACTGTCTGAGGATGTGTGATTACATAAAGTCTGCACGCCAGCTGTAACCGTCATCGCTTTATGCCTGGATCTAATAAAGCCAAGCTCATAGGCTCAGTGTGTTTCCTCTTGCATGCAGTGTACCAGGGTGTGTATAATACCTTCTGTACAAGAACCAAATACTTGTCCTTTCTCCCTGATCCCACATCACCTCAACTCCACTTCCAAACTCAGAAAAGTTAGCCCTGTGAGAGCTTGTTCACACCACGATGCGATTGGATAGGCGGCAGCAATGAAAATAAGCTCACTTTCAATGTACAAACCAGGACTGTAACCAGGATGTAAAGAACCCATGGGAAAGGCAATATTTTAAAGCCTTCTCTGGCAAAAATAGCCAATAATGTTGGTAGCTCATAATTAATTAATGTTTACCAATGAGTGCAAAAACCACATACAAAACTCTCAAAAGGGTTAAGATTCCCCCAAATATGTAGCATGATCATTTCCTTTAGATATCAAGATTAAACTCAAATCCCCTCCCTCAACATACTTTAAGGCTTCCCCAAATAAATCATCTTCTTGTCCTCACTGTCATCATTCATGCATGAACCTGCCTTTCATACTTTACTCCACCGCTCCTCCTCCTCCCCTGTACTCCTCCTCCAGTCCAAACATTTAAGCAGGTGGAGTTGATCCTACTCAGGGATGACAAACAGCCCGGCCCCTCCAAGCAACCAGTCCCCTGTCAAAGTGCTGCTCTATTCGTTGTATGTAATGAAGCACAAATGATGCTGAACACGGTACGATGTTAGGCGGGACAAATCATGCTCGATGTTACGTTCTTGGTTGTATTTGGGGTTTCTACTTGAACATTTTTACAAGCCTCAATGTTCAAAACATATTTTTTCCTCATAATGTCGTCTGTATAAATGTACCTGAATTCACTGGCTGTCTAAAACGATTTGCTTTTGCGTTGGTCTCTTTAAGCCCAAATCCTGAAAAAGCTCAGTCCGCTCTTATTGGCTCTGTAAGAAAAATATCTTTCCCACAGTAGTTCCCAAGCTGTCGGTAGCGGCATATATTTCTAATGAGCCTGCATGTGATATGAGAATGGAAGTCTTAACTGAATGTTGAATTCAGTATTTTTTTACAATGGCAGCCGACAAAAAAATTACTGTTTTGTCTTTTTTCAGTTTGTGGGTTGTTAGGCAATCCAGATAACTAAATGTATATACACAAACACTGAAAAAACCCTGAGATGTCCATGATTTATCTCATTTAAAGGTCCCCTATTATACTGTTTTTCATCAATATATTATAGGTCTCAGATATTTACAAAACATGTCTCTGAAGTGTTTGGCTCCAAACACCAAACAGAACGTGCATTGTAGCATCCCATAAACCCCTCTGTTTCAGCCCTGTTTCAAAAGTGCTGATTCTCTGTCTGTTACTTTAGATGAAAATAAGGAACACAATAGGCGCGTTCACACAGCAGTACTGTGTTCTCCCACAAAAGTCCCTGCTAAGGTTCCTATGTCTGATTGGCTGGACGGATTGCAAACCACCCCCCGTAAAACTCCCAAAAAGTTTTGTGAAGCCGCCATTTTATAATCCTCGCATTAGCATTATTAGCATTAGCATTAGCCCAGCGCACAAACATAGAGAGACTAACTTATGGCAACACAAAAGAAAACATGGGAGATGAGGAGGTGTCGGCGTTCTGGTGATTTACTCTGAAGGCTTCAGTAGAAGCTGCTGAGAGTCCCTAATGGTGCTCTCGGAGGAGATTCAGGTGATAAGGGGGGGGGGTTACCTTGGTTGGTGATTGGCTAATGGTTACACAAGCCAAAAATCGTTATGACATCATAAAGTGGACAACATCTGATCAGCTCATTTTCAGACAGGTTTTTATATAAATGGATCAGGACAAAAAGTGAGCGAATCTTTTTTCCTGAAACTTTCAGAATCTCTTCACACAGAAGAAACACATGTTGATGTACAAAAGCCATGAAAAAGTGGATTTTGCATAATAGGTGACCTTTAAGAATGGCAGCGACTGGCAGATGTTTTGGAGTCGTCATAGGTGACGGTGCACACTATTCAGGAAAACATATTCTTCACTCAATAGTGACTGAGAAACCCTGAGGGAATACAGGAAAAGGTAAATGAGTAGCGTGCTTATTGTAACCCAAAAGGCCAAGTAGAATACGGGAGTTCCATGATTTATAAATAAAGACGTGTGCTTTCTCACTTCCTAAATGGGGAGCCACAGGACGGCTGGGGGAAAAGAATGAAGGCGAGAGAATAGGCATGGGGAGTGCCACAAACGTTTATCCCTTCGTAAACATGGAGTTTCACTCAGCTCACACATGTGGAATAGCCTCTGGTCAGGCGGACGCACTGATGGAGATAAACCAAAGTGACATCACTGCTACATTTGCGCCAGCTTAACATTCTCCTCCATCTCTTTTCTCCTTCTCCGTCTCCTTCCTCTCAAGGGCACATTGCGGCTGTGAACAGAGACATCACTATTATTCTACCTATTATATCTCTCACCTCCTCTCAACCAATATCTTGTTGTGTCTCCACTGATTATCAATGCAACACCTCCTTATTAGATCCATCAACCCACCACTCTCCCGCCTGCTCACACCCACTTAATTTACACAGGCAGTGAGAATCAAAGACGGCGAGTAATTTAGGATAAAAACAAGATGGATGTGCTTCGGTGTGAACAACGTCCTCAAGAGCCCCACTGCAAACAGGAGATGGAGAGGACCTTTGGGTGTAGCGCTTGTCTCCATCTTCATTTAGCAAACATTACCTTAAAGAACATTGGTGTTACATTTTGTTAAAGGCTTCAATTCCCCATAATAGGAGATTAGCAACACCAATTAGTAACAGCACAGAACAGTGTGAAGGAACTACATTACCATTATATATTTAGAAAATAATTTATGTAAGACAACAACATCAAGATGCTTCGAATTTTTATACAAATAAGAAAAGTATAAAAGTAAAGACTATACTGTAACACAATTAAGAATAAGAAGCTACTCAGTCTTTCTTTAAAGGGGCCCTTTTGAAAATGCACATTTTCAGGTTCATATTTGTGTCTTGTGCCTATACTGTGACCAATAATGTTAAAAAAGTGCTATTTTATTCTGCTGCACCTCTTTTCACCCTCGGTTGAAACCAGAGCCCAGTCTGAACTGATTGGTTAGCTGGCTGGCTCTGTTGTGATTGGTCAACAGCTTGGAGATGTCCTGCCTGTTACCCTATCACATACAATGTGTTAGAATGCTAGCCAATAGATGCGCGAGTGTAAAGGCCCTGACACACCAAACTGACACCAAAGAACACGTCTGAACCGATTGTTGTGTCGCCTCACGTCCTGCGTCTTGGCCAAAAAGTCGCACTGGAACACACCGCAAAGACTTCAGCCGACGGCCAAGTAGCACGTACGCACTGCGCAACTCTCCTTACCAGCAAGCGGCGGTAGTGTGTATTCTTAATTCAAAAGAGGCAACCGGAAGACGGACTGCGTGATATATAGAAACAACAAATAGCGTGCGTTCCATTTTCAGTCTCGTCCATCACAGACTGTTTAACAGACTGTTTCACAAAACGACTTATAATCAAAAACATGTTTAGTGCGGTACTGGAAAATGAAAAATAATAGCCATCTGTGTGTGCCTTCTTCACTTCCGTTTCGCTTCTCATGCACTGATTCGCTAAGCTGAACAGCCAATCAGAGTGATTTATTTTGTGGTGTCCGCACGGCCGAAAAGACACAACGGTGCTGGACACACCAATCTGAGTAGGGCGACAGGACGGTCATCGACAGCCAGACATCTATCGACGGCCGATATCGGCCCGGTGTGTCCGGGCCTTTACATAGTGATGTCGCTATGTTACGGAAGTTATCAAAAGAGTCCATTGTAGGCGCTTCAGGCAGGGGGGGAGGGGGCGGTGGGAGAGAAACTCCCACATCTTAGGGATTTTTAGCCTTTGGACTACACACTACAAGGAAGGGAAACCCCCCAAAAGCCTGATAGTGCCCCTTTAAGAGTGTGTAGATAAAGTCAAAGATATTCTCTGCACACACAATTTGTCATATAATTGATCTGACTGTTGTTATTATTGCTGTTTTGCAATTAATTCCATACATCTGCCAGGGGTTTGGGTTTATTGTTTTGCATTTGTCTGTATATGGTTTAATATTGTTTAAAAAATAAATGTGGTTGCAAAAAGGAATGTGTACATGTTGCACCTGATCCTGGCTCTTACACACATATTTTACGTATTAGATTAGCATGTGCTCCGACAATATGAAAGCCTGAAATGACTCAGACATTCTGTGCCATTGCAGAAAGATTAAGGCTCTTTTCTTCACCTGGAGTCATAGTGATGCAAAAATTACCACATGACAAGCACGAGAGCCAGATGGACCCTGATAACAAACAACATTCGTCTCCTCTGTATTGATGATAAGACAGGGGGGTTCCTGTTGTTTTTCATCATGGAGCCCTTCCCAAAAATGGATATGCCATGATGGCTCAGTGTCACCCTAGTGTGACTCTTATTTAATGTAGAATGGCAAGAGTAGGAAACATTGAAGACATCTCCTCCTACTGCCTTTAGCAACAACAACAAAAAGAAATTGCCACTGTGGCTACCAATCCATTTTAATATTGTCAGCGTGAACACATCAGTGCCCTCTGATAAACATGCAGTGACAGCTATCAAGAAATGCCTGAATATCTATCCCCCCTTTTAAAAAACAATATACAATTACTCAACAGCTGGCAATGTCCTTATATACTCTGAATATAGTGTACTACACGTAAGTGTTGGCTCATTTGGACTCAATTATTAGATATGAATTCCTTGCTCTCCAGGCTACCTAAAGCCTTTGTTGGATCAAACCTCACAGGCTAACGGCAACTAATGACATCATGGCTAGAGGAGAGTGTCTTCTCAACATATGAGATGAAAGCAGTGGATATACCTGGATTATCTTGCTTCACAACTTCTTAAATGTATGCAAGCATTAAATATGCTGCGCCATGTTCACACACTTGTGGAATAAAGGTTATCATAAATAGAGGGATGACAGTTGTTGGTCCTGCCATTATTTGTGTTGCGGTGAACAGTGGATCTCCCACAAGGCCGTGTGACATAGACAACTGCTGAAGGGCTGTCCCCAGCAATCACATCTTCCTGCTAAAGGTCTGGCTAGGGAACTGAATGAGACAAAGGGAAACATCCTACAAATTCATCACCAAGCCAATGGAGACTTCCCACTTAAAATAGCAACAATCATGAGCATGGCTTCAGATGAAATGGAAATGAGTTACGAAAGGGACACACATACAACAGTACTGTAGGGGATTAGGGCCAAAAGTGGATAATGTTTAGAGATCGGACCAAAAGTATTTTTATTTGTTTTCAGAATTCTGACTTTAAGGTCAAAACAAAACAAAAGATATGGCGCCTAATTGTCTTTCGCACAATACAAATCCAAATCTGGTTTGTTTTTAAATGTGTTACCCAAAAGGTGTGTTATCCCATCACACTATGACATATTGTTCATTAGAAACATTGTTTTCAAGCCTCTCAAACAACCAACAAATAGTGAAGACACTATTTCATCAGAGCAGCCTCGGTGGGTGCCTCTATCTGCATTTTTCTCACACTTTCTTCAAGATATACTGTATATCCCCCCCTGTATCCTACCCTCCTGTGTTTGCCCGTGGACACTTATCATCGATGCACACAACATCTTTTCCTGCATCCCCATCGATCCCCTTATTGAAACAAGCCTCATTTGCAGTCTCCTTCTTGACATTTCTTTCCTCTCCTGTCTCTTTCTTTTCCAAACTCTGACAGGCTGTGCAGATTTTGGCAGTTTGCTGCTCCCCCCTAATCCATCGCCAGACTTTCCTCCTTCACAAATTACACAAGGATTTCAGAGGAAATGCAGTCAGACATCAGATGGCCACAAATACATTCCAGCTTGTGATATATATTTTTTCAAAATTGTAAAAAGAAATTGGTTATAGTGATAGTAAACAACCATGAACAACAAGGTGGCCTGATAGAGATGGGGGGGGGGGACCTGAAAGTTCAAATATTCAATATTAAAAGACATATGAGATAAGTATTATTTTGTTATATTACCCTGAATGAAGAATCTTGGTGCTACATAGAAGTCCGGGTATACAAACCGTTTTCTACATACCTAATAAAATATATTTGTTTGGTACAGATCCTCCTAAAAAAGGCAAAGATTATCAATCCCTCAAATATCATGAATTATATCGTAATACCAATTTCAGTCAAAATGATTTCAGGAATGTAAAAGTCAATCTGGAAGATTCTTGAGTCTGAGCTACTGTTCAGTTTCTCAGGGAAGAAAATGCTCCAGCTTCTCAGGAGCCAAGAAGAGTTCAAAGTTTTGTTTACCAGCAACTGAATATTTTGAGGCGGAGGTTAGACCCGAAGTTAGCAACAATTCAGCAGTCTCTCTCTGTACCCTGAACTCAGTCTGGAGGCTGAATAAGGTCATCTCAGCTGCAGCAGTCTGTTACACAAGTGTTCAAATAATGTCACTCCCTACCCTAAAAGGTCCCACTGGTAGAATACAATTACAGAAGGAATTTCATTGTTGCCTCACAAGTATAGAAATACAGCATATTTTAGGTTGATTTCCCTATTTGAGTTTCTAACATGGAAAAATAAATAATATCGAAGTCATCATCCATGAATACGAAAACTCATCATGGATATAAAAAAAAAACACAACTAAAAAGGCTCGTGAGTCAAGAGAATCGTGTGCACAAATGTATCTTAAAATATATTGTTGGGTAATAATTACTGATGTTAATATAATAATGTATTGTAATAGAGATTTTAGGGGTCATTGCCTTATTACATATATTTAAATTACCAGAAGATACAGCGCAATATTAGCATTAATTCAAATGTACTCCATGTTTCTTCCCACCTGGCAAAGCAAGGTTTTTCAATAAAAATGTATAATCTAATTATCTTGTAAGGGAATGTCGTTTTTCCGCTGCCTGTTGTTCCATTGTCTGTCTCTCGTAGTGAGTTGGTGAAGCTCTTGTCCCAGGTTCGCCCCGCCGAGGAAATCACCAAACCCAAACCAGCGGTTAATGAGATGGTCCCTGTTCCTACAGCCTTTCCATTTAGACATCCGACATCTCAAAGGTTCCGAAAATGGTGTCGGGTCGCTGAGTTGGTGAATGTGGAAAGTAGGCAGTGGTAAACATAGGGTAACATTTACACCCGGGTAAGCTATGTTTAATTTATTCTATGTAAGTATAAGCTTTGTTATTAATTTGATGTTTCAGTGTCTTGGGGACCCTTCTTTTATGTAAGGAGGTGTAATGCCCAGTAAGATATATGGAACAAATGTATTGTGTACACTGTTTAGCATCACGGAGGAACTCCTTTTAACTGTTACACTGCCAAACTGCGTGCTGGGTACAGCTCCAGAGAGATAAGATCAATAAAGAGAGTCTAGAGATTTATGACATATTTCTGAAAAATGTTCTCAACAACTGTTTATCATTTTGACTTCGCTTTGTTACTGATTTGTTAAATATAATTTACCAAAATGTTAAATTTATCTACATGGGTTTTCAGTAGGTTGTGTAAGTAAACTATGTTATACATTTAATATATGTTTAGTAGTTTTCAGGAAGTTTTGGTAGTGCACCAACATTATTAAAAAGTTCATTATATTTGTTTTGATTTGTTTGTTGTATATTTATATTATAATGTCCTAATGTGTGTGTATTTATAAGTCAAATATAACATATTATTCATTTTGTTCATTATTTCAAATGTTTTGAAAGTTCAAGAAATGATATTGTTAAATTATTATTTTTTACTAAAATGTTAAATAAATGCATGATGCTTCTAAGTCAATGAGTAATTGTCAAAAATATTGCGATTTCAATGTTACAAAACAATAGTGATTATGATTCTTGCCATAATGAAGCAGCCCTAGTGAAGCAGCCCTAGTGTCCAGTGTTTCCTTGTTGTTCCCAGGAGAGCTGCAAACCAGAGGCCGAGCAATCAACCGGTCCTGAACACACACTGCTCTAATGCTTTTAACAGTTTTTGGTTCCACCAACTCATATGGGAAACATCTGGCTCTTTAGCAGCTAAATGCTCCACTATGTTCACCAGCTAGTCGTTAACTCTCTCAGTCTGCTGTTTGGTGCTGAGCCGGTAGTATACAGTTGGCCTGTAGAGCTTTTCGCCTGCTTCAGCCCAAATCGATGCTATGAGAGCAAACCAGAACAGTTAAGTTGCTAAGCATTGAGCTGAACGACCCTATAAAGCTCTGTAGAGTGGTGGGGAACTGCAGAGTCAGGACACAATTGTCTGTGGGTTCATCACTACTAATGGAGACCTGTGCATAACAGTAGTGATAGTCCATAATATTAGCTTCTTTAAATACGTAGTTTCAGGATGAGAAAACATATTTGGATATAGTGAATAAGCAGAAATAAAAAGGAGATCAGCTAGCAGGGACACACAAGACTGAATTAAACAGTAAAACAATCTCTCTCTTTTTTAACTCATAATTAATTCTATTAAATAATTAAGGGAACATTGCAAGTTGACACATATTGTCGAACAAGCATAAGTCCTAGTGCCAAACCAACCAAAAAGACCTCCTCTGGGAACAGCAATGTCCTCCCTTTTCATCTTCCTCCTTGCCTTAACTCTAATCCAGAAAATGCATATTCAGCCAGAGGAAACAAAGGGACCGAAGGAGAGGGACCCAGAGAGCGGGCATAAGAGTTTGTGTGAGAGTCTGAGAAAGAAAAAGAGCAGGTCCTGCATCTCAAGCCCTCCAGAGATCAATTGTACAAACTTCTCCATGAGTGCTCTCCCATGCCCCTGTACTCTCTGAACTAGCCAAATCAATGCCCAGCGTGTGTGTGTGAGGATGTGTGTGTGCATGTTATTTAGAAAGGCACAGGAGCAGCGAAGGACAACTGCAAGGGTGGAAGAGAAGTAGAGAGAAAGTAGAGGGAAAAATAGAAGCAGCCATAAAGGAATTCCTCAGATCAGATATTCTTAAATGTCACCAAGCTGAATTGTCTCTCGATGGTGTCGCACGGAATATAAAGGCATCTTACAGCAGACATTCAGCTGTAGTTTACACTAGGGATTGCTCCTTAACGCGCCACACACTCACAAAAGAACTACTCATGTGTAACCCCCACAAATGTCCCATCACATGTCCTCTATTTCAATGATCATGTCCTAGTTAGCTTTTGTTTGCTATAACAAACCCATACACACAAAACATGAACGTTGTCGAGTTGCCTCAAACAGCATTAACATTTAAACGCATCCATCACATTCCTCTCACCACTGTACTGTAACTGTAACAATGTCTGTGTCCACCCCCTCACTTATAACCTTATCATCTTGTGTCTTATGATTAAGTAATGATGATGGGTCCATTTATTTCTGCTGTGCCACTCAGTTGTATGTCTTTATTTACAATAAACTTCTTTATGGATCGGTTTTGTTGTACTTTTTGATTAAACTCTGCTAGAAAAATAACAGGAGAGGTGAATATATTACATACTTCTTTGTGATTTTACAAGTTTCAAGGCGAAGAAAAAGTGGACGATGGAGCAGAGTGTCTCCTTTATTAAGGCCCCTCACACTGGGTCTTAGTGGGAGATTTTGGCTTCACGCCTTCCTGCCACAGTTTCAGTAAATCGGCTTTCTGTGGCCATGACAGTCATTAGCTTTGCCCCTGGCAGTAATCCTCTAGTTTCTGTCTCTAATGGAAGCAGGAAGGGTTAGTAGCATTCACTCCGTTGCTGCTTCTGCTGCTGGGCCCCGTGGGGAACCTATAGGCCGTCAAAAGCCAAAGCCTGATGCACCTTCAGCTGCACGGTACGAACAAACATCTACAAGCACCACAGGCCACACACAAACTTGTTGTAAACACAAGTTCAGGACAGGTACTAATGGACAGCAGTGGAACGTGGATTTACTCAATAATTGTTTGGTAAAAGTGTGTACTTTTTACATGTTTTTCACAGAGGTGTTTACTGCTCAAGAACAAACGTTAACAGATAAGATTCAACGTAAAAAGAAAAATGACATACAGGACATATTTTGCTAATTTGCAGGTTTATGTTTGCCTATACTGTGACATGTTTACAAGCTTCAATGTTCAAAAAGGTATTTATTTTTTTCGTGCTGCCTGTGCTGCTGCACCTCTTTTCACCCTATGTCTGAAACCAGAGCCCAGTCTGCTCTGATTGGTTAGCTGGTCGGCTCTGTTGTGATATAATCGGATGAAACCCTCTTTAATGGTCACACAGCACACAGTGACATTTGTTCTCTGATTTTAACAGTGGCGAACCGTCAGGGCCTTCAAGGTATTCAGAGAATACCCTGGAACACTCAGATAAAACAAACAAAAAATCGATTTAATTTTATAAATAAAATGTATATAAAATGAATAAATGAGAATCGTATCCGTGTTGTTGATCTGTAATATTACAGTGTTACGTTGATTTGTTTGTGCTTCTCGGACCATGCACAACGCATTTCAGTAGAAAAGAAAGCAACCAATCAGATCTTGTTCTGGGTCTCTGGGTAGAATATCCTTCAACCAAGGTATTCTACATCCTTGATCGAATGGCCTGGCCGTTGCACTGAATGAGAGCGTACGTTTGGACTGACAGTTTGATCAACCAAACATATATTGATTTGTAGCCAATGGGCGTATTCTTTCAGAGTTCCCCTCGGTTCCAGGGTGTTCTAGAAGGCCCGCTAGTTAACTGGCTCGAGGCAGAGGATCTAGATGAATGCGAAGAAGCAAATCATGCCATTTTATTGTTTTTAACGTTGAAATGACAAGTGCAACAGGTGAAGATGAAGTTGTTGCGGAATTGTTGTGAGTACCCTTTTCAAGACGACAATTCAGTGAAAAGATGGACATTATAGTGCCGCGGAGGGGGGGGGGGGTCGGGGGGTGTTTACAGAAGGTCCAGTTGTGATGGCCACGGTTCGCCACTGGATTTGAACCCATCCTAGTACCAGGAGTCTAGTACTAGGAGCAGTGGGCAGCTATTGCACAGCGCCCAGCAGGGAGCAATGGGAGTGGGGGGGGGGGGGGGGGGGGGGGTCGGGGGGTGTCCGGTGCCTTGCTCAAGGGCACCACGGCAGGGCAGGAGGTGAACTGGGACCTCTCCAAGTAGCAGTCCACACTCCATATTTAGGTCTGGTCGGGGACTTGAACTCCAGTCCAAGCCCCTACTGACTGAGCCACTGCCGGACGGATTGGTCAACCGCATAGAGGTGGCCCACCTTTTAACCTATCACCTACAATGTGTTGGAGCCCTAGCCACTATAAAAGCGAGTGTTACATTGTGATGTCACTATGTTAGGAGTCCATTGGAGGGGAATGTGTGGGAGAGAAACTCCCTCTGAAGGGAACTCTGGGATTTTAGCCTTTACATGCACACAAACCTTTATAACACACTACAGGAAAAGCACAAGGCCTATCTCAATATCTATTTGAGACTCTAAGAGGGAAAATGTTACAATATGTGACAAAAAAGAAAGGATTCTGAGAAAAAATACACTTTTGTGGAAAGCTTATCCTCAAATTCACTCCTATTCGTCGTATCTAATAAACAACATTAATTATATGGATCCCTAGTACATTAACTAGCTCCACCTCAACCAGGTAAACAATCAAATGCAGCTTACACAATGTTGTTTATATCTTATATGATGATATATAACAAGTCACAGAATGCAGGATTTTTTATGATACTACTTCTATTGTTGTACTGGTAACTTTTACTTAAGTGTTAACAACGGCTATGAAGTCTTTATAGAACATGCTGGCCAAGGACAGGTTCCTTGAACACAACACGAGCGTAACGTGTCTTCACGTGGTATATGTCTCGTCTGAAAGGAGTGCTAAGAGCACCGGAACGCCGCTCCAGCCCTTAAAATATTGCAATACCCATAAGGAGCAGTACACATGCCGCAGTGTTTGCATGGCTGTGTCTTTAGTTGTAAGCACAGTGGCGATCTGTTGTTATTAGCATCTGGTTAGCTAGCTATGCTAACGAATTTAAAGAGCTTTTCTACAACCAGGTGGAAGAGAGCTCTCTCCTGAGAGGCTCAAATAACCTCAGCTCAGTGAGGTTAAGGCACACCTTGATATGATCACTATAGTTATTAATGAGACTAAATGAAAAACAGGTATAAAATACTATATGACAGTAACAAAAAAGTTGTTAAAAATAACAAGAATAGAGTTTAATAAGTGATTTGTAAAATATTCAAAAAGAAAAATATGCTTACAGTTCTGTTTCATATGGGTGTTGAGAGATGTATCCATATATCTCTTAATGTTGCTCTCAAAGTGTACCAGATTGATGCTTTTAACTTCAATATTTAAAAAAAAAAAAAATCTTGACTTAAATCATGTTCACATGGATAGGATACTAAATAAATTTGCACAAATCTTGTGTCCATATCTTTCTATTTTGGTGGTCATGCCACACCGTGCACGTGCATGCACACGTGAGTCATGGTGAGATATTTGGATTGGTTGCTTTTTCTTTGCACAGCATGAAAGAAAGGCCAAATGAATGGGCTGTGATTTTATTTTGTTTAAGCAGAGGTTGAGTTCAATCATTTGTACGACCCTCGGAGGATGTTGTAAAAATGTAAAGGAAAAAGGTTCCCCACCCCTGCTGTAAATAATAATAAAAACCCTTGATTTATAACTTAACATCTCTGTCTCCTATTGATCTGAGTATATTATAAAGAATAGCCAGTTAATTGAAGCGTTATAGCACAGGCCTTTGTCAGATGATATAAATATTACGCAGTTTCTTTTCTGCTTCGAATAGTTCTCTCTTTTTTCACCATACCTGTGTTTGCATCACTGTAACCAATGAGCACCTGCATGTGTATGAGAATGGCCCCGACACCATTTCAGCCCAGATTTACAAACTCCTGGCAGGACAAGCTCCAGCTCAATTCTCACACTGAATTAAAACAAAGTGAGTGAGGGACTGCAATATAAGAGGGAAAGAAAGAGAAACTTTAAAACTGTTAAATTGTTATGATGTGTAAAGACTGATATTGTTCTATAATCGTCTGAAACTGTTAAGTCATGATGTGAAACGGTTAACAAAGAAAAAGGGAAACTCAAGCTGCTGCTACACTTTATTTTATTTATCTCAAATTAAGCACTTTTAAGATGCACACATTTTCAAAGGCTATTTTATTTATTTTCTCTATTTTATTTGTAAATGCAGCCCGAGAGGAACATTACACATATCCACAGTATTTACTGTATATCTGTATCGTTCAATGTTAATTGTCAATAAATATTGTTGTTTTTGAATTGTACTTTCTTTATTTGATTGGCAGTCAGTTGTTGATTACATGCAGACGTTGATAAAGCTACAGCTACTTCAATATATATCACACTAATTCATAAAGCAAGTTAGACAGTTTGATGTTCCGGACCTTTGCATGGGGAGATTTTCTCTAACTGGACCTCGTTGAATTTTAGTTGAATACCCCTGCTATAGATAGACATCTTAGAAAACACACAGAAAATAAGTGACAAATGTGGAGCACCACTATGTGACAAATGGCAACCAGACCCCAAAATACATCATGTTTGCAGTGTAAGCAGTAAAGTGACAACAACGGAGAAAGATTACTGATGCAAAAACTGCTGATGCTGCCCATGCGGTAGCATTACAGGCAAAACTTGGAATAAAGTAATAGTTGACCTCAAGTTAGGAACTAAGGAACTGTTGTCATCCATTCAAAACGGGCTAACTGTTGTTTACAGTAGTCAGACATTGATTTAATTTAAGCAACATATCCATCAGACCTAAGGCTTTATTCTGAAGGTGTTGATTTGAAATGTAGCACTTGACAGGACCTTTCTTCAAGTCCACAAGCTATCCATAAAACCAACAGTGCACTCTGGGACTGTAAAAATGGAATGTGACAGAGGGGTCAAAAAGTGGGTAAAGTCTGTCAACAGCCATAATTTCAGTCACATAAATACAAAATAAACTGCTAATTGTGAGAGCCTAGTCACTTGGTCCTTGACATGTATTCAATTTACTGTGCTCTTCTCACTGATCTAATTCGACAGGGCTTAGTTGGGGAAAAGGTGATGTCACTCCTTGCACCAATCACAATCAAGCAACATTTTAATGTGATGATTGTTGATGGGTTGTGCAGTGACTGTAAATCAAATCAGATCAAACTACATGTGCAAATCGTATCAAGTTTCACTTTAGTTTTTCAAGTAACTCAACTCTAACTCTCCAACTCACTCACTCAGCATCATCAAGGTTTTCTTTTAAGAATATGAGCATGTCCACATTTCCAGGTAGAAGCTGGGATGTTTGGGCATGTACAATATCCCCTGCTGTGGAAAAAACTCTCTTGCTTGGTACTGATGTTGCTGGGACAGCAGTGGTCGTGTTAACCGAATATTTTTTTTAACAATGACGGAAAAATCTGAAAGCAATTTTGACGGATTAGAACAAACTCGGAACAGCGCCAAAGTTTCCCCGCAGCGAGGCTCTGGTGTTTGCCGTGTTATGCATGCCCTCGAAAATGAAATGATATAGCTTCCAAACCCTACTTTGCCATACGGATCATTTAAATGTCTGGGAGTTTTTGCTTTACGCTGTGCGCGCTCCCGCAAGGTGCATGCATATCTCGTTGGGCATGCATAACATCGCTCCCCCTCCCCCCCCCGTTGACAGTTCTCTCTCCAAGAAGGTGAGGCTTATTGACAGGGCGAGATATAAATATACTCTTGGTACTTGTCAATGTCTCTAGGTATGTACATGTAGCCCTGTAAATACGATGTCCTTTTGTGTTATCTGTTGTTTTATGTTCATGTTGTAACCTACTTGCTGCCATGTTGGACAGGTCTCCCTTGAAAAAGAGATCGATGATCTCAATGGGACCACCTGGTTAAATAAAGGTTTAAAAAAAAAAATTAACCATGAAACATTGCGGTGGATTTTGTCAGTCTATACAACGGTATTGAGACGTTTATTTATCTATACCGTGGTATTCGGTATATCTTTACATCCCTAATACCTGACTCTTCAGCTGCTAAGGTATGTTGGTGCCACAGAGTGAATGCATGTTTATAATAAGCTTTTAAAGAGAGAATGACTCAAGGAGCATTGATGTACAGTTGAAATGTCTTATATAGTTTTTACATTTCTTTTTTCTTGGATTTGTGTCTTTTCACCAGCAGAATATGAGTGTTTGATATATTACGGTGCCATCTTCATGATATCATCCACGTTTAGATGTGTGTGTTTGACAGGTGGCTGCGATATGCAGCCCACTCACACATCTCTCTCTGGACTGTCCAGGAAAACCGAGAGCAGACAGCACCAGTACATTTTGCAGGATTTTGCAGCGATCTTGGCAGATTTAAGTCTACAGTTAGGCACTTCATGAGCAATTCTTCACTGTGAATCCTAGCCTTGAAGCAGACAAGTGACAGTTCTATCTGGACCTGTGATCAATTTCTGATTCATTATTGAGAATACATCATCTTTCCCAAGGGTTGTCAGATAGAACACTATAGAATGCCCAGCTAGTCCAGATTTCATTGCAGAATGAGATTCATTAGAATCGTACTTTGAAAATTGAGAATAAATAGGTGGTTGTTGTTGTTATTATATGGGAAGGTACGGTGTTGATTCTATTTGAAAGACATAGGGCATAGGCTGTAGGCTGTTGGATGTCATTTATGTACATTTATTTTGAGGACCTTTGCTAGAATAACATATTAGTAACTGTACCTCTTTACATTTTAATTGAATACCCCTACCCTAAAGAATCAGTACCCCAGGAATCAGCAAAGAGAGATGTACACATTAATTCAGATATGGTATCGAGTCAATTTTTCTTTTAAAAAAGGGCAAAAGAGGTCAATAGTGCAAATGCTTTCATCGCTGTCATTGCAACATTCACTCTACACTCATCGATCAGAGCGAGCGGAGCACATTTTCTCATCCGCCTCACGGAGCGTGGAAAGTGAGGGGCAGGGTTGCCTTGTCACAGTCAATCTGCTCGACAAAATATGTTTGTCTTTTTTATTTTCCTGCGTTGATGGTTCCTTCAGGACTGCTTCTTAAGCTCAAATCACACTCTCGCAGACTTTTCCGGTGTTTCTAAATTAGATGACAATATATGTGTGTCATTTAAGAGGAAAAGATGCCTGTTTTTTTTTTGTAATTACTGTCAGGAAATGTACAACCTAACCCTGGTCCGCCCAGTAGTAATAGTCAGATCGCTACTCCTGCTGATTTTAAAGCTAGGTCTGGGTTGGGTTTCATCCACTTGAATGTGCGCAGTCTGTTAGGTAAACTAGATTTTGTCCGTATCTGGGCAAAATCGACTGACGCTGACGTCATTGTCTTGTCTGAAACATGGCTAAACAAATCTATTTTGGCCTCTGACATTGCCTTAAATGGTTTTAATGTGTATCGTACCGACCGGCCTAATAAAGGTGGTGGCGTTGCAATTTATGTTAAGAATAAGTTCAGTGTAACCACATTAGTTTCCAAATCGATCAGTAAGCAATTTGAATTTTTAGCCATAAATATAGAAGTGGCAAAGGGTCAACAGGTCATGGTGGTGGGCTGCTACAGACCCCCCTCAGCTGTCAAAGACTCCTTGTCTTCACTAGCAAATCTTTTATCACAACTAGACTACAAGGAAATAGTGCTACTTGGAGATTTTAACTGGGACTGGTTAACTGCAGTGTTTGTATCTCACTGAATGTTACTCAGATTGTGGACAGTCCTACTCGCCCAAATATTAAGTCCCCTAATAAATCCTCCCTAATTGATCTCATTTTAAATAATGTTCCCCATAAATATTCATCTGTGGGAGTATTTGCAAATGATCTGAGCGATCACTGTGTTGTAGCCACAATTAGGGACACTAAGGTCCAAAAGGTTAAACCTCGCATTATCATCAAGAGAGACATAAAACATTTTGTGGAGCAGGGTTTTGTTCATGATCTGTTTGGGTTTGATTGGGGTAAAATCGATCTGTGTGCTGATGTGGAAACCGCATGGTCTTATTTTTATCTTGGTTTTATGGAGATCATTGATAGACATGCACCCCTGCGTACATTTAGAGTAAAGGGACGAGACAATCCTTGGTTTTCTGCTGAACTGTCCAGTCTCCTTCATGAGAGAAACAAGGCCTGGGCAAAGGCTAGGCAATCAGGCTCAGAGATAGAGTGGCTGCGTTTTAGGCAGCTAAGGAATAGCTTCACTTCAAATATCAAAAGTGCAAAGTCGAAGTACTATTTGTCAGTTACCACAGAAAACCTAAATAATCCTAGGAAATTTTGGAAAGCAATAAAAATCGATATCAACCGGTGAGATCCGTAATGAGCTACCTCCGTGCCTTACCACAGCATCTGGCTCGATATCGGACAGGGCTACTATGCTAAATTGCTTTAATGAGCATTTTGTGTCCTGCGGTTCTATGTTTGATTCTGTTTCTAACTCTGCTTCTGTGAACACTACAGTCTGTGACTCTGAACAACGTGGTCTGGAAAAACCCTTTCAGTTTTACTCCTTTTACTGTCAATGTTGGTCATGAAGCCTTATCTAAGCTAGATCCTAGGAAACCGGCTGGCCCGGACAACGTAGAACCTTTCTTTTTAAAGATAGCTGCAGATTGTATTGCTCCACCTCTTACTTCTCTTTTTAACCTCTCCCTCAGCACGAACACAATTCCAAAAGTATGGAAGTCTGCTTATGTCTTGCCTTTACTGAAAGGAGGGGAGGCAACTATTTTAAATAACTATAGGCCAATCTCTAAATTGTCAGTTCTGGCTAAGGTTCTTGAACGCCTAGTGAGTGAACAGGTAAAGGAGTTTTTATGTACAAATGACATCCTGTCTAATCATCAGTCAGGCTTCATAAAGCAACACAGCACCATCACTGTGACAATGAAAGTGGTGAATGACATTACTAGTATTTTAGATAATAAGCAGAGTTGTGCAGCTCTGTTTATTGACCTTTCCAACGCGTTTGACACCGTCGATCATCGCATCTTAAAGCAGAGGCTACTCAGTATTGGCCTATCCAGCCTTGCAGTGGGGTGGTTTGTGAACTACCTCTCTGAAAGGTCCCAATGTGTTCATTTTGATGGACTGTCTTCTGAGTGGTTAAACATTTCTAATGGTGTACCACAAGGTTCTGTTTTAGGACCACTTTTATTCTCCATATATATTAACAGCGTAGGTGATAATGTGGATGAAGCTACTTTACATTTTGATGTGGATGATACTGTGATGTATTGTGCAGGTCCCACCATTAAGGAGGCTGTTGTTAAATTACAGGCTGTTTTTAACACTATTCAGACTCAGCTCTCTGAATTAAAGCTTCTTTTAAATGTGGATAAAACCAAGGTAATGCTCTTTTCAAAAGCAAAAAAGACACCAGAGCCTGTTTTAGATATTGTAACTACGCAAGGAACAAAACTTGAAGTGGTTGCCTGTTACAAATACCTTGGTATCTGGCTTGATGATTGTCTCACTTTTAAACTTCATGTCAATAACCTGCTTAAAAAACTGAGGGTTAGGCTAGGGTTCTTCTACAGGAACAAGTCCTATTTCTCGCTTGAGGCCAGGAAAAGGCTAGTCACTGTGACCTTTTGACCTGTGCTGGACTATGGGGATCTGGTCTATATGAATGCACCTGCCAATTGCCTGGTCAAGTTAGATGCTGCGTATCACAGTGCACTGAGATTTGTGACAAACTGTAAAGCATTAACCCATCACTGTACCCTGTATGCAAGGGCTGGTTTGCTTTCACTAACTGTACGGAGGCTCAGTCACTGGTACATTTTTATATACAAAGCCATGTTAGGGAAACTTCCATCTTATATCTGCTCCCTGATCTCACGGAGAATTGTAAGTGGCTACTGCCTGAGATCGAATGCTGTGGTTTTATTAAATGTGCCAACTGCTAGGACTGTCTTAGGGAAGACAGCTTTTATATGCGCAGCTCCTCTGTCTTGGAATAGTCTGCAAATTAAATGGAAACTGAACAATCTGGTGCCACTAAATGTTTTTAAAGCTCGGTTGGATGCTACTCAATCGGAAGCTATTGGTACCTGTTTATGTGGATAATTTTGTAAATGATGCTGTATGATGTCCTTTTGTTGTTCTATTTATGTTTCATGTGGAACTACTTGAGCAGGTCTCCCTTGGAAAAGAGATCAATGATCTCAAATATAAATAAAGGTTTGAAATGAAATGAAATGAATCACCATGTTGTATTTTTCAAAGTGGAAAGAAAGTCTACACAGGATAAACTTTAGGAAATAGCATTGGAAAAAACAGACCAAGTACCTTCAAATTGGCCAACACAATTTGGCACAGAAAACACTTCTGATAGAATCAATAGGCAAATAATGCCAGGAAGCAGCAGAAGTGTTTAATCATTTAATCTTGAACACACCAGCTTTAGGATATTTTTGAGTAAAACACAACATTTATGCATTGCCAACTGCTTTTGAAATTCCCCAATGAGACATGTTCATCAGACAGAGCACAACAAGCACAGGTTCCTGTTTTATCCCCAATTTGATGAGTGATTAGACAAAGCCATTATCTGTGAAGATGCACGTCCTGCCCTTTAAGCAACCAAAGAAGAAGAGTGAACCTTATGGAGATTCTGTCTATAGAGACTACTGACGAACAGATTGTGTCTGCACACACTTCCATCCACATGATAAGAGTCAGAGGTCCCTTCATAAATTATCTATTTGTTCATTGAATTCTGTTTGTTTGTTTGTTTGCTGCTAAATGTTTCTAGGTTCACTTGTCCTTTTGCTTGTTAATTCATTTGTTTCGTGTAAGGGTCCGAGCACTGACAACATAGAAAGGAAGTTATTAGCTTGGCACAACACTTGGCTTACACATTACCCATGCTAAACTTATATGGTTTTTGGGCTTTCTGGGCTCATTAACACGCCGTTGAAAACTTTAACGAAGCAGTCCTCATGGTACTTTTGACCTACATGGATAATATTTGCGAGGAACCTGTCCCACATTTAGTCTTAAAACAGTCTCTTGTGTTCATGTCGGAAAACCAAACAGAAGTCAGCCATTTTTGTATTCTTGGATATTTTAAGACTCTGTATTTTGACAAAATATTGTAATTTATTTTATTGATTTGAATAGATTTACATAAAAGAAAACATTTTGTAGTCTACTTATGATATAGAGTAAAATACTGTCTGTTAAGCGTATGTTCTCTAGCCATTCACAGTGGAGACCGGATGTGGTTTAAGGTCCGCAATATATAACTTCCAGTACATTACACTCCATGCAAGGTATAACGTTCACTAAAAACACAATTAAAAATAAGAAACGGTTTCATTCTGAAAGTGTATCGTTTATTGACAATGGCAAACCCACTGTTTAAACGTTTGTTTGTTGTCTGTCCGTCCTTGTGTATGTTATTGATTATTTCTTATGTTCCCTAATTGTTCTCTTTCATTCTTATTCACTGTTCTATCAGAAAAGGGTTTCTGGAGTTGGGTCACTTGCTTGTGAAAAATCACTGTTCCATTTTCCATTCAACCTTCTCTTGAGGTTATGTTTCCCTTTTGTTGCCTATATTAGAGGTAAGTCTTTGAGGTTTATAAGGAACCACTTGTTGAATCTGCTGAATGCCACTGATCTGACATTATTGAACACACTACGGCCAAGAACAGGACATACAGAGATCCATGCAAAAGCAAATGTGAACAAAGACACAATGAAGCTAGTGAAAAAAAGAGCCCAAGAGGTGACCAAGGCAAGGACTAAGTGTCGCTGTACCATGCATAAGAGATGAAAGTGGGATTCTTGGATAAAAGGACAAGCATAGAATCCACAAAAGCTCACCTCTCACCCTATTCGCGTTGACAGCTCGACTCTGACCCACTGCTGACTACTCATAATCAATCACATTTCAGCCCATGCCCACAATTAATCAATCAATTAAAAACCCACACAAAGCCACGGTGGTGTAATCAATCAATCCGGCCTCTGTGGAGGGCCATTATTGAGAGGGAGGCCTCAGATCTATAGGCTCCGGTCCCCAGATGCTACTGGCCTCAGTCGCATGCCTGAGTGTGCATTGAAGGAAATAGAGAGGAATAGAGAGGTGAGTCTAAATGCTCGGGTGTGATCCACTACAGGGTAGAGAAGAGGCTCTCAACACTCCCATGATACACCACCAGCGCCTGAATATTCATGCTGAGGAATCGGGTACCATGGAGGCGCTCAGTTATTCATTATGCTTCTGCAAAAAGAAACACACCATTGTCCCATTGCGACGGAATATTAATAGCTCCCATTAATAAAATATCCTCCTCTCCATTTTAAGTCTTGTCTTCAACTTTCTTGGCACATACTGAGGCCTGGGACATTTAGGACAGGACCAAGAAAGTGAGCCAGACGATTGTCATTAGGCATATTTGTAAACCTTTGTTTTTGTATTACTCTGCATCCTTACCATCTGGTCTAAGTTAGTGTCTCCTCATTTGGCCGAAGCATTCTAGAAAGATAGTGTGGGAGGGGATGGCAAGAACAGCTATATAGCTGTATACTCAGAGGGGATGAATGTTTAATTTAGAGCAGCCTGAAAGTATGCTGACATTTTGCCATTGTTAGAAGAGATGAATACAAGGGACACCGTCTGCCGGAGAAATGGAAATGTGCATCAAGGCTGTTAAGAATTCAGCTGCGTCTGCATTACCCCCCACAGACATGCACATGTAGGCTCAAAATACAGTAGGCATCCTAGCCTGTTTGCCACTGTAAGTCTCCTTTGATATAGCCAGAGGATGTCATCATCTTCATGTAACGCTGCATGGGTAACAAGATGATTATGCACATTGAGCCCTGCTGTCTTAGTTTTTACTCAAGCGCTGAGCAGCAATTCCATCTCTCATCTGTCCTCCTCATCTGACCTTTGACATCAAGTCAGTCACAAATTCTCCTCAGACCTGGAAGCTTGCATGGTAGACTGCACAGAAACAACATCGACGACACCACAAGGCGTCTTGTGTTTTTGATAGAGAATAAACACAAATGTGCAGGCGTGATACAGCAAACTGGGACTGTTAGCTCCCTGACAACACCCAGGAGGCTGGAGGGCGAGAGCGGTCAGCCTGTGGCGGAGCAGCGACACGGAGCAAGAAAGTGAGAGAAACGAGGGAGAGAAGAATAGATGTGAGGGAGAGAAGGTCAAGTACCTGCCACTCCTGTCAAACACTTCCTATAACAGCTGAGATCTGTCCGGCAGGGCGGCTGGCTGCTTTCGGGGCCTTTGGAAGAGGCGATGGGTGACGAGGGCTCCTCTTCTTCACATTAAAACTCTGTCACAATACTTCCCTGTCGTGGTGACTTCAGGACACCGCTGGGCTGCTCGGACCTCGTGTAAAATGGCTCCTGCTGCTTTCACACTCAAAGAGCACGGAATATATTTAGTTTATTTAATGCACAGTTTGCTAACAATATTATCTTGTTCATTTTAATACTGTTGAACCTTCACAATGCTCACATTTTGCACCTTGCTTCCTCTTATATCTGCACGGTCATGTCTTGTCATCACTTGCACATATTTAACTTAATTTAATTTTTAAGGGTTTATCTATATAATAATAATTGTTTTATTTTTGTGGTCCTTTTGTTACAATGTATTTTCTTTAACTGTGTTTATAATAATAATAATTATAATAATAATAATAATAATAATAATAATAATAATAATAATAATAATAATAATAATAATAATAATAATAATACAAATAATAATACAAATACAAATAATACATGAGATTTTTATAGTGCTTTTTCTAATGCTCAAATACGCTTTACATAAAATCAGAACAGAAACAATACAAAGAAAACTCAAAACATAAACAGTAGTCATAATCCACATGCGGAGTGAAATGTTGTTGATCAGAGTTTGAAAGCTAGATTGAATAAGTGAGTGTTGAGAGATTTTTTGAAGGATGTATGCATCGTATACACCGAGGCGAATCACTTGTTTGTGTTAACCTGAAACCTGTTTCTGATTTCTGATTGGATAGCCAGTCCATCATGTCAGTGACAGGGTTTTGTTGTGGCTGTTAAACTTTAAACAAACTTTGTTTTTTACACGGAAGAGTTTTAGGATACAAATCAAAGGGAAGAGTTCCTCTCAAGTGGTTTCAAACTCTGATGTGTGTGACGGTGCCTTTGTGCAAGCAGAACTATCGCAGGGCTTACAGGCCTCACCTCGAGGCAGCAGGCGCAGCTGGACTGAAGGTGTGACCAGTTCAGCGTAGAATCACAGCCCTGGATCGGAAACAGAGGAAGAGGCACAGACTGAGGTTTCAGAGTTGGAGGAAGTGTTTGGCAGGCAGGGAAACATCCAGACAAAGACACCCGAAGAGAATGAACTCCTGCCTGACCACTGGAGCCGCGGACCAGCAGACTGTGACTGACTGACAGACTGTTTCGGAGATGGCGATGCGGTCACTGCGCCACACCAAGCCAACTGGCCCGCTGAAACAGGATCTGTTTTTCCGACCCCAGGGGGACCCTCTGAAGAACTCCCTGCCATGCCTTTATCTGAATCCTGCTCGAGGAGAGAATTAGCGACAGGTTTTGGTGGGTTGTATTGTTGCATGTCAGCCAAGTGAGATTCAGTGAGAGTTCTCAGAGGTAGCTCCAGATAGCCTCATCTTTAACCGGCCTCTCCCTCTCTCCCCTCCTCCCCAAGACAGAGTGTCCAAGGACATATGGCCGAGCCAGAAGCACCTGGCAGCCCCTTCAAACCGACAGGCAGATTGAAATTGTAGCAACAGGGGCTGGGAGCAAGAAGAAAGCTCACAGATATCTCCAAAGAATGGTCTGGAATTTAATTCATGGGCTTACTGCCGCTGAGAGCACAGGGATGAGAGGGTGATGATGGGATACTGGGAGAGGGTGGCAGGAAAAGAGGCTAAATTGGGTGGGAGGAATGGCGGCTTAGAGGACAAGGAGTTGGAGACGTTTTATAAATTAGATATAGACACATAACACAGTATTTTCTCAACTTAAATGACATGAGAAAAAGTATTGCAGGGCAAACACATCTAAAATGTAAAATGTCGTGGGCAACATCGAGGACTGTTGCTCAGTGAGATTGGATTGTATCCATGTTGCTATGGTAATATTTGCTGCTTCCTTTAACAATCCGAGCAAAAAAGAAGAACCAAGAAAGGCTGCAACATAGATAATATATTCACAGATAGTATGGATCCCTGAATGATACAGAAGAACTCAAGAGGTTATTTCTGTGATCACCTATGTCTAAATATTTTGCATCACCAATATATATATAGGGAGGCGTGTGCGTTGGTGTTCGGATCAGGGGAGCACAGGTTCAAACCCCACTGCATACAGCATGTCGTTGTGTCCCTGAGACACTTCACCCCAAATTGCTCCTGTGGAGATTGTCCACAGTATTGAGTAAGTAAGTTGCTTTGGATAAAAGCGTCTAACAAGTGACATGTAATGTTATGATTTATACGATGAGCTTCTGCTTAGCTTCCTGCAGATCTTTACAGTCTGCTCAACTTCTGTCTAGCTTTGACAGATCAATATAACATAAGACTTTCGGCGTGTTTGCTACTTTTTTCAGTTTATGCAGAGTCCATTTGTCTCTGACTAATAACACAGATGCCAACCAAATGGACTTTGTTAGAAGCGTTTCCCTCCATCATTTTCAATGTAGTTCTCTGGTATTCTAAACAGTGAAGAGGTGTCAATACAGAAAAACCACAAAGCATACAAGTTTAAAGATTGCACATAGTGACGCCAGGAAGGATTCATTCTTTTTCCTGCAGTGGTTAAAATGAAGAGAATGGATTATCAATATACACGCCCATAAGTCTGCATACTGTATAGCCTCTTCTGCCATGCATCATCAGCGTCATAGCCTGCTGTTTAAAATAGATTACTGTGTGCACCTGTCACAAGTGATGGATTGCCATGAGGCGGATCCATACTCTCACCATTCTGCCGATGAGCGAGGAGTGACAGAAGGAACAGATAAACACAGCTTCTCGGTTTCCACTACACTGAGGTGTCCATGGACAGAGGGGAGCATCCTTTATTATTTAGCCTTTCTGTTTTTGCAAGGTGATGAATGCTTCCAATCACACAGGATTGTTTTGTTAGCCTCTTGTCAAAAACACAATAGATTTAATGGTAAAGATTGATGAGTGGAAACAATGTGTTGTTCTTGGTCTATTGAAACAGACACACAAGAGTCTTTATGTGCACAAAGGATGATCACTCGTTAGTGGAATGTTCTCAATGCCACATTCAAAATAAAAACACAAGGTTGAGACAGATCTGCTAAAATGACATACTATTCATATATTTAAAATCAAGCAAAAGGTACAATTATTTCCGTCATAAATCCAATATATTTTTGCATGAAGAAAGAATCTGGCAAATATGAAAAGCAAGCACAAACAACCTTCCTCCAAACGGAGAGTGGCTCTTGTTGGCGTTCCCTTGCCCCCTAATCATGTGATGCTTTTTCTCTTTATTCATCCATGACCCATCAGCCATTCTGATTATGCTGGGTGTTGGAAGGGAAAGAGAAGCCCTCACATCTCCCTTTTATAAGCATTAAAGAAGAGGAGGATCCTTTCTTCCAAACCAAACATTAATCTTAATAGGAAAACATTCCTATAAAGACGTTGCTATCGCCGCTCACTGATTACCTCGGGCTGCTTGTTCCCCCCCAGCCACTGTGTCCCTGGGCTATATCTGTGACTGTGTTTCTAAACAGAGCGACAAAGGCTAAGCAAGTCTTGAGACTGACACTTTTAAAAAAGAAAACCCTAGTTGCTGAATTCTGTTCTTCTCTATCCCTCATTCCGTTTCTACAAAACGCTTCACTTGTCACCACAGACTCCCAAGCCCCTTTAATAAACGCTGCAAACGAAAATGTCTGGCTTTGAGTGGCAGAGTGTGACTGTTTAAAACCATTGGGATTCTGGTGTAATCCTACGGAAGACGCAAGCATAACCCGACTTTAAAGTCGCCCTGTCGCTCCACATCCAAAGGCAGAACCTGGAGAGGAGAGGCTAAGGATTGTGAGGGGAGGCTCTTGTGTAATAAAGTGTACACATTGGCTTTCCAGGGAAACAGGCTCCATTTGATACATGTTGAGTGGAGGGACCTAGATGTTGTGGTAATGCCTTAAATCTGACATTTGGCTTAAAATAGAGTGAAATGTGGGTTACTTCCACTGGGGGGGGGGGGGGGGGAAACTTTGACGACTGTCAGTCAATAGTTGCAGCTTTCTTCAATTGAACAGGTTGCTTAGGAACCGTTCAAGGAAGGAGCAGTGCTGCTATGTGTTCCTCAGCACGGCAATATCATTAAACAGCAGTGACTTTCTGCAATACCAGGATTTTAAGCAGGGCAGAGACACATGGCTCAAGGACGGAGAGGGTTTAACTTAGAGTAAATCAGTAAATTGCTTTTCATGCTAAACGAGGGGAAAACAACTTTCCAAAAGTTTCCTTTGTCATTTCAGCAGACAGCTGTCTGAAACAAGATGCTGCTTTCACTGGAGACCTCACTCTTTTCCCTCACACATTCGCTGGCTCGTAGTTGCCATGGAAAAGCCCAAAGATGGGGCAGATAACAGTTCAATAAGGGAGCGGAGACTTTGCAGGGTCTGCAGGGAGGTAGCAAGGTTCTAGGGCCCGTTCTGTCAAACCATCAAGCTCTTTTGATGCGTGAAAACGGAAAGACAGTGTGAGAGATAGATTTAGAAAAACATAAAATGAGGAGAAAAACTGGGAGGAGGAAACGTATATTGACTGAAGTCACAATTGTGTGTGGAGAGTTATCAGCATTTAAAAAAAAACTGATATACATGAGTAAAAAAATGGAGATCTACTTGTGTTGTGAATATAGCACCAAGAGTGATTTAGGAAAAAACGGATAAACCCCCTTATGAAATATGATCGAGGCAGTCAATATCTTGCCGCCAGTGAAATGACTCACTGTAATACTGGAAAAAAAATCTGCATGATATCCTGTCTCCGATGCAAGAATTAACTGTCTATTACTGGGATATTAATAATTTCATGAGTACAGTGTGGACGATAAATTACTACACAGTCCGTCAGAGCAAGTGAAAATGCGGCTGGCTGGCACCAAAGGCATATCCATCAAACCAACAAATCAAAATGTAATCATAAAAACCAGAAAAGGGGCTTAATTGTCTGCAGAAAACAGAGTGTGCTCGCTGTAGCTGAAAGATGGAGCTCCAATAAATCTCTGACACCAGCTTATCTTTAACTTATAACTGGGAGTTAAATCAACAATGGTGGAAATGACATGCATTCCAAATGAAGCCATCAGGGTAAACAGGTAACGAAATGGGGTTCAACCAATATCATCTGAGAAATGACTTCAATCGTACAAGATGAACTCACTGATTACAGTGATACAATACAATACAGTGATTGACAGTTGCCCATAGGCCCAAAGTAAGAAAGAACACTGAAATATGCAAACAAACAGATATGGATGAATAAATAAATACTGTAAAGTTTGAAGCTCTCCGACACATCCGTTGGGACTTGCTGTGACAGCCCCACCTCGCTTTCTGCTTTTGAAGTGGCACTGTCAGGAGAGGCCCCTCAGAGGTTCCCGAGTAAAACACCTGTTTGAAATCTAATTCCCTTTTATTTTCCTGCCTCCTAGAGACTTAGGAGCAAAGATGTTGGACTCCATTGTGTGAAAAACACAACTGTATGTGCGATTTGCATAATTGTGTTGTATGAACCTGTATGTCTTTTTACTTTCGTTGCAGTACTGCTGCTAAACAATAATTGCAGATGGGACATGATAACCTTAGAGATCACATCAATTAAAGGAAGTCTTGTTCTCTGTGATTTGATGCAGCTTTTTTTTTGTCTCTTCAGACTGAGGTTGCAGCTGGTTAAGTCACATGCAAACCTTCATGTGAAATGCAGTCTTAGATAGCAACTATGAAGCTTTCATGTACTGAGCACTCTCGCCTAATAGAGGCCTTATTGTTGTGGGGGATGGGTTTTATATAGGTTTTTGTGAATGTCAATGGTCTGCAAAGGCTAAAATCACAAAGTTTCCTCCAGACGGAATTCTCACACACTCCCCTGCCTGAAATACCGCATTATAGTCCTTTGTTTACTTATGTAACATAGTGACATCACTACGTAACACTCGCTCTTCTATTGGATAGCCCTCCAACATATGTACGTGATAGGCTAAGGGGAAGAACATCCGTTTGCAGTTGACCAATCACAACAGAGCTGGCCAGCTAACCAATCAGAGCAGACTGGGGTCTGGTTTCAGACGGAGGGTGAAAAGAGGTGCTGTAGCACAGGCAGAATGAGAAAAATAAATACCTTTTTGAACATTAAAGACTGGAGACATGTCACAATAGAGGCACATAATACTAATAGGAATCTGAAAACGAGCATAACACGGTCCCTTTAATGTTGAATACACTACCAAACCAGAAATCAACTAACTATTTCCTAACTCTAATTTGACCTGGTATAACATGGAAATGTTTAATAACTGAAAAACATAGGAAAAGGTCCATAAGCTCAAGCTGTACCATGTCTTTAGTGCTCATTAATCTCAACCAAAAATGTTGTGTTTTTGGTTAAGTTTATTTGTTAGTAAGAAAGAAAGAAAATAGAAAAACTACTGCCCCGATTGTGTGTGAAAGAGAGTACAACGCTAAAAGAAGAACATGTTTAGTTTTTTGGGTCAGACTTCTGGCAATGATTAAGATGAGAAGTGATCAAAGGGGATGGGTACAAGGATATGGTTGGTTGCTGAATGACATAAGAGGAGTGGGTGCATTTAAAGCCAGGAGAGTGATTGTTTCTCCTCAGAGACTAAGGAGAAACAGGGTGGCTCCTTCTCTGACACCGAAAATCCCTCAATTATGACCATTTTCATCCCTGCTTCCTTTTACCGGCCAGCCAGACGCCATGATAGACATCATCCTTCCATCTCTGTGATTACAGCACGTCTCCTTTCCCACCTCTGTGTTATCTATCTGCCTTCTATCTAAGCCCTAAACACAGCTGTCTGCCGGCCAGTCTTGCTTCTGTCCGTGAAGGAAATCGGGCATCAAGAGATTGGTAGAAAGAAAGGCGATCAGACAGGTTGTGACACAGATCCTCTGAATTTGTCAGTCAGTCACAAACACTTCCACCTGAAACCTCGGGGCCACCAACGGCACCAAAACCGCTCAAAGATCAAGTCAGCTGGAGTCTTAACACAAAGACGGAAAGTAAGTGTAAATCAAAACTCCAAATTACTTTTCAGAAAAACTCAAACCTCCTTTGGTATCCTCTCTTTCTCCCAGTTGAAAACAAGGTGGAGGCCCTGAAAGAGAGAGGGAGAAAGAGAAAGGCCATGGACGAGAAGAAACGGCACGGACACAGATGAAAGAGAGAAGAAACAGTGAGATGTCATGGGACCATGTAACAGGCATGCGCGTCCAGCAGGCTTTGCGTTAAGATGATAGAGTACACAACGATGGTCTCTGAGGAGCCGCCATGCTCTGAGGGGAATCAACAACAGCAAGGAGGCCAAATCTCAACACTGCTGGGCCCTCTGGCCTTCTGCATGCTCAGGCCATTTGAGCATCCAAATCAAACTTGTGTCTGTCTTCGACTTCTATATACTATCACTTGTTGTCATTCCATAAACAATGCTTGAAGATGCTTTTCTGCTACTCGCTGCTTTGTATTGGCTATAAACAAACTGACTGCAATTAAATCAATGTGAACATCCCTCTAAAATTACATAATCAATACACATTATAATCTTCTCGCTTTGTCAAGGTATTATTCTATGAAAATAGTACAAGATCATATAGTAACAAAACAGTGCATGTAGGTTAACAAAAGGTAGGTATGGTTTATATAGTTAATGTTTGTAATGTTGTTGTAAAGTTAGACATGGTTATTTAGGACGTATTTGCAATGAGCAGCTCAAATCTAAACAGCCTTACATTGCTGTATGGCCAAGTTGCCTTATGAGCCAACCACAGTACTGCAACACTGCCGGAGAGTTCAGGGTTTCTTTTCTGTCTGACCAATACCTTTTATTCCGATACTCGACTAGTTCTGCCTTAAGGAAAATCTGTTGTTATGTCTTCCTTAAAATACAAACTGACTGACCTGTTTCTTGTAATGTGTGATGTGTATGATCTCCAGTGTTCGTAGAATCTGTAGTATGTACACCACAGGCAAACCCGTGTTATTCTTTAAGTTTAATGTTTTCAGAATAAATATCATAAAGTGCTGCAGGCAACTCAGCTTCGTCAAGATTTTACTTTCCTGCTTTTTTCTTAGAAAGAAATAAAGACCGTGGCAGACCGGGGACATTTTGTCTCTGCACCTCCTTCTGTAAACTCAAGCCGCACTGACCAATGGGAAATCAATGCACTGACTGCTGCTGTGAGTGTCAATTAAATATACCAAATACACCCACGTGGCTTCAGACTCAGAGAAACAGAAGCAAATGAGAACACACTAAGGCACTCACATCTAAAGTCAAACCAATACAAGGACAATTAAAAAATAAACAATTCAACAGGGTGTCTTTTACGTGAATTACTTCATTTGGTTTAGTTTTTCAGACCCATGAGATATCTAAGTGTTTTTGCATTAAGATAAAAGACAACCAACCTTAATCCAGTGAAAAAAACGAAAACCAACAAAAGGTATTAGGGAAAAAAGTGTTACCTGTTTCACTCGATTCTGTAATGACTCACTGTCACACCAGAGTAAATGAAGCTCTGTACTGTAACACATCAACTCAAATATGACTAATATACTTCTGAATACCATCTGGGTGTTTTTAACATAACCCCAACCATCTGTGTCAAGTCCCTCACAGAAATCCATTCGAGAGGCAAAAAGGATAGAGGTACATGTTAGCCTTAGAAAACACTGAATAAACTGAAGTCAACAGCAGAAGCAGGCATGAATAAGGGAGAGGAAAGAGGACAGAATATACTTTATCAGGGACTGTGGGAAAAAGAGTAATACTGTACGACGTTGCAGTACTTGTCGACCAATTTTACATTTCACCAGTTCACTTGTAAAGAAATACCACCACCTCCGAAGCTCATTACTTAGCATGTTATATATATTTGTGTTAATCTGTATAAAGACTGAAGGGTAGAAACTACAATGCATCTCGTTTCAGGGTTGGATGCTGGACCGTAGATCCTCTCTCTCCCCATCAGAAAGAAGATAAGTTAATTCCCAAAATGTCCAACTACTCCTTTAACAGCAGTATAAAATATGACTGTGTCAGAATCCAAAGTATATGATCACCCTCTACTCCTTATTTATTCAACCTTGCAGATGGTGTTAAACTAGACATCATACTTGATGCTAATTTTTTGCAGTGCTGGAAAATATTAGTAAA
Organism: Pseudochaenichthys georgianus; assembly: GCF_902827115.2. Taxonomy (NCBI): domain Eukaryota; kingdom Metazoa; phylum Chordata; class Actinopteri; order Perciformes; family Channichthyidae; genus Pseudochaenichthys; species Pseudochaenichthys georgianus. The sequence continues at coordinate 13,576,096 of NC_047510.2, forward strand.
GAGTAATACTCGTTGAGGAATAATTTCAATATTTCCACTACCATTGCGAAGTTATATCTTGAAAGCAGACCAATTAGGTAAATAAATATTTTGATCATGATAAGCGTGGGTCAATATTCATGGACTGTTTTCCTGTCTGATTGTCTGCCGAGCTGCTGCCTCGTTGCTCATGCTGTTCAGTCCTTAATGTAGCCTTCACTGAGCCCAGGAAGATTACAATGACCTGCAACAGGCCAAGGTGCACTCTGGTGCTCTGCTCTACAACAGGAAGTGATAGAGGGACAGCGGGGTAAATCAAGATACATCTGTGGGTTGATAGATGCTGAATGGAACCGATGGAGAACATGGAGCAAGGTCGGCATCCATTAGCCATGCCTTGAAGTCACAGTTGGATAACTCCACAACAGAAGGGCCGGTCTGTGCTGGTGCTGTTAACACCTCTGTCTCACACTGAATATTTCATGGCGTCTGCCAGCAAACATATAAAACATGCACATGCACAGAGGCATGATGACATGTTGCAGACACGTTTGTGCACCAGACGTAAGCTGGCCTGTGTTGTGTTATCTTTAAACATGCTTTTGTGTGATAAACAAGTTTGCAGTCATCAACGTTGATATTTGGTCATATATATACTAGTGTTGCACGGTGTATCGATACTTGAAAGGTACCGCGATACCCTACCGTTAAAAACGTTACGATTCCTCCGTTTCATTAGTATCGGTACTTTAAGAATGACGGGGAAAAGTACTCCGGTGAGAAAGCGCTGTTTTAAGAGCCGTGTGTGTTCAGCACTCTGCTTCCACTCCCTGCACTGCAGTCCCTCCCCTCTCAAGCACGCACTAAGTCCCTCCCCTCTCTCGTGCACGCGCTAGCTGCCAGAGCATGTGAGAAAACGAGAAGCATGGCTGCAAGTGGGAGTGCAACTGCCGCCTCGCCTCGGCTTGTTGACAAAAAAGACGGCAGAAGCGACATTTTGAAGTATTTTAGCTATATCTCTGACAGTGAGGGCAAGCCTACGGACACCACGAGGCCTGTCTGTAAGAAATGTATTAATTTTATTTAATACGAATTCTTGTCATTTATTTTATTTATTGTTCTCATTGTTTAAAAGTTTGTTATGGTTCTGGTGTGAAATAAAGCACAATAATTATATTTAAGACTGTTTCCCTTTTTTCAAGAAAAGTATCGACAAATAATCGGAATCGCAATTCTTGACTTGGTATCGGTATCGAAACCAAAATGTTGGTATCGTGACAACACTAATATATACTCTATGCAGCCAAAACACAATCATTTAACACAATTAAAACACTCAAATTAACTATCTAACATAAATTAATTATAGCTGTCAAGGAAAATAAAAAAGAAACACAAAAACCCGAACCACAATTTAATAAATAGTCCATATAAATGTCCATTCCCAACAGACACAGAAGCCGGAGAAAATGGCACCACTAGACACATGTGGAAACATTTCAATTTTAAAGAACAATTAAAGAGAACTTTGACAGTTTGCATACTGACACATGGGTTTACTGCACACAAACAGTCTTAAAACAACACACTATCCTCACTTCACGCAGACTAAGCTCTTGCCAACTGCCTGTCGGGACTTGTGGTATCGCACCAACAAAACAACGGATGGTACAACAGCTTCTTAACAATAAAAGGCAGATCTGGCCTCTTTCATTGCCCCCCACTCCTCCAGGATCTCAAACACACACACAGCAATGACGGCGCCAATGTCATGCTGTCACCTGAGCAGAGCCATTATTGCACAGGCATTCTTAATAGCCCTATAGATTAACGTCCAGAGGAACAAGACACCAACAGATTAAAAAAGAAAGATAGGAAAGAGGATGATGAATTGCCTCAGATTGCCAGGCAATCATGCATAAATTACAAGGATGTGCTTAGGTATAATAACCAGCGCTGTTCTTAGTGATCGCTCACTCTCGTGGAGCAAGTGTATAGGGGAGTGGGTGGAGGAGTAAGGGGGGAAAGATGGGTGGCGTGTAAAGAAAGGAGCGGGTCGCCGCTGTCTACTCAATCACATCACCGTCAAGGGTATCGCCCTGACACTGTCTCCACTCTGTGCCCCCGAGCCTCCACACAAATCTCCTGATAGACCGACGCGGCAGTCTACCCTCCTCCCCTCAAGCCGGGGCCCTAAAGGCTCCCTCCGCATGTCTCTGTGGCCCCGCAGTGTGCTGCTGGGAGCCCCGGCAACAACTGATTATTCAGGATCTAGGCTAACAAGAAACTGTCATGTGGATCTCAAAACAACATGTCCTGGTTGTGAATACATCATGAAGCAGGGGGAACAGGCTGTCTTGTGCTTCTTTCTCTCTGGATGTGCTGCACTTTCAGTTGCAGATTCCTCAGGTAGGAGGATTGGAATAAGACTGTTGACTGTCGCATCTGAGTACACAACAGTAGAAGTTTCACAGTAATGTACAGTGAGATGCAGCTGCTTTACCATCCTCAGACCTCTACCCTCTGTAAATGAAATACCTACTGACACAATGGTAAATAAAAGAATATAAAAGTTTTGGGGGGATGAGCATAATCTTCGAAACAACTCTGGTTCATAGTTCTTTGTTGTTGCTACAAATGGACTCGTATCCAAATGAGTAATACACACTTTAGAAGAAAACATGGCTTTATTAGTTGGCCAGTGAAAAAGAGATTCAGTAGTGGATCTCGGAGTGTAAGTTTGGCTTTGTTTAATGATATAAGTGAAAGCAAACCCTTTTTTTAATGTATGTTATTATTACTATGCAATATTTATCTGAATTTCATTAAAAAATATCTTAACTTGGCACTATTGGAACTGTGAGTTAACATCAATGGTGCTTGGTGCTGAAACGTCAAAGCCAATGGGCATGTTTCCCTGAAGTCCAATTCATTATGTTTAAAATAAGATCCTGGCCATATTATCTTCCCAGAGGATTCACCATTGTTTCATTAATCGCAAGAACATTATAATGTTGTTGTTTGGTTTGTCATATAGTTCTTGTGTAGCATAAATGCATCAAAACTGCATTTCGTTTCGCAATTCTGTGTTGCAGAATGTCAATACATGATCCTTGAATCATTCAATCAAGAGCAAATATCTACCCCGCACACACGGAGGATTATGGTGTACCTGTCTCATGAAGGGTGAACTGATCAACATGAGGATTCTCTTGACTTCATATGGAGGAATCTATTGTTGCATATCAGTTTCTCTCACCTTCCTTAATGTGTACCGTGCCACATCAGTGTGACTGTCTGTGCCATCTGCAACAACTCAACAGCCAGTGAGCTTGGCAGGAGTTCAGGCTGGCCAACAGTTGACTCTCCACGGCGGAGGGCCATCTCTCAGACTAGAACAACAACACTTCAGGGCCCGCGCATCCGTCTCCCATCACCACTTCCTTCTTCATCAGCATCACTTGGTGTGCTCCTCATTTAAACATGACACTGCCGTCCCTGTTCCTCTGTCTGTCCCATATAGCTTCCAGCCTGAGTGATGGAGTATTGCTGACGCGGCAGGGAGCTGGGGAGCAAAACAAACTCTGGCCACTTAACTAAATAGTGTTCACATTGGCAAATTAGGCAGAAATGCAGAAGTGCGGTTGCCAGCCATCCCACCTTATAACGCACACATATATGAAGACCAGGAGAGTGTATTCCTCCATAATAAGCACAACATATGGGTGAATGGGCAAATTTGTTAAAGGATACACTGGTTAATATTTACATGGCACTTTATCTCCATCATATCCTATCCCCAACAGCGTAGAGTGTGAAATGAGGAGTAATAGTTCACATGTAACTCCCATGTATCCATGAAGAGGATAAAGGGCTATTCTCCTCTCCCTCTCTTTGACTTCTCTGTCCTTTATATCCGCAATGACCCTGCGTTCAATGTGGCATTACACAACGGGGTTTGTGTTTGTACAGACGGGGTCTCTCCAGCTCTATCTGAAGGCAATGAGGAGGCAGAGTTGAAGTATGTCAGCATTTGTCTCCAAAAAAGCAGGTGGCAAAGGGGGGGCACAGAGGGTCTTTGGCCCCGACGACATCATAACAATGTGAGCATCCACACTGATGAACGAGGATGTTCTGGAAACAGTGGCGCCAAGCATGTGTTGCACGCTCTAGCCCTACAATGGATATTAATGACCTGTTACTTCTGTGCTGCGCTGAAACATAAATGTAAATAAGGATATCTATAGACCTAATTAGGAAACAGTTGAAAAGTGTTGTCGCCTACAGAGTGCTACAAGGCACACAACGCCATGGAGGCGAGGAAAGAGAGAGATGCTGATATTTTAATAAGTAAACTTATTGCTGACAGAACATTTGTTTGGAGAGGTCCTATTGCGCTTTCTTTGGTGATCCCTTCCTTAAAGTGTGTTATACAGGTTTTGGTGCACGTAAATGGTCTGCAAAGGCTTAAATCCCTTCAGGGGGGGTTCTCTCCCACAAACTCTCCCCCTGCCTGAAACACCTCACATTGACTCCTTTGGTTGGTTCCACAACATCAAATAGTGACATCACTACGTAACACTAGTGATGTGAGCTCCAACACATTGTGCATGAGGCTTAGGGGCGGGATATCTCTAGGAAGACATCTCTAAAATATTTTCCAGTGTTTCCATCTTTCATCCAACTGCTCCAAAAAATATGATACGATAATGTCTACCATCATCCAGTAGTATTAACTACTTTAAAAATCTATCATTTGAAAGTTTTTGTTATAGATATTGATGGATGGCCCTTCAGTGTGCCAACATAAAAACATCCATTACCCCTTTCAAAAAAGGAATGTATGCACACACCCACACATGGACAAAGCCACACGAGGTGCACATTAGATTAAACTGAATTCTGAAGTTGAATCTTAGCTTAGCTACACAGCTTAAGTCAGTTAGCCAAGGTTTGCTCCTCTGAACTGAGCTCCAATGGATCACACCAAAGGCATAACGCTACACTCCAGTGCACAGAGAAGATGCCTCTAACCAAAGATCAGGCAGCCAAATGATGGATGGCTGAAGTGCTGTGGTGTGCGATCCAAGCTTGGCACCACAGACGTGCAGTTGTGCCATCACTGGTCTCTGCAACATCACACACACGACAGGCAAGCACACAAAGCGGGAGGCATGAATAAGCATCTGACCTGAGAGGTTTGAGCTCGCCTCCAGGGTAGAAGCAGTTAGCATCTAATACTCTCATTCACTACGAGCATATAGCACCCCCTCAGTGACCTGTAGACACACACACACACACACACACACACACACACACACACACACACACACACACACACACACACACACACACACACACACACACACACACACACACACACACACACACACACACACACACACACACACACACACACACACACACACACACACACACACACACACACACACACACACAGAGGACAAACTGGATCTATGTCTGTGGTCAGTGGCAGTTCACTACTCTACCATTAACCTTGGAGAAATGAACTAATACAAATGTGTGTTTGTATCCTTGGCTCTTTTTAATTTGTCCTTTAAATGAAAATCCCCCGAGGGTTTCAGTAGACCTCAGAATAATGAAGGAAATGCACACACATTTCACTGGTGTTGTGTTTTAACTTTTGTAAGAGTAGAATCTAGGCTTTGAGTAGAACAACTAATGGGAAAGCAGGGAACGAATAAATAATGCCTGTCAGTAAACAATGCTTTGGAAATCCATCCAAAAAATTCAAATGCTATCTTCCATCGACCTGACCCTGCATACAGACATTTGTGCCTTTTGTTTCTGTGAAGCACTTGATTGGCCAGCCTTGTCACTGCAACACAACACAGACAACAAATAGGGCATGGCTCGGCTCTGTTATGCAGCCACAAATGGAGGTCAAAGCTGCAAGACAAAAGCTGCAAGTTGAGCAGGTTCCTTTTATTTCAAAACTCAATTAGGGTTGATGCCTTAACTTTGTGTTTTATCTATCTAATATCTAATACCTCAAGTGTCCCTGTCTTTGTTTTGTCTTATCCACTAGCCAGTTTATACCATTCTTCTGTCCTCACACAATTTAGGATGCTTCCGTGGCGGAATAAAGAAAAAGGAGGTAATATAAGCAGGTACAGTAAGAGATTGAAATAGAGCTTTTTGTACTCGTTATTATCTTGATCCAAATGTGCTAAATCAATAAAAACATGGAACCCATACAGTAAAAGCTTCTCCGCGCTAAGTTATAAAGGCAGAGCAAGAAAGAGAAGAGGGATATTTGACAGAAGGGCAAGAAGAAGAGCAAAGGGCATGGAAGAGGGACTCCCGCTTCTAAAGGGTGAGCTTGTTAGTAAAAGGGGACGGCATAAAAAGCTACGCTCAAGTGCGCCCTCACAAATTGATATAATAACACACATATTCCTTCGACAGGCGTGTGTGTTTTTTAAGAATGTGTCCCTGTGACATCAATACAACTGTAGCAGTTAAGGTGCCAGGTTTGGCCATATTGCCTGTCGTCCATTCTGCTCACCAACCAATAGACTGAACCTTGCACTTGGTGGACGGAAGAATGGAAAGGGGGAAGGAAAGAAAAACAAAAACAATTGATATAAATGATCTGCCGGCCGAGAGAGGCCCCCAGGCAGGGGCGAGCGAAGGTCCGCTCGATACCAATTGATCGTGGGAGGCCCAGGCATTCGTCTTAATTCTGACTAATTAGGGCAGCGGCTGATGAGGAGGGGGTAACAGGGACGTGTTGTCGGCGTGTGTGTGTGCATGTGTGTCTGTGCATCGATGGGACCTCCCAGATTACAAAACCATGCCCCCATGTTTACAAAGCGTGGAACAAGTGGAGGATTAAGGACATCAGTTTAGGAAACAACAACCGTCACCACATTAGTGTTGTAATAATTCCCCTGTCTTCGGCGGGTGGCCTGACAGGCAGGATGGGGGTACATCCTTCAGCTCACTTGTATCTTGTTAGTGTGAGAACTACTGATTATCTTCAGACAGCACAAGTCTGGCCTTGGTAGCCAAGAGGCAGCAGAAGAGTGACACTTTTCTAGCCTCACCCATTGCACAGATAGACATCAAAGTATTGTAATTGGCAGGAAAGAATGGTTGTGCTAATCACCAGACAAAATTGTGATAGTATTGCGTGGTCCTCAGCGTGAACAATGATGGGACATAAGCTCCTGGTCCAGGGATAAAGAGACAAGTCTGTGGACACCTGAGGCAGATATTTTAGCGTGAGATGCTCCGGGAGATAGCAGAGAGAACAGACTAAGAGGTGTAACAGTTTAGAGGCAAAGCCCTTTTAAAAAATCGCAGCATTTAGGAGCAGACATGAGCTGCTCAGAGCCTGGCTAAGACTCTGATTTCTATCTGTCACTCCCTGAGGATATTAGCAGCGCGAAATGGAGGGAGGTATCACCATGAATGAGAGGCAGAAGCGGGGACAATTCTACCTAACGGGAGATCACAATCTTGCAAAAAAACAACACAGGCATTCATGTAAAGGTGCACGGGCCAACTCGCGCAGCACGGGCCGCACAGACAAAAGTGACAAAATATCAGCGGGTAAAAGTGACAGACAGGCGGCGTATCTGTTTCAGACACGATCCCATTGTTGCGAGACAAAAAAGCTCAGATGGGCCGGGTTGACTCGCGCCCTTTGTCACTCACTCTCATATGCGAGGAGAGACTGACAGATACACTTGAATACCAGCTACTCGCTCTTGCTCTTTGACAGATACACTTTAATGCCCTTTCCACCTTTTCCGACCTGTTCCCCGCCAGCTATTCATATCAAGGTCCGCCTCGCTTTTGCCACCAGCCCCCAGTGGGCAGCGCTCTATCAGGGGCTCACGAACAGAAGCGCAGAAACTGTTAAACTAACACTATGAATATCCTTTTCTTTGTTACCTCTACAGTTACGTAACGGTGAGCATCTGAATATCCTCAACTATAAATACCTCAATGGCTCAAAACGAGGTGTCAGTCTGCTCACATCAAATCAACCAAGCGGGGTGGACATGTCCCCTGAAATCTCTGCTCGTCAGCTCAAGTGTGATGTCCTAATGACTGCCTGGCCGTCGATACCGGTCCACATAACAGTGAGCCCTGAGGGGGACAATTAGGAGAGGAGGGGATGTTTTCCCTGATAAATGTTGTCACTGCTGGTATTGGTACTAATAAGATGTAATTTGTTGTTGTACACTCTGATGACACACAGTGTAACAGCACAACCAGACAGATGGGTGAGCCCTACAGGATTTACATGAAAGTGACACAAACGCTTTCATTATTTATTATTAACGCAGAATGGTGGGATGCACAACATTTGTATGCAGTGCTTATGAGATCAGGCCTGTGTGACATATTGGAAATTCCTAAATGTTGCATTACTGAGCTCGAGAAGAGGAGAGAGATGAAGAGAGAGGCGGGAAGACAAATATTATCATCCAGTCCCACAAGGAGTTTTCTTATAATAATTACAGCCCAAAAATATGGCTTGCAATTCTTACACATTCTTTGAGGGATTGATTATTGTTAAATCTATTATGTTATGATTAAAGGGGCATTATTATGCTCATTTCTGGTTTCATTATTGTATTTTGTGCCTCTTCTGTGACGTGTTTCTATTCTTTGATCTTCTCTGTTGTGATTGTTCCACCCTTTAGTCTACATACAATGTGTTGCAACACTAGCCAATAGATGCACGAGGGTTTCAAAGTGATGTCATTATGTCACCGAAATGAACAAAGGACTATAATCAAGGCGTTTCAGGCAGGGTGTATGGGAGAAATACTTCCTTTGGATTGAATTTAAAAGGGATTGCAGACCCTTTACATCAGGGGTGTCAAACTCAATTTCATCGCGGGCCACATAAGAATTATGGTTGCACTCAAAGGGCCGGTGGTAACTTTAAGATTATATAAAAATACATAATAAATATAAAATAATGTATTATTTTACAATATATCCTCTGCATTGGATTATTATCGGATAGGGTAATAACTTAATAATTAACTACGTCTGAAAGCAGAAGTCTAGGGCAAATAATTGCAAGTCTCTTCATTGCGCATGTCACACAATGAGATGCATTGTGGGACATGTAGTTTATGGGCAACGTTCTCCTGTAAAGCGGCACGTAACTTTAAAATAAACTTAAATAAATGATATTCTTTGCAAGCTCTTGTGGGCCACATAAAATGAAGTGGCGGGCCGGATTTGGCCCCCGGGCCTTGAGTTTGACACCCCTGCTTTACATGGACAAAGAGCAATAACAGCAAAAAGAGAAGGGAAACCCCCAAAAAGCATATAAGGGCCCCTATAACAAGTAATCATGTAGAATATCTAAGTAAAAACCCAATGCATGTCCCATTTGACTAACACTGAACACTGTCCAATAAGCCATCAAATGTACAATGATATGCGAGTCTAAGCACTTTCACTTGATATTTAACTTCAATCAGAATCAGAAACAGGTTTATTACCAGGTAGGTTTACACGTACGAGGAATTTGATTGATTATTCTATTAAGAAAACGGTCGCACGTAAATGTTCTGCCGGTCAAACTATTGAATAATCAAATGCTCATTTCAGTGCTGCTTGATGGCTAGAGAGAAGCCCTTTTGATGGATTCTCCTCTTCAACATGCATGTGCGTGTGTTAAGCTCTTTCCCATCAGATCAAAAAAGCTTCTTTTTTTTGTATTGGCTCCAAGCAGAAAAACAAGATGAAGGATAGAAGGCCATAGAGACAGACAGTCATCCAGACACAGGTGGTGTGCGCTGTCTGATGTGTGGGAGAGTGACGGCTACCAGAAGAGCAGGGTTGCCTCAGCCCATCAGCAGACGCGACACCAGCAGCAGTCTGCAACACCGACCAACAATGAGCAGGAACAACTGAGCGTTAGCCTCACCGGACTGCTCTCGCTCGCTCTCCAACTTTTATTTCCCCCCCTCGGTGTCACCATCCTGCCAGAACATTGATGGGAGGATGTGTATTGTTGTCAGCGTCGCAACATGGTGTCAGCATAAACTGTCATGTGCTGATTCGCTTGAGTCAATATTTACCCTGATTTGAGTCGTCTTGTTAGGACCAACTGACAGCAATTCATCTGATTACGGATTTATTCATAGGCGGGAGGGAAAATCCATGGGAATTTGCTTAGACTTGGCTGTGTATTGCGGGAAATATTGGAATATATTGGAGCTCGCATGTAAACACATATACTGTCAAATAGCACTATGACTTTTTTTTTCTACGAGAGAGGGTGGAAAATTGTATTCAGCCATCAACAGCAAAATAACAATTCATTTTAAAATGAGGTAACTGATGTGTCACAGTGGATAATAAGTGATGGCTGTGGGGGTTGTTCCGCTGTCGGTAAGCAGACAACTCAGTCAGCGTTTCATGCATTAATTTACACAGACCCTTAAAAATAGCCTAAGTACAGCTAAATCTACAGTATCCATTTCCTTTTCATATCATCTTGCCGAGAAGCTCCCAAAATCCATCGTTTATGCCCCACACCAAGCCAGGTCTTCAATTGAATTCCCCATCTGTGGCCAGCTTGAAATATTATCCAAGAAATGAGATCCGTGACTCTGAATACCGAGTGTGAGGTAGCACAGGGAGCAAGATGGAGACATGGCCTGATTCTGTGGCTAAGAGGCATGCCTCAGCGGGGGGAGGGGGGGCATGGCTAAATATTTGCCCTCCTCCACTTGGCTGTCTAGACGCATCCACTCAGCCCCCTTCCCATCATTCCTCTGCTCTGCTCAGAAGAGCTGGCACGGTCAGCCAGGCAGGGCGCCAAACCAACGACAGAAAAGTTTCTTCTCACTGCCAGAGGTCACGAAAGGTCAACAACCTGGATAGAATGGGCTCTGCATTTATAAAAACCTCTGGGCCATCATTCGGGGAGTCACATGCACACAGAGTGAGGGACGGGAGGAAAAGAACGCTGTCAAATAGTCTTTGTGCTACCCGATGATTTGGAGAAAGGAACTCTCAGAACTCGACGAGCGGTCTCGACGGACTCCTGCACGTTAGTGTTCCATATTCATTACCTTTTACCCACATTCACATGGCAGGGTTTTAATTGCCTGCAATTCAGAGTAAAAAGCTCGACGAGCGGAGCGAAAGCACCATGCCTCCTGAGAGAGAGATGTGGGAAGTCCAACACCAGCACACTCAACCTGATAGAAGCATAACTACTAATAAGAGCCCTCATTACTCATAACCAGATTATTCCCTCGGATGTATCAGCTCAAGTTAATTTTTCTCCTCCAAAGGGACATTAGGCTTAAGCAAACTGATGAACCAGCATGCATCACTGCTTTGCAGCCAATGCATTTCAAATCTAAGTAGCCCTGTACAGACCATTGAACAAGTCAAACAAAACATATTTTAATGAATGACTCTTTATCCGTCAGAGGTGTTGACTCACAAATATGCTTATCAAATATTCAAGAAAATAAATGTTAGTTGCAGCCCTACTGCAAATAGAGTGGTATTGATCTGCTAACTCTCAAACTCTCAAATAAGTATATATCTGTTCAAACTATTGCGTTAAGCTTTAGTGAGTTAGTTATGGCTTTAAGCTAAGAGCCAAGTAACTATTCGAACATTAAATCAGCAAACTCTTGACACAGTAAATGGTATGAGACAATCTTGGCAACAAAGATCTGATATCCTTAATGTTGTGTTGCAGAATCAATAAGCCATCAGCAATGTTTAATAATGGCAATCGGACACTGAAGGATGGACGGACATTACTAAAGACTGCTGCACTGACTCGCTGGTGCTTTATTTCTCACTTCTCTTTTCAACCACAGAAAAATAGTTTGTGTGTCTGTCAAAATGTGTGTAGAGGGGAAGAGCAACGTGTGTGTGTGTGTGTGTGTGTGTGTGTGTGTGTGTGTGTGTGTGTGTGTGTGTGTGTGTGTGTGTGTGTGTGTGTGTGTGTGTGTGTGTGTGTGTGTGTGTGTGTGTGTGTGTGTGTGTGTGTGTGTGTGTGTGTGTGTGTGTGTGTGTGTGTGTGTGTGTGTGTGTGTGTGTGTGTGTGTGTGTGTGTGTGTGTGTGTGTGTGTGTGTGTGTGTGTGTGTAAGAGAGAGATAGAGAGAAAGAAACAGTGAGTACATATTAAAAAGAAAAAATAAGTATGGTGCCTTAACAGTAAACAATAACAATACAACTTAATGTATACAAATAAATATAATTAATATGTCTTGTTGTTTTAATTACTGTTAGTTACTTGTCCATCATATCGAGAGGTTGGTAGCTGACATCATCTAGTTGAGTCTGAAAAGATGAAAACAATCACTTTAATCATACCATCAATTTCCTTCAAAATAACACACAACATTACCATTCATTAGTTATCGCCTACAATGTAACTAAGGAAAAGTTAGATGATATAAATGTAAGTCCAGTCTCTGAACTAACACATACTAAAGTATATTACTTATTTGATAGAATTAGCAGTATTTTAAAATACGAGCTAACGTGTGATGAGGCAGCAGACTGCGAGAGCAGAAGAGGGAACATGCCCGGTACACTTGCTGTTTTTCATGGCTCTGTACTGCCTGGTTGTTCTGGGCTCTGGTTATATTCCGTCACATCAACGTTGGGATAGAGGATATGTTGACAGAGAGAGGACATTGCACATTGAGACTGCGAGGCTTTTCTAAGGCTGGTGGCATTGGGACATGAAGACAAGTGTGCGTGTGCGTGTGCGGTGTGTGTGTGTGTGTGTGTGTGTGTGTGTGTGTGTGTATAGAAGGAAAGGGTTGCCTGTGGAGTGGAGCATGTGGATGCCCACCCACTCAGCAGCCTCGCGGCCCTTGTCATTTTGCATCAATCCACAGCCTCTCAATATAAATAGGACAGGCCTCCTAAAGCTATGCAGTACTAAGAGTGGCAATGGCATTATGCATCGACCCTGGGCATCTAAGCCTGAAATATGACTATACGCCTGTTGTAATGACAGTTTCCCTCTAACTTGCATTACACTATGTTAACAGGGGACAATTTGGCAGCATTATTTGAAATTAATGCACTAGTACTGCCTGCAATAATACAAGGCAATAAAACCGCAACTTTGGAAAACTACTTCCAATGTTTAACTTTGAAACACACTCATACTGTATACAATTCATAAACATATAGACATGTATTCACATATATATATATATTTTTAAATGACTGATAAACACTACTCGAAAAGGCAGTGAATTGCACATTAAAATGTTTTAAAAATATGTGCATAATGTAATTTGTGTGCCTATTTTGTCTAGCCTAATGTACAATTTTATCAATAAGAGATATTTTTTAGATAATGAACTTAGATTTTAGTTTTACTCAAAAGTATACTTGCAGTGAACAAGCAGTGGCAGACAGACGGAGTTCACTAACATATTTGTATTTATCGCAAGTAATATCTTTATTGCAATATTCAACAACCTTCACATATTTTACACCTTTTTATATTATACCGTAACAGTAAGATGCACTTTTATTTTAATCATGGGAATGTCAATCAGCCCACAAACAACAAAGTGTGCTTTTCATATTTTCTAATACAGTACTCAATTCATTGATAAAAGTATTACCTAACAGCAGGAGGGACACAAAATCTGTCTCTTTGGTCCAATTTGAAACATCTGCAAAACACTAGCACAACATTGTAGTACGGAGCATGGTGCACCAACTCAGTCTAGTTTCACAATTGTTTAAGGGTGTTTGATGAAAGTTAGTTTGAATGCTGCCTGTAGAAAGTACAAAGTGGACTTAATATGTGAGCAAATGTATCTGGGCTGTGAGGAATTGAAGGTGGTGCACAAAAATAGTGCAGTTACACACGGTAGCTTCCCCGTGGCGTCACAGAAGCTTCACACTTCATTACTGTAAGGCCAGCGACGTGTGAATCCATTATGTGGGAGCAGTGGGAAGGGGAGCGTGTGTTTGTGGGTATGTGTGTGTTCACTGTGTTGTTGGGTGTATGACTAGGGGTTGTTGAATGTGTTTGTTGATGGGTGGGGTAAATAATAACTCTGCTTGCTCAAAGTGCTTTCTGGAAGCAGGATCAAGTCATTCACATGGAAACATTGTTTAATGTATTCAAACAGCTGGGAGGTGTTGTCTGTTGTCCCAGTGTCAAATGAAAGAGGACGAACAAACAGCTGGCAGGGCATTTTCTTGCTCCACAGCTCTGCTTACAACTATACTTTAATTAACAACGTCTGATGCACAAGCATGCAGTAATTTGTAATGAATCACATACTACATAAATTCCAAACTACTGTCATGCAACTAAATCCAAGACTCCGCTTTATTCTCTGTCTCTATCATGAGGGGAGAACCAATCCATGTCCTCTACTTCCACCCAGTGGCCAAACTCAGGATGTCATACTCATGTTATTCTTGGTAGCATCATGTCATCTGTGCTTGTACTCACAAACACTCCAGAAAAAAAATAGCCATGTTAAACAGTAGCAATTTCCAAAAAAGCAATAATAAGCACCTTTAGACACTAGGTCTCAACTATTCCTTTCACCCATTTTCAATAAAGATTTGTAACAACCTTCTGGAAACAACTGTAGCCTATCTTCAAAATAAGTCATCCTCTCAATAGGATGGTAGAAATACATTGTTTGTTTTTGTATATGTTGTGCTGTCCACTAAATGTAAAGATAACAACTGATTATTTTGAAATCAGCTTTTCAATAGGCTAGTAATGTCATGACGACAGCCTACGGGTGAGAGCCTGAGTACTTCTGTTAACTGCTTGACAATCAGACATTATTATTTATTTATTTTTAAATCAAGAACTTGGTTTTTGTGGCATGGGCACTTTATGTAACTGCCAACACTCAATTTTGCACGGATTGAAACGTTGGCTGCAGAAATTAGTTTTGCAAGCCAGACAAGCAGCATGGCAAAGTTATAGCGGTTAACAAAACCTGTGCTTATATAAGCTTTAATGTAGCATATAGTTTACAGGGGTCAGAGTACATACAAAAAGTACTTATGTGGAGCAGGTAGAAATTAAAGGGCCAACAGCAAGATGTGGGAATATGTGGTGATTTGGTAAAGGGATATAATGGAAGGCAAAATATAGAAGCAGTGGCCAATTATTTTGTCTATTTTGTGTACATATATGAAATGTTGCATTACATCCTGATGCCAGATAGTCATGAGAATTCAGATGACTAGCATTTCACATTTTCTTTCATGAATAAAAAGTTGTGGGTCTTTTTTTAATTAGTTTAGTTTTTTCTTTTTAGGTGGATGATTTCATTTAAGTGGCATTTTATGACAAAACAAACGTTTACTTTGCATGGTACTTAAATGAACCGTATCACTGAAAACTGAGCAAATTACAGTTGTGGAAATGGAACTCACACTGAATTAATTGATGCAGTGATGCTAAATTAATTACTTTTCAAAGAAACAAATATGTGTTGCTTACTTGGGTAATTTGAGGTCTGAAAATAAACCACTGCAACAACAAACTGTTAATGAACATGTTTAGCTAGCTAAAATGCATGACTACAGAGTTTTTCTTCGAGTTTTTTTTCAGTTTGCACCATGACAGCAACAACTTCTTTGTTATACTTCAACCGTTAAATGTGTATATGCGTACAACAAAATTACTGTCAACATAATTAAGTTACCTGGACGGTTACCCTCAAGTTTGTAGGAAAAAACGCTGAAATTTCAAACACGTGTACCTAAGTTGTATCATGTACCTTTTTCGACAGGCATTTACAAAGGACAGCCATGCACCGCCGGAAAGACCCCATAGGGCCAAGATGGCTGCGCCCGTGACAGACGCCGGGGAGTTTGAAAGCTGGCTAAATGATCGTCTTGACTCGTTGGAAGTGGACAGAGAGGTGTATGGGACCTACATTTTAGGGGTCCTGGAGGAGGAGGAGAGTGACGAGGAGAGAGAAGATGCGCTACAAGGAATTCTATCCGCATTTGTGGTAAGTATACAGGGCGGCGGCGGCGCGGCACGTCCCGCTCTGCCAGCGAGGCTTTCTCATGTGTTGCTGTCCGTCTCGTCTGCCGCTCGCTGCCAAGTGACAACGCTGATGTCAGCCAGCTTTTATGGAGCTAAATGTCGACGGTGTTGGTCGAAACTATACAGTCTCTGATCAAAACACCACCGGCAGTTTAATGAGCTGTTCTCTCCTGCCATGTAATTAGCAATATGACTGATCAACCAAATTCGGCAAAGTAAAAGTGCTGTTTGGCGGTGATACATGTTTGAAACTATTTAGATGTCTTCATATTGCAGTACATATATCATCCTCTAACAGCAGGGGTCGTTTGCTGTTAAGATTGTTAAGCCCCCTGTGGCAAAGTATCCAACCTTATATATGTGACCGTGTGTGGTGCGCATTGGCAGGCTTTCATTTGATCCTTATGTTTTTATTATGAAGGAATACAGAACTTAACACTGTTTATGTGCTGTTTTCATATGCTCAGTGTGCCATTTGGCAGTCAAACTGCCTCTGTATCAGCCTCTGGTAGACCAACCTGATGTGTTGCTAATTTTTGTAAGAAATAACCCCCTGGAAAGATGAACCACCTTGTTATTAACGCATAAATACAAATGGATAATTCATTCATGGATAAGTGTCCTTTTTAATGTGACATAATGGGATCACAGAATCACTGCTTGCATCTCTGAAGTAGCCTACATGACTGCCTCATGTAGTACTAACAGGTTGTAATAATAACCCGGTTCGATAGCCCGCATTTTATACAGTACAATGAACTGTTGGTACATAACATTTACATGTTTTTTGTGTGCAGGAGGAGGACAATGTAGAAGATGTCTGCAAACAGATTATTAAGCAGTGGACCGATTGGCGCGACAGATCAGCTTCCAAAAGTGATTCTGATGATGGTATGTCATTTAAATTCATCCACATTCCCTATCTCATTGAAAAGTCATATTTAAAATGTGTACCTTGTCAGTATGAATAAAAGTTCAGGGAACGAGTCATCAAAGCTTGCAGTGCACCAATTTGGCAATTATTGCTGGACATAATCATAAGTCAATGAAAACAAGAACAATATAACACAATCTTATGACAATACAGTCAAAACTTGCAAAGTGATATAGTCTAAGAATTTATATAATAATTCAGTCTAGTAAAAAAAAAAGGAGGCTTGTCAACTCTTTTACATCTTGACTCAACAGAGCAAAGACAGCTTGCTACTGTTGTCAATACCAGTTAAACATACAGAGAGAGGGGTTAGCTGTTTGAGTTTTAAATCATTTCTTTGAGTTTGGAGCAGAGTGCTCAAATGTATTTCTGTCTTCCAGAGAGATAAACATTGTCTGGAAAAAAATAAACTTAAAAACAGCTCTTGTTTTTGATGTTGAAAAGTACTTTTTTTCCCGTCACTGTTTTTCCTTATTCATAAGGAAGAGTAAACTGTCTGGAGACTTGAGCCCAGATGGGGGCATAAGAGCCTCCTTCTGTTCATGCACCTTCATGGAGACAGTGAAAAGCAAGGGCTTTAATTGAAGTCAAAGTATTCCATGTTATTTGGGTTCATTTACACTTTGTCTGTGTTCTTACTTTTCTTTCCTGAAGCTGAAGTCCAGGCCATCGCCAGGATGATAGAAAAACAAGCCCAGATTGTGGTGAAACACAAAGAGGTTTCCGGGGAGTCGAAGCAAAGGAAGGACGCCCTCCTGGCTCAATACGCTAATGTTACTGACGACGAGGAATATCCTTTATTTTCTTTCTATCTCTATGGGCAATATCTCCAATACTTGCACCAAAACTGTTAAGATTGAGTAAAAATACTACAGGTAAGAGGAAATCTACACACACACACACACACACACACACACACAGACACACACTGGTGATGGTAATATGCAGTAAAGATCTTATAGCACAGTACATTTGCTTTCATCCTGCTGTCCTTTACTGAAAGTGTCAGCCCTGTTCAAGAACACCAACGTGGCAGAGGTGCTGAACAGACAGAAGGAGAAGCGGGACCAGGCTCGTGAAGATTCTCAGAAGAAGAAGGAAGGGGACAAGATGCAGCGGGAGAAGGACAAACTTACCAAACAGGACAGAAAAGAGAAGGAGAAGAAGCGTACACAGAAAGGTGAACGCAAAAGATAAAACACAGAGAAAGGACACTTTGTATGTGGAAAGGTTTTCAGGAGACGGAAATCAAAAACAGTCATTGCCTCTTTAGCTGAACCCCATTGGCACATTCTATTATGTGTTCATCAGTCCCCTTACGTTAAGTTCTTTCTCTTTATATGTGTAAAGAATGTGTATTGTCCAAAAATCCCTGCTCTTCTTGGATACTGATATGACCAGTTCCTGAAACATGTATTGGAAACAAGCTGCCAACCGTTATGCGCTGAGTGTGACTGTGTCCTCTGTCGCTGATCAAACTGAAACCTCTGCTAATATGTTGTTATAGCAGCGTATGAAACACGCTTTGGCTGAGCTACAGCAAGTATACACTAATTGGATTGGTCACGGTAAAATCAGAGGAATGCCTGCAATGCAGCCCAATCCAGTTTGTACTATTAGCCTCTGAGCCAATATGCCTTTCACTTCTGCAGAACTTCTAACAAAGTGTTTATTTTGATGCATTTTTGTCCAAAATGAAAACAGAAGATTGGTTACTGAGTTATACCACAAACATATCATGTACCATCATTTCAATGTTTATAATGAGGTTCATCAGCTTTTGAAATGAATAAAAAAGAAAAACCTTTTCAGCCGTTTGGGTTGCTTTATTGTTAAAGAGTTGGTTAACAGAACAAGTAACGGTTAAAATCACAACACGAACATTAAAATGACAATAGAACAACTCGTATTCATACAGCCTCCTCAGGGAGGATTTATGCTGCTAGAGAATTGTCACTTTTATAAAAGATACAAGCTTTGGTTCCTTGCTGACAAACTGTCAAACTGATGAGAATATTTAATAATACAATCTTAAAAGAATGAATCTGGAAAGTGTGATTAGTACATATACATTTAATACGCTGCAAATGTCAGTATCTTGTTAAAGTGTAGAAGATATTCTGATGAATATGTTAAGATAACGCAATAAAAATAAATGTCAGAGATTAATTGAAGCATTCAGAAAACATTTTATAATTTAGCATGTTTATATTTAACTAATTATATGAATTGCGCCTTCAAAGAAAACAGAATTCAGAGAATTATTATTAACTTAACATTATATTGTATTGGGAATATTGTTTTGTTTCTTATGGAAAGTGTGATTATAGATTTTAATTTAAAACACTGAACCTTGCTTTCTGAAGTTTGAGCTTCTTTGGCATAGTTTGCAGATAAATACATTTGTTCTGATTATAGGCATGTTAACTACTGCCCTTATGATTCAGTTATTGCTTGGGATGACCCAGAACCTAGGTTATAATACATTTCAATAAATTAGTAATAACAATGAAGAATTCATAAATAGTGTCTTTCAATACAACGGTGATGGAGCAAGATTCATGTAAATCTTGAACTGACACTAACAGCGCCGCCATCATTGAGCTTCAAACTGCTCAGTTCATATTTTGCAGTGATCTCTGTTGCAGGTAAAATGTCACTATAAACTTCCAGGTAACACCCAGTTGCCTTTGGGAATATTATAATCGGGACAATTGGAGTGGTTATAATGTAATCGTGACCTTTAACTCGTGCTTGATGCCTGCTAAATCATAACTTAAAGGAGTATCCCTCAAAGGGAGAGGGGCCCCTCTCTCTGTGCGTCTCCTGCTTGTGGACTTCGGGCTCCGGACTCTTGACAGTCTTTGGCAGTGTCAGCTGGAGAGCACACCACAGGGTGGTGCGGATCTTCCTCGTGGCAGCAGCCAGGTCTTTCAGTGCATTGACCATCAACAGGGTGTCTATGAAAAAAGCAGCAAGTAAGTACCAGCAGCATTTGAGAGAGGAACATACGCCAACTGATGCAATATGACTTACCTGTGTCCTCTGTGAAATGGGCTCTCTGCCGCTGGTGTTTGCTGGCTGGCTCCTCCTTGTGCCTCGCCTGGGTGTTGCAGATGGCCATATGATGCCTGCTCAGGGCGGTGTGGATGTCCATGTGGAGGGCAGTGTTGCCCAGAAACTCCATCCTATCCAGAAGGCTTGCCACCTGCAACAAACCAACATAATCAACACTGCCCTGTCACTCTTAGAAATACCCTTCTTAATGTGATATCCTCTCACACAATAAGCCATCACATGAACATTACTTAATTAAACAAAAAATACATTACAAAAGTTGTATTGTGTGTAAGTATGGCATTTATTCAGGGATAAAAATAACAATTATATAAAACAAATCTCCAGGAGAATGCATATATTTCTCATGAGTGTGCAAAATAAAGCTGCTTATATCACCTTACAAACATTACAGGGCTGCTGGGACTAAATTCACCTGGAGATGGCAGTATGGAAGCAATTCATTTAGGAGGTCTCACCCTTGCTTGTTCTCTCATCTGATTAACAATGAGGTGGTCGATTCTGGTGGGATTTGGTGAAGTTTTGGGGAGGTTAGGGCTGACCACTGCCGCCATCCTTTTACCAAAAAATGCCTTGGTAAGAATTACCTCTGTCTAAGATCAAATTAAGAAAAAACACGTTAGAACTTGACAACCGTGTGCAACAGCAATACTGACGCTGTGACAATATGCAGCTT
This sequence comes from Pseudochaenichthys georgianus, assembly GCF_902827115.2. Taxonomy (NCBI): domain Eukaryota; kingdom Metazoa; phylum Chordata; class Actinopteri; order Perciformes; family Channichthyidae; genus Pseudochaenichthys; species Pseudochaenichthys georgianus. The sequence continues at coordinate 13,596,821 of NC_047510.2, forward strand.
TTTTAAATATAGATACGAAACATTTGTAGTTAATGACACAAAATCAGATTTCAAAAGCATACCCTCTTTCTGTCCCGCTCCAAAGACCTCCACTGCTCATAGCACTCGTCCACGTAGACGTAAAGCTGGATCACAGGTCCTCCCTGATTCATCACCATTGACGGTGTTGGGGCTGAGGCCATGCCATGATAGGTGTTCTCTCCCCTGCAGGTCATCATCTCACTGATATAGGAGTTGAAAACTGCTGACTCGCTGGCTGACATCCTATCACCCACATTCATGGCTGTCACACCGCTGCCATTGGGCAGTGTGGATTTGGGGCTGAAGTAAGAGGCGTTCATGGGAACGCTGGAGTATCTTCTGGGGTCATGCACAGGATACATGGAAGGCCTGAGCTGCTGTGTATTCCCACCACTCACCATGCCATTTTCTCCATTAGTTCTCCGAGACTGCATGCTCCCCAGGTGATCAAGGCTTAGATTATGTGAGAGGACCTGCTTCCTATCCCCCCCTCTCATGTGAGTGTTAGTGGAGAAGCCTTTACCTAGAAAGCGAGGCATATGCATCCTATTCTCTTCTCTCTGCATCTGTGGCTTGTTCTGTATCAGGCCCTGCTGGAAATTATGCTTTGAATACTGGTTCATGCTCATGTTAAAGGGGAGTGACATGTTCTCTCTGTGAAGGGTCATGTTGCTTTGGTTTTGGAGGTAGTACTCTGCGTTTTGTGGGCTGAAACGAGGTGGATCTTGAAAGGCATCGCGCTCAAATGTTTGTTTCCTCACTTCTCCATTTATTTCAATCTGCTGTGTCCCAAATGCTCCCACCAGCTGCTTCTGACTCTGCATTGCGGGATGACTTTGTGTTGACATTGCAGGACCAGAGATTTGCCATTGTTCAGCCACGCTGTCTTCATGCTGCATGCCCACTGACTGCCTGTGAATGTTTGTGAAGTCTCCACGACATAAGCTATCAGGCTCACCAGCCGTCAAGGACCGGAAACTGCTGACCAGTTGGTTAATGTCTTGTGTCCCAAACTGCTCATTACTGATGGGTTTTGTGCTGCTCTGGGTGAACTGCTTTTCGTAATAAGGAGTAAAGTATGAGCTGTTCATTTCACTTTGAGGTCTAAAGACATTACTGAGGTCAGATAAATTGTTGCTAGGCTGGCTATTCCCTCTGTTTTTCTCAGCTGGCATGTCGTCATATCCGCTCTGTTGTACCTGTGACAGGTAGGTGTTTCCTGTGTTGGGGATTGATAGACCTGGTGGCAGTTTCTGAGGACGTGGGCCAGTGCTGTTTCGGTCTCCATTAGGCACATTAAAAAGCCATTGTTGATTGGTGGAATGGCCATTGGACTGTTGATAAATCTCCTCAACATCTTTGCCCACTGATTGTCCCTGTGCTTTATCCAAAGCCTCACGGGATACATAGTTTGAATAAAAGGTAGAGTGTTGTTGCGCTTTACCCTCTGATTGAACATACTGAAGCAGTTCTTCACTCAAAGTCTTTGGAGACCAGACAGTATTACATGTAGGAAGACTCCTAAAGAAAGAATCAAGGACATATTTGAATATATAACAAACTATGAAAACATATTTAACTAACTATATTCATTAAAACAGACTCTTTTTTTGTGTGTAGATGTTATGATATGTATATGTTTAATAGCCATAAATCATACTATAGCAGTTGTACAACTAACCCAACAATTTGAAAACATAAACCTTGACATACCCTTCACTGAAGTAGCTGTCTTGTGAATCTTCTTCATCGACAATATTTGACACTAGGCCCAGTAGATCAGTCTCTCCGTCATAGTCAGGTGTATTACTGGGTTTCCTGTAAAGCAAAGAAAACATGGCCCTTGATTTATTCTATAACTTTTCATTGTCACCTAAAAGCATTTATTTAACAGTAATACTTGAATTGTTTTCCTTCCACAATACGACTTGCACGCAGTATATTTTTATACCTTGTAAAATGATAATAAAATGGATATTGAAATGTGGAAATTCCCTGGTTTCGATATCGACTAGTAAATATCTGATATTGTGGTATTCCTAACCAATACTACAGAATAGTGCACAGATGAATAATAATAACCAACTCAACCTGAACAAAAATAAAAGAATACCTGCTGTTCTGGGCACAACTGATGAGGGTATAGGGATCAAAAGCATTGTGAGACCAGGGCATGTCAAAAGCTGTTTTCTGATCCTGTGGTGAAACGAAGGGCAAGGCCTCTCTACCATTCTCTCCCCCACCTGTATTGAAACTTGCCTAAGAGAGAGAAAAACATGGTTAATCCAGGGGTGGACATTAAGGGAAAAGGCCAGTGGCTTTTCAATTTCACTGGCCCCACCATTGTAACTACTGGCCCATAAGCATTCATCAACAATGTACCCCAATAATAAAGAAAATGAACATATTTTATGCAATAGTAATTTATTTAGAAACTAGATTAAAATTCAATGAGTTCTTCCTCATTTTCCTCCTTTTTTTCCTGGAAGCCTACATCTATATAATTTACAAATACTGCATCTAACACACTTGCTGCCTTCTGCCCCTGCACACACAACTTGTGTAATAGATATTAATAGATATTAGATATTGTAAGATATGTAATAGATATTACACAAGTCTGATTTAACGGAAGTCATTATGTCAATTTCAGAACATTATCCTACAGTGCTGCTACTTTATTGCCCTAATGAATATAGCTATTTCGAGGCGTGGCTGAACCTATCACTGTGGTCCTGCCTGACTCATCATACTACTTCCCTGATGGCTCCCACAGGATTGTTGACATCCTCGTGGATTCATCTTATTATTATAGACACATGCATTTCCAATCATTTGGACTACCTATGTTGTAAATGTATTATCTCTTCAATTTACACACGCACGTCTGAGGGATCTCTCCTCTGTTGCTTTCCCTGAGGTTTCTCCCATCTTCCCCTTTAAACTGTGGGGTTTATTTGGAAGTTTTTCCTTGTATGATGTGAGGGTCTAAGGCAGGGATGGCAAACATACGGCCCGCGGGCCGGATCCGGCCCGGGAGGCATTCCAGCTTGGCCCACAGAGCTGAAGGACTTTGCTAAGTAGGCTAAGAGGAGGGGAAAAAAACTGCTATTTTGAATCCTTCCACTAGTGGGCGCACTACCGCACCGGTACCAGTGAGAGCACAGCCAGACTGTAAAACAAGTGATGAGTAAGAGTAGTGATTGCAGTCAATAACCTCTGACACTCTCATCCCCAAATGTCTCTGTCAAAAAAGAGAAAAGTGGACACGGAGTGCCGAGTTTTCCAAGAAAAATGGACCGCATCCTATTTTTTTACAGAGGTAAATGGAAAACCTGTATGCTTGGTGTGTTCGCAGCAAGTTGCTGTGCCCAAAGAATATAATATTCGCCGCCATTATGAGACTCACCATGGAGAGAAATACGACTGCTTGCAAGGACAACGGAGAAAAGAAAAGATAAATGACCTGCTATCAGGTCTAAAGAAACAACAGGCCGTTTTTACCCGGAGCCGAGATATAAGTGACGCAGCCGTGAAAGCCAGCTATCTCATTGCTAACGAAATAGCATCAGCCTCAAAGCCATACTCTGAGGGTGAGTTTGTGAAAACATGCATGCTGAAGGCTGCAGAAATCGTGTGTCCTGAGAAGCGACAGGCTTTTGCCAACATTAGTCTAACGAGGAATACAGTGAAGGATAGGATTGCCGATCTTTCAGCAGATTTGGATAGCCAGAAAAAAACAAAAGTCAAGTCATTCGTAGCATTTTCAGTTGCAATCGATGAGAGCACTGACATTACAGATGTTGCTCAACTGGCCATATTCATTCGTGGTGTTGATGAGACTTTGACGGTCACCGAAGAGTTCCTTGAGTTGGTTCCTATGACAGACACCACTAAAGCGGATGACATTTTTAGCGCTCTCGTTGAAGCACTGGACAGGGTCGGAGTGGACTGGACCCGTGCTGTCAGTCTGGCTACAGACGGCGCACCATCAATGATCGGGAAAAAAGCAGGTGTTGCCACGAAATTCAGGGAGAAAGTACAAGCAGCAAATGGAGGAGATCGTTTTTGGACATTCCACTGTATTTTGCACCAGGAGGCATTGTGTTGCAAGTCGTTAAAAATGGATCACGTCATGAAAGTGGTTGTCCAAACTGTTAATTTCATCCGAGCCAGAGGGCTGAATCACCGTCAGTTCGACAGCCTCCTCAGTGATAAAGACATCACCTGTAGCCTACCATATCACACTGAAGTAAGGTGGTTGAGCCGAGGTGCCGTGCTGAAGCATTTTTCTGATCTACGCCAGGAAATTGGACAGTTCATGGAGAAAAAGGGTAAGCCAGTGCATGAATTAAAAAACCCAGAATGGCTGCAGGACCTTGCATTTATGGTGGATATTTCAGAGCACTTGAATAATCTGAACATAACGATGCAAGGTCGCAAAAAAGTTGTCACAGAATATTATGACAGCATACGCGCATTTAAGTTGAAGCTGGCTTTGTGGGAGACACAGCTGTCAAGTGGTGACCCTGCTCATTTCCCTCATCTAAGAAATGTGCATATGACCGGAGTTACTGCTGACATGAGTCGGTACAAAGACAAAATTACGGAATTGCTGCGGGAGTTTGAGCGGCGGTTTCAGGTCTTTGGTGAGCTTGAGACAGAGTTTGCAGTTTTTCGCTCGCCATTTGCAGTTAAGGCTGCGGATCTGCCCGTCGACATACAACTTGAGATAATCGACTTACAATGTGATCAGGATTTAAAGGACAAATTTGCCTCATCGGACTTGGGCACATTTTATCGGTATCTTTTGCCAGGATACCCCAAATTGACAGCCCTGGCAGCAAAAGTTTTGAGCATGTTTGGGACCACCTACCTTTGTGAACAGGTTTTCTCTGTAATGAACATTACTAAAACAAAGCTGCGCTCAAGACTCACACACAAGTGCCTGAATGAAATAATTAAATTGGCTGCTAGTCAGGATTTTAAGCCTGATATTGATGCCCTTGTGAGGGCTAAAAGATGTCAAGTTTCAGGAGCAAATTAATCAGTGACGTGAAAATAAGAACCTACTGAAATATTTGAACATGTTATATTATTCTGTCATAGAACATTGTGTATTATAATGTCAATCAGCAGCTGCATTAGGCAAACAATAGTTTGATTTGATGTGACACTGTGGCTGCACTGCCCCAACTTCTTTTTAAAATATAGAAATGTTATATCTTCAAGGCAATGGGGGTAACTCAAACTCCTCACTTAATAGCTCCCACGTTTTTATTTGTATTTTGTGGTGAGTCAGTTCAGGTGGAAACTGTGATCTGTTGTAAAGAACATGTGTGTAGCACTTGAAATTGCACTTGTTTGTCTTAATAAATGTCAGTTTGTTCATAACGTTTTGCGTCTCATTACATGTGGACATTTTCCGAATGTACTTGTAGCCTACTTATTTGCACTTAAACAGAAATATTGTCGTTATGTAGGGCCTGTGGGTTATTATGCTATGATTTTACTGGTCCGGCCCACTTTAGATCAAAGTGGGCAGTATGTGGCCCCTTAACTGAAATGAGTTTGCCCCCCTTGGTCTAAGGCATACTTGCCAACCCTCCAGATTTTCGCGGGAGACTCCCGATTTCATTGCCCTCTCCCGGTTTCCTCCCGGGGTCATATTTCTCCCGATTTCTGACTAAATCAGATTTACTCAGGACTGTTTCCACTCGGACTTTGATACAGCTACACCATTGTTTGGTTTCCATGGTAGCACATCTCTTTAGTGGCGTGCGCGACTGAAAGTCTGAGTGTGAGGAAGATTGTCACAGAAAACTGAACAAGAATCGACAACACGACCCTCTGCTCACTCCTGTCCTGTAAAATACAGGTCCAGCCCACACATATGCTCCATCAAGAATGGTGCTACAGGCCGCAAGGCAGTGCATTTACCACTACAATAAGCATGTTAATGTTAATCTCATCCGGCGATGATCCACTAGCACCCCCCTTCCTTTAACTCTTCCGGTGAGGTGACGCGTCAGTAGTGAACATGAACACGCGGGAGCGCGCTTCCTGCTCGCTGTGCGCCGGAGCACACAGCGGGCCCTTCTCACTTCGGTTAAATGTATTCCTTGCTTCCCTCACTTGCGTCGTTTCCCTGTGACTAGTCCCTCCCACCAGGGAAGTATGGAGAGATGCAAGGAAACCACGAGAAGCAGGGATATGAGTTTTAAGAGCAATGGGACGTCCTTTCCTCCGGTCCGTTTGTGATGACGCTGCACAGCTGATCGTCTGACAGCAGCTCTGTCCCCGTTATTTCCACACACACCCCCACCTCTGTTAGTACACATTTACTGACTCAAACATTTGAATTATCTGTTGTAGACCCAAATAAATAAAATTAAATAAGAACTCATTCTCAAAAAAGATAAACGCCATTCTTAAAATGTATAAACGAACATTAGTTGGATTAATATTGATTAGAGTGCACAATAGAAATAAAATAATTGAGAGAAGAAAAAGAGATATGTTATCTATCAAAACCCAGTTAAATTAACATTAATTGGATTGCACACTTTGTTTGTTTGTGTGGATATGTAGCAAATTAACATTTTAAATAGCACTTAATGACTGACTGAATGGAAATGACAATAAATGTAAATGTAAAACGAAAAAAGTGATCATGAAAATGTTTCCAATAAATGAATAAAAATGATTTTTGACCACTTTGTTGTTCAGATATATCACATATTTGTAACTAAATGATACATTAATTGAAACAAAACACGGTATAAACTGAGGAGTGACTCCCGTGAGTTTCATGTGTTTTCTTCACTCCGCTGGGAAACTGCTCTCATGTCAAGAAGCATCAGATCAGTGCATGCACTGCATCGTCCAATCAGTGAGCGATACACAGTAAGGGGGCGGGGCGAGTGTCTGAGGATTTCATCGAAGGGTGGTCTGGTGGTTCCTCGATTATAGCTCTTCCATTATCGCTCCTCCGGCACAAATAAGGCCATTGGGACGCTACTCAAGATGGCGCAGACAAATCAACTTTCGGTGAGACCGACGAGCGAGGAAATGAAAAATAAGAGAAGTGAGAAGGGCCCTGGGTCTCCATTTCATCAACTATGACATCAGCCTCACGGAATGCTATGTCGAAACGATTTCCCAAAACTCCTTGACAAAATTCCAATATCACAGGGAAATAAGCAATATTTTTGACTGGCCTGAGCGAGCAAGTGCAACATTTACAATGTTGAGCCCTGGCTGCTAATCAATCTAAAACTCACTAGGCCTAAACGTAAACAAAATACGTCGTAACTTTTGTGTTATTCCTTGCACATAGCAGATTGAATCAAATTACAAAACTCATTGTAAGTGTCACAGAAGCTTCAGAATATATAAGAATACCGTTGAGAACAAAACGAGACAATTATAGCTGAAATGATTCGTTTCTTAATCAATTAGGGTGAACAAAAGTGAACGTTAAGGGATCTTGATCCTCTGAATATATCTAAGGCCTAATGAACACGTGTATTGTGCAATAACACGTTATATGATTCCACCATTTTACAACATGTATTTCCCTATTATAAACTCTCAACATATGTGTAAGGTTACTTCAAATGTCAAAGTTGTGTCCTAAAAGTGGTGTCTTACCTGATGCTGGTTTGAAGGAAACAATGAATTTGGAAATCTGCTCTGATGCCCATCAAATGCCATTCTGCACTCCCTTGAAATTATTCTTTAACGTTAATTTAATACCGGCCTGGAAAAACACAAGATACTAGTTAATATATGATGTTGCCAGATGAAACAGAAACATTTGGGTCAAACTAAAACTATTAGTTCACTACTATTTCAGGGAAAGGAAAATTAACTTCGCCGTTAAAGTTAGGAGATTAAGCTAGCAAGCTATCGATGCTAGCTTGGCTAACTTGAACTCAACTTTCGCCCATATTAAAACTGATTAACTGCCGTTTAAATGTGGTTAACTTCGCTAAACAGACAACGTGATCCAAGTAAAGTACAGAATTACCTGCGCAGTTTTGTTCAGCGGCCGTACATAATGTTCAAGTGCTGCTTGCAAGGTGGCCGGACCCAAAGTTCCGATGTTTCCCTCGCGACCTGAAGGCACATTGGCGGCTCTAGCCTGACGAATTCTGTTTTTCATCCAATCAACATCCAGCAGGAGATCCGAGCATAGCAACCATAGACTGTATATATAAATATATATAGCAACCTATAGCAACAGATAATAGTGACCCACCCTCCCCCACATCTGAGAGCATTGTGCACTGGCATTATGGCACAGGTGGTCCTCTTATTAAATACAGTCAGAATATGGTAAGTATTATACATACAGTCTATGGTTATTATATTCAGTCTATGTTTATTATGCCCACATGGAGTTCACCCATTTGTACACAACCAATATATAATACGTTTCCAGTAAATAATCTATACATAAATAATATTAGGAATGATAACCAGAATACCTTTATTCGTCCCACAGAGGGGAAATGTACATTTTTTACAGCAAGTAAAGAGCCAAAGATAGCTTATCTTATATAATTAATTATACCATTCACAAAATACACATACCAATAACAGTTTTGTGATATAGCAGCCAGGTGAAAGTATTAAAGGTAGAAGTATATATATTCCACATAGAAGTATTTCACAACAGGGGTTAGGGTTAGGCTAACCCTAACCCATAAACCAGAACACTATTTGTTTTTAAACTAGTGAATAGCCTACATTCATTTCAAAATTGATTGTAAAAGTGTAATTACACACTAATAACACATTTGCACATTCATCAATTAAATCATAATACATTTCATATTTAATCAATTGTGCACTTGTTGATTATTATGTTAATATTATACGTACATTAAAAATAACAAAAGCTACCCCCCAAATGAATTGGAATTGTTGTTTATTTTGAAGAATAATTAAGATTATTAAACTTTTAATATTTGGTATGAAGTTTATTATTACTTTTATTTCATGCTTTTCATATGTTCACTTGTTGATTACATCTCTGAATTGTTTTACTTTTAAAAAGGTAGTAAATAAGGGTTTTAATCAATTAAATAATTATAAATAATGTGCAAATCCTATTGTAATATATGTGTCGATGTTGTTGTGATTATAATGTATTGCATTATTTTCAGTATGTTCTGTAATTAAAAATAAAAATGTTTTTACAATACATTTGACCAGATAGTACATACATAAATGTGTTAATTTTCAAAAAACATATACTGTCTGCAACCGATTCCTCCTCCTCCTCCCATGGACATAACTTGAAAGTCTGGTTGTGCCACACCAGAGCCCTTATCTCTCTAGGGCTCTGGGCCACACAATCCAGTGGTGGAATCAAGCTCGAGAATATTTTTCAAAAAATACAAGCAGGACACAAGCGACATTACTTTCAAAATAAAAGCACAAGTGTTAAAAAACAAGTTTAACAACATTGCCTTTATATAGACATTTATAATATCGATTGGGAGATTATGGAAATTATGCGTAATGTGTATAATTGTGTTATTTGTGTTTTTGAAATAATATAACAAGATACCATTATTTTAAAAAAATGAATGCAATGTCATCAATTTCTAATGAGTATGAGGACTTAATCAACTTTACTGTAATGCATAGTAGAAATATTATATGTATTTGGTTGATGAATGCAATAAGAACACATCATAATTATAACAACATTAATAATAACAAAAATATCAATGAGAAGAATAAACAAATGGTATTATTTATTGTCTATAAACATTATTTGTGCTTTGCATATACATTTATTAACATTGTACAAGTCATGTTCGTCTTACAGCTGCTTACCCAGAAGCCTTTTAACTTGTTTTAGCACCTAACGTATTTACAATGTTGTTTTTAAACTATTCTGCATCTCTTTTATGCATGCATGGTTTTAATGAATCTGTTATTCCATTATGTTTATTTATTGTGTTCCTCTCTGTTGTCTTATTATTAAGTGTTAATGATGATGTAAAGCACTTTGAATTGCCTCTGTGTCTTAAAATGTGCTATAGACCTATAAATAAACGTCGGCTACCTTACCTAAAGGATTTTATTTTGAAAGTTTTCACCGGAGGTTATGTTGCTTAATATGGCTGCCTTGATGGATTGATCGGAGTTGTGGAAAAGTAAAAAGTAAGCCAACAGTGTTAAAAGCGGAGAGCAGGCACTCGGAGAGCAGCGTACAGGTCTATGCCGCAGAGTTTTCACTTGTGTAAATTAAAGAACTGCTTGCAGAATTTATGGTAGGACACTAAACCACTTCAAGTCCAGTTAATCCGGTTATAAACTGTTTTATACTTTTTCGAAGATGTTTTTTTACAAGACCTGGGCTGTTGCACTCCTGCTGCCTCTGCTGTTATCAGCCCAGTATCAAGGGGACAACGGAATAGTCGTCCCAGAGCACGGATTTTGTCAGCCGATTTCCATACCTCTGTGCACGGACATTGCCTATAACCAAACCATCATGCCAAATCTCGTGGGACATTACAACCAGGAAGACGCAGGGCTCGAGGTGCACCAGTTTTATCCTCTGGTGAAGGTACAGTGTTCGCCGGAGCTGAAATTCTTCCTCTGCTCCATGTATGCGCCTGTGTGCACAGTTTTGGAGAAGGCCATTCCTCCCTGCAGGTCAATCTGCGAGAGAGCTAAGCAGGGCTGCGAGGCTCTCATGAACAAGTTTGGCTTCCAGTGGCCGGAGCGCTTGCGCTGCGAAAACTTTCCCGTGCTGGGAGACGGACAGATCTGTGTGGGCCAAAACGATTCCTCTCACGCCACCCTACCACCCCCAACTCCTGTCTCGGGGACCCACGACCACACCATGGCCCCCAGACATGACAGGCCTTTTCGTTGCCCATCTGTTCTCAAAGTACCACCATATTTGAATTATAAGTTTTTAGATGAGATTGACTGTGCAGCTCCCTGTGACCCCTCAAGGAGCGGTGGGTACATGTTTTTCACTGACAAAGAAATCAATTTCTCCCGCATATGGATTCTGGTCTGGTCTGTGCTTTGTTGTGCATCTACTTTATTTACAGTTACCACCTATTTAGTGGACATGCAACGCTTCAGATACCCTGAGCGACCGATCATCTTCCTGTCTGGCTGCTACACTATGGTCTCCATAGCCTACATAGCTGGATACTTCCTGGGAGACAAAGTGGTGTGCAATGACAGCTTCACCCCAGAAGGCTATAAAACTATCGTCCAAGGCACCAAAAAGGAAGGTTGCACCATTCTCTTCATGATGCTCTACTTCTTCAGCATGGCCAGCTCCATCTGGTGGGTCATCCTCTCTCTCACCTGGTTCCTGGCAGCAGGTATGAAGTGGGGCCACGAGGCTATTGAGGCCAACTCTCAGTATTTTCACCTGGCAGCGTGGGCAGTGCCGGCCGTCAAGACTATCAGCATCCTGGCCATCGGGCAGATCGAGGGCGACGTGCTCAGCGGAGTCTGCTTCGTTAGTCTCAGCAGCCTGGACCCTCTACGAGGCTTTGTGTTGGCCCCTCTCTTCATTTATCTCTTCATCGGTACCTCTTTCCTGCTTGCCGGCTTTGTGTCTCTGTTCAGGATCCGCACCATCATGAAACACGATGGCACCAAGACAGAGAAGCTGGAGCGACTGATGGTGAGGATTGGGGTGTTCAGCGTTCTCTACACCGTGCCCGCCACCATTGTTATCGCCTGCGTCTTCTACGAGCAGGCCTTCCGCTCCCACTGGGAGAGGAACTGGGTCAGCCATAACTGCAGGGGCCTGGCCATCCCCTGCCCCAAGCAGACCGGGCCCCGCATGACTCCAGACTTTACCGTCTACATGATCAAGTACCTGATGACTCTGATAGTGGGCATCACCTCTGGTTTCTGGATCTGGTCTGGAAAAACTCTACAGTCCTGGCATAAGTTTTACACCAGGCTGACAAATGGCAAACACGGAGAGACCACTGTGTAGAATAATGGGATATCTAAATGTTGCTGGGACTAAGTTGTGTATTATTACCTGTTTCTCATGTGATAGGTGAGTAGCATAGTGAGTAGCCATTGGTTCTTACAGCATTTGTATTCACCTCAACTTTATAGCCACACATGCATGCCAAACTGAGGGTCAGGGCTTTGACAAAAGGGCAAGCTGGATAAACAAGGACTGAGCCTGACTGTCTGAACAAATAACAAGCATGGCTATGGATGACATGTGCTGAAATGCTCTCCCTCCCCCTCTCTTAAATCCACCATAAGCTCAAGGGGAGTGATGATCCAGCAGCCAAGAACACAGAGAGCGGGCAATGAACTTTGGTTTATTCGCTCCTTAAACATTTCATATGTAATTAAATGAAATTGTAAATAGTATTTGTAAAAACATGAAATTATATATTTGTATTTATAAGTAAATACTCTTCCTGCTAGTGTACCTGCTATACTTTTGCACTGTAAGAAAGCCACATACCGTAGATCCAAACATGCTCTTTTTTATTAACTGCTGGTTATGAATTACGTTGTTTTTGTATGGATTAAAAGAACATTTTTACATGGATGATATCGAACAAGCTTTTTTGGTCAGTACTTTTTAAATGAAAAACCTTTAGCAAAGGTTTCAGATATGGGGGCGGTGGTGGAGAAGTCGATAGGGACTTGGCTTGGCAACTGGAAGGTCACCTGTTCAAGTCCCGGCAAGACAAAGTGCTACCGAGGTGTCTCTGAGCAAGGCACCGTTCCCCACACTGCTCCCCGGGCGCCGTTCAAAATGGCAACCCACTGCTCCTAACACTAGGATGGGTCAAATGCAGAGAAACAATTTCCCCACGAGGGATTAATAAAAGTCCATCTTAATCTTAATATAATCGATTAACTATAAATTAAATGCTTGATTTCAAGTTCCAAGCGCATGATAAAAAATGAATTAAGTTTGTTTTTTCTTAACTTTTTCCCTTACTTATGTTGAGTCCCTTTAGTGATTAAATATCTTGTCTTTATAGCAAGTTACTTTTTGATAACAAAAAGTAACTGCTCATGCTGTTTGCTTTAGGGGGTGAGGGTTTGTGTCACAACTGAACATCTGCTTCCTCAGACTTGCGGAGAACAGTAAAAGAGACTATTGAATTCCTAACGGAAAAATCCCTGAGTGTAGCCCTCTGGGAAATAAAAGAAGTGAGTTTAAACCATGGTTTAAACTAAGACAAATTAAACCACCTTTTGCGTTAAACCTTTTCATCATAGTTGCTGAAACTATCACTTTTTTTGGACAGTAAGGAATGATTCAAATAATATATTTAAAAGTCAAGTTATCTGTCTCCTAGTTCTCCTAATATTATTTCCAAGATTCAAACCCAACAAAAACAAACCAACCAATCAGAGCCGAGGAGTCTAACACAGACAGAATCACTGCTCATGAACTATCAAACTGCGTTGGTCAGATATGATTATGAATCAAGATTATTTGAGTGCATTGGCCATTTATTGCCTGAAATGTTTTCAGAAACATATTTTGGTATACTTATTAGCTGTAAAACAGGAAAGTTTGCTCCGACAGTTGGACGGTGCTTAGTTTTGGCTGGACTGTTAACAACATGTCGCCTGGTTCACAAATGTCCTCCTTTGGCAGCATCTGATAATGCACAACTGTCAGGATATAGTGACAGTTTGAGAAAAAATAACAAATATATCTAAATGAACCAATTGAAACTTTATTCACCCAAATTGTTAACTTATTCTGAAATAATTCCCATGTGTTCTGTGTCTGAAGACACTAGTGCCAACCGGTGCCAACCTGTATGAATGCCTTCTCACACATGTACACCTCCAAGTGCCAAACAAAACAAAAAACCTTTTTTATTGTGTCCTGTTGTCAGAGAGGGCTCGCTTAAATCAACAGGAGTCATTTGGCAAGAAACCGTCTGTGCATAGGTGTGAAAAAGTCCCTGCCTGCCTGGTGAAGGGAAAACAAGGGTGTTCAGGTTTGCTATAGTGTTACTTCTCTGGAGCCGCCATTGCTTTGTGCCAAGTTGGAATCCCCCGAGCCATGCATGGCTGAAACTCAACCTTCTCTGCGGTGATGTCATGAAGTAGATGGGTGTTGGAGAAAGTTGATCCCCTTGCCTCAGAGCGAAGCTTTGGGCTAGAAGCAAGAAGTTTGAGGATTGCACGCACATACAGTTACTACGTGTGCAATTAAACATTATCAATGTATTAGCCTCTCTAGGTTGCAGTATAATTACTGACACATATAGCAAAGCCTTACTGTCTCTCTTATATATCCTGTCCCGTCGGACAAGTTGATGTTTGTCTTTCTTGTATCCTTATGTGAGGTTAAATAAAGAAACGTTGTAATAACAGACAAGTGAGAGTGATTAAAGGTAGAAACAGATACTCCAAGGGGCAAAAACACATAAATCTCCCTTCTTACACTCCCCCTGTCTTCACCCTCCTTCTCTCTCTCCACTCAGATGAATGAGGGGAATGCAAGTGAGTCAGTGGAGCGGTGCTGGGCCTAGGAATAGTGACAGACAGTCTCCTGTGTGCTGCTCACTTCAAAGCACCGCTGAAACCTGACTAGCTCCTTGTAAACAGTGCCGCCTGGCCCGAAGGCCCACTTCCTGCGCTTAACTCAACTTAATGGTTGGCTTGTTTGGTTTTTCACCGAAGCAGAGAAATGAATGAAGAGCAAGAGAATGAAGTGAAGCGGCATGGGGTGGAGTGCTGCAGCAAGGGAGTGAGATTGTTTAAGGGTTTAGGGGAGGAGGGGTTTGGAGAGCATGATGGAAAATTCACTATTATTTGGTTGCTTTTGTCTTTCTCCACGAAAAAAAAAAACATCAAAGAAAGGGAAGCAAAGCAGAATCCAAATTAGGATAAATTACTGTGATATTTCCACTGAAACCTTGGATCTCAGATCATTAAAACTAAATGAAATCAGATGAAAAAGTTTTCTCTCAGTAAATCTTCATGTGTTCTGGGGAAGTATTACCAACTTTGCCTATTGGCCTTACTTGTGGAGAACAAGGCATTTTGGTTATAAAGGAAGACACTGTGAAACCTTCTCAACCTGTTAATATGTACTGGTAGTTGTCTGGAGTAGATCCCTTTCTCTTGAACAAAACGGTGCCCAGTTTTTCAGTAGCAACCGTCTACCATGTTGTTGATCTCAGATCTTAAATCTTGCATGCAGCCGCTTCCTGCTTGCTCGAAGGCAAGAAGGGACAAGCCACGGAACAGGGGTAAGACAGGAAGAATGCTCCTGGAGTTGATATTATGGTGTCGCTCTTATTGGGAGAAGGGATAGTGTGAAAGCCTTGGCATGTCAGAAAAGGATCATGTTGTTAGTCACTAGCGCCACTGTTCTCATTGTTGCTGCCGAACCATTGTCTAAGTATGTGTTAACGTACCATTAACTTATTTCTTTGCTGCGATTTATATCAGGCCTATGAACTGGCTTAAAAAGGACAAAGGAAATCAGGATGGGGGGAAAAGGAAAAAAAAGGAAAAATACCCATAGTAAGCCTGTTTCTAATCAAATCTTGGCACAAACTCAAGAAGAACTCCTGCTCTGAAGGCTAACACTGGATTAGTTGCAGTCATACATTATCATAACCATAGGAGAGCAGCTGAGAGTTGCCAGAGCACATACTGTATCTATCTGTCTCGCTCCCCCCTTGAAATCTCAACAGGAAGTTTAATATGTTCTTTCTCTGTCTATCATTGCTCTCAGAGTGGTATGGAGCGTAACAAGTTGGCAGGAGACTGAACATTTATCTTGCGTCCACTAGAAGCCCTTTTTTGATTTGACAGCCTGCTTCACTCTTGTTGAGTTTAAAGCCCTATTTTTTCACTGAAAAAAAAATATGATCCCACTGTAGTTTTTATGTTGAAGAACGACTAACTAACCAAAGAAAATCCAACCTAAAAATGTGTTTTGTGTTGATATCGCTTGGATTATTGGTCCTGCTGGTCTCTTTAAGGCTTAAATATGTCCAACTAAATCACTAAACACAGCCTCTCATACCTTATTTCGTAAATAAACAGCCATGTGTTGGCCTTGCAGTAGTGAGTAAAAGCATTACAAATAGTGGAAAGAAGTTTTGCATACAGAGCTTCCATTTGTCTGGGATTGTATGTCTCATAAGTGCAGGGATCACTCACTTCTTGCTTTGAAAAGAAAACAAACACATTATGGACCAACTGTGATACAAGAAGACACTCCTCCCCCCCCCCCCCCCCCCCCCCCCCTCTGGCCCTCAGGGCGAGGTAGAACTGCAGGGTAAATGTGAGGGAGTGCCTCGGAGCCTGTCCAGCTGCTGAGCAGCGAGAGGTGCCGACAGCTGCGTGACAGATATTTTGAGAGCCTGCAGCACGCCTGGGATAATAATGGGCTTGATTGGGAGGAGTGTGTGTGAAGGGAAGGGAATGGTTAATGTGTACTCAGACACCACAGTGTGTACACAAATCGTGCCACTCTCATAAACCTTCGGGTGATGGAGCAAGTAGCAAAGGACAACACGTGGAGGAATGATGTTCTAAGCTACTGTGGCATCTGTTTCTAACTTTTTACATTTATTAAGTTGCACATTTTGAGCTGAGCAGGCATAAACTAGATTTACCAGTAAACATAATGGTGTCAGAGTATTATGTCTAAGAACTACAGATACAGTATTGTTATGCCTCCTGTTTAAAATGTTGGTTTAACAATATGTGTGCTATGCTGAGATGGATCATTTTTCAGAGTATGAATACACTGATAGCCCAAAGCAGTGTGTCTGATGTGTCATGTTTCATCACTTGTCTTGTAATGCATCTAGATGTTGTCCTCTAGTACTGCAGATAAAGACGTGTAGTGAAATAATGAGACCTTTATTGACATTTATTTTGAAACTCTTCTCATTCCCTGTTCGATTGTGTTGTTGAATACTTCAATGAAACATCTGAGTTGTTAGATATTATTTTGGCTACTAAACAAAGCAACTTTTTGATCTGTAATTGTCAGTAGGTGTAAGTAAAACGTTGCAATTTCTTCAAATGGGCCAATTGGAGTTTTGTTTCTATGCAGCCAGTCCTTAAAAGCAAGTCTAGAAAGCCACATCAATCAACAGCTGTGCAAGTAATCATTGAGCTTTAAATTGATGAGTCAATGAACCCCCTGCTGATGCATTACAAGGCAGTCCAATTATTCTTAGTTGCCTATTACTGCCAGGATGCAGCATTTTAACCACCTGCATTTCCAGGTAAACAAGGTGTGTTAAATGGAACGACGTCGCCCTAATCCAGTCTGTGAAACGTGGCTCTCCCGTGGGCCCCCGTGAGGCCTCAGGCTTTGACGATGACTTATTGAGTCGGCTCCTCTCTGGCGAGCGCCGGCCCCCCCTGCTTTAATGGAGGCGCTCTTAACAGCACTTTCTGAGGAATTTACAGCCCTGGCCCCGACCCACTCCCATCCAGGAGAGAGAGAGCGGAGCACACTGCAGCCTTGTCCCAACAGAGCCAGCAGTGGAAATGTACAGCTTCAGGTAGGTGTGTGTGCCCATTTGTCCCTGTATATCAGTGTGTGTGTGTGTGTGTGTGTGTGTGTGTGTGTGTGTGTGTGTGTGTGTGTGTGTGTGTGTGTGTGTGTGTGTGTGTGTGTGTGTGTGTGTGTGTGTGTGTGTGTGTGTGTGTGTGTGTGTGTGTGTGTGTGTGTGTGCTCACTTGGCTGCATGGGCTTTCTGCGCTTTTGCTCATGAGTGTAAATCTAAGTGAATGAGTGAGCGGTTAAAGGAGGGCTCCAGTTCTGTAGGTTCTCTCTGTAATTCCACTCTCTGCACGGCGTAATCACTTCCATGTGGGCCCTCACCGACAGCAGTGGTGGAGGGGCCTCATCGCAAAGGTGGGAGTTAAACACAGTGACTCATGCAGGCTCACAAATGCTCTCTCTTCACTGACGTAACAGAAGGCCAGAAGATTTTGTTTTTCTTTGGACTGGGTGTTTCTTCATTCTTCATTCCTGTGTTGAGTAATTTCCAAAGGAACATAGCGTATCAAACCACAAATGCGTAATGTCTCAGACTTGTGTGATACAATACATCCCTCAGTTTGAGGAGCAGGAAAGCCAGTATGCCTAACCTATGCTAGTTAGTGTCCAATAAAGATATTCTGGTGAATTTTCCTTTGCATCCTGTGTTGTTTTGGTGGGTCCCACTTCACATGATGCTTTCAGCCCCAAGGACTTCTGGGCCAGACAGTCACGGTCAATGTGTGGTGTGAAGCCAACAGAGCGGAAAACAAAAGGGCCTTCGCACAACAGGATTGACATTTGCTCTTTTAGCCAAATGGGAGTGATACTATAAAAAGGTACAATAAATCCTGATTGGAGAGAGAGAGAGAGAGAGAGAGAGAAAGAGAGAGAGAAAGTCAGTTCAGTAATACCTCATTCACACCAACGCAACTCCGGTTCAAGCTTTTCAGGTTCAGAACCGGTTATTCAGTTTAGCTTTTCACACAGCCCAGAGTCCGACTGGTGCTGCGTCATTGCGTCATCGTTTGCGCCATGACGTAACCGTTTGCGTGCCTGCTTCATAAAGCCAAACCGCGCGGAAACCCCTCACAGCTGACACCGACAACAACAACAATGGCCGATTGTGCTCCAGCTTCCTCTGTACCTCTTACCGTACCGTACCTCTGTAATCTGTACCAGATTCCCAGTAGGTAGCTTCTCTCTTCAGTGGACCACTGCTGCTTGTTAAGTTTCTCCATCGTTGTGTACGAATTGGATAAAACGCCGGCTTTTTGTTGTTGTTCAGGAGTTGATCCCGCCCCTGCCCCCGCCTCGACGTAAGCGTGACGTGCTTTTGCTCTGGCCGGACAATTTTTTGGTGCTCGAAATGAACTAAGAGCTAAGAGGCTGCTCCGCTGCGGTGTGAACAGGAAAACCCGGTGCTTTTCAAGCTCCAGCTCCGAACCGGCCCTGAAACACCGTTGGTGTGAATGAGATGAGAGAGAGAGAGAGAGAGAGAGAGAGAGAGAGAGAGAGAGAGAGAGAGAGAGAGAGAGAGAGAGAGAGAGAGAGAGAGAGAGAGAGATGGTATTTAAGTAAAGTATGTAAGAGTCAGAAAATGTAAAGACACAGACTGAGTTTCTGAAATTAACACTTGGAGTTTCAAAAACTTCATGCAAAGATCCTTTTATTGATAGCTAGTGTTAATAGTGTTATGGTGAAGGACCCCCACTGCTATTTCGGATCATAGTGCTACAATGCACGCTTATGAACACAACCATGCAAACACAACATGATGAAATGTTCCCTAAGCAGTTATTTGGTGTTGTGCAAGTTGTGACCTTGCATACAATGCATAATGAGTTTAGTTTGACAGTCTAATATTATCCAAAATAAGGAATTTTGCAGAAACACATCCACTTTGAAAATAGTGAGAGTAGGTACAGTCAGCAGGCCTCTCAGGACTGCAGCCTGAGGCAATACATGACTTTCTGTCCTGTCAGCCTGCAAGCTGCTAAGTCAGGGGTCACTGGTCAGCTTAAGAGTTACATTTTTCACGTCGCCTTGAAAGTTTCATAATATTCCTGCTGAACAGTTGCATGTGTATGTGAATTGCTTTATAAAGTTGGCAGTAAATTCTTCAAACCACAACACTGTTAGTTGTGAAGGCGTGAGAAATGTTTATTTGGTGCAGTTGGTGTAAGATTTTCATGATCAGAGTTTAAACTTAAGCAACAGTAGCATTACAAGTGGAAGTCATTACTTCAACTTACTTTCACTTAAGTACAGAATCAAAATATTAGTATCAAATATGAAAAGGGGAAATCATTTCACCTAACCCTTTAACAGCCAGCGCCACCATTTGGTAGAGCACATTTTGTGTCTTGATATCTTGTTGAAAAAAAATAAACAAGTTGAACTCCATCTGATTCAGCCATCTCTACGATTTGGTTGACATGTTATGCACAAAACAACCTCTAGATGTCGCTGTGGTCCCAACAGAAAGCCCTTCAGCTAGCTTCCACTGAGAAACTTGGCATGCTAAAGATCACTGCTTATGAAATCACTCTTTTTGGTCAACCTTTGTAAGGTAACCATATCATTTTTGACATATTTTAGTGTCAGAGCACTGACTGAACAGAATTAGATAACTTGATGCACAACAAAAGTTTCAACAAGGGTGTAATTATGTTTTGGAAAATATGCTCAACCAATCGGTCGAATTGGCCTTCATATTGTAAACTAGCAATATTACTTTTTCAGAGTTTCAGAGATGTTTTCCAATAAAAATATGGTAAATAGGTGGCTAGATTCATGGTAATATTACTAAATATAGTACTGCCTTATGAGTATCAGAGTGAAAGAGTGATAATAATTTATATAGCACCTTTCATGCATGGCATACAGCCCAAAGTTGCACACAGATGAGCAAGTTAGGCCAACACAGGATATAGACATTTGCTGTTAGGCCAGTGGTTTCTTGTTAGGCCAATTCAGTATATACAGTAAGATAAGTCTTTTTTTTATTATGAAAAACACTTAAAGGTGGGGTAGGTTTCTCAATACTCTAATTTCCCCTCCTCGACTCCTATCCTCGATACTTAGTCCCGCCCACAGGAGATGCGAGCGAAGGACTGAGGAGGGGAATCGAGGAGAGAGGAGGGGAAGCAGCAGGCGGTTAGAGAAATGAGAACTCCTCTCCTCTGAGCGGTCATTTTAAAGAGACGTCCATCAATGATGACAGGAGGCACAGCAGCCCTCTGTCTGATGGACAGATGTGTTCATGACGACTTATATTTACTTTTAATAATTGACAGTGCGGTATAATGAGACAATATAACATATACACACATAAATATATACAATTTCAGAATCAAACACGTTATTATGAGAGTGCTCTCATACTTAACACAATCAGAGACTGGATATATCCCCCCCTCTCTCTTGCTGAAATGGGAAATTGAAATTACGGGCCAAAAGTTGTATTTATAAGTATTAAAAGTAAGCATAGGACACCAAACCAACTGAGACCCGTCTGTCCGCCGCATCTACGCATTGTACAACCAACACGTTCTCACTCCCATCCCGTCATATATTGACGGACGGTCAGGGCCCCTCCCCGTCGCTATATTACGTACAGGGTACCCCTTGCCCGTCAGGCTTCTACGGGCAGGGCGTCCCATAGACCTTCATTGCGGACAGCGGACCCCTTGACCCTCAGGCTTCTACGGGCAGGGTGTCCCATAGACCTTCATAGACCACGTGATCAACAACGATGGCCGACCTTCGTGTTATTCTCCGTGGAAAATGCCTATTTTAAGGTTCATTTGGCCATTAAAATGCGTTTTGATGTCATTTTATGCGAGTAATGAGTTTTTATTTCTGATTATGTGTGCAGTACATGTACATGATGTTTAGTTTGCTAGTTATGACGAAGATTACTTCATGAATGTGTACACATTCATGGTTGCTAAGGTGGTTGCTATGGACGCTGCAACAGCTCCCAGACCACGTGATCAACAACAATGGCCGACCTTCGTGTTATTCTCGGTGGAAAATGCCTATTTTAAGGTTCATTTGGCCATTAAAATGCGTTTTGATGTCATTTTATGCGAGTAATGAGTTTTTATTTCTGATTATTTGTGCAGTACATGTACATGATGTTTAGTTTGCTAGTTATGACGAAGATTACTTCATGAATGCTAACGTTTTTTTGGTGGAAATGTGTTTTTTCACAGCAAAGTCACCCTCTGTACTTGGACTTATTGGGAGAATCTAAAGGCAAGAACATCCCAAATATTCATTTAGGTCTTTATTTTAGACCTTTAGTGTTGCCGTCTGTGAGGAAAATACATGGGGCTCAGAGCCTCGTAAATCTTTTTTTCCTTCTAATTTGTTATTCTTTTCAAAATAACACACTGTTATGTACTCACCAATAACACACAATTATCCTTGCTTTTATTTATTGGTTTAATTCCATAATCTCGGGCTTTTTTGCGTCCGTCAGGAACTGAATTTCAAAATAAAAATAACCGGAAACAGACGTAGGCCTATAAGGGACATTTCGAGCATCATTGCGATTGTCAACATTTTTGAGTTTAGGATGGCCGAAGACACTACACTACCCATAATCCCCAGCTATCGTTTAGGACTACAGTCCCCGTGATTACTCTTCAAGGTCTGGGATTGGATGTTGGAGTGGCAGTGCGCCAAGGTTACGCCGAGCGTCAAACAGCTGTTTGAAATGGAACGAAACCACGCCAGACTATCCAAAACTGGAATCGAACGCCCCCCCAGAACTACACACTACACTATTGTGTTTCGCAAAATGTTCTATGGGACGTCTCTACTGAACGTTTTCGTTTTCCCCACAATTAGAAGTTGCCAGTATTAAACACATTGGTGTTATCAAATGTAAAACATATAATTAATAAATGGGTGAAAATCGCTGTCCATAATGCGCAGCATCAATATATAGCATTAATATATACCCACATGACAGCTCATTGATACTTTATAATTCTACTCCACTACAATTCAGAGGTTAACCTGGTATTTTTACTCCACTACACTTATTTGAGTTACTTTGCAGATTCTGATTAATGATGTGAAATATAAACAACCCTTAAATCAGACTTTAGTTACACCTGAGTAAAATAATCAAATTTTCTGTTTTGCACCTCGTCCTATTAATATCTTTGTACATCCTGCACTAAACTGTTTTATTGTAGAGATCACTTATAGTATCTTCTTGATTTTTTATATTCTATATTTCTATCACAGACCTTCTACTTTCCCCCTATAAAAGTATATGTACTCTTAATATTTTTGTAATCAAATATAACACATAAAAACAATAATTCAATAACGTGCTTTAACCACTAGGCGGTGCACACAAGGTACACACAGCCATAATAACTTTGTATTATTAGTGTAGGACACTTGTGTACCACATCTGAAGATGTGTAGTTTTATTCATGCTTTCACATAATTTTACAGCATATTGCTATACTATTTCAGACTCAGTATTTACATTCTTACATTCAAAATTCAATCCAATTCAAATCAGTAATATCTTTAAAAATTACAAGTCCTTTTATATCAGCTGTGCACCGTTATGGTGTAAATATAACCTATCTATGAATTATATCAAATGTAAAAGTTCGACCAGTTGGTTGAGGCTCATAAAAACAAAACTGTGTGGTCAGTTACCAAAATAAAAAATAGTTTGTGTGGTTATTTGTGTCCCATTTGATAAAAAAAAGCAAACAAATAATTTGTTTTCATAGCTTTTTTCTTGGTCTGGTAGTTAAAGGGTAAGGAGGCGTTTCCTATCCAAGCATCAGGTGTGATCATGTGACCTCTTAATGGGGCATCTGACTTGTTTATTAGATTCAAGTACATATTGAAGAATATACTTTCTACTGCTGATATGGTAACGATAACATGAAGCTTTAACATTGGTCACAGAGGGGAAGATGGGAGATGTTAATGTGCTATTTTAGGCTCCCTTCTAAGTGTTTTTATGCACCTGCAATTCTTAAATATGATAGTAATGTTGGATCCACAAGGTGCTGTACAGTGTTTTACTTTTATGCCCGAGAATGAAGCATCCTTGTCTCCTCTAAAGGTCCCAGTGAGACTAAAGAGTGTTTATTAAACCAGCAGGAAATGACACAATGTACCTGTAAAGATTGATGTTATGCTAGGTTTTCTATCTGTTTCTATTTAAAATGCTGCAGGTAATGAAATAAAACACATGCACTTTTAGAAAAAGCTTCTAGAAAGTAAAGGGAGATTATTGGAACCCTCTTACAATATAGAATGTATTAAATACAGATACACTGCTGCATTGACAGAGTGAACATATAAGAAAGAAGCA
The DNA here is from genome assembly GCF_902827115.2 of Pseudochaenichthys georgianus. Taxonomy (NCBI): domain Eukaryota; kingdom Metazoa; phylum Chordata; class Actinopteri; order Perciformes; family Channichthyidae; genus Pseudochaenichthys; species Pseudochaenichthys georgianus. The sequence continues at coordinate 13,620,724 of NC_047510.2, forward strand.
TTATGGGCTACAGTTAACAGTACGTAGTTGTCCTCCAGGTGGAGCCAGTGTCTTCATTCTGATGGTGTGAGGGCTGACTACTGCTGCAGCCACAGTGGAAAGATGTCACTTTCTGAAGAACACTTGCAGTTTTAGATCCTTATTTTTAGGAGTCCTTGTTTAACCCTTTGACTGCCACATTTTACTGTCTGACTTTTACTGGAGAACTGACTCAACCTGAATGTAACATTAGCATGTATGTGACAGAATTACATGTTGTTTACTTTATGACCTTTAAGATATATCTTGATATAAGAGACAAATGATTTGCTATAACACCCTAAGTTTTTGTGACTAAGGAGATGTAAGTATTGGCGGAAGTTTGCATGTGCAACAACTTCCTCAAATATATCAAGAAACTACGGGTTCCTTTACCGGTTAGAAGTAATAGTCTGCTAGGCCCAATATATCTTACTTCCTAATTTCGTAGGGTTTACATGTGTAATGTCTGATGCAAACAGTTCCAGTCGTATTTGTTCTAACTTTCGTAGGAAAATTATTCATAATCCATATATTTTGTTTTTTGCATTTGTTAGGTTTCATTGTCACTCACATTGCATTACTTTCACTTTTGATGCACTACGAAGATTCTTCTCCAAGGACTGAATCCATTTCTTCAGTCTGCTGTGACTATCTGTAGTCTACATCTCCCCCTTCATGTTTAGATTCAGGAGTCATGTTGGATAGTTCTGCAAAGACAGACGTTTTTTGTTTGTTTTATCACTCCAGTCGTTCACATACATACCAACCTGCATGCCATCATTTATAGCTGCAGAATCTAGACAGGGAAGTAGATTATTGGGTCAGTCAGCATGCCTCCTGGTCTAGACTCTATTGTGTGCAAGTGGCCCTGTGCCTGAGTGACATTAATTATGTTCCTAGAGCCAATGCTCTGTGGGACTCATTATCACCGTTTCCTCTTAATGAGCAGCTCTGCAGCGTCAGAGTCTCTGCCAACTTTCTTTCCGTGTGCTTTCTTTTTCACAGGAATCTGTCAGATATTATTTAGAGCAGGGGTTCTCAACCCCCGGTCCGGAGGTGTTACTGCCGGGCTGCGAAATAGCTGTGAGTTTATCGTAATATTTGCAGAATTATAAATATATAAAAATATTTTGTCATAATATTTTTTTCAAAAAGTGTGTAATGTTCACACCTATACCAGTCATTATTATTTCATCATTGTGCGCACGAGAAAGTTACCGGTGCGCCAAGAGGAGCGTACAGGAACCGTTTAATTGCAGACTACTATGTTTATGTGGGGAAATGGCAGTGCATAAATTATTTGAGATATATTTCAAACTCGGACTTCATTTTAAGGACATGTCGGCCAGGGGTATAGAGCTATATGTTTATTTTATTAGCTTTTCATTTTAATGACTGATTTAAAATGCCATTTTCTTAACCAGTTAAACCCCACACCCCCGCGGGCTGGGGCAAAACGCAAGATCTTGCAAGAAAAAGCGTCTGAGGGCTTCTTAATATTTAACAAACTATGAATGTGTCATATCAACTTAACGGGAAGAAACTCAGCTATCAGACAATATTAACCGTTTTTAGCTAAACAAAACAAAAGGGTAATAACAAAGGCTCTGAATTAGCCCTGAGCGGAAAAATGCTAACGCACTTAGCACAGAACTCAAGGTAAAATACCCTTATTACTTATCGGATCTGCACAAAAAAGATATCGATTAGCAAGCTGAGATTCCACAGATTCCAGACATATAAGTATCATCACTGAGCGATCAGAACTCGTGGCCAAACGACAAGAACCAACAACAAAGAAATGTGCTTTAAGGAGCCAAAACGTCTTACCTTAGCTGTTGTTCTGATCAAAAGTTGTGTTCAATGGCATTACAACGAGAAAAACGCTGCTGAAGGTTAATCCAGAGGTTAATCCATCAGATTTATGGCAATAAACGTAGTTTTCTATAGAGTGCAACATAGCTTTCAGTTTGGGCAAACTGCGTGTGCATCACTCTCAATCCTCAATAGTAATGTTTAGATGGATTTAGGAACCCCCCTCGATTCTATTGGCTCTAACGGTTCAAAAGAGGTGTCAATCACCAAAATCGACCAATGGGTTTGTTGGAGTCGGGAGGCCTGTTAATTTATTCCGGCAATTACTCAGACCTACTAATTAACCTAACAGAAGCTATTGAGTCTATGTAAGTTTACTGCCAGGCTCGGATCCACCTGGATGAGCTAGGTCTCACCTCTACTAACTCCTGAAGAACCAGGTTCAATTAACTGCTGTTTCAATTCAGACGACGCACTAAATCCGTATAAGTGATCCCGAAGGATTCTGGTATCAGTAATGAGGTGTGGCCCTGCCTAAGTGTGAGTGTGGCAGTGTGCAATCTTACCTTTAACAGGAGAGGAGAGCGCAGATTTATTTTAAGTTATCCCAATCCAAAAAGGTGGGATGATTTTATTTGAGGAAAATGGTCCACACTTTTACAGGGTTTTTACCTTCTGTCGTTACAATGTGACAATCATACGAAATATATCATGCTGTGGTCCTTTTCTAATATAAAACCTCAATTCACAGTTATACATTTCTTACATTAAATCCTAACTTCAACTAGCCCACTTCAGTTGTGACATTACATTCTAACTTCAACTGGCCGACTTCAGTTGTGACATTACATTCTAACTTCAACTGGCCCACTTCAGTTGTGACATTTCAATTCTAACCTCAACTGGCCCACCTCAGTTGTGACATTTAAATTCTAACCTCAACTGGCCCACTTCAGTTGTGACATTTCAATTCTAACCTCAACTGGCCCACTTCAGTTGTGACATTTAAATTATAACCTCAACTGGCCCACTTCAGTTGTGACATTTAAATTCTAAATTCAACTGGCCCACTTCAGTTGTGACATTTCAATTCTAACTTCAACAGGCCCACTTCAGTTGTGACATTTACATTCTAACCTCAACTGGCCCACTTCAGTTGTGACATTTCAATTTTAACTTCAACTGGCCCACTTCAGTTGTGACATTTAAATTCTAACCTCAACTGGCCCACTTCAGTTGTGACATTTAAATTCTAACTTCAAATGGCCCACTTCAGTTGTGACATTTAAATTCTAACTTCAACTGGCCCACCTCAGTTGTGACATTTAAATTCTAACTTCAACTGGCCCACCTCAGTTGTGACATTTCAATTCTAAATTCAACTGGCCCACCTCAGTTGTGACATTTCAATTCTAACCTCAACTGGCCCACCTCAGTTGTGACATTTCAATTCTAACTTCAACTGGCCCACCTCAGTTGTGACATTTCAATTCTAACTTCAACTGGCCCACCTCAGTTGTGACATTAAACTATATTAGGCCTTAAACTCAATTTACCAAACCCCTTGTTTTTGTAAATACTGTGATTATAGAACAACATGAAATATAATGCATTTTCATTGTGAGTTATACAAGAATATATTTGATTATATTTGATTATTATTTGATAATATTTGATTATATTAACTGTCGTTTTAATTATTCAACTTAATATGGACACCTCAACGAGGTGATATGGTGATATCCAGAGATATGGCAAATATACCCAAAGGACCCCAGGTGGGTTTTGTTTTTTCTAAATCTCTCTTAAAAAGGTCAAATGTACACAGGGTACTTATTATATGTTTTAGTTTGGATTCCTAAAGCTTTTAGTCTACTATCCCATCCTTCAAAGGTGGTTTTCACTATAAGTAATAGTTTTTTTTTGGACGGAAACTATAATTTACAGTTTTTTACTATGTTCAATCTGAATTTACTTTAAAATAAAAACATCTATATTGATTCTGACTTTTCTACATCCAACTCACAGGTTTATCATTGCTTTAAGAAAAAAGATTATTAATTTACCCCTTTTAGAAGTGAAGATATAGTCATTTGTTCTGGGCATGTCATTTTCAAGCCTGAAACCTGAAAAACATGCTTAACAGGTTAATGTCTTTCATTTTTTTGTAAAGCACTTTGAATTGCCTTGTGTTGAAAAGTGCTATATAAATAAACTTGCCTTGCCTTTGTTTAAGCACCGGATTGGCAAAACAAGAGAGTAAACCAGTCTGCCTTGATCTATGAATTCATGTCCGGGACTCTCACGGTATCTGCTGCCTCCCCGCAGCTGTTTTATAGAAGGAAAACCTCCTTCACTTCATGAAATGGCTGCAGCATCAGGAGGCAGCGGGACGTGTAACTCCGCCTCTGAGAAGTGCAGCACCAGCGCGCCGAGAGCTGTGCCTTTTTACGCACCGCCTTCGCTGTGTTTACCTTCATCAGAACAGCGAGTGACTGCAGGCTGCTAGGTATTAACCACACACATCTCTACACACATCGAACTGCCCGATTACTCCCCCTTTTATTAGTTTTATGAAGGAGATGTCCAGTCACCAAGGCGCTTGATGTGTGTTTGTGTGTGTGTGTGTGTGTGTGTGTGTGTGTGTGTGTGTGTGTGTGTGTGTGTGTGTGTGTGTGTGTGTGTGTGTGTGTGTGTGTGTGTGTGTGTGTGTGTGTGTGTGTGCTCTGCTCAGCTCAGCTCTGTGTTTGTGTCTGTCCGACACCGGCATTTGTTTTCAAATGACCATGAACAGTAATTTACACACATCTGGCTAACTCCATAGGTAGCCTATATGCGGGTGTTTCCAAAATAAATTAGTTTAATCTTAATCTCGATGTAGTGCTAAATGCTGTCGGACGTGCACCGGAACGAACGTCACTATCATAATATCTTCTGAAAACAAATGCCAGTGTCACACACACACACACACACACACACACACACACACACACACACACACACACACACACACACACACACACACACACACACACACACACACACACACACACACACACACACCACCACCACACCACCACCACACATCACACACACACACACACACACACACACACACACACACACACACACACACACACACACACACACACACACACACACACACACACACACACACACACACCTCCTTCATAATGCGCCTTCTCCTCGTTTTCCCATCACTGGATTATCCGTAAATCACACAAACAAAACCAAAACGTTGATTTATCTGTTTTCCCGTTTTGGTTTAAAAACTGAATAACGTCGGTTTTTTGGTTTTCCTTTTTTCCGAAAAACCAAAAAACGACACCGGTTATTTTTTAAACGATGTTAATAGGTTTTGGATGCATATTGTTCTAGTATTTGTTCAGGTTGTTACATGCAATTAGCCTCTGTTGCTGCTGGTGGTGAGTACATATTAAAATCAGTTAAAATTGACAACCGGTCAGCGATTTTTTTTAATGTAGCTGCCGGTCCTTGGCACAATAAAGGTTGGGAACCCCTGATTTAGAGCTTTGAGTCAGACCTCATGAGGTAATGTGTCAATCATAATGTGCTGCTATGTGCAGAAGAGATTGAAGGCCCATCTACTAATGACCATGTACCCTTGTGAGCTGTGAACCCTAATTTCATTTGATATCATGCTTTGTGTGGGTGTCTTGTGCACTCATCCTTGGCTGAGATTGATATTGAAAGTGGATGACATTGTTGATGATGTTGGAAATTGTTGATGATATTGGTGATGTTGTTAATGATGTCAGGAATTATGTCTTGAATGTTGTTGTATTATTGTTGTATTGTTTTAAGTGTCGGACCGCAGGAAGAGTAGCTTTTGTCAAGAGCAAAACCTAATGGGGATCCTTAATAAACATAAACATAAGCTCATGGTTATTTGCTTTGGTACTGTGACAATCTTCTCATAATAACGAAACAATTATTAGCTTCACCTGCAGGGTCCATTATAACCAAAGCTAACAGATTGTAGTCCTTAATTGAATCACTCACACAGACGGTGTGTCTAAGGTGCCATGCATAATCTTACAGATATGACAGATTTTGAATAACTTTGCAAGGTGGAGCCTGTAGTTAATAAGGTGTTTATGAAAAAGGTTATAGTTTTTTTTTTATCAGCAGTTTTAGGATAGTTTCGTAATCAGTTGAGTAACTCTCATTTTTTATAGTACAAAATTAGTGAAATCAAAATAATGATGTGCGGATTAAACTTGAAAGAATGTGATATGAAGAAGAAGTTGCTATAGGCTACTTTCAGCACTTTGAATATAACTTCTGCTATTTTAAGAAGCTAGGAATTTCACACATTTTGCCAAAATCTACTTCCAAAACTGAATGTATAAAAATCATCATCCTGACAATGGTGACTCTGTGTGTTCAGCCTTTTTGTAAATGTTTGATTTGGGAATTCCTCCCTGACAGAAACTAAAACAAGCCCCTCACAGTGCTTTTCTCTGTGATCACTGATGTGGAATTCAGGGGTCTGGGACGGGAGTGGAACGAGATGTTATAATCACCTCAGACGGCTTCTGCTGTGTTCACTGAGGTTGATATGTCCTCCCATCCCATAATGTATAAGGCAGATTGTGTGATCTGTAGGGTCTAACCAGCAAGTGTTCATCATGAGAACAACAGCGGGCCCCCTCTTGAGACATCCCTGGTTTCCATAGGAGCAGGTGGATCTGTTCAAGTGACGCTGTTACCGTGGTAATAGCGCCCTTGTGTGTGCTGGGATATACCTCAGCTGAATAGGATTTACAAGCCTGTCGTTCACAATCACATGTTTAACAATCCACAGGCGTGAGATGAACCTATGCAACGCCGGCATCACTGACATCACAAAGTTCAGTGGCAGCATTGATAAGTGAGAGGGCAAACTGGGAAATCAATAAACAGCAACGCATTCGACAAACAGCACACAATACGACCTTTGGCTGGGCGGGTAGATAAGTCCTCCCCCCTTTCCTCCCACTCTCACTCTTTTCTGCATTTCCTTGTTTATGTGCCATGTGTGTCTATTAGCCTTGGTAATAAAGACAGGGGTTTGAGCAGTGGGTGTGGGATTTGGCATTAGAGTAACTTTGACAGATAAGCCTGTTGTGCCTTAAAAAAAAAAAAGGCCAAATCAAAGAGAAAGATTTGTGATGTAGGTGGAGTTTGTGCAGATAAGGGGAGGGTGAGAAAAGAGGTTAACATGTGCAGAGAAGTGTGAGGGAGTGTTGGTTATACAGAAGAGAGAGACGGAGCGAGCTGCAGAGGCAGTGACAGAGAAGGGAAGTGTGATAATCAGCTTGGGAAATGACTGTGTGAACTATTTGTTTTTCCGCTCAGAGGCCTGGGGTGTTCTTGAACAGAAATGAATGGTGATGGCAGCAAACAGCGATATGTGTCAACCTTCAGGATGCACATCAAGCAGCCCAGTGCATCGCCTACATCAGGGAATGGGCCGGGAACTATTGACAGCAGGATCGCAGACACATGTCCTGACACTGGTGAGGGCTGCGTGACAGGAGATTAATACGTTCAGGGTGTGTGTTTGTGTTGGAAAGAGCTCAACTGCTGGGAATGATGTTTTAAATATCATATTTGATTATATACAAGTCTGAACATGGTGATGACTCCTGATAAAAGTAAAGTGCACTATAAAAAAACCTTTGATTTTATTTTCTCCTGGTGTTATGTTTGTTGTTTTTCTAAGCCAATATTAAGGGTTGTGTTGAAATGGCCAAATATTTGACTTGATTTATTTGCATGTCCACACTGAATATCAAATATTTTAAGTATAACTGGGTGTTATTTGCAATGACAATATAAAGCGAAAGTAGTTATCATGCAGTAAAATAGTTACTGTCATGGTCGTACTATAATTATGATGGGTTTGGCTTAATATTGCTGCTGCATCATTGTGTGTAAACTAAACTAAAAGCTGTTTTCAGCTTTGTGACAATGTATTTTCAGCAGATTCAAGAGCCTTTTAAACAATTTATTTGGATTAAAAAGCAGATCAGATCTGCATCTGGAGATACTTGTTATTTACTGCACAGGATGGGGCAACTAAGAATAGCCACTAAGGTTGTCAGGCAAGCATAGTGGTGTAGAAAGTACAATATACCATCTGAAATGTATTGGGGTAGAAATGCAAAGCTGCATACAATGAGTGATTGAAGAAAATACAAGTAACTCGAAAGTACAGTACTCCAGTAGACATGCTTTTTTCAGTGTGAATCGTCATCGGGCAGATGTTATGACCCACATTTGTCTGGCAGATGACAATCTTGTACATTATCTTTTACATGTTAAAACATCAGGAACCGATAAAAGCAGACTTGTTTCAGCATGGCCATTTTCAATGATATAAGAGCGGCCTGTAAGCCTTTAGTTCAGCTTATCGGTTATCACTGACCTGCCAGTGGAAGCTTTTAGTTCTGCTTAAGTCTTGTCAAAGGAAGGGTCAAAGAGTCATAATGTGGCAAGGGTGTGAAAATCCTCCTCTGTGTTTGTGTGCTGAGGTGCTACTCAAAGCACTTGATTGAACTGCCTCCAGCTTTATCTTGAATACTTGAGTATTGTAAACTCTGACTAAAGGTTGATTGTTAAAACATATATTTTGTTAAACCATAACTAGTTTACTGTGCATGGTATTTATAACCTCTTTTACACAATGTTTCAGAAAGTTACTTTACTACAGCTGTAGACCTCTTTAATAACAATGCATTTTACTGGTGATACCACTCAATGTCAGCCTGTGGTGCAGATTATGTGCTTTTGATGAATGAAGCGTCGCTACATCAGGGGGAGTGCAGATCCTTGGTGTATCCACCCCCGTGTTTCAAGCAAGGATTCATCTCTGATATCATTACTGCATTAAAAAAACAAAAAAACAAAGAAGAAACACAAAAGCAGATGTCTGATGTCAGTACTTTGGTATTTGTTGGGCAGTGGAGACTAGAATTCATGTGAAAGAAAGTGTTGTAACAGCTTGGCTAGCTGAGAGGATAGAACATACACACTCATCACATCTGTAGCACTTCCAGCGGGTGTTACTTCTAATTTAAGAGTATTGTTAGGGAAATAATTGACCTAGACTCCTAGATATGACGTACAGGACCAACCCTGATGTCTGTTTATCTCCTTTAAGGACATAGGCTGCTTCAGCCATAATGTTATTGTTCCCATTCTGTGACCGGTCAACACTAGGTCACAGATGGTCTATTGTTGTGGGTGCACTGGGACACTTCCTTCTTTGTTGTTTGTGGACTCCAAGGTATGACATCTTCGAGGCCATAAGTGACGGACGCAAGTGACTCAGTGTGCCCAACTGGTTAAACTATCTTATCAAGATATGTTGATTACTCTCTTTGAAACCAGTTAAATGGGCTAACGAGAGAGAGGCGCTCCAGAATTGACGTGGCAATCCACCCGTGCAGTCAGACCGTGACTGCTGTGACTTGTGATGTGAATCTCTCCGGCCGTAACTCCAAATAGAGTTGTTGTGTTTGACATCGAAGCTCCTGCTCTACCGCGTCTCCTTCCTGAGTCGGTGACTCCCACTGCATTGCTACACAGAAGTGTCCCTTACAAGTATGAGTGTGATGATAAAAGGTGTGAATTCATGTAAAAACACACACTATAATAAAGTTTGTGGCCAAAATGGATGTCATAAATATATAATAAATAGCGAGTTAAAGAACTAAAATAAGACCATTCAAAACGTGATTTATCTAAACCTATATGCAGTTCTGTGAAGAGCAACACACACTTATCAAGGGTTTTAAGACTTCACTGAACTGCATCGTCTACAAGGGGTTACAACTCTGTGTGTGTTGCTCTTGCTTTGTGCATCTGACCCCCCTCACCTTTTTTCACCCCTCTACTCCACATTCAGGGTCTGTTAACCTTTCCGCTCGTAAACGCCTGGATCTGCCCGTCTTCATAGAGCCGCTGCAGGACTGCTGTGTGGACGAAGGAAATGACGTCACACTGCGGGGGGCTCTGACTGGAGGTCAGCCTATTCAAGTGTCATGGTTGCACAATGGTGAGTGAACAATTTAAACTGCTACATCTTGATTATCGATTGGGGTCAGATGTTGACCTAAAGTAGAAGGCCCTTATACAGTCAATAACTCATATTTTATATAACAGGTCGTTATCCTACCAGTTAACCTCTTGAACTCTTTAGTTTTGCCTTAGATCAACTCCTTTCCCTATTTAGATGTACTGTTTTTTGTTTGTGCTTATCCCAACACAACGAACCTTAAATAACAGACTATTGTACTGTATGTTTTCATGTCTGCACCTTTACACTAAATGTAAACTTTCTAGATGTATTTTTGACACATTTTCTACACCTTTTTACACTTCACTTAGCCCAAAATGTTTTGTCATTTTGGAGGGATATCTATCATAAATAAAACCTGCAAAGGTCTTTAAAGTCTAAAATCCCAAAGTTCCCTCCAGAGGGAGTTTCTCTCCCACACACTCCCTACCCCTGCCTGAAACGCTGATGGTGGTCCCTTGCGCTCCGTCCTTGCGCACATTTTAGCTTGATAGGCTAAGGGCCAGGACATCTCTAAGCGGTTGACCAACCACAACTGAGCAAACCAGTAACCAATCAGAGCAGACTGGGCTCTGGTTTCATACAGAGGGTGAAAAGAGATGCTGCAGTATGAGAAAAATAAAGCACTTCTTGAACATTAAAACATGTAAACATGTCAAATTAGAGGTATAAAATATAATTATGAAATCCCAAAAATGATCATAATAGGGCCCCTTTAAACCCTTCTGTCAATATCAGCCCTTCCTTCCTTCACATGCCTTGTCTTTTCCTCGTGAATTTCCCTAGCCAGAGAATGCAAGTGTTTCTAATTTGTTTCTCCTCCTATGGGCAGGTGAAGTGGCCCGTTTTGGAAAACCTTCCTTTAATGGCAGGGAGACAAGTTTTGTGGTGCGGGAGTGCTTGCCTGAAGATGCGGGTGCCTACACGTGCTTGGCAGAGAACAGTGCAGGGAAGACTTCTTGTTGTGCTGCTGTGTATGTCAGAGGTGAGGAGGGAGACACTGGGACACACTGGAGACTGCTAATGGACATTAAAACATAAGTCTACAACACAAATTTGAAGCCCATAAACTCTGCCTTTTGGAGGTTGTGGAATATTATTCTGTTAGTTACTCTGGTCAAAATAGTTCAGTTTCATTGTGTTCTGCGTTTCCTTTTTCTCTTCCTTTACCAAAAACCAATCCAGACTTTGAAACTATCTGCGGGTCGCAGAGTCGTGTCTCAAATATCCAAACTTCTCCATCCAAGAGCATGGTGCCGAATGGAAGGTCACCACAGTCTCCCAAAGACGAGCAACAGAAGACCAGAGGATCTATTTGCTCTTCCACTGCAGGCTCTGATAAGCTCAGCCCGGTCTCCAGTCCAAGAGGTAAATCATTCATTTCCCAAATTGAACATACTGTACAATGCAGCTTCCTTCCTCTCTTGCATGTTTTGATGCACCAAGACATGTAAGGCCTCTTTTCCATTGTTTTAACTTCTTCCGGACATCCATGATAGGTTTTCAAACAAATAGGAAACGCATCATTTCCAGTCCTTGTGTAATTGGTTGTCAGGCTGTTCGTCCACCATGAAGGGATAATGTAGGACTTCCACAATCATGATATACACCCACTAAAAGTTCTCGGTCCCAAGTGAGCGCCATGTAGGGAAGTGGACAGTGCACAGTACAGTAAAAGTTGCTGAGTGTGTGAACAGATAGCAATAGAACAGCAGAGCCACACCCACACACATATACTAAAACCTACCTGCGCTTCATCTGTCTCTGCAGAAGTCATCCCAAAGAGGAGAGCCAACTCAGCGACAGGTGAGAAGCCTTTTCCTCATTTACTTTCTCTGCCAGATGACTAAGCATCGGACTTTCCATCATCCACCTACACTTCCATTTCTTAGTATTCAATGCTATATTGTCTGATTTCTGCTTGTTCATGAAAATTCAACTTTTTCATTAGAGCCTTTTCTGTGTGTGAGTTGCTTCTGATTCTGTTTTGGTTTCCCTGGAATTTTCTTTTTGTTCAGCCTTTGTTTATAGAAATAATGTTGGCTAACTCTGATCTATTGTTATCCAATACACTGGAAACCTTTAACCTCAGGGTGTAGGCTGCAACAATAAAGGCATGAAAAGAGATCACAGTAAGGTCTGAATGTTTGTTATGAGTGCATAGGATATGTCTGCTTTAAAAAAGGTGGTTTGATGGATTGGAACAAGTAGATAAAATAGATAAACTGTAAAGCCTATCAGATGTCTCCAGTCAAATCGATGCCACAGTATTTGAATACTGACCGTTTGAGTGATGATGTTGACTCTATGCTCATATATGGAATTGTTCTAGTCTATTGTTAATATGTGGTTAGCAAAAAGAAAAAAATGTGTTTTGTGTGTTTGCTTGATATTTGTCTAATTAGTTATATATTGAAAACAACAAGTGGGACTCATAGGTGTCTTCTATCATGAACTAGTTTAACATTGTTGAACACGCTCCAAAACCCAGGTACTGTGTGGAAAATATCATCTGTGTTTTGAATTTGTTTCCAGTTGAGACACTGAGTTTGCTGTATAATAATAAGGGTTTCGAGGGAAGTAACACCCTCCCAGTCCAATAGTACAAGACAAACCACATTCTCATTCTGTCTTTATCTCTCTCAGACACAGTACGGGATAGTTTCCTTTCAGTGTGACATTTAAGGCCTTCAGTCTAACCAAGGCTCCGAGTCAAAACGCTCACTTTGCTATTCTTCTTTGAAGGTCCAGCATTACGTTTTGAAAACCCTCCACAACACCTGGAGGTGAAGGTGGGACAAACTGCCAGGTTGACGTGTTCCTTCACTGGCAGTCCTCCTGTCGTGTCGTGTTGGATCAGAAAAAAGGATCAGGTATTTTCATTTATTTAGCAAGATCATATTTCATTATTATGTAAATGATCTAGAAATGTCCTTATTTGGAACACTTAGTCTTTTACTTCCTTCAGAGACATTTTATTAACAGTGGATGTAAATATTTGTTTTGTTTTTTATTGTAAGAGTAAGGAAAAAGTTTGACTGTTTAATTGTATGTTTGGTCATGAAATGTAAGCAAATTATTTTGGTGGGATAGTACGGAGCCCCTATAGGGACATTACAAAAATAACAAAACATCATGCGCCTTGGTGACCCGACATCTCCTTCATTAAACTAATAATAGGGCGTAATAATCTGGCAGTTCGATGTGTGTATAGGTGTGTGTGGTTAAAACGTAGCAGCCTGCGGTCGCTCTTTACTGTAGCTGTTCTAATGAAGGTAAACACAGTGAAGACGGTGCGTAAAAGGCACAGCTCTTTGCGCGGTGGAGCTGCACTTCTCAGAGGCTGAGTGACACGTCCCTCTGCCTCCTGATGCTGCAGCCATTTCATGAAGTGAAGGAGGTTTTCCTTCTATAAAACAGCTGTGGGCAGCAGATACTGTGAGAGTCACGGACAGGAATTCATAGATCAAGGCAGACTGGTTTATAGACTGTCCTGTTTTGCAAATCCGATGCTTAAACAAATAGCTCTACCCCCCTGGGCGAAATGTCCTTAAAATGTCCGAGTTCGAAATATATCTCAAATAATGTATGCACTGTCATTCGCACGAGATACTAACCCGTTATCCTGATTTATTAAATGTTTTCTCTCTCTTTTTTATTTTTGTTCATGTCCAGGGGCTCCGTAGGATAGAGGAAGGAGGGTTTATTTTTACTTAGAGATAAGTAGATATAAAATATAAGTATAATGTGTTTCAATGTTTTGAAAATGTGTGGGATTTTGAAAGCATACATTCCTCTTTAAATGAAATTACCTTTACAAAGGTATTTAATGTATCAACTGATGGTTGTGAAGGACCAGGGTATACGCAAAAATCAGGTATGCAAGTTGAGGTGCAAAAATAAGGATTTTATTTACCCAATATATGTACAGTTTTAAGATGGGTAATAAAATCAATTAGGTTTAAACAAAAAAGGTGTAGATATAAACAGACACAATCTAGCATTTAACGCATAAACAAAACGTCACAAAAATGGGTGACATCGAGTGATGACAGTTTGACACTGAAGCTTCGAACGGAGCTTCAACCCTGGACTTCCTATTTCATAGAAGCAGTGCTTCGAAGCTTGCTTCAAATCACGTGATATATGACGTCAGAAGCAGCAACTGCTTCAAATCACGTGACATGTGACGTCCGAACCAGCAACTGCTTCATTTCCTGAATGAATCACTTGACTGGTTCACGGTCCATTCACGCGATTCCATGCACTGCCTCGTCTCGATTCTGACAGGTGACAGGTTGAAACAGTTTCGAATTTGAGCGCTTCAACACTTTATGACCACTCTAAACAATGCGCAATGTGTGGGTTGTCGTAGTTTGCGTTGTTGCTGTTGAGTTGTTGTTGGTATTGCATTTGAATTGTAGTATCATTATAGAGCAAGCCAGGAAGAAAGATAGGTCGTTCTGTCTCGGGAAACACTTCGAAATGTGGAGAAGTTCTGAACAAAAAGACAATGATCACTAATATAAAAACAGTCCAATATTTTAAGGAATAGATAGCCCAGTGGGTAGCGGCCCGAATGCGGCGATGTCCTCCGCGCAGCTGGTTCAAAGCCCGGAATGGATGTACTTTTAATCATTGCTTTTCAACTTTAATACTTTAATAACTGTTAAAAGGCCGTCTCCTGTCTCCTGTCCAGCACTCTCTATAGAGTCTCTTCTCAATAACCCAATACACACAATTATCAATCTTTAATTGCAAATAGAACATGATATTCAGTCTTAGTGTGTGTGTGCATCGAATATTTTTCAAGGCAAAGATACGTTAAACCCACTGCAGCCTTGCACTTCGCCAGGAGAGGTCGCTGTAACTGAAGCTTCGAGAAATTAACCTATTTCCGACACAATTGTCCAAGTGGTTCGACGCTTCATTTTGCCATCACTAGTGACATCCTGTGTGCTCTTCTGCCCAAGAGCAACTCACATACCCCCCCTCATCTCCACACAGCAGGAATGTATAGCACTACTGGCCAGTCCATTGTTTCGTGCAGGGAGGGGGAAGAGGCTCTAAAAAGGGGTGGCTTAAATGGAGTGGCCTCTTTAAACACCCCTCAGTTTGAGAGGAATGGCGTAGTCCAATTAGCTGACACATCTATAAAGGCACGTGTTTTCCATTAGCTCAGTCTTTTGCCAGGAGCAAGGTGAGCTGCAAGACACTAACAATAGGATTACACACAACACAATTAACAATAGATATTTTAAACAAGATTGCATGCACTCAATCTAGCAAAAATAAAGCTGTTTCAAATCAATGTGTATGTCTGATGAAACAAAAGCATAACCTTTAGGATGTGTGTTCCTTTGTGAAGCTTGTAGCTAGTGATGGTGAGATGAAGCCTTATGAAGCTTTGAAGCTTTCCAGCCAATTGGTTCGCAAAAGGGTTCATCTCATGAGGCTTCATCATGGGCTTCATTTGAACACAAACCCCCTGTTGGTCAAAGTGTGTAAAACAGGCAGGTTGGACATCTCAACAGTGTGCTCTATTCAGTGGTTCCCAAACTTTTTGTGCCCAAGGCACACCAAAGGACAAGTACAAATCTCAAGGCACACCTATTGTGCAAAATAGCCCTTATAACACGTGTTATCACTCATATGTATCATGTACAATATCTGTAAATGTGCATAATTATTTACTAATGCCAAATAAAATGTGACAAAGACAACTATATTACTCATGAAATATTTATTAACGAAATATTTCAGAAATTAATTTGAAACTTTATCAAATTTAGGCTTCATCAAAGCAGCAACACACACATGTAAACCAGACAGGTCACAACATTAAAAATGAGGCAAAGGAAACTCAGCAGAAATTCAGCACAGAGAACTGTCAATGCAAAGAAGCTGCATTGTCCATGGTACTGAACTACAAATTATAAATGTAACATTTCAGCAATCAGCATTGAAACATGTGCTATTGTAAATATTTTTGCCGACTTACAAATTAGTGAGATACATGTGCCTGTCGGGGCGCGCAGCATTTTGTAATCCTTGGTGGCACTGAGGAGAGGCCACTCGCACGTCCTGTTCAACAGAGCCGTGACCTCCTGTAGTTCTTCATGTAAATCAGAGTAGAAAACGCCAACTCCAGAGATGGGGTCGTTACTAAAAAAATGTAATATATTACATATTACTTAAAAAAATAAATAATATATTACACTACTTCGTTACTATCTACATAAAGTAACTCGTTACTTTACTCGCCGAGCACGTACGAACTGCGCATGCGTGAGTGGCAATAACTTTCCTTACCAGCAGGCGGCGGTAGTGTGTATTTGTCATTCAAAACAGGCAACAAGCGGAAGACAGAGAAGAAGAACAGACTACGTGATATAAACAAAAAAGCATGTGTTCTTTGCAGGTGTTTGTTGAGGTTTGACGTGGTGTTTCCAGCAGTGGATAACAGCTTCTGGCCTGGACACAGTTTGCACCTCACCGTCACATTCCTGTCTATTCTTCGGACAAACTCAAAATAATGGGCATACCCCCACCCCTCGAAAGTTATCGCTGACTCAGCCATGTTTATGCAGCAGCACTGCACGTGGAGATATGACGCAAATCGCGCAGATTACGTACATATAAACCTACAAAGTACTGATATAGTAAATTAAAAAATAATTATTTTTGTGTAGTTGTATATTGCAATAATAACGTATGGTTGTCACAAAATTCCACGGCACACCCGGACTTGCCTCAAGGCACACCAGTGTGCCGCGGCACACCGTTTGGGAACCACTGCTCTATCTCATACCGAGTTCCCATTGAGTAAAGCCTTAGAATAACTCTAAACAACGAACATTAAATCATATTTTCATGTTAACAATATTGTATTTATTCCAGTTTAATGATTGTGATTGAAAAGCCTAAGGAGGCTGGTAAACATTGCAAAGAGGGATTTATATTCCTTAATAATATTCGTAAACTTAACCATGTTGTAGCCTGAGAAAGGCTAAACCATATCAAAGAATACATTTATTAACTACATTATCTCATTTAGCTGTAGCTTTTATAAACAACAGAAAATACGTATTGACCAGGCGTTGAACCAGGGACCCTGCGGTCACGAGTCAACTGCTTTCAGGCTGAGCTACAGCACACACACTGAATCTCACTGAAAACACTAAGATATTTATTCCTGTATTTATTTATTCATGTTTTTATTCCTACATTTATTTATGCTTGTATCTATTTATACTTATGACATGTTCCGACCTCTATAAGTGAGGGTATGAGCTCTCTTGATTCCATCGTGTCACCGGGCCCGCCGGGTACAGGAGGGGTAATGTGATTCTTAGTATACATCCATGGGTATTATGAGCGTTGTGGTTCAACGGTTCAACCGATCTGAATCGCTTCGTGAAGCAGTCACGTGGTATCGACAGGCAGCGAGGCTTCGTTTGTCATCGATGACGTCACTGGCCCAAAACGATACAAGCCTCGATACATGCTTCACAAAAAGCTTCGGGGATTACTCGACACACGCTCCGAAGCCTCGGCGCAATACGTAACATCACTACTTGTAGCCCTCACATGTATTGTGACTGTTTTGTTGTGCAAACTATTGGATATTTTCAAAACAATAATTTTTATTTGCTTGAATAATAATTAAAAAAAACTCTGCAGATAGTAGATGGTCCAGAGCTGTGGTCAGAAAACACAGATCAGAGCAGCACACTGGTCATAGCAGAGGCTAACCCGCAGCACTCAGGCCGCTACACTGTTGTAGTGAAGGATCGCAAGAGCTCTGCACAACACACTGTTGCTCTTTCTGTCATAGGTAAGGCAACACACACTCTGCAATATCAGTACAAAGTGATATCAGTTTGCATTTACCTGACCCTTGATCTTACCGTCATCCAACCAGAGCCCCCCCAGCCTCCGGCCTCCTGTCCCGTGATCTCCCTCGTCTCTCCCAGCAGCCTCGTGCTCTCCTGGTCCGGCCCCTGCTACGACGGAGGCAGTGCTGTCCTAGGTTATGTGGTTGAAGTGAAGAACCAGGGACGTGTTGATCCTGGGGATTGGGCCGAGCTCACCGCCCAGTGTAAGAGCACCTCGTACAAAGTGTGCTCAGGTCTGCTGCCTCAACAGGAGTACTGCTTCAGAGTGAGGGCCTACAACGCAGTGGGAGTCAGTGAGCCAGGACCAGTGTCACCAGTAGTTAGGATGGAGCAGAATGGTGAGCCAACGTGTGTTACTCATACCACAAAATCTAGAGACCAATTATTGAGGCTTTTATTACAGCTGTTGTGCCTTTGTCTGTTTATTTAGATAAACCACAAGAAGAAGAAACCCCTCAAGCGGTCTCCTGTGTCACTGTTGACTCTTCACACAAAGTCACAGATCATTACAGTTTGCAGGAGAAATTGGGAATGTGAGTATCCGTCAGGCTCAAACATGTTTTATCCGATTAGCTTGAACACAAACATTTCTTTGGTAGCTCTGTGGATTTGGGGAAATTAGCCAAGAACATCAGAGCGATGATTAAAATGCATGCAGAGACATGATTCTATCTATAAACAACGACATTGATTTCAATGGTGGGAAATGTTGGGTGGTTTTTCCCCTTTGACAGATAAAGGAATGAAACAATAACAGATCTCAGATGAAGTATTGTTTAACATTCACCTTTTGATTTATGGTCTCAGAGATAACAAAATAAAGTGTTTCTTCATTAGGGGAAAGTTCGGCCTGGTGTTCAAGTTAACCCACAAGGAAACAGGACGTGTGTGTGCAGGGAAGTTCTACAAAGGTCGACGTGCCAAGGAGAGGGAGGCTGCTCGTAAGGAGATAGAGCTGATGAACTTCCTCCACCACCCCCAACTGGTGCAGTGTCTCGCAGCATACGACCACAAGCCTGAGATGGTCATGGTCATGGAGTTGTGAGTATCATCGTGAGAGTCGATCGTTGTTGGAAACCTGCAAATTCTGGATGTATACAAAGAAAATGAAGTATAACAATACTGTGGCTGTGGTTTGTGTGTCTGCAGTATCGCAGGCGGGGAACTGTTTGAACGCATTGTGGACGACAGTTTTGTGCACACTGAGCTTGCTAGTGTGCGCTACATGCATCAGATCCTGGAGGGGATTGCCTTCATGCATCAGCAGAACATTGTCCATCTGGACATGAAACCTGAAAACATTGTGTGTGTTGACACCACTGGCACCTCCGTGAAGATCATTGACTTCGGATTAGCCTGCAAGATTGGTATGTGAATGTCTGTCCAAAATGTCACTTTTTTGTCCATCGTCAAATTGTCATAATATGCATATTAGTTCTTTGAACACTAAATCATAATCCTTGAATCCAAGTGGATATATCATTTGAAGAAATTCCTTCCAAGCATTCCTGAATTATCGTGTTTACGAGAAGGGATGGAATGAGGTTAAAGTGACCTTTGACCACCAAAATGTAATCTACACCCTTAAAGGTGGGGTAGGTAAGTTTGAGAAACCGGCTCGAGATCGCTAGAATTTGAAAATACGCAACCGGAGAAAATCTGCCACTTCCTTACAGAGCCCCTCCTCCTCCAACACACACGAACGCGCACATGACCAATGAGGGCACGAGGTACATTTGTGCACCGATGGAAGGCTGACAGGCAGGTAGGCCATCCAGTTATTTTAGCCGGGCCGGCTCAAATGATTGGTCGTGCTTTTTACAGTACTACAGCTTCCACAGATGACATTTTTTTTAATGGATTTTTTGTCAAAGCACTTCAGATATTCATTGCTATCGGGATGTTAAGAGCATTCCATGGAATATAACAAAAAGTGTATCTCGAGCCTATTTCTCAAACTTACCTACCCCACCTTTAAATGTTTAAAATGTAAAGAAATTCCCTGAAGGCTTTTCAGAGGTATTGCATTCACAAGAATGGTACGGGACAGTCAGGATAGTCGTCAAACATAATGCCGCCGGTGTGGAGGCATAATTATGTGATTTATGTTCAACAGAAGGGGACACACCACTGAAGGTGATGCATGGGACTCCAGAGTTTGTGGCACCTGAAGTGATCAACTATGAGCCTGTGTGTTTCTTCACTGACATGTGGAGCATAGGAGTCATCTGCTACATATTGTGAGTCCCACTGCCCCTCTCATGGCTACATTTAGTTTGACATTTCGGAAAACTCACCTAAGGTGCAGAGTTGGAATTTGTTACCTTTGCACAGGGAAAAGCTAGCTCTTTCAAGTCTTTGTGCTAAGCTAACCTGTTGCTGAGAGTGGCTTCATTTACGGTATGGACACAAGACTGGTCATAAGAACCCGGACCCATTTCTACTTTTGGGGAAACTAAGGGGAACATAATTTAGACTAAATGGACCACCTATAACACATTTCTGAAGAGTAACCCCCCCCCCCCCCCCTAGTGTCAAATATCTGAAAAGTGACATATATGTCAAATTGGGCTTTAATGGTAAAGTAACTGTTATTTATAACTTAATGAAGGAGGAAGATTTTTTTGGTTTAAATTAGTTTGAACATTCTTTGAATTGAAGAATAAAGAATATATTAACTCAATTGAATCAGCTAAATTAACTGAGCAGATCATAATAATAATTTTAATTGTGCATATATGTCACTCCGTGTTTACTGTGAATGTTTAGGGTAGAAATGTTTCCAAAACAGATTAAATGTAATAAAGGACATGTTATGTGAGCATTTTAATTCTTAAATGGCTTGAATTAGACCTTTAGCAACAAAAAACAAGCTTCTGAAATGTAGCTAGTTCTGGCACATCTTGGACAAGTTGTCATGGGAACACAAAATCACATGTCCTGGACCATGACCCACCAAACTGTTCAGTGTGTGTCACTTAGGGACTTCATGAGATAAAATAAAGGCTAAAGCTGTCTAAGGAACTTTCTAGAACATGTAAAGGTCATGTGACACCTGTGTAACGGTGGGTTAATTAAACGACTCATCCATCTCTTAGCAAAAAAACTAATAATTGGTATAATCTGAATAATAAAAAGGCCCTTAATCAACTGAAATTTCTGATAACAACTTAATTGAACATATTCGACTGATAGGACTGGGCTGATGTTTGTCACGATGAGGCTGCAGCTTTTTGAATGACTTATAATGCCACCTAGTGGATTTAGGTTGCAACCGTGAGTATAATATTTGTTCTCGCTGCTCCTCAGACTCAGTGGTGAGTCTCCATTCCAGGGTAACAACGATGTGGAGACCCTCTCCTTGGTCACAGCTGCCCAGTGGGAGTTTGATGAGGAGAGCTTTGATGAGATTACAGACGAGGCCAAACACTTCATCAGCTCGCTGCTCAACAAGGACACCAGGTCTCACACACACATACACACACGCACACACACGCACACACGCACACACACACACACACACACACACACACACACACACACACACACACACACACACACACACACACACACACACACACACACACACACACACACACACACACACACACACACACACACACTTGTTTTTAGATAATTTCTTTAATAATAACATGTATTTAATTCTACAATAGAAATATTTGTATGGCTTTTTTTCTTAAATTACTTTTTCTCATATGAGCCAGAAATCTAGATGTCCTGGCTGGTTTTCTGTGTATGCTGCTCGGGACGTATGTGCCATACAAGCGTACACGGCTCATGTTCGGAGGAACCTTAAAGAAAGGCATCAGTCATATTGTTAATACCTTTTTCTGAATGTCTTTCATTTTTGTAAAGCACCATACAGACGTCAAACTTTACAAAGTTATATTTATATGAAGGTTTTTGAAGAAGACCTAGAAGATGAACATTCATAGCTTGATTTATATAACACTAGTTCCTCGTTCGTATTTTTAAACGTGCAGATTACAGTTTTTTTTCTGATTTATGGAGTGATGCAAAGAAATATTCAAAATTCCCTCTGTAAAAACGTTTGACCTTTGAGGCTTTATAAACCTATAGTGTCTTCCCTTAACCATCTGTAACACTGGTTTCCCAGGCGGAGGATGACATGTGAGGAAGCACTCGCACACCCCTGGATGGCATTTGACTCTGGAGCTGTTGCCACCACCAAGAGCCTGTCCAAGGAGAAGATGAAGAGGTTTCTAGCCAGGCAGAAGTGGAAGGTCTTTAAGTACTTTTATGCTTACCTGTGAGTTTGAGGTGTTTTTTTTTTTTTTTTCTGATCCCGGACTTTTTTTGTTACATAGAAAGCAGGGAAGGCCTTGTTAGCCCTAAAGAGAATGGCTCTGCTGTCTAAAGGTGACAGCTCTGTCTCGCCTACCAGCCCTGGAGAAGGTAGGACGAATCACATTCTGATTTTATCTTATCAGGATCGTTTTATTTTCCTGGTTTAAAGTTGAAGGTTAACAATCCTGGGGTTTTCCACCACTCATTTACTTCCTTCTTCCTCCCCCGCTCTGTCCCAGATTTACCCCTGAGCCCAGAGGCGGAGCACGCCCTGCAGTCTCTGGAGCGCAAGATGCAGGTGCCACCCCAGTTCACCCAGAGCCTGGAGGACCTTACAGTAGTTCAGGGATCCTGTGCCCGTCTCTCCTGTCACCTCACAGGTACACACAACTTCAGTCAAGAGCTTAAAACTCACCTTTTATGCTATATTTGAACAATATAATATAGGTCCAAATCTATACAAAACATGTCTCTGAAGTGTTTTGCTCAAAATACCAAACAGATTACCCATTGTATCCATGTTTTATAGCCCTCTATTTCAGCCCTGTTACAAAAGCGCTGAATCTGGCCCTTTAAATATAACCGAGCTGCCGCAAGCAAGCGGTGAGATAAAAGGCTGATTACTGGCAGTAACTCAGCTAAATGCTGCCGTGATTAAACGCCATATTATGTTCCAAACCACATGAAGGATTATTTCTGAAACAGTATGGAGCTCAAACGCTTTCTCTCTAACGGGTTTACCACAAGGATAGTAACTTTTACATCCGGCTTCTTTCCACATATTTTTGTCAGTACAGTGTTAGCTCTGAGTGTTAGCGATGCTTGCTAATATAAACACAGACCATATTACTTCCAAAACATGTTGCGGATTGTTTCTGATACAGCACAAAGCTTGACATGTTCTTAATTCAGGGTTTACCGCTAGCACAGTGGCATATGAATGATATATATAACAACTTTACTCTAAGTCCCTCCCGTAGACATCCTTCCGAATACACAGACCCACAGCTGTGGGAGGGGTTTCAGCTAGCCGACTGTATATGAGGGACGATGGGTTGGGACGTGGGCGTTACGTTGCCAGGAGCTCAATGTATAGCCAGCCCACATTTCAGTAATGACGGCAAGTCCCGTTTTTAGATATGTGGGTAAGGAGGAAACGAGAGGGTTTTATTTTCGGACACTTTGTGAGTCTCCTTAGACACCGGGGACACATATATGTATGTAAAAAAAAGTGCATTTTGTATAATAGGTGACCTTTAAGCAATGTTTTCATCTTTGACTTATTATTGCACATGTATCGAGCCGTTACTAAAAAGAGCAGAAGCAAAAAGATTTATCACAAATTTTGGACAATATCTAATAAATTGGCCTTGCATAACCCATATTAGACCCACTGCTATACACAACATGTGTCCAAAAAGTGTTTCTGGAGCTAATTACCTAGCCCACCTTTAATGGTCAGTTTTCAGGCCTGAAAGACTTCCTCTAAAATAAAACAGAAGTACTTTTTATGCTCTTTAATTCTGTCCTCACCCCCATCTATCTTGACAGGGTACCCAGACCCAGAGGTGGTGTGGCTGTGTGGTAAAGAGCATGTGGAGGAGTCAGCCTCGAAGCAGATAGAGTATGATGAAGATGGCTGCTGCACACTGGTCTTAGACAAAGTGGGCCCAGAGGAGAGCGGTGTGTACACCTGCAGAGCCACCAATGACCAAGGGGAGGCGTTCTGCTCAGCCAAACTTATTGTAAAAAAGTAGATAAAGGAGACAAAATGTTACAATAAACACAACATTTTCAAGAGTGCCTTCAACTGTTTTGTTGTAGAATATTGTATTAAAAGTCAGGACCAAACTGTACATCCTGTACTATGGCTAGAAATATATGATTGTATTGTACAAAATGTATGAATATTGTTACAGAGCTACAGGCATATATAAAAGTTGGTATTTCTTCATTGGACTTGGGTATGAGGACTGTCTTATATCAGCTAAAACAAAGATTATCTCTTACTTTGCCTCATGGGTAAATATTTGTAAGATTTTATTTCAAACCATTCAACTGGTGGTATGAATACAAATAAATATCCTTTGTCAAAAGCAAACAGGCCTGAAATCGCAGTAAAATCTGACTTCTGATATACTTTAAGGTAAAATGTTGACCACAATAGACAATGTAGGGGCTAACTGTTAGCATGTGCTACGTGCTATGAAAAGTAACAATTATATTTATAAATGCTTTGTGTTACAATTTTTCCAGAGCACTAACACAAACACCATTTTAGAAAAACTTGTAGTGGAATATCAAAATTAAAACGGAAGAGAGAATCTTTGTTAAACTTAGCAGAACAGTGTCGATTAAGGATCAGACGACCTTTGTGCCAGCTAATAGCTAAAAAGGAGACACTTGTTCCGTTTACTTATTTTGATCAGAATGTTTGGAGTGTTTAGGTCAGTCCAACTTATATTTAAAAACTACATTTAAAAGTCACTACAAGCAAAGCACTTGTTGACTTTGGTCAGTTTTTCCACTGGGCAGCTTGTATGAAATGTGCCTGTCATGCAAATCATATCATACAAAAGTCTATAGATTTCCACGATTTGAATACTTACAATGCAAAATGAGCCAAGACCGAAGTTGGTGCTGGTTTTAGTTTAGCTTTTTAAACAATAGTTTTATTTAACCTACAAACATGGACTAAAGATCAATGCATCAGACCAATGGAATCAAGTGCAAGGGATATACTTTTACAGTAAATCATATACTTCTATGCTACAAAGTTCTAATGTATTTTTTTCTTTTAAGTTACATTAAGGTTTTTCATATAAAAGATCAACTCTGATTACTAAATACCCCAGGTTTGAGTATATCAATCATCCAAGAATAAGCATTTCAATAACCAGAAAGTCACCTGTTCTCTTGTCCGTGAAGAGGCTATTGACAATATTCAAGTTGAAGTATGGAGAAAAATAAATGGTGAGTAAAGTAAGTCAATAAGCAAGTTGGTAAGAAGATAAGAAAGTAGATTTTATTTCTAGAGCTCATTTGAACACACCTGAATTATACCAAGGTGATATACAAAACAAAGTCATGTTATCTATTCAAAACAATAAACTCGTATGAATCTCATTAGCATATTTTTTTATTTAACTTTTCTACTGCAGTTATACATTCAATACAAAACTTCACAATTTAATTTCACATGAGCTGTACACATGAAAAAGTCTAAACCCACAAATGAAAATAAAGATGGCGCAGAGAAAGCCAGATATTTATCATTACAACTATGTTTATTGATTTTCTCAGCACAGCATATCAGTAGTTAGGCTTTTGCTACCAGTTACCAGCATTAATAAAGTGAGATTATATTCCTTTTAAAAGTATAAACAAACACACATGCAGATTATTCAGTGAAGAGCAGAAAACCAGAGAAGGTGTTGTAGCCCATGGCATCATCAGACATAGACCATCCTGTTTGCCTGGAGATCCACATACACATGATCTCCCACCTCGAGGGGGATAACCACAGCGTTGCTACCAGTCATTCGCATCAGACCCTGAGGTGTCCCATACTGACGTTAGCCGCACATCATTCTTCATGAGGCTATAGAGTTTGGAGTAGGAGAAACATTGTTGTACATCGTGAAACTAAAGAAGTAAGTTCCTTTGACGGTTGCTGAAAATATGCCTGCAAGAATAAGGAGAATGATTGAATGTTATGAGCCATTGTTTGTGTTTTTTTCTTTTTTGCTCTGTAACTGTTAACATACCTGTTGTAGGATTGTAGTTATTTCCAGTGTTGGAGATGACCCTCTTATACTTAAGTGGTGTAGCCTTTTAGAAGTGAAAGGTCCAATGGTTTCCGAGCCAGATTCCATGAGAGCTGTAGAAAAGTCCACCGACCTGAGGTTTGCCTGAGACCATGAAATTAACACATGAAATTTAAAAGTGAAAAAAATACATGATTTTAGCCTTTAACATAATTTTTTTTCTTTTACCTCCAGTCAGGCTACGCAACTCCGATACTTCTTTTTCAGTGTTCTGCAACTTCGCATCAGTGTTATTTTCCCCGCCATGTTTGACTGCGGTCAACTCAGCCGTCTCTCGCATTTGGTTGGTCAAACGAGCCACCAGAATGCGTGACTCCACCACGACTCCTTAACACCGCAATGCGTGGTGGAGTCACGAACTTTGCTACATTTACGTGTCTGCACCACGCAAACAACGCCAATGTAAAGTGAATGAGGCTGCTTTGTCGTGGTGCACACACGCATTTCTACAACATCCAGCAGTAAGCTTTCATTCTATAAAACATTTTTAAAATCTACTTTATAGCTTGTAGTAACTCACGGGAGGCTTCTTTTATTTTATTTGTATTCATAATCATTTTTTTTATTTTTCGTCAGAATGTATTATGGTGCATTAGTTACGAATTTTGGTTCTAAAAAAACAGTGCATTGTGTGTAATACAACTGTGATTTTTATTAAATTAGTTTTTAAGGAAGGCCTGAGCTTCAGCTGTGTCAAATAGATTGTTCCCTTTAGTTAACGATTTTTAAAAGAACATTATATTCCGATTTGATCATGTCCCCTTTATTGTATTACGGAGAGCAATATGAGCGTCCATTCCCATTGGATAACGCAGGATTTTACAGCCGGAAGTAAGTATTCTCTTCGATTGATTTTACAGTGATATCTGCACTACTCATCAACTAAAAAACACCAGATTATCCTTGTTGATTACATAACATTGATTGGTTTAAATTGTGTACAATGCTTTTGTAATGTTCCCCTTTGTTTATCACAAATGTTACATTTGTCTCAGTGGTCTTCACAGTGTGTACAGAATATCAGTATGACAATACGACACCCTCTGTCCTTAGACCCTCACATCGTACAAGGAAAAACTTCCGAAGAAAACCCACAGTTTAAAGGGAAAAATGGGAGAAACCTCAAGGAGAGCAACAGAAGAGGGATCCATCTCCCATGACGGACAGACATGCAATAGATGCCATGTGTAAATTGAAAAGATAATACATTTGCAACATAGGTAGTCCAAATGTTTGGAAATGCATGTGTGTATAATAGGAAGATGAATCCACGAGGATATCCATCCAGGACCGATGATCCAGGACCACAGCCACGACTCGCGATCCAGGGCTCGCGATCCAGGACACAGGACCGCAGGATCATCCATGACTCCGGATCCCGGCGTATATAGACACCAAAAATAAAGAAATTTGGGGAAGCTGGGTTAATCGGAACATGAGAGTACACAGGTATAGACAGAGAGAAGGAAGAAGTAAGATGTCCCCTGACAAACTAAGCCTATATCAGCAAAACTAGGGGCTGAATCTAATCATCCCTAACTATAAGCTTTATCAAAAAGGAAGGTCTTAAGCGCACTCTTAAAAACGGATAGGGTGTCTTCCGCCCGAACACAAACTGGAAGCTGATTCCACAAATGTGGAGCTTGATAAGAAAAGGCTCTGGCTCCCATTGTACTTTTAGAGACTCTAGGAACAACCAACAACCCTGCATTCTTGGAACGCAATGCCCTAATAGGACAGTAGGGTATAATGACTTCTTTAAGGTAAGATGTCGCCTGCCCATTAAGGGCTTTGAAGGCGAGAAGAAGAATTTTAAATGCTATCCTATGTTCTAGGGAGCCAGTGTAAGGCAGCCAGAACAGGAGTAATGTGGTCCCTTTTCCTAACTCTGGTTAGTACACGAGCTGCAGCATTTTGAATCAGCTGAAGCGACTTGACTGACTTCTTGGTACTCCCTGATAATAAAGAGTTACAATAATCCAGCCTAGAAGTAACAAATGCATGGACTAGTTTCTCTGCATCGTTTTGAGGCAAGATATGCCTGATTTTTGCAATGTTACGTAGATGGAAGTAGGCGGTCCTTGAAATTGATTTTATGTGGGCGTTAAAGGATAAATCCTGATCAATATAACACCAAGATTCCTTACAGTCTCACTGGAGGCCAAATTAATGCCATCCATAGTTAGTATATCTTTAGATAATTTGTTTCGTAGATTCTTCGAGCCAAGTACAATAACTTCAGTTTTGGTCGTGTTTAACATCAAAAAGTTTAAGGTCATCCACGTTTTTAAGTCCTTAAGGCAGTCTTGAACTTTATTTAGATGATTAATTTCATCAGGCTTGATTGATAAATATAGTTGAGTATCATCCGCATAACAATGAAAGTTTACAGAATGATTCCTTATAATATTGCCTAACGGAAGCATATATAATGTGAACAAAATAGGTCCGAGCACTGAGCCCTGTGGCACTCCATGGCTAACTTTGGTTTGCGTGGAAGATTCATCGTTAACACGTACAAACTGAGAGCGTTCAGATAGATAGGACCTAAATCAGCCTAAAGCAGTTCCCTGTATGCCAACTAAGTGCTCTAGTCTTTGCAATAGGATATCATGGTCGATAGTATCAAATGCAGCACTGAGATCGAGCAAAACAATAATAGAGACAAGTCCCTTGTCTGAGGCTATTAGAATGTCATTTGTGACTTTAACCATACAGTAGCTGTCTCTGTGCTATGATGTGTTCTAAAGCCAGACTGAAAATCTTCAAATAAATCATTGTTTTTTAAGTAATCACACAGCTGTTTTGCGACCGCTTTCTGGATCGAGGTTGTGCTTTTTAAGAAGCGGTTTTATCACTGCTACTTTGAATGATTGTGGAACATAGCCTGATAATAAAGACATATTCATAACATTTAATAAAGAAGTGCTAATTAATGGAAAAACTTCCTTCAACAGCTTAGTTGGAATTGGGTCTAACATGCACGTTGATGGTTTAGAAGAGAGAATCATTGAATGTAATTGTTCAAGGTTTATGGCTGAAAAGCATTCTAGTTTACTCGCTAGTGTAATATTAGAACTTACGTTTCCGGGAGCTGTTGATAACACTATACTGGTCAAAGGCAAGAGGTCATTAATTTTGTTTCTAAGAGTAACAATTTTATTGTTAAAAAAGCACATAAAATCATTGCTACTGAGTGCTATGGGAATAGAAGGCTCAATCGAGCTGTGGCTCTCTGTCAGCCTGGCTACAGTGCTGAAAAGAAATCTTCTTATTCTCATCTATTAATGAAGAGTAGTAGGCTGCTCTCGCTTTACGCAGTGCTTTCTTATATTCATTGAGAGTAATATGCCAAATTAAACGAGATTCTTCAAGTTTAGTGGAACGCCATATCCTTTCAAGTTGTCTAGACTTTTGCTTTATTTTGCGGGTTTCGGCATTATGCCATGGAGCTAATCTATGTTGTTTTATTTTCTTCTTTTTCAAAGGGGCAACAGAGTCTAATTTTATTCGCAGCGCATCTGTAGCACTATCAACAACATGATCAATTTGGGGTGGTGTATATTTTGTATAAGTTTCCTCCCCTACATGCAGACATGCTATCGAGTTAAGTATTGGTGGAATCTCTTCCTTAAATTTGGCTATAGCACTAACAGATAGGTTTCTGCTGCAGGAGCTTTTGACTAATGGTTTGTAGTCTCGTAATAGTACTTCAAAAGTTACTAAGAAATGGTCGGATAAAGCAGGATTATGCGGTTCGACTAATAGTTGCTCAATTTTAATACCATAAGTCAGAACAAGGTCGAGAGTGTGATTATAGCAGTGGGTTGGTTTATTTACACTCTGACAGAAACCAACAGAATCTAATATAGAGTTAAATGCAACAGTAAGGCTATTTTTATCATCGTCAACATGAATATTAAAGTCACCTACGATAATTACTTTATCTGTTTTAAGAACCAAAGTTGATAACAACTCAGAGAATTCTGATAAGAATTCTGAATAAGGACCTGGTGCACGATACACTGTAACAAATAAGATTGGCTGCAAAGTTTTCCAGGTCGGATGCGTAAGACTAAAAACGAGGCTTTCAAAGGAGGTATAATTTAATTTTGGTTTAGTATTGATAAGCAAACCCGAGTCAAAGATTGCTGCAACTCCACCTCCTCGGCCCGTGCCTCGAGCAATATGAGTATTGATATGGCTGGGTGGAGTGGCCGGGCCCGCCCATCCAGGATTTGGGCCCGCTGTTTTAATCAGGGCTGAATACAACATTTTAATTGTTTTATTATTATGTTCAGTGGCGGCGCCAGGGTATACTTGGGTAGGCTACAGCCATACCAATAAATGGCTTAGCCCCACCATGAAAAATGATTTTAAAGTAAGCTAAATAAAGTCCGCCAACTCGCGCGGAGTAAATTGCACAGACAGCAGTTAGTAAGATTGATTTCAGCAGTCACTTGTCTGGAAATACCGAAGACTAGAAACGGTTTGAAAACTTTTGTCACGTAGTGATCATCTTCTCAATAGAACATCTTTGATAATGTCTTCTGGCCAATACAGAATCAAGATAACGACGTGGTGTTGTTGCAGGAAGTCCCGACGGAGAATATTTTTGCTGTAGTTACAGTACATCTCTATATACATCGATACAACATTACGTGTTGATAGAAATCAACACGTAATTAAATAAGACCCCACGGTTTGATGATTGATGTGTGGGCTGTCTTTAATTTTGACACACAGAACAATGGGGGCAATCCACCCTTATCCACAATGTAAAGTAATTCACACAGCCTCTTCCCTGTGAGGAGCAGCAGGTTCAGCTTTCAGAACAAAGTAACACAAAACTGAAATGGCATTCATTTTTTTTTTTTTTTTAAATATGTTGTGTAGTAATAGATTTATTTATTTTTCTTCTCAAGAGAGTACCAGAATGTGTATTTTATGTTAGTATTTCAAAAAATCTCCTGGGGGAGAATCTCCCCAGACCCCCCTGCAGGCGTTGGGTTTTCAGCATGTCAGCTCTTTCACAATTCAGTTTTCCCGGGAAATGTAAGTTTCGGGGTGGGCCCTCCCGGGAAATGTAAGTTTCGGGGTGGGCCCGCCCCCGCACATCAAATGCCCGCCCAGAGACGTCTGCCGCCGGGTCTGGAGTGGCCTCATTTATGCTGACATATTCTTCATGTCTCAACCAAGTTTCAGTGAGACAACAATATTATACAGTGTATAAAAAACAGGAAAAAGTGGATTTTGCATAATAGGTGACCTTTAACATGTTTCTTCTCATGAAAACAGATCATCACCTATGAGAGTAAAGCCAGGAGTGAAGTGTTGACAGTAGCCTAAGGTCACTCTTATTATTCTTATGCAAATGTTCCTGTTGGCACACTATCTTTTGTCAAACTTTTGGCCAATCCGACAAAGGCCTTGAAATCCTTTGTGGGACAGGCCAAGACACTGGGGCCCATGATACAATTATAAAAAAAGGAAATTAAAAACAGCACATTAAAATAATACACACAATTAATAAAACATGCACATAGGATAACCAATATAAGAGCTTTTTATTTCCACAAACAAATAATAGCTCAACACTTGTTGTTTCTGGGCTGATCAGTTGTCACTTGTTTGTAAATCCACAATTTAACAAGAACAAATAAATAAATTAGCTTGTGACTGGCTTATAATTATAAATAATGTTTTACGTTCAATGTGCATGTAAATGTAAGTTTAAGACGGTGTGCAAACAAAAGAAGATCCAGCCTTCTGTGACTTCTTTGAAGGACATGTTTTAACAGCAAGAGCAGGCTTTGAAGGGGATGTGGATGATATGGGAGGACAAACGCCTCATGTTGACCGGCTCCTAAATGGCGCCACCTGCTGGCTCCTGTAAAGAGTTAATGCTCGTGACTCAAAGGCCTTGACCATCTGTTTAACCACTTCATCAAAGAACACGCCGGCCAGCTGAGAGTGCAGGAGAGACTTGAACTCAAATGACACCTAGAGGAAACAAGAGTGGGGCAAACACGTCAGTTAAATATTTGGGAGAATCTTCAATTGTAAATTAAATTGATTTCTTCTCAAATCCTTCTAAACAGGAACAGCAAGAGGCAGAGACCACATCAGATTGTATAGAAGTCTGAGGTAATTTATTCACCTCAGTTAACATTTTCCTAACAATTGTATGGTCTTAATCGCTAGTTTTAAACTCTCTTGAATGCAACTTGCTGTTGATTTCGTAAATTATGCTCCACTTTAATAGTCAAACAGAAAATAAATCATGGTATGCTTTAGGGCGGGGCTCCATTGTGATTGAAAGGACTGCTACCAAAGTGTTTTCTGGTTTGGGTGCTGTTAGTGTTTTTCTTTCATCTTCAACTCTTTGTAATAGGCGTTTTAAGGTCATTAAAGTTAATCTTTTTCAAAAAAGATTTAACAATGATGACAAATTCAAGGCTTCCAAACAATAATACACAAACAAATGGGTGACGTCATGCTGACTGCAGTCAGTTTGATTTGTATAGAGGTGAAAATCAGACAAATCAAAACCCAAGACGAGAGTATTTGACATTCAGACTTGTGCTACCTTTACATGTTCATTGGTCATCTTTTTCAACAACTAAAATCTAACTACTTCCTGGCTGACCCTGAGGTTTACTTTATTCAATTTCAATCCAGAATAAGTTCCCTTCCCATTTCCTCATACATTCAATGTATTTTCTCATGTCTCTCAGGTCAAGATATTACTTACATAGAAATAGACTTTGCAGGAGGCTGGTAGGTCTTTGGCTCCAGGGGCAAACCTCCATATTGTTTCCAGATGGCTGAAGAGGGATCCATTAGTACACACGGCCTGTTTTAAAATAAATTAACCTTTAGTTATCTTTATTTCAAAATGTCAAAGAGCATACGCTACAGTTCGAAGTGTATTATTTGGGCAAAGGAGTTTGTAGTGGTGCATTCCTGGAGCTACCAAGACTTCCCTACCCTGACTTGGTGATTTGGGATAACGGTGACTTCAGAGGTGTAGCGCCCCACGATGGGGGGGAAACCTATTTCGAGATCCGCCTGGACGTCACCATTTTGTCTCCTTGTGACACGAGACTTCTTGCACCAGGGAACAAAGTGCTGGTACTGGTCCACACTGGCCACCACATCATACATCTGCTCTGGAGTAAACCTGAGCAATGAAGACCGAGGCACAACCAATGAGTTTATTTCTTCATAAATTACTTGGAGTTCCAATGTATATTTAATGCTAAGTTTTAAATGTATTTAGGTTATATTTTCAATACATTTTCTTATTAAAAAAAATATATATGATTCCATCTTGTGCTCCAATTAATCTGCCATTTTTTACATCACCAAAAAAAATTATTAATTGTATCACTGTTGACTTATTGTAAGTTACGATCAGGTGTTGCTTTACCATGCACTTGAAGAAAACCTGTATATGTTTGCATATTTTATCCTTTTGTTTGAAATTACACCACTTTTAATTACATTCTGTATGGTTTGCAAGGACTGCTGTCTTATTTCACTGGTTTTAAACATGTTGGATGTCAGATGGCTCACCCTAATGTCCGGCACTCAGTGTAATCCATCCTGCGAGCGCTGATGGGAGCAGCCAGGTTGATGAAGCTGCGGCTGGGTGTGCTGAGGGGGGTGGCGGGGCAGAAAGGCATGCTGGTCCTTCTCGCTGCCAGGGCCCCACAGGAGCCCCACAAGTGTCTTACAGGAAGAAATTAAAAACATATATGGTTACATATTAATCAGTTTGCGGGAAATATACAAGAAGCATCACAGGTGTATTCAGTGAGGGTATCTGACATGTGACTGACCCAAATTAGAGTTTGGGTTAATAATAGCACAGGGAGGTTACCATAGCATTTATGTTGTGAAATAGTTTGTTCTGTGGATAAACTGAATTCATTTGTCCCCAATATTTAAGTATGTAGTTATTTATAGAAAGTATTTCTCACTGAGAAAAACTGCTGGCAGCTTACTGAATGCAAGTGGTAACCATCCACAAGAGGGGACAATACAAAGAGCAATACTGTATGTCTGCTTTGTTTTCAACCAAGCCACAACTTACTCTCCATTTACGAATGTTCATGTTTTTGCTCTTTCAGTTTTGATATCGATAGTAAAGTTGACGCATTATAATTGTGACTCACTGCGAGTCTCATGACTGTTTCTCTTTGCAAATTATTTCTTCACACGCACACAGGCTAACTTGCCACTCATGCTACTAAGTCTACAATTAATTCAAAATAACAAAACATAGCCGGATATGTGAAGAACATACATTTTAACATATAATGTACAGCTCGACCCATATTGTGCCAAGTATAATTCAATATAAATGCTCCTTAGTATTTCGCCTACTTCGACTACCTGAACGCATCACTTTTGAAAAATCCCCGTGTTCACTCACCTGATGTTTGTTATTTTACCGGTCCCTCGTACACCTTTTGAGTAATGTGCTTCAGACATCTGCAGCAGCGCCTTGAAAAGGAGAGGGGTCACTTTGTTGGTCATGGTGAAGTTTACGTTTTAAAGACTAATAGAGGTTTTCATGAGAAAAGTCGATATTTCCACCCCAGCAGCAGCAGCTACCCGGCTGTTTTGACTGAGCCGCGCTACTGCTCACAGTGCCCAGTTAAGGACAGCAAGGACGTAACGAGATGCTCTAGCCAATCAGAGTGAAATCTTGATATTTGAACTTAAAGCCAAGATGAATCCAGATTTAAAAAATAAGAAATTAAAGAAGTTCAGAAGACGAATAAAGAAAATGAATAAAATCAAACAGCTTTCATATGAAACGTTTTATGTCATGTTATTCCACCTTTGTGAAACACTGCACCAGAAGTCTAGCTTCATACAGTAGTGGCAGACACGCAAACACTTTTAACAATTTGAATGAAAATCAAATGTGGGTATTTTTGTCAAAACATTTTGCAAATGTAAATATTAGTTAAACCTAGTTAGTATTGTTATTATGGGATGCATTGGACTACAAGCTGATCTCCTCAGACTTGGAGTTCAGAAATTACACAGTTTTACTCTCATCATGATAAGGAGACATGATAAGGAATAAAATCATATTATTTGATTGAGAACACTGGCCTTCAAAAGAGTTTCCACGAGAAATCCAAAGTCTAAAATGATACTGTATGGTAGAGCTTGCATGCTGTGTGCTGTGTGCATGAATCATGATTCACCTGGACTTTGGTTCTTCAGACAAATAAAGGTTGTCATCTATATTTAGACGTACCACACAGTAGGAACTGGTATTGCAGGATTCCATTTCAGGATCTTTAATCTGGAATGACAGAATGTAATCAGAAAGGGACATAAGATCCTGTCTCAGGTTGTAATAGAAATACTCATGGGCTAAACAGCCTAAGACTGATCCAAATATTACCCAGGTGATGGATGTTGTTCCAGCTGGCCCTCGTACAGTCATTAATCTGTTCAGTGATTCAAGCAATTCAACCTCCTCCTCCTGGTCATAAAGACATTTCTTAACTTTTCATAATTTAAATGAACTCTGTCAAACTCCTATTTAAATAGAAAGGTATCGAGGTATAATGGTAATACGAATTAGATAATTGTGTCTATTTATGAAGTCATTTTGAGAAGATTTGTACTGATTTTAAGGATTAAAACTGCATAATACATGACATTGTCTGTTTGATCAATGAGAGAGAATCCACCTCAAAGTGAAATAATATTTCAGCACCAATACTAGATGAAAGCATTTACAAGCTCTATATTTCCTTTCTTTTCTTTGGGCTTGATGTGTTGCTCCTAATTATTAGTTAAAGTGTGCATACTTCTTGTGACACACAACATCTGTTATGATAAATAATATATGGAGCAAAGACTTAGTGAAATCCAACTTTGCATACAATCTACAGTGAGTGTTTAACAGATATCATCCAAACTGGTTTCAGTTCATGGTTCATGTAACCATCAAGGGGAATTTTAATGCAAGTCATTCAGAAAACACACAAAAAAGAAAACAACATACAATGTATTTATTTTATGGAGAACAATCCTGCATCTTGTTTTGTTTCATGCTTTGGAGTAACACAATGGTTTCTGGTTGTGGTTCTCCAGAAGCACGCCCTGTGAAAATATGCCAACCAGTGTGGTAACAACACTATCACACGGTAAAAAGGAAGAAGCTGCTGTCTCACTCAACATAATACTTACTTAAAAGGTCTCCAACAACCAAAACTTTGTTTATTTTTCAAATCTTAAAATTGTCGAAAAGGAATATACATTTTTAAACGTGATTCACAAAAATAGAAGTATGCAGTCCCTCCATGTTAAAATATAAAACTGAACTTTGAGTCACCACGGTGAGTCACAGTGCCCCAGCTTTAACTCCAAAACACAAAACTGAGAGAACAACAACATAAAACTCTGTACACGAAGAAAAAAGAAGAGCAACTAGTGGCTTGGTTGGAAACGAGGCACAATTATTGTTCCTCAGAGGAGAACATGGTTTTGCTCAAAGCACTGATGTACCGCGAGCCACCTGGCTCTGTGGCCTTCAGTTTGGTGAGAGGTGGCACGTCCCCGCTGGTGAAGTATCTGAAGGCAGGGCTGGGTGACTGGATGGCTTCCAGAAATACCTTAGAGACAAAAACAAACAGCACCAGTGAGATGCAGCGGGCCACACTACAAAGCAAGATCATGCAAATGAAAATGTGTAAATCATGCATTCATTTTGAAGGAATTCAAAGCCAGGCACAAAGCGTGACCCAGCTCCAGCGTGATAGTTTCCCTGCCAGAGCAGGCATACATATGTAACATTCAGATAGCAGATTAGAGTATATGTTTTAGATTGGAGTCTGTACATCTGAAATGTTGAATGTGTCCTGGGTTTTATGGGAAGTGTTGTCTAGATTTCCAGTTTATTTCTCAGAATAAAAACCTAAAATAATGAAATCTTCAATCATTATAATGCTATTTAATCAGCATAACAGCCGAAATAGTTAACCCACATTTAAAAAATCAATTGTTTCCACCAGTATCTTTATAATTTATGATTTTACGCTCTAAGATTAAGAGATTAAGATTAAGATAGGTACTTTATTGATCCCAATTTGGGAAATGTTTGCGTTGCAGCAGCATAAAAAACACAAGGCAATGTACACAAGAGAAATGAATACACTCTACTGTATGACACAGCATACCTTCACAATGTCCTCAGTGTCCTGGGCTGCGTTTTGGAAAACAGAGCCACAGTGCTGCAGGTATTTTTCATAGAGGTTGAGTGTGAGGTCATCGACCTGTTGCAGAGATGTGTCCCCGAGCTCTGCCTTCTGCAGGTTCACCAGGAAGTCAGTGTTCACTGGACCACACTCAACAAGACTCACACTGCAGGATGAAGCACAGTTAACACTTTAAGTTGACTGTTAACTGCCTCTGAACTCAGGAAACAAAGTGCAGAGACTCACTGGATATTGAAGTGTTGCAGGAGGATTGCCAAACTCTCACATGCTCCCTCTATTGCAAACTTACTGGCACAGTACACCTCATTAAAGGGGAGACCTGTGAGAGAGCATGAAGCGTGAAGATGGGTTATTTTGGCAATGTCATGCATGGCAGCAAGCATCAACACAACATGTTTTTCGACATTCCCAATAAATGATTCTTAAATCTGCACATGTGGAACACTGAGGACGATCAGTGATTTCTCAACGATGTTCCCGTCTCACCTTGAAGCCCTCCTGTGCTCCCCGTGACCAGGATGTGGCCCTGACCCCGAACCTTCATCCCTGGCAGGAACGCCTGGATGGTCTGGATGGTACCGAAGAGGTTGACCTCCAGAATCTGCCTCATCGAGTCCAAGGACTGCACCTCCAGCGGCCCCATCAGACCCACACCCGCATTACACACTGTGAGCGGCGAGGAGATTCCCATTAACACACTTTACAATTTATCATACTTTAAAAAAAAAAAATTGTAGTCAGTTTATTGAACATGTCAGAAACAAAAACATACAACAATAATAATATATATATATATATTCTCTTTTTTTCATTTTTTCTTTTCTCACTCAAATTAATAATTATAACAAAGTACAAAAAAAAAAGAATAATAATAATTCTCAGATAGTCTCCGTCATGTTCAACAGGGGCAAGAAGAAGCTTAAGAAGCTCCTACCCCCTCTAGCATATATTTTTCTTAGAAATAAAATATTAGGTCATCGTCATCAGCGACATGTTTGTCTGGTTAATTTGTTTGCTTTTAGTTTTTTTACAAAACAATTGTATACTCTCTCCACTACAGTGCGTGCCACTCAAATACACCAAAGGATACCGTTTTGTTCCTGTCTATTTGTCTGTATTGATATCAAGGCCTTAACTGAGGTGTTTGTTTATATATCATTCAAAGCCTGATTATGTTTTGCCTACAACATGATGGAAACGTTTGACAGTATTTTCTGATAAAGGGAGGGATCCAAACAGATATAAAAAGTACCCATACAAAACGTTTGACCAAATCTAACAAAAATGAAGAACTGGGCTTTTTTGTCAGATGTTCATGCAAAGTAGCATATATAATGAGATTACCCGTAATTTGCATATTTACACATAACAGAAAACTTGTATTGCAAAAAAAGGTTTTATTTACCAGATATCTGCACTGTAGGGAGTTTCACTGTGATATATGTTAGTCAACATGTTCCCCATCCCCTTGTATTGTGTCCCCTTAATAAGAACACACTGACATTAGAGCATACCCAGAATGTCCACTCGTTTCTCCACAATCCTGTCCCTCGCATCCAGGATGGACTGCCAGCTGGTCACGTCCATTTGCAGGATGTCCAAGGTGTCTTTGTGCAGGCTTTTCACACACTCTATGAGACGCTCCTTCTTGGCCAGGTTTCTCATGGTGGCATACACTTAAACAGAAAGCAGCACTCACATGCCTTGATACAGATTTCAAAATGATTTTCTCATCTCACAATCTCATCCAGCATCCAGTCTCGTATCACATTACAAACGGTGTGATCAGAAGGTCATTACCTGAACACTTCCTGACAGTAAGGCTTCCTAAAAAGACACAAAAGGAATACTTCAAAAGTCCATGTCAACTGTGGTTACCTTTGAATGTTTTGTCGGGGTCGGAGGCCAGCCGGACAGCCAGGCTGAGGCCGATTCCCGAGGAGCAGCCTGTGATCAGAACCACCTTCTTCTCCATCGAGCCAGGATCTCTAACTGATCTGCTTCAACAGAGAGAAGCAAAGAGGACGCGAGGGAAACACTCTGTATTCTCACATATTTGGCTATCTCAAGGCCAGTTCAACTTAAACATCTTATCGGCCACCTGGAGTCTGCCCTCTTTTCTCATGCCCTTGTTAGTATAGTTGTTTTGATTATAGTTGGTGATTTTCTTTCTGTTGAGAAACACATAACGGATGGGGGGGTTGTTCAAACCCGCAGTAACATAACTGATCATTGGTGAGAATGTAAACATGTACCACAAATGTAAGCACCAGGTGGCAGCAAAGCATCATGACACCAGTCAGAAGGACAACACTAACAGTGATGCTGAGAATAGGGTGAGTTCAAGGGATTGAAGAAGAAGGAAATCGCTCAAAGGGTCTCTGATTTTGGAGACCCTGCATCCTTTCCCCAGGCTTGTGTTGAAGATGAATTGTTATTTCAGGAATGTCTCGCTGAGAGTTATCATTTGCTGATTTGAATAATATCCTTGACATATTTCTGAGCTTTACAACATCCAGAGATGAAGTACTGTATACACTTTAATTCTCAACATTTTATTAAATTGCGATAAAATAGTCTTCCAGGTTAGTGGTTTCAGCAGTTATCAACATTATCACTTTTTAAACACATTTATTATTTAAAGTATACAGTTTACATCAACATATTATTAATGTTATGTATTTTATAAAATGTTTTATTTATTTCCCTTTTTTTTAATGTATTCTTTATATATATGGTCCCTTGTGTTTTTTTGTTTTTATCTTCTTATGTTTTGCCATTATATTTGTTTATCTGAAGTAAGAAGAACCTTATTTAGTTATCTTTGATAAAATGATGCTTCAATATATAAGCCTTTCAAAAAACCTAAAGATACTTTGAGATGTCATTATAAATCTATGATCATAAAGATTAAGGCATTGAACATCTGCAAATAAAGTGAGGTTGCACTGAGAGGAAACTAATAGCCTTAATATTAAAGAAAGACATTCAAACCAAAGCAGAGGACTAGGAGGATCTTATATTTGGTAGTGAATAAATCTATCATGCCAGTTTTAAGTTAGTGACTGGGTAACAGGTTTTATGATTAAAAAGCATGATTATGTGAATGAGTTTTCACTAGGTGGCAACAAATCCTCAGGTACAAACCAATCATCCTATAACGCTTGTCTACAATTACAAACATAGCATCACAGACTGGACAAAGTGCTTAGTTTAGATCACTTTTTAAATAATAGTCTCACTTATTCCCAGGAAACATGCCATTCCTCCTTTTCTTTGTTCCTTTTAACTGTTTTGGGGAACTTTAACAGTGTTTTTGTCCCATACAGCTGATCATCTGACTAGTCAAAACAACTTACATTGTTGTGAAACATTTCAGCAGCTTGAATCGAAAGAATTTATTCTGCTTATAGGATAAAACCAAGTAGGAATTTCCTGCAATTTTCTTGCGTTCCTCCGCTTGAGATGGCATCGGCTTGGCTGCTGTCCCAGAGTCTGTGGGACAGATAACAGCGAGCCTTGAACCTCTTTCAAATATCTCCAACTCCCAAGCATTGTTCAAACTCCTGAACTGCTTGACCTCGGACGTTAATGGCTTTTAGCTGTTTTATTGTATCCTGTCTCCAACAATCCCTAATTTCCGTTAATAGCTTTTCTTGTTCAGGGCCATGTAGTTTAAACTGCCATATATGCATGGTGCATTCTTACTGTTCTTGTAGAAGACGTGATCAAGCACATTTGTTGCTACTGTGTTCACATTGCTTTAACTTGAGTGAAAAAAGGAATGAGAGTGAGTCAAACACAGTGTTTTCAGTGCACAGATAAGCAACAATCAGTAGTATGGGCTGCATTTGATCCAGTGGGTGTTTCTGAATCCATCCTGGCAAAATGGTGCAGTCGATGGTCCATGAGTTGGTGAATTTGGGCATCTTGCTGCTACACATTGCAGCAAGTCTTTCCTCGGGGCTAGCAATTACCAGAATTGTTGGGTGGACCAAGGTCTGGAAAAGCCTTAAAAACAGATTTCCAGAGATGGAAAAAGTACACACATCCTTTACTCAAGTATAAGTACAAATACTGGTGTTTAAAAGTACTGACTAAACTTCTTTACTCAAGTAAAAGTAAAGAAGTATGGGCTTCGAAATGTTCCTAAGTAAAAAGTACCCATAACTAGCAGCTGTTTTAAAGAGTACCTGACCTCCCTTTATATTAATAGAACAATAATGTCATTGTTAGCTATTGAATGTTTCGATGCTGAACAACGGCAACATGACAACGTTTTCATTGGTCCCTCTTCTTTAGAGAAGACCAGGAAGTGATGGATACACGGATCGTGTAACACGATTTGGTTACCACCAAATTAAAACTAAAGTAACGAGCCTGTTTTGAAAATGTAAGAAGTAGAAAGTACAAATGTCAGAAGTAGAAAGTACAAATGTAAGAAGTAGAAAGTACAGGTATTTGTGTTAAAAATGTAAGAAATAAAGTAAAAAGTCGTCAGAAAAAATAAATAGTGGAGTAAAGTACTGATACCAGACAAATGTTCTTAGGTACAGTAACGAAGTATTTGTACTCCACTACTTCACATTTTTAGGACAGCTATCACATTTTACAAACCTTACATCCCACGTGCACAGCTGTGTGACACTGCATCATGTTTGTTGGTGGTGGAAATGAATGGACGGGGCAATAATGGATTCTGCACTGTGACTGCAGAAGCTAGTGCTTCAGGTGGAAAAGCATAACAGCTCCTTGTCAGTTCATTCATGTGCTCAGCCTGTGTGCGTCACATTGGGCTGTGCTTTTGCAGGGCACACTCATGCAGTGAGTACATGGTGAAGAAACAATAAGAGGTTTGTGTGTGTTTTAGTGGCTGCAGAAGCAGATGCTTTCGACAGGATGTCCCATGTGAGAGTGAAGAGCAGAAGTGAAACAACTGAGGACGTGGTGTCGTGCATGTGGTGGAGTGGAAATGTCACACTCTACCTGTGAACAAAGTTAAATGAGGCTATTCGTTTCTAGGGTAAGCTAAACTGAAATATGCATATCTTCCATTTTTCTGAGATGGTGCCTCCCAAGATTAAGCAGTAGGCTTTTGAAGCTGATAAGATCAACCTTTTTCTTTATCTCTAAAAGATCTCATAAGAACACTCCAGGGGAACTTTCTTTTGAAACAATACAAAAATACCTTTATTATAATGGCATGATGTAGGACTTAATAAGTACGAACTCTGACGTGTTTGACTCCCTCA
Source organism: Pseudochaenichthys georgianus (assembly GCF_902827115.2). Classification (NCBI taxonomy): domain Eukaryota; kingdom Metazoa; phylum Chordata; class Actinopteri; order Perciformes; family Channichthyidae; genus Pseudochaenichthys; species Pseudochaenichthys georgianus. The sequence goes on from NC_047510.2 coordinate 13,663,225, forward strand.
CAAAGGCTTGATTGCCAAATCAGTTTATTTGTTCAGTTTTCTATCTACACTATGTCATTACGATAAAGACATTTCAATCGTTTGAGTTCCTAACCATGTTAGTGTCTACATATTCGTATCTAGCCTAGCCAGGAGTTACATTAGGTCCACAAGAAGTTGGTGAAATAATGATCTAAAAGCAATGGTACTGCAAATGGAAACTTAAAAAACCTACGCATTGATCAATCCATTGATATCGGCACTATCCTTTCTCATATCAGTGATAGTTGAACGATATCCCTACATTTTAAATGAACATTGGCAACTTGGGTAGGGTTGTAGGTAAAGGGAAGCCTTGCTCTACTTGATCTCTCACATGAATTGATACATCGAACAAAGTCACATCCTTTTATGAATCTGTTCCCTCGTTTTAAGACTTTTGTCATATTGTTCAGTAATCATGCTTAGAACACACAAATATGACATAAGTTTAATGTTTGGTTTGCGGTTCCTGGCTTGCCTTGTCTCCACACAAGTGAACTCAGACCACTGCATTTACATCTGATATCTAATAAAATCCCCTTTATCTCGCTGAGAGGTTTTATATCATATGTAAAACCACAGTTTAACTGCTTTGGTCTGGATTTGGTGGATTGGGTGATTATAACAAAGCATTCGCATCTTATGAAGCGGAGTTACTATGTCTGTGACCTTTGTTCCCCCTCTATTCTCAACGCAGATAATAATAATAATAATAATAATAATAATAATAATAATAAATGATATTTATATAGCGCCTTTCAAGGGACCCAAGGTCGCTGTACATGGTGGACAAACAAAACAAACAGACAATCAACGGGCAAACCAAAGAAATAAATAAAGGAAGCCGGGGGACCAGAAAAGGGCTAGGGCCCGAAGGCCAGGGTGAACAGGTGTGTTTTTAGTGATGGTTTGAAGATGTCCAGGGAGGCAGCATTACGGATCTCGGCAGGAAGTGCATTCCAGAGGGTGGGGGCCGCAACACTGAATGCCCTGTCACCAACAGTTCGGAGGCGAGAGCGGGGGATGGAGAGCAGGCCCGTGTCTGAGGACCGCAGACTCCGAGAAGGGGTGTAGGGATGGAGGAGGTCCGATGAGTACTGGGGCCAGTGTAGGTGGATGAGGGTGGGGGTGATATGGTGCCATGGCTTGGTGTGGGTGAGAAGCCTGGCGGCAGAGTTCTGGACGTATTGGAGCCTATCCAGGGTCCAGATAGATTTTATCCACAACTTTTTCCTTCACTTTAATAGATTCCATCAAAGTTTTCAACTTTGAACCAAACATTTTGCCCGGAGACATGTTATTTATGGTGTCTCTGCATGCTTTCTTCTATTGTATGTGCAGTTGGATACAGCGCTCTCATATTAGAAGTTACAGGGATTTGTGGTAAAAATAGAAAGGATCCGCTGTTCTGTGAAACCCATCCAGCCTATTGGACAACTGGGACTAAACTGAGAGGTCGGAAGAATACCCTCCTGTGAGGATTTAATGCAGGCTGATAAAAACCCAAACCTAGGAGCTATTACTTTATATGCCCACTTATAAACTGCCGCCTGATGACAGATGTGGCTCCTGTCGACGGATGGCAGGTTTACTTTAATAAAAGGTAAAGAGAGAGTCTGAGAAATATGCAGGGCATTTTTCACAAGCTAATATAGAGGGAATGTGGGGATTGCTGGTAAAATCATCACGGCTGAAACAGGAGAGGACGTGTGGAAAGTATGAATAGTTTTACACACATGGACACAGTCAGCACACTTTATACTTTCTCCTTTATAGAGTGCAATGCCCTGAACCCTTTTTAGAACAACTGCTAAAATGCATTATTATTAAATACAGAGTTTTGGAATTACATTAAACAGAGTTAAGCAATTCAATGACAAAATCAATGTCATTGCATCAATTCATGAGAAACATATTCTTGTCATTTATAAATACATGTTTTATATAAATAAAACTTGATTTGATTATAAGGTTGTTTACTTATAGATAGTTGTCTTGATGTAGAGTGCAGAAAATAAACAAACAATGAACATAAACCTTTTGAGAGGAAAGAGAAATATATATACAAATATTGCAAAAGTCATAAATTATAATTAAAGAATAGAGACATTATAATACAACATCGAAATGGTACTTGAAAAAATGTAAATACTGTAAGAAATATGTAAACTTTATCATATACAATGAAACGGTTCTTTAGAATGTTGGAGCTGCACAGATTTAATCGTATCAGGGGATCGGGATTTGCAAGAGTTCACAAAAAAGTCATCAATACTTCAAGTGCAAAAACATAGCAGTCTTGCTGTGGGCCCTAAGGGAATCAATCTCAATCAATCAATCTTTATTTATTTATATAGCACATTTAAAACAACCTTCGGCTGACCAAAGTGCTGTACAGGGCAGGCAGTAACTACAATAGTGAATAACCCAATGGGAGTATGATAATAAAAACAATAATTAAAAACATAATAAAAAGCACAATAACTAGAAACATATACAAAATAAATAAATAAAAAACACATACAAATATAAAAATGTAATGCTCAACTAGTATTAGTACGGAAGGGTCAAACTTCCATCCACGAGCAGGGTCAAAGGTCACTCAGGTCGTGTCACGGGAGAGATCATCATATTTCCCACACGTGATATACAGTATGGGGTTATGGCTGCTCGCTGGACATGAGACCTGACGTCACTTCGCCCTCAGGCCCGCAGCCTGACTTCTGACTTGCCGCTTTTCAATTCCACAGAACCAGTTTGTATACAAAACCCCAGCGCTCCAGGAAGTAGAGGATTGTGTCATGGGAAATGCCCCTCCTCCTCGAAACAACCTCTGCAAGGCATTCCATCTCTCTTTTAAATTGGGGACATCCTGTTCCTGCTCTTTTCTCGGCCTTCAGGCCCTCGAGTGCGCTGGGACTTGCCCTGACATGTATTCAGCTAAAAGCACTCTTCTGGAGGTCAACGCAGGACACTCCAAGTGCGTATACATTCCCCAGCTGCACCACCATGGGGGTTATTGATATGCGACAGACACAAACATACCTGAGGTACTGTATGTATCGGAGACTTGTTCCGTGGCAAGATTCAGCTGGTTAGATAGCAACCATGAGTCAAAAGGCACAAGAAACACCGAACCGTTGACTTGAATTAAGTGTATTGTGTCGACACATTTCACATAACTGTATTAGGTTACTGGAAAGCAATAATATGAGGTTGAACCTAATATTATTTATTTAAACGCAATATTATTGCTTTCAACTAACCTTATACAGTTATGTGAAATCTGCTGACGAAATACATTTAATAAAAGTCAATGTCTCAGTGTTTTCAGTGTGTAGATTTGGGGCTGCCGTATAGAAGTTTGCATGTAAGGACATTAAACTAACTGTATCGGTATTTGCAGTGAAGCACATATTCCAGGTGTTTTCTCTTTCTCTTTCTTGGCTCTCTGTCTATTTTTCCCAGGTGCAGCAGGCGGAGAATGCCAGGCACTCCATGCATCAGGCCCTCACCTGTCATGTGGTGAAACGAGGTGATGGGTGGTGTGTCGGGGCATGGCAGCTGACTCAGCCATGCTGGTATTTACCCGCTATCACATAAAAATCAGTTCCCTGCAGTACATTCAGGCATGTTTAAGCACTACCACTCTTACCGGCTTCTTCTTCTCTATCCCTCTTCAGCTGCATCTCTTATATCTGAATCACTCCTAAATAATGTTTCTCCATGCAGACACTGGTAATCAGTGGCGTTCTCTACCCACGGTTACCTAGATACCCTCTGTTTACAGCTGGGCCTGGACACACAGTAACCAAGTAGACATAACATGATGCTTTGTGATAGAATGCATGACATAAACAGCGCACCACACCACAGCATTTTGCAGTCAAACATGCCTCCTGTCTCTCAGCTTATAAACCTCTTTGCTGCGTGATCATGTGCAAGTTCTCCGCAAAGCCACTTCCCCTGACTCTCATATGCATACGGTTCACAGAAAAGGAGATTACAGTCCTTTGCAGTAGGGACATGCAAGGCTTGGACCTGAATAATGACGTTTTGTCCCGAGATGTGTGAGATATTATATTTGTTTCTGCTTCTCAAGAATACCTCCCCGCTGTTAAACGGTAGCTGCAGTGAAACCTTGGCATACAGTCTGTACATTACTATCACCTTATTAAATTGCAAGAACACAGGACATTTTCACAGCCCATACCACAGTTGCATAATCCTCGATGTTCCCAAGAGCAAAGAACAAGCTGACATAATATTTCACACCTGTGGCATGCAAACCTGCTAAACGCCTAGCACATTTGCTTTCACCCTTTCTCTAATTGACATGTTTATTGGATCTGATTTCTTCAGTAATCTTTGTTATGTGCTCTCAGCACAGGCTCAGAACATCCCACACTCCCACAGTTGGAAGGTAATCCTCGCTATTACAATAACAAATACTTCTCTTGAACGCCCTCAATAGAAATAAATGTCACCTCTCTCCATTTCTAACATACCTGTTCTGTTTTGTCCTTATCTGTGTTTTTCCACACACTTATCGGTTGATTCCTCAATCTTTTTGTTCATGACAAATGTTGAAAGTAATTGACATGCAGTGAAACTTTTACCTTGAATCTCTCAGTGTTTAGAATGTCTTTGTTCTTTTGTGTGATGTTTGTTTTTTCTGTTCCACTTCCTGCACTGTTCCTGTTCATTTGAATTAACCTGTAGTCTGAACGGCTGATGAAATAAACACATCTTAATGGCTAAAGGCATTTAAAGACTCAATACATTACGGTATGTTGTTTATTATTGTAGAAGAAGATTGCACTTGACTGCTCTACACTTTTGCTAATGCTAAATTTCTAGCGAAGTAACATAGTGTAACTTAATGACATTTTAAAGTATGTTTTCTTCCAGCTAGATGCCTGACTTAAATCTGTGTCACTGAGTGCACCTGGGTAACTTTGACGCAAATTCAAATGTACGTTACGTCTTTGTCCAGAAATAGAAGTATGATGCTGATAATGTCTTGCCACATAAAAGAGGTAGTAAAAGTTAAAGTCCAATACCGTTAGATACTGATACCAATATAAAATGAAACAAGACTTATATGCGTCTTAAAATGTAAGAATTAAAAACACTTTTTGGCTCCTTAAGAATCAGGATGATTTATTATTATTATCACTGGGGTTTCTATTTCAAATAAACACTGGATTATGTAAATATACTTCTTCTAAACAGCTTTCCAGTCTGAGCTAAACATGCAGATACAAAACATTCCCATGACCATCTGGATCTTATCCTCCTCAACATCATTTCCTTCACATACAATTAGCAGGACAAGGAGCCAACTCCTCTAAGTGTGTACTTTCTGTAAACGCTGCTACGTGCTAATCTCACATCACTCTGTTTTGTCATATAAGTGGCTCTTAATTGTAATGCTAATGTAGATCTGTCTTCCTCTTGTACTAATACTGTTTTTAAAGTGATGAAAAGAAGAGTTAAAGGTGCTTTTCTCCAGAGATAGAAGAGGTCATAGTGACATGCTGGGGAATTTCTCAGACACCCTTGTGGTAGACAGCAGTTTAATCTGTCTTGCATTTATGAGATGACAGATTAAAGGTCAACAGAAGGATCTGGGAAACATGCCATGCTGCATGATCCTCCGGCTGAAAAACCTCCAACATGGCCAGATCAATTGGCCGTAACTGGGGCGAACATTTCTGCTGACAATTTATTATACATGGTAATTATTACATAAGAACTTTTGGCCTATAATTTGGGTTTTAGAAAGCAGACTTCTGTGGAGGCAGCAGATAGTGTTACCATGAATAGGGGAAGTCCAAGTCCAAGTGTATGATTATTAACTGTAAGTTATATAAAATGCTTTTTCCGTTACGTCTGCAACCCGAGAAATCGAATATAATTTTAGGAGTGACATTCATAGCATGTCCATGACAGGCATGCAGCACACAGCCTAATAAGGGCAATAACCTGAGCTGATCGGCCAGTTTGACTGTCAATAACATTCCAGCTTCTGTTGGTTTCTGCTCACCTCCACATTCCTTCCTTGTTTACGCCTCATTTGAGGAAGGTGACAGGGTTAGTGTGTCTGAAATTGGTAGGTGTCCACGCCCTACACGCCCTTACACTTACCGTAAACTGGATGACAGTTCACAGCAGTCACCGTTGTTTGATCCTAAAGAGAAAGGCTTTAGTGTCATACTGTAAAAAAAACAGATGTACGTCTTTAGGTTATATGTTTTAAACGTTTTTGGGTTGTCACTAATGGCTTCATTATGTAAACAGATCATTTTAATGCTTTATAGATTGGTTATCCATCACAATGGCTCCTTCAGTAAAAGAGGTTTGATACATTCACTACTGGGTGTCAGAAGAGGTAAGATCCCTCAATGAAGAACATATAGAAATCTCTATTAAGCAAAAGTTTAAGATTTTAATTCAGTGAAAGTATAGAAATACTATAAGTAAAATGTAATTAAGAGTTCCAATTTAAGTTTTTTTGCCTCAGATGGAGCTAGTTTGAATGTTTTTTCTGAACATATAACCCCTCTTAAAGTCAGCAATGAAAGCAGAAAGAAGAACAGCTGATCGAACTGCTACTACTCGTAGACATCTGATACTTTTGTAATGGGTTAAAAGCCCAACAAGTCATAGATCAATCATTTAATTACTTACAATGTGTTGTATTATAGATTATCATGTGCTTTTGTTTGAAATATTAAATAGGTAACTACTTTTTATGTAATCTGTCAGATAGGTGTATAGTAAAAATACTTTCCTTAGAAATTAATTGTCGATCTAACGTCAGAAAATATTCAATTAAGATTTTAAGAACTGTTAGATTATATGAATTATACAACCTGTGTTACTTTTCAGCGCTAAATTGTTTAATTTGATCCAAGCCATTAATTGGAAGGTCACCAGTTCAAGTCACGGCAAGACCAAGTGCTACCGAGGTGTCCCTGAGCAAGGCACCGTTCCCTACACTGCTCCCTGGGCGCTGTTCAAAATGGCTGCCCACTGCTCCTAACACTAGGATGGGTCAAACGCAGAGAAACAATTTCCCCACGGGGATTAATAAAGTATATCAAAATCAAAAAAAAAAAAAATCAAAAGTCTGCAACTACACATGTTAACAAAGTAAAAGCAAATTATGGTAAAAACAAATGACCGGAGAAACTTCACACTACATTGCAAGTCAGCTGAAACTTGATTTTGGAAACATGTCCTCCTTAATTTTACTGAAGCAATGAGAAAACAGGGTTTGAGTCCTCATCCCGGAGAGCTTTGAATATTTTTAATTCATGAATCGTCTTGACTGTCGGAGTCTCACAGTGGAATCAGAGCCCGATCACATGACTGATCTGTCTCTGGGGTCTTTGATCAGCGCTTCGGATCACTTACTGCAGTGGACATGTGCTGTTCTCCTCATTAACGTTACATGGCACACAAAGGTGACATCAAAGGCACCGGAAAACTCTTTTATGAGAGAGATGTCAGACTAGATTTAAAGTCTTTGTAAAGGGTCATTTTTGTTTCCTGAGTGTGATTGCAAACCCATCTTTACACGACCTACCATTGATGCAAATACCCACATCGTGGCAAATCATTTAGTAAAGTTGTTGTTTAAAGTCTGTGAACACGTATCATATTAGAGTACAAGAATGTTAGTTAGACAGCTATTTTTGTAATGATAACATGTGACATGTGTTTAAGGCGCTCAAACCCCAGTTTCTTCATTTGAAAAGAGAAAAGCCTTTAGGCTGTTCTCTATTTCAACAAAAGAGAGATCTGTAGTCTCCAAATGAGTCATCTGTCTTCAGAGCTGGAGTCTGGGTCTTAACATTGATGTGGCAGCAGATTCCTCTGGTCTGGCCTTGCGTCAGCAGGGGAATTCCTCGAGATCCAGCATCTGGGTGCTGCATTCTTGCCGTCCCTACACATTCGTCCCTACACATTGCCATCGCAACGCTCACAAGACACGGCCGCTCGACAGCCGAGTCGCAGACAGAGTCGCTTCCTGTCCGCCAGCTGGAGTGAGGGGTGTGAGAAACAAGCTCACTGAGCTCAGAGTTATGGCCAGAGAGAGGCGAATAGTAGCAAAGAAGCAAATAACCCAATCCCACAGTGCGGATGGTCCCCTCTCCAACAGACACTCCACTCAATAGACGAGGAAGAGAGACAATGGAGGGATTCAGTGTCTGTTAACACAAGGGGCCTTGTCTTTAATAAATTACCAGGCCATGAATGAAGATAAAGATATGTAGGCTTTATGACCTGAAACATGGTAATCCAACACCAGTTTTAAAGATCATAAACCAAACACATACCAAGTTCATATCCTCAGATAAATTGTTGAAATTCAAGAGGAAGATGATGTTAAATCTAACAGATGGCGCTAACCCTTGACTTTATTTGTGGGGTTTCGAATTAGCGGAGGGCCTGCCTAGGGCGAGTGTCCCATCAAAGTGGGGACACTCCCTCAGTGCGGCCACAGACATTGGGCTGGAGGGCGGCTAACCCAATCTGTATTCCTACCAGTGTTTTATGTTCCTATTCATCCCGAGGAAAGAGCTGAAGACCACTAGAGGCTGGAACTTCTCATACTCTTTTTATATATAATTTAAAGAGAAATTCATCTGGTTTTTAACACATTCTGTCCCCACAAAAGTGTATAATGCTCACAAAAATAATCATTCCTGTGGAAAATTGAGTGAAGGTAAAGTATGTTGAGATATGTTTGATTCATTGGCGGCTTGGGGTCTGATTTGTGAGTAGATCAGCTGAAAAGAGGGGTGTGATAAAGAAGGCAGTCTCAACACAGAGGCCTGGAGGGACGTGTGAATAACTGGCTGTCGAGGTGAGCTATAAGTCATGTCTGCGGCGTCTGAGTGCTAAACTAGTGGAAACACACACATATGAGTGCATACACTTGGTTGGATGTGTCTCTCTGGGAGGTCTTGTAAGGGTGAAAAGGAACTGAAGAAAGATCTAAAATAATGGGAGGCCGGATGCTGGTTGACGTTAATGGGGGTCTCGAAGGCGGCCTCTGGATTAATTGAGGCTAAAGAAGTATTTGTTTGTGTGAATTAGAACAAATCTCAAGAACACAATGGCACCCTCCTGGCCTGGGCCACAGCCAGCACTCAACAAAATGTGATTTAATCAATCAATCAATCAATGTTTATTTATATAGCCCAATATCACAAATGTTACATTTGTCTCAGTGGTCTTCACAGTGTGTACAGAATATCAGTATGACAATACGACACCCTCTGTCCTTAGACCCTCACATCGTACAAGGAAAAACTTCCAAAGAAAACCCAGTTTAAAGGGAAAAATGGGAGAAACCTCAGGGAGAGCAACAGAGGAGGGATCCCTCTCCCAGGACGGACAGACGTGCAATAGATGCCGTGTGTAAATTGAAAAGATAATACATTTGCAACATAGGTAGTCCAAATGTTTGGAAATGCATGTGTGTATAATAGGAAGATGAATCCACGAGGATATCCATCCAGGACCTATGATCCAGGACCACAGCCACGACTCAAGATCCAGCGCTCGCGATCCAGGACACAGGACCGCAGGATCATCCATGACTCCGGATCCCAGCGTATATAGACACCAAAAAGAAAGACATTTGGGGAAGCTGGGTTAATCGGAACATGAGTGTACACGGGTATAGACAGAGAGAAGGAAGAAGTAAGATGTCCCCCGACAAACTAAGCCTATATCAGCAAAACTAGGGGCTGAATCTAATCAGCCCTAACTATAAGCTTTATCAAAAAGGAAGGTCTTAAGCGCACTCTTAAAAACGGATAGGGTGTCTGCCGCCCGAACACAAACTGGAAGCTGATTCCACAAATGTGGAGCTTGATAAGAAAAGGCTCTGGCTCCCATTGTACTTTTAAAGATTCTAGGAACAACCAACAACCCTGCATTCTTGGAACGCAATGCCCTAGTAGGACAGTAGGGTATAATGAGTTCTTTAAGGTAAGATGGCGCCTGCCCATTAAGGGCTTTGTAGGCGAGAAGAAGAATTTTAAATTCTATCCTGTGTTCTATAGGGAGCCAGTGTAAGGCAGCCAGAACAGGAGTAATGTGGTCCCTTTTCCTAACTCTGGTTAGTACACGAGCCGCAGCATTTTGAATCAGCTGAAGCGACTTGATTGACTTCTTGGTACTCCCTGATAATAAAGAGTTACAATAATCCAGCCTAGAAGTAACAAATGCATGGACTAGTTTCTCTGCATCGTTTTGAGGCAAGATATGCCTGATTTTTGCAATGTTACGTAGATGGAAGTAGGCGGTCCTTGAAATTGATTTTATGTGGGCGTTAAAGGATAAATCCTGATCAAATATAACACCAAGATTCCTTACAGTCTCACTGGAGGCCAAATTAATGCCATCCATAGTTAGTATGTCTTTAGATAATTTGTTTCGTAGATTCTTCGGGCCAAGTACAATAACTTCAGTTTTGGTCGTGTTTAACATCAAAAAGTTTAAGGTCATCCACGTTTTTAAGTCCTTAAGGCAGTCTTGAATTTTATTTAGATGATTAATTTCATCAGGCTTGATTGATAAATATAGTTGAGTATCATCCGCATAACAATGAAAGTTTACAGAATGATTCCTTATAATATTGCCTAACGGAAGCATATATAATGTGAACAAAATAGGTCCGAGCACTGAGCCCTGTGGCACTCCATGGCTAACTTTGGTTTGCGTGGAAGATTCATCGTTAACACGTACAATTTACTATTTACGTGGAAAAGTAAGGCAATGGTTCAAACCCTTCTACTATTTGTGGTTTGCAGGGGGTTAATATAAGAGATTTCTGATAGTATGTAAGGAAACAGGTAGAATATTTGATTAACATTTTTTCTTTTTGCATCCACTGCCCGCATTTACCATGAAATTAGGTTTGGCTGTGCATAGTCCTCAGAGGATGATCACTATGACTTGTTGACCCCCCCCTCTCCCCTTGTCAGGATACACTGACCAACACATGGTCCAAGTCTACAAGTAAATCTAATCCATATGACCGGATTTCTACAAAATGAGAGTTACATTTTCTTAATTCCCAGTGTGTTGGTTGACCAACTCATTCATTCTCCGTCGTGGTTTTGTGATGAAGAGTGGAGCAGGAGGACCCAAGCAGCAACAGGAACTTAAATACATAACGTTTTAATAAGTGTTGTAAAGGCAAGTCTAAATTAATTATTAGAAAACAAGAACAAGGAACCAATGAATACTGAACAGGAAGAAAAAAGAAAGCCGAATAAATAAATGCATAAGCCTCCACAGCGGACAGATGTGAGAGTCGCATAATCTTCTTATCAAACTCCTCGGAACAATGCAAATTAGCACATTTCCGAAATGTCAGGCTTTTCTTTGAGCACAAAAACAAAAGACTTGTTTCCGGCCTTATGCGATGCACCTGTTCACAGTATGAATTAAGGAGTGGCCACGAAGTGTGACAATTGCCGCAAAGAAGAAGGTTATCCCCTTTTGTCTGACCATTGACCCAAACCTCCCCTCAGCTCATTCCTCATGCGAGTCACAAAGAGACACACAGTGCAAGCTGCCCGCTGATTACATGTGGTCAAACACACACACAACTGCGCAAAAGCAAACACACACTCTTGCAGAAAAGTCTGGCTCCAGTGTAAACTGATAACATAACCAGCTATTACTAAAAAAATGGGGGCTGGGATATCTTGTGCATACCTGCAGACTTTTAGCTTAAAAGACCGACTACATCTTGTTCTGCTTTTACCTTCCAAAATCTTGACTGTTGTATTTTTTATTAAGCCTGGTAGGATTTTTCTTCTCATTTTAAGCTAAGACCTTCTCATAAACCAGAGCCACAAAGCTCTCCTGATGGCGTTGTGGTGGGGTAGATATAAGGCCGAGCTTAGTGTCTTTAAAGATCTACTTGGCTACGGCCTGAAGCAAACTCTTTATTCTTCATAAATGTAAAGCCACTCTTTAGCCAGTCGTGTGTTTTACTTGATAATAGTTTTTATTTTGCTTCACATTAAAGCTTTACTTATTTATGAGCTCATGGCCAGAGGACGGTATGAGCTGGCATGGTGCTGACGGAAAGTGTGTGCGTGCGTGCTGCTTGTTGCACTGTCACCACGGACACACACAAACACAGAGAAGCGAAAACCACACGCTTCAGCAGGTAATCATTAGTAGGAAGCCGACCTTTGACCCCTGCCATGCCTCGGATGACATATGGTCGCATCTACCTGCTGTTACTGGAGTCACTGGAGTGTGTTAACCAGTGTGATGTTAATGCAGTGAGCTGAGCACCAGTTTATTGTAGTTGTTTCATGTATACTGTAGGTCCTCGATACTCTACTGGCTAAGTCTGCCTCTGGGCCACTTTTTCAACATGACAGGAAGCAGAGGGCCAGTTGCTAAACAAACATTATTTATTCATCAGATTAAAATGATGAACATCCCAAAACTCATCCTCTTCTCAGATATTCCAGAGCATTTAATAGCCACAACTTGTACCGTAGGTGTAAATGCTTTGGTTCGGTACCCTATCTGGCCCGTTGGCTGTAGGTTCAGCAACACTGTTGAGTGCAAAGGGAAACAGGATGTTTCAACTAGAAGTACACTTGTACTAATGATCTACCAACATTTCTTCCCCAAATATATCATGTGTCTGTCTCTAATAGCTGTGTGTGCGAACATTTCCTTTCATGAAACAAACCAACTTTTAAAAGATAATCAGGAAATTCCCTTGGCAATAGCGTGCCACAACAAATAGCAGAGACATTTTAGCAAATGAGTCAGTGTTTAAGTGCATTTTTCTTCTGTTGTCTTTATCCTCCCCTTCAACTTTTTTTCCTCCCTTGTTTTACTGTCTGCCACATTAACGCTATCCCATTTCTCAACTCTTACCATCCTACCTCCTTTTAACTCCCATGTCAAGTTGCCAATTCAATTTTTTTTTTTCCATTTCTCCCTGAGTCAGACATTCCAAATGGGCTACTCTACTTCCCAATTCCCTTTCCTCCTGTCATCCTTCTTCCACCCACTGGCATCTTATATTACCCTCTCCTTCACATGTGTGCCATTTAAAACATGTTCTGCCTAGTTACACGTTTTAGGTGTTATCCAACCATCTCAGAAAGGGGTGAAAAGTCCCCCCAAGTTTGAATTGCTGGGAAATCATATTTAAAACAGTCAGACTGCAATTGCTTTTTAAAACAATATTTCACATGCCATAAGGCCCAACCCGAGACAACAGAAATGTGTTTTGGCAACCACACAGATGAGATTTTGATGCATGCCCACGGGTGCGAGACTGTATTTTTCATCACCTCTAGGAAAGTGTCAGCTTAAAAAGGTCGTGTTTAATCCCATCTGATATCATCTGAATAATGCCGGCATTATTTAGGCATAAAGCATGTACAGTGAATTGAGCTGTGAAAGGCTTCATGTAGCCTATTGTTGGATTAATGACACAATGTGGCTGTGAGGGGGGAAGGAGACCGGAGACAGAAGCAACAGCTGAGAAAGTCCTCTCAGTTTCTAACTTGGTCTGTCTGTCTATGGTTCAGCCTGGCTGCATCTGTTGATGCCCAACCCCAACGGCATTCAGGGTGGTGTGTAATATCTAAATCTGCACGTAGCTATTTTGACCAATCTAGACTCGCTTTGTTAAGAGTTCTTGCATGTCAAGTCCTCGAGACAGAGCTCAACAACATGCTGCTGCTTTGTTGAGGCGGATACAAATACGATGTAATACCCTTTGTGTGAGAATAAAGAGCTACATTGCTGTAGTAAGACTTGTACAAGGTTTACTAATCCCTCTGCCTGTTGAACATGTTTAAAATATTTAGTTTGTCTCCTCTTTGCCTGAAGGTAATAAGCATTTTACCACAATCACTGCCTGTACGTGCAAACAGTGTCTAGTCGTCGTGCTAGAGCTACAAATTCCTCCGGTCTGGCAGCTCACGTTGCCAGAAAGTGAGGCAGGATGTGGCATAACGTCTTATCTGTCTCTACCTGAGAACAGCTTTCATCTTCTCACTTCTTCACTTCCTGTGCGTCTGCTTTGCACCAACCCACACAGTTTGAGCTTGAAGAAAACAAATCGTTTACTGCAATCGGGGGAATTAAAATCGGTAAAAATGTGGGTAAAAATGTGGGTAAAAAACAAGTGCAATTGTTTCTAAAGAAATCAGCCCGGCTGTGATTCTAACACAAGTTTTCCTAGCGCTCTACTCTTTCCTCAGTGTTTCCCATCTGGGGCATTTATTCTGAACATCATGTCACTTTTTCCCCATAGGATATCTGGTCAGGGGAAATGAACCAAAACCAGCTGTTAATATTTGATTAACACCCAGCAGTGTTGCCCCTTCGAAAATATTCCCACACCAAAGGTGGCTGACCTTGCTTCCATTGCAGATTGTAGCACCCATGGTGTAAAACATGGCTGTTGTTTTTTGCTGATTTGCAACAGATTATGTAATCATCATACATGTATGTTAGCCTGGAGGGAAGATTTTGACAAATGAGCCTCCCCTGAAATCGAGAGGAGTTGAAGAACATTTTCTCTTACTCACTTGAGGTATCAGGATCAGACTCTTAGACCTGCAATGGGTCTGAATTAAGGTTATCTTATGGACTTAATTCGTTTTTATATTATGGATAAATAGCAAAACATATCTTAAAGACAGTGCTCACCTTTTCCTTTTCCATTTTTTTTCACTCAAATAAATGACATTAGAGATGTGCCATCAATAATAAATTAAGTTAAGATGCATGGATACCTGAACATAAGGAAACATTAACTGTTTCATTTGAACTTTCTTCCCAAACATTATAAACAACCATTGACAAAACATAATGGGGGGCTGTCAAGCTTAAACTCTAGAGCTAACCTCATATTATAAAATAAAGTGATGACTGTGTGAAATCCAATGTGAGGACGAGGCCACACACCCTCCATCCTGTTTGCCTATGTTGTCTTTAGATTACAAACAAGGCAATGAGATTTCAAGCCTATTCTAATGTCTTATTTTTATCCCTACTTCAGAGGGAAGTTTGCCAAAAGGATTAGGAAATTATCTTGTAATACCACACGAGCGTCAGCCCTGCACGTCATCCTGCAGTCTTGAGACGAATCTCTTCCAGCTCTGGAGTTTGGGAACCCACTGATCCTCCCCTCTCAGGCCACAGAGATGTTTGTCCTTTTTGTCAACCACAGAAGTTGATGTGGCAGAAATACCAGCAGTTTTCGGGGCGAGAGAAAGGGGTTTAGACGTGGGTGTTGTGTTAAGCATTTAAATCATCGGAGCTATTGGGCTGTTTAGTTTTATGAGGTGCCAGACCTTTGCCGCTCCATTCAGACTGCTCAACACTGAGGTCACCGCAAACAGATTTCAGCTCACACCAGTGTGTGACCTAGGCTCGCCACCATTACACCACTGCACCAATGATTTGTTAGAGTTGGTAAAAGCATGACATCATGTATTACATTGGCCTAAGTTAGGCTTCCCTAACCCTGTAAGTGGTATCACATACACGCCATCTACCTAAGCAAATTAGGGCCTACCAGTGTAGAGACATCTGTTGCGTGGTAATTACAAATTGCACAACGCATGGTGCATAAGTTGTGTATTGAAGCCCCGTTTAAGCAGCCAAAGAAGGCAGGGAACACTTATCGACTGAGGTGAGATTACCAAGTAGCGCTCCCGAGTCTGAACCCATTCATTACATGGAATCCTCTTTTGGCGTAAACAATGGTTTACGACTAACACAGAATTTAGTTAGCCTTGAATCATGCTCTGTAGGGATTCAGCTTTTTGCAATTGAGCAGTCTAGATAACAAGACACATTTCCTAAAAAAAAGAAAAAATTGGTGGCTTTTTCATTCTCACGAAATGATTGTGTGTAAGCAGCCATCAGGTGTAATCATCCAAAGATGGAGCTAAACAAGGGAAAATATTTCCCTTTTAAACATTGTTAAATCATCAGTCAGACATTTGCTGGTGCCGGATGATGGCAGACTTCCTCAATCAAACCTCCTCCATGTTATAAGCGAGGGGTGGAAACAGGTCATTGTGGTCTTTCAAACAGAAAGGAAAAGTCTGGGATGTTATCAGGGTTGGACATCTTAACATAACTGCATGGGCCTCCAAGCAGACACATAAAGGAACAGTAGCATAAAACAGCCCGGTGTCATAAAGTCATGGAGAAAAAAAACACTTACATAATGAGACCCTTCCCCCCCCTTTCTCTTTTTACACATCCATTGGCGACAAAATAAAGGACATCTTTAAAAATGTGGACAAAAGACTGTCTGTCTCCACCACACTTACCTTAGGGAGCAACCCAGTCTCACGGCATTTCGTGTTATAGTCACGACATTTAATCTATTGATTCGTGTTCACCAACACCATTTCCCCCTTTTTTTCGTGTCACACAGAACGATTTTAAAAGCAATGTATATGTTTTGTGCCTGCAGCACGTCTTTTTGTCCGGTCTGGTCTTGGAAGACCGGAAGCTGTGTGGTTCATAAAAACATGTTCTTACTCAATATCAAGCCACGATTATTGTTTTTATTTTAAATCGTATTATGTCGGACTTTTTTTGCCGTCCGCGAGGAAAATAAATGGGGCTCAGAGCCTTAGAATACTGAAATCTGTATTTTTTAAATCTTGTTTTTCTTCTAATTTGTTATTCTTTTCAAAATAACACACTGTTATTTACTCAACAATAACACACAATTATCCTTGTTTTTATTTATTTGTTTAATTCTATAACCTCGGGCATTTTTGGCGTCCGTCAGGAACTGAATTTCAAAATAAAATAACCGGAAACAGACGTAGGCCTATATGGGACATTTCGAGCATCATTGCGATACACACCCACTGAACTGATTACTCAAGATCCTCAGCTATGGTTTAAGCTCGGTGATTGGATGTTTTAGCCGTAATGCACATTGGGATATGGTGTTAATGCGATATGAAATCCGAAAAACATTTTGGAGTTTAGGATGGCCGAAGACATTACACTACCCATAATCCTCAGCTAACGTTTGGGACTACAGTCCCGTTGCTTGATAAACCCTGTGATTAATCTTCAAGCTCTGGGATTGGATGTTGGAGTGGCAGTGCCCCATGATTACACCGAGCATCAAACAGCACTTTGAAATGGAACGAAACCACGGCAGACTATCCAAAACTGGACTCGAACGGGACCAGCCCCCCCCCCCCAGAACTACACATGCTGGCTATTGTGTTTGGCAAAATGTTCTATGGGACGTCTCTACTGGGAACGTTTTCCTTTTTCCCACAATTAGATGTTGCCAGTATTAAACACATTGGTGTTATCAAATTTAAAACATATAATTAATAAATGGGGGGAAATTGCTTGTGTCCATAATGGGCAGCATTAATGTATACCCACATGACAGCTCATTGTTACTTTGTAATTCTACTCCACTACAATTCAGAGGTTAACCTGGTATTTTTACTCCACTACATTTATTTTAGTTACTTTGCAGATTCTGATTAATGATGTGAAATATAAACAACCCTTAAATCTGACTTTAGTTACACCTGAGTAAAATTCAGGGAAGGTGATTGTCAAGTGCCAACAATCAGGAGAGATATTAGTTGGTGCTTGAGAAGACTAAACATTTATCTGCAGATCCCTATAAAGTATATTCATTACTCGTTATTTTCTACTAATAGTTCATTAAAGACTGTATATTATGGCTATTTTGCACATTCCTTTCAAGATTTCAAGATTTTCAAAGGTTTATTGACATATCATATACACAACTACGGTGTAGTTATGCAATGAATGAAAAACTTGGGTCGCAGATTCCTCAACAGTGCATTACAAGACATCTATCAATATGTGTGTACCTCCACCATTAAACTGTCATATTCTGCATATTTATTATACTATCTACATACATAAAAGTATAATTCATATGTATAATATCAGTTAAAACTAGAGAATACAATTCCTGAAGAAATTGCTAGTGGGAATGCTTTATGCTGAAAATCTGATGCTAAACTGCTATTCTGAAATGTAATGTGTAAGAAGAAAGTGAAGAATTTAGATTGAAATGATACATGAACACTGGGGGCTTGAATGTGTGATGAGAGAAGAAAATAAAGTAAAAAGGCTTGGAATAGCAGAAGAATATTTGAACTGCAAACTTTTGAACTAAGTTGATGGTGAATGATCTGTCGCCATGCCAACGGCATTTGATGACATCCCATAATACGCTTAGATGCGTTGATGGCTGCATCGTTACCAAACCTGTGAAGTTTTGGGCCATTTGGAGCATTTTCACTGAAGTTATGAGAAAACCGTGTTTCATGGCGAGCCTTGTGTTGCCATGGCAACAGCATTTAAAGACATCTCAAAACTGTCCCGTAGATGTCTTCAAGGCTGGACTGTTAGCACACATGTGAAGTTTGAGCACTTTTTGAAAATGTTCATAGGAGTTAATGTATAGCGACATAGTTGTTAACAGCATTCCCACTAAATAAGTGCTTCAACATAGATAACATTGCAGGAAAGCAATATATTAGACGTTAAGTACTTTGTCAGGCTTAATATTTATCTGTAGATACCCCCAAAGCTTTTTTCTTAGTTAAAAGAAGACCTTAACCCAAAGTGTTCTTTAATATTTAAATAAAGGTTAATTAGTTTTTCTGTTTTGTACATCCTCCTATTAATATCTTTGTACATCCGGCACTAAACAGTTTTATTGTCGAGATCACTTACAGTATCTTCTTCATTTTTTATATTCTATAATTCTATCATTGACCTTCTACTTTCCCCCTATTTTGTATGTACTCTTAATATTTTTTTCATAAAATATAACATATTTAAAACACAATTCAATAACGTGCTTTAACCACTAGGCGGTGCACACAAGGTAACAACAGTATACAATGCCATAATAACTTTTTATTACTAGTTTAGGACACTTATGTATGTATAACATCTGAAGATGTGTAGTTTTATTAATGTTTTCACATATTTTTACAGGATATTGCTATATTATTTCACATGTTTTACTTTTACACATTAATATCTGATTTGTAAAACATCACAGACAGAAAGGTATATCCGTCATTTAATGGTAAGCTATTGAAATTCTGATTCCATAGATGTGTCTCCCATCACCCAAAACCCCTGACTATTCTCTCAACTCAGTATTTACATTCTTATATTCAAAGAAAATCAGTAATATCTTAAAAAACTACAAGTCATTTTCTATCAGCTGTGCACCGTTATGGTGTAAATAAATCTACCAGTTGAATCAAATATAAAAGTCAGCCGAATTAGTGTTGATACTGCAAGGAGACGTATTGTGTGAAGAGAAATTGAAGATGTTGTTTAATTGCTGATATATTTATGATCCACGTCACATATTCAGTTTCGGTGGAATTTCTTCCAGTTTGTCCAAAGGTCTTCTAATCAAGGCTCTATAAATAAAGAACTATGGCAGATGTGTAATATTCAATGCAGCCGAACCGTGTATTACAATGCCGTTATGTGATGACTTCCAAAGAGAAAAGCAAGCACACTCGGAAAAAAGTATTATTTTCTTTTTTTAAATGTTTTTCGGATTTCATATCGCATAAACACCATATCCTAACGTGCATTGCGGCTAAACAATCCAATCCCCGAGCTTAAACCATAGCTGAGGATCTTGGGTAATCAGTTCAGTGGGTGTGTATCTGTTTTCGGTTATTTTATTTTGAAATTCAGTTCCTGACGGATGCCAAAAAAGATCAAATAAATAAAAACAAGGATAATTGTGTGTTATTGTTGAGTAAATAACAGTGTGTTATTTAGAAAATAATTACAAATTAGAAGGAAAAAAAGATTTAAAAAATACAGATTTCAGTATTCTGAGGCTCTGAGCCCCATTTATTTTCCTCGCCGACAGCAAAAAAAGTCAGACATTATACGATTTAAAATTAAAAACAATAATCGTGGCTTGATATTGAGTAAGAAGTAGAACATGTTTTTATGAACCACACAGCTTCCGTCTTCCAAGACCCGACCGGACAAAAAGACGTGGTGCAGGCACACTACCAATAGAAATACATTGCTTTTAAAATCGTTCTGTGTGACACGAAAAAAAGTGGAAAATCGTGTTGGTGAACACGAATCATTAGATTACATTTCGTGACTATAACACGAAATGCCGTGAGACTGGGTTTCAGGGAGTCTTCTGAGAGCTAAATAGTGTACACTTACCCTCACCCCTGCAACTTCTTTAACATCCACATGCTTGTGTGACTCTACCCGCAACCTTTTACATCCTCTGCCTAACCCTCATCAATACAAACTCAGGCAAACATTATCCCATAACCTTGTGATCCATCCAAATCCCTCTTTCATCAATCAGATCCATATCTTGAAAACTTGTTTTAATCTACAGCCGGGGTCCAAAAACAAGAGCGACCTTTTCTGACCCAGTCATGGCAAGGACTGTTTGTTCGGAAAGTGTTTGCGCTCCCGAGGTCACGGCTGAACTTCTCATATTTATGTTAGCTAAACTGCAGGCTGGCAGGCTAATTCGCTGGTATGTGTTTTCATTAGGTCTCTGGGGTAGAGTAGAGCTCCCTCACTAACGTGGCTCCTGTAAACTCTGACCCCAGCTTTAATGGGAAGGCTGGCAGAGAAGGAGGGTCAAGGCTCCCGAGTAGGCTCCCATAGACTTAAGGTAACAATTTGAGGAGGCGTAACAGGTTATGTAACCTTGTCGCTGGACACTAATGAATCGATAGTGCCTGAGGAATGTCCACTCTCAATAGGTCTCTTTTACATCAGTTGCTGTTTGTGGCAACAACATTAGCTTTGGTATGGTAAGGTTGGACAAATCATGCTCTGTGTGCTAGATAACAGCTATGTAGGGCATGTGACAGACCACAAGCAACGTGCTCAGCCATGGGCCATAAAACCAGTACAGAGGGACCTGTCATCCTTTCTTTTTCCTTCACTTCTTCTTTTCCCTTGAGGAAGCACAAACACTCATGTCCTCATTTAGAAACATGAAGAGGACAGACTGGTATGAGTCTCTCCGTTCTTCACAAAATTATGTGGTCACTTTTATAATGGCAAGTTTACAATCTTTAAAGTTTTCAAAGGTTTTATATATGCCATACAGCAAAAATAAATGTACTGAAGTAATGCCGTCCTGTGCAAAATAGTGAAGTCACACTCTCTCTGTATGTGTTGTTGCCATAGAGTGTCACATTGGCTGTGTGTGACTGCATGCGAGCTAGCTAATGGTCCCGCTCTGCACTGTGGTGATACCATGGATGTATTAAGCTCTTTAAACACCAAGGCGATTTTCGGCGTCGATAGATGTCGGGCCGTCGATGAGCGTCGTGTCGCCCTACTCAGATTGGTGTGTACTGCACCGTCGAGTCTTTTCGGCCGTGCCGACACCTTCCGCTGACGATTCGACATGTTGAATCGGTAGGCTGTCGGCCAAAGGTCGCCGGCCAAAGGTCGCCGGCCAAAGAAATCACTCTGATTGGCTCTTCAGCTTAGCGAATCAGTGCATGAGAAGCGAAACGGAAGTGAGGGACCCAAAGAAACTATTAAGAAGGCAAATCTGAGATTTCATTCTGACTCCAGCTCTCGACACAGGTTCGGGAAAGCCCCATGAGATTCTCGTTGTAGAGTGAAAATGGAACACACACGCTATTTGTCGTTTGTTTATATCACGCAGTCTGTTCTACTTCTCTCGGTGTATCACGCAGTCTGTCTTCCGGTTGTTGCGTATTTTGAATGACGAATACACACTACTGACACCTGCTGGTAAGGAGAGTTATTGCCACTCACGCATGCGCAGTTCGTACGTGCAACTTGGCCGTCGGCTGAAGTTTTTGTGGTGTGTTTCAGTGCGAAACATGGCCAAGACGCAGGAGACGTGAGGCGACGCGTCCCGACTTCTTTGGTGTTCTTTGGTGTCAGTTTGGTGTGTAAGAGGCTTTATATGAACTGGATACTGGACCCCAAGATGTCCTAGGTTTAACTTCCTCGGGATGTTCATCACAGATTTTTGAATTGCTTTTCTTGGCTCTAGGAAACATTTTCAAACATGCAGGCATTACAAAATGCAGGCATTAAAAAATGTAAATAAAAAGGGTCCTAATTGACCTTGTTCACATGCTCCAATGTTTCCTGTTAGCAGTTTTATAGATATTTCTTTAAAATGCTGGCGTATCGAGTCACAGGGGGAATATTCAACACCATGAGTGCCCAATCCACTAGTCAAAATTGTAAACAAGTCCAAGTGTAAAGCACACCCTCACCCTCCCCGAAGGTTAACACTAGCCCTGTTAGCACTGTTGCAACTGTTTGCACTGTATCGCTGTTAGCAGCTCCGCTAGCTGCTGGCTGCTGGCTTAGCCATCATGATGTTGACAGCCATGAGGGGAATCCATCAATCATAGATATTCTTTGAGTTTTGTAAAGAGAACATTTCAATCATAGGTCGACTGCTCTTCTCTGTTTTAAAGAAGAGTCCTGGGGTTTCAGGCTGTCATTCAAACAAAATGAGACATTTCAGGACCTCTAATCAACTCAATTATTCATATAAAGCAATTAAATTAATTGTTAGTTGTAGCTCCAAAGGGCAATCAGGCAGTACAGATACTGCTACAAAGTACAGCAATGTTATTATGGGAGGCTCACACTGTGTCACATGCTCTCATTAACACAAGGCTTAATCTCAGGCAGAAAACCACATCTTCCAGCAGAGGTGCCTTTATCGTCTGGAATTGACTATCAGCTGGGGAAATATGCCTTGTGAGTCAGTGTGCTGCTCTGTTTGCTTTGGGTCATTCAAGGCCTCGGTCTTTCAAACAGCTTCAAAGTTTCAAAGTTTTAGCATCAGCACTCTCTGAAACTCAGGTGACACATTTCCCATGGAGTCAGGCCATTGCCCATTCTGCTGCTGGCCCTAAATACCATACACTTTTCTTCAATGACTTTAAATAACAACAACAGAATGATCATCTTTCCTACACTGGATGTCCCCTTCAAAGCCTTCCACGTTTCTTCCGCCTTGCCACGCATGCTGAGGAGCTGTGGGATGTTTTGAATTCTTCTTTGATGACATGTAGGTTCAATGAGCAGAGAAACAACTCTCTCACAGATAAGAAAACAAACAGGCTCTGCAGAAAGCCTCAAGGTCACCTTCACATTCATGGCTGAGAACAAGTGTGAGAAAAAAGTCCTGTAGCACAGCCAAGCCCACATACAACAGACAACTATACAAAACATGCCTGCAATGTTTCTGAGCGCATGATTGTTCATGAGTTTTTGTTTGAGTGATGTATTTTGTTTGGTCTTTTTAGGAGTACATTTGTGGGCTGTGGAAAACATTGGGTTATAAAAAGGAGGGTTTAAAAGGTACAGTGAATGTTAAGTTAAGTTAAGTTAAGTAACAATGTTGGTGTCTCTTTGATTAAACAAACACTTTTGAACTCATTGCTTTCCCTATTCAGTTTAAGATTAGCTGGACTTTAGGACACACACATCTAAACTGATACATGAAACTATTATACTGCTGTACATTATAAGAAGATAAAGTGTGCAGTAGTTGACTACTAAACTATCATGTTTAATAATTAATATAATTTCCAGTGTTGTAAAGTAACTAAGTATATTTACTCAAGTATACTGTACTTAAGAAACAGGTTTAAAGGATTTGTAATGTTCTTCAGTGTTTTTTTCAATTGTTGAGGTTTACTGTACTTTTACTCCACTACATTCATGTAATACCTTTAGTTACTTGGCAGATTTGGATGAATGATTTGACATATATTTAACACTTAAATAAGAATGTAGTTACACCTTTCACAAGCTATCCTAAAGCATCCAAAGTAATTTAAACTAGCTGCCCCTTGACAAGCTTTGATAACTTTAAAATCAATCAATGTAAGGGGCCAACTTTAAGTATATTCTGAAGCTAATACATTTGTACTTTTACCTGAGTAACATTTTAAATGCAGGACTTTAACTTGTAACAGAGTATTCCTACACTCTGATAGTTCTACTTTTACTCAATTGCTGAACTGAGTACTTCTTCCACCTTTGATCATATTATTAGTCTTTATGCGAACTATTCAACTGAAACTAATGATAAAGGTCTTTGTTTATGTTTGTGTACCTGCACCGATAAGCTCCAGCCACATGAACGCACCACTTGCCAGCTGACTTGCACCTCCTCTCCGGCGCATTCATTGGCTCTTCGCTGCAGAGCGTCATAGCAGGGGGCGGGCCCTGAGCAGGAGTTTATTGTTAGGAATGTGTAGTAGCACTCAAAGTAATTTACCACACCGACTGTGCTGCACACTCCCGCAGGGCATCCTCCTCTTTTTTGGAGCGCGCGCACTGGATTATCTCCCGGTGGTTTGACACAGCTGCTGCTGGCTCTGATCGGCACTTTTATTATGCGAGTTTTCACTTGAGAAAATACTTTGTTGAGTGTTATTTCGCCGGCAGAAGATTGCTTCAGTTCACGCGCGACGTCAATGCTAGAATCAGCGAAGATGAGCAAAAACGGAATGTTGACAAAAATCCACACGAGGATAAGATCTGACCCATTCACAGCCAATTATGACCTGGTCGGCAAAGAACTGGGCAGGTGAGTTTCTTCGTTGATTTCCAGCATGCATTTGTGGAAATAATTGAATATGTGTACTGACTTTGCTCATGTGCTGGCAGAATGGAGTTTGCGACAATATATTGAGTTTGTGTCATTCTTGTTATTAGATGTGCCCATGCAATGGTAAGCGTGTTAATTGGACATTTCCATTCCTCATTCTTTCCCGGAGAAAGGCTCAGATGGCACTGTGGCACGCGCAATGGTAATGCGTCTTTGTGCGAGTAAAGGAATAGTTTCAAGAGATTCAAAGGTTTGTTGTCATATGCACATAGGCTACAGTTTAGAAATGACAATACTATTCTTCTGACCGTAGCTCTTCCAACAATGCAATATAGTTGTATACAATTTAAATAAAATAAAAAGTAATTCATTATGTGTAGATGCTCAGAAAGTTTTGTAAGACAAATGGAGACTCCACACATCGTTCTTATATGTCTGCCATAAGTGGTGAACATATCTTACTCTGAGTATCAAAACTTCATATAGGCTGTGTTATAGTATCTCTCTGCACACTTATGTGGTCTAGTACTGTATATCCCGTGTACTGTATGAGGTGGTCAAAATGTAAACTTCTAAATGCCTTGAGCTGAATTTCAGTTTGGAATCCCTTTTTTTAATGTATCACATACAGAGGTGACAAAGTGACAAATCATTCAACAATTAAAGAACAGCAAACACAAAGTTGTCCTTACAAATATTGGATTCATTTTATATGCATTTGTTGTCTAAATCAGAACTCATGTGCTTCTTTCATGTCACATACTTGTTTTTTTTATCAGGCATCAGAAACTTTTTTCCAACCTTCCTCAGCCAAGTGCATTTTATGGGTCACACTCACTGATTTGCACATTCCAGAAGTAGCCTATTTAAGCGGGGATTCCCCAGTGAGCCAGACAATAATGACTTTCCTCAAAAAGCATTCAGAATTAACACAAGGATCTGCAGTTGAGCCCCCGGGTTTCACTTAACCTCGACAGCTGTTTGATTGCACTCTGTGCTAAATCTGCATCTGTCTCCATAACTCTAATGTTCCCTGCAAGGTGGTTTGCTCCTCTGCAGAGTGATGGGACAGCCTAAATAAAAGAGTCAGTTGGTAGCAGCCAGTTTTCCTTGTCGGACATCCTGGGACAGCAGCCAGGTCCTGTGGGGGGTGAGAGGGGCGCTATACGCCCCTCTCCCTCTTCTCACCCTCATACCTCAACCGATCATCCTGTTTCCCTCTTCTTCCCAGGATTCCAACTTAACAACATCCTGAGAACAGGCCTCATAATCGCATTAAGTGCAGGAATGTATTCTTGCAGATCAGCTATGTAGTCCGTACATTATGGGGGGAAGTTGACCATATTAGAAGCAGGAGGTGCGTACATTTAGCAATTAGACTCGTTGCCCTTATTTTTACATCCTGAGTCCCCTGCAGAACTGTGCACAACACATGCCATCAGAAAGAGGAACTCATGTTGTGTCTGTGAAAAAGGCAAATGAGAGCTGTCATTTCTCATCGCACTTCAGACATGAGTCAGTTTCCCGCTGGGGGAGACAAAACGCAGACTCCACAGGAAACCGAAACTCGATCAAATTATCACCATCTCCAGTACTGGGGTAGCTTTGTGTGTCACGATTGATAACGGACAGGTTTCAGACAGATTTTATGAGACAAACCTGCAAATGAGCAATTTGATCTGCATAGACGTCATGGTGGATCCAGATAGGATGTTTTCAGTCAGTTTTTCACGGCTAAAAAAATACAACATAAAAGCTCTGTGATGTTGGTGTCATGGCAGAGTTTGAACATGGCGACTGGAAGATGGCCATGTTTGGTAACCTCTGACCTGTTGTCATCCTTTAAAAAGGCCTCCCGTTGCTCTTTTACGTGGCCAGCGTTCATTCCTTTTCACACCATATGTAGTTCCCACCCCCAGCGAGCTGCTCTGAACTTGGCTAATTAAGGATGAAAAGGCTCTGACGTGCTTTGCCTTTTCACTCTGAACAATGAGTCGTCACCAGTCTGCGAGACTAGGGGGGAGAAGCAGAAGGAACAGGCCTCGCTGTAGCCAAAACAGAACCGGTCTCTGGCCAGAACAGTTGCTGTTTTTGGTCCCGGCACAGTGGGCTTGGGGCAACGCTGTGTGGGAAAATAACAGGCACCACGCTGACTGGACTTTTCTGACTTCATTTACATTCTGCCCAGCTCAGTCATCTTTTCCAAACCCATCGCAGCGGATCTCTATTGTGCAGCGGATCTCTATTGTGCAGCTGATTAAATCATTGAGATGTTAGTCGGACATAGACGCAGAAGCTACAGGCTCCGTTTTAGCATGCTCCGACTGTAGCAGTCAGTGACCCCCCGCCTCTCTGGTGGGTGGTCCTGCTGTATCAGCCGACTGGTCAGCTTTTGTACGATTGTCAAGGGGGACGCAGGCTCTGTCCGAGTGTCTGGGCGGAGGTGTCAACGCGATCCCATTTGTCCCTGCTGCTGTCAGCTGTGAAGAAAGGGAAGTGGACAAGCCTCATTATCAGCCTGGGAGGCACGGCTGGTGATTGTGACAAGAGAGGCAATTCTGCACACATCGGACATCCTCCCCACACCCACTGCTGACCCCTTAACGCCTCCTAGGAATCCATCAATGTATATGCTGCGAAATGAATGGTACAGTAGTCATGAGGTCTTTACTCTCGTGTTTTACCAGGAACATCCAGCAACCGAGCCGTTGCATGTCTTTGTTTTTGCTTTACCTGACCCTTATCATGTCCCTGCCCACTATTTAGCAGCCCTTGCCAAAACTGTCAACCTTATCTGCCCCCTGTTAGAATCCCCTGAAGGCTAGAGGAAAAGGAGGAGAACGGGGGAAATCTCTAAAGAAGGTTTTATTACACCGCCTCCTGTATTTTCAAATGATGCAGATTAACCTTCTTATCTCTAAACTGTTCTTTAAACTCGCCTACAGTGCTGCACTCGTGGCCTGCTGGCGGGCTGTTCCACATGGCTTGCACTGTAATCTAGCTTTTACCTCATAGCACTTTAACTGTCATGAGTTTGTGCAGTAATTTTAGTCCTTCCATTCGCTGCATTTGCCTACATTTAATCTGTTGGTCGCATTGGCTACTTGGATGCAGAACAGAACCAGCGCAAAACCAAATATATTTGAAAGCCAATAATGTGGTTGTGATTATTCTGTCTCCTCACTAATCACTTTCTGCTCTCTCCCCTACTTTTTGTGTCCCAGGGGAAAGTTTGCGGTGGTAAAAAAGTGCATCGAGAAGGCAACGGGGAGGCAGTGCGCTGCCAAGTTCCTGCGAAAGCGACGGAAGGGCCAGGACTGCCGCATGGACATCTTGAACGAGATCGCGGTGCTGGAGTCAGCCAAGGCTAACCCCTACGTGGTGGCGCTGTATGAGGTCTACGAAACCAACAACGAAATCATTCTCGTTCTGGAGTGGTAAGAAAATGCAGTACACATTACAGAAACGGCACAAAGGTCACGGAAAATAAATAAGACCTCACATTTTAGCAGTTTTGTCTGACACTCTTTTCCTTTTCCACCACCACTGATCTGAGAAAAAGTGATTTAAATGGCCTTTTAAACTTTCCTCACTTGTCGGTGTTTGAGCCATGCCAGGAAAACTGCGGATACAATGAATAGGCCTTTGGCGAAGAAAATCCATTAATCAAAACTTCCCAAATGGGCTCGTAGAAAACTCCCTCGCATATATATTCAGTTTTACTTACAGTAATAAGCAACAAACAAGTTTTAAGGTTGAAAAAACCCCACAACAACTCATTCACTCACGTCAAGCGACATCCTGTATTGCGCATGACGAGAATGCTTTGTTGTTTTCTTGTGAATTCTCAGCTTGTATCTATACGTCTCATCTGTGAAAAAATACTTCCTGGCTTGAGTTATGTGCCGGTTGCTGAGAGCACAGCTGCATGTCACTCACCTCAACAAAAAAAAAAGTCCACGTGTGAAATTCATAGCAGTATTGCAGCAAAAACCCAGCCTTAAATGGAAATACTCTGTCTGTGGTTAGCTGCTTGTCTCGTCATAGCCCCGACACCTCGGCTTCTTGTTATGGGAAATGGCTGTCAGGAACCGTAACTTTAAATACCTATGTGGCACTGTGTGAAAAAACAATAATGAGCGAGTGAGTTACACTCGACTGTGAGAACTTATTGCGCTCTATACTCATCATGCAGGTGAGGTACAGCTGAGAGGAGCTGCTGGTTCAACGACCCACTAAGGCCATCCCAGCCGCCTGGCTCTGGTCTGTTGTGGTTAGGCGTTAAATGACATGGTGCATATCCACTAAGTGTTCTCCAATGACAACCTCTATTAGGATCTGGAAAGGACACTTGGCATCTTAATTACCTCGCTCGCCTCATTACAGGGAGATAACACGGGGCAATTATGCTTGAACCATGTTCCTCTGACCCTGTTCCTGAACTGCCTGCTGCTCTGGCAGGAAGCCCCCCCTCCCTCCTCCCCAGTCCACAGTAGTCCCAGACATGGAATGCCTTTACAGAACAAAAGTCTCTCTGTAGGGGGGGGGGAGTTTGACCTCTGACTGAAGTGTGAAAAGGGAAGTAGCACCACAGTTCACCCCTGCATGCCTGCAGAGAAAACATAGCAGGGGGTCAGTCCACAGTGGTCCACAGTTCCTCTCGGCTTCCAACTGGTGCTGCGCGGGGAGATCGAGTGGCCTGTACATGCACAATATTTTAGCACTTAAAAAGCTTCGTTTTTAAAATGTCAGCTCATGCTTTCAAAGCCTCAAAGCTGCACTCCGAGTGAGACCGTTATCCACCGAAAAAGCTGCATCTTCAAACTGTCTGACCTCAGCCTAGGTTTTGAGAATCGTGACCCATTTTCCATTTCCTGTGGTTTTAAATGTAAGCAGCAAGCTGGGCTCCCAGTAGAACCACACACCTCCACACTGGTAAGAAGTGTCGTGCGCACACACTTTTTGTATCCACAACCACATCCCTTATGTCAGAGAAATGGAGGCAAAATATTTTTATTGTAATCATCTTTGAAATCTCCAGCATATGTCATTACCATAGCAACCCCCAGCATAATGACTTTTAAAGATGGTTAACTTAAAAGACAAAGAAGCATTACTTTTGGGTGCAGAGTAGCTATGCTTGCCAGATAATCGCTCTGACTATAATCGAGGACGAATGGTCATCTCCTGGTTAAATGTACTCTTTAAAAAAAGTTATGAATCCATAACAACTCTTGTTTAAGTGAACTGCCAGAAGGTGTGCACTGTTATTAGTTTAAGACAGTCTTTATCAAGATTTAACATCCTCTTAGGCGCTCTGCTGACAGCTTAATGTAGCTGCTGGAACACTTTGTCAGGTCAAGTATGTAATTGTTCAACAGACAGATTCCAGTTCATTTTCACAATGAGACATGAGGTTTTTCAAGAAAGTAAAAATTGTCCGTCAAACCCTACTCCCCTGTCTTTCATTTCCTCTTTCTCGAGAACACTAGACATGCTTTCATTTAATACACACGTGCAGATTAATGTAAACAGACTAAGTGCAGTTTCATTCCAAGTCTCCACATGCTCTCATGTTCAACAAGCGGGGTATGTGGCACGTCAAGTCTTCGATGCTGGTGGCAAAAAAAGACCAATAACGGATATCCTCAAAAATCCCCTAAAACATGGGTGCTATTTTCACAGCTGAGGATAGTAAAGAGATCAGGGATGGAAAGCTAACAGGAGATTGGGGGCGGCACTGGTTATGTAACAGTTCTGCTCAGGGCCCGGTCACAAAGTCTACCTCTGAAAATAAAATGCATACCTGCCATTTAAATCCCCTGCACATGGCTTTAATTATTTTGGATAAGATGCTTCAGGCATTGATCTGACTGAGGGAGCGTCCATCGTAAATCAACCATGTCTCAACTTTATTTAACGTTGTTACAAAACTGAACACGTCCAGACCAGAATCTGACTCTTCCATATTGAGATGTCGAATAATAAATTCCTAAAAAAGTTTAATCTTTTAACTGTGTGTTGTTTTGACCCAATAAGCAACAAGCTGAGGCCCGTATCCAGATACTTACCTGACACTACCTTCCTGCAGCCTTCTCTGGATAATTTATGTAAGATGTGTAGGCTTTGCTGATATCCGTAGTGTTTGCCTCTTTTCCCCCTGTGTTGCTTCAGTAAGTGAACCTGCAGGCTGTATAAGGCCTTATCTGACTGTGCTGTAAGCTTATACGACCATCCTTATCTCCAGTGATAGTCCTGGGAACGAGAAAGTACATGCAGAGACGGGAACCTGAAATGATATTGATTAATGTTGGACTCATGCTGTCTGTAGATGTGGATAGACTTTGGTCTTCCAAGCCAAAGTACACTAATGAGGACGAGGGTGTTTCGTAAGTTTTTCGCAAAGAAATGAAAAATGACTTTGGGTTTGTTTACTAAAATTCCACTAATGGGACATGTTGGAATTTGCTATTATCCCCTTGTGTGATTTAAAGTGAAAGGAAGGGTGTATTTGTGCATTTTAAGGCTTAATTTATTATGACAAGTTGAAGTGAATAATACAAAAATGAAATATAATCCAAACTAAACTCCACACAGTTCTTTTTCATTTTATCGTTGTTTTGTTTTACTCAGTGTTCCTTCCTGTGCTTGCCTTCCAGCGCTGCCGGTGGGGAAATCTTTGACCAATGTGTTGCCGATAACGACGACGCCTTCACGGAGAACGATGTGATCCGGCTGGCCAAGCAGATCCTGAATGGAGTGGCCTTCCTGCATCGGAACAATGTGGTGCATCTGGATCTGAAGGTGAGCATACTGAAAGATTGTATATCTAAATAGGACAGTGTATTCCCTCGAGGGAGATATCATTTCTATTATGCAACCGCAGCTCAGTCAGGGAGTCACGACCCTGTTCCCACGAGGAGTCACACGCTACAGGATTGACTATCATGTTGTCTTTAACGGCCCCTGGGGTAACATGGCAGTCATCATTGAGGTTATCTTTCTACCTACACATCTGATAGATTAACCAAGTATCAATTTCTTATAACACATGCTATTCAACTCATTTTAAGGTGAATAGCCTGGTCTGACCCAGAATTAAAGTTACAATCTCAAAGATATCGGTTTTCTTTACGTTGGCGGCCCCTTTGACAATAAGTGGTAATTGCAAGTAAAAAAAAAAATCTATATTCCCATAGATGGTAACACAATGGTGTTACCTCATTGCTGTTACCTCACTTGGCAATAAGAGTGGGACCTTTTTAAAATAAATACAAATCTTCCTTCTTTCATCCTTTCTTTCTGTGTGTACTTTCACCAATGCCAGTGGTTGGCATGTATATCCTACGTGTTTTTGATTGGCTTATGATCCCACCGATGTAGCTGCATACTTACTGATGTGCCAGACCCCAAATCCTACTGGAACCAGTAACTGTTTTGACTGATTGACCCTGCCATAGCATTAATGACCTCAGACGTCAGACCTCAGGCTTCTTTAATAACCGTTATGTCTCTGTCTACCCTCTGCAGCCCCAGAACATCTTGCTGACCTGTGCCAGACCTCTGGGGGACATTCGCATCGTGGACTTTGGCTTGTCCAGATGCATGGACAAAATCACAGAAGTCCGGGAGATCCTGGGCACGCCCGAGTATGTTGGTGAGTTCTGCTTTAATCCCCTTTAAATACCCAGAATCACCTGTGTCTTCTCCAAGTGAGGGCGATTTATCATGACTAATTGGGGCCATGTGTTTTGTTTGTGCAGCACCAGAGATCCTGAACTATGAACCCATTAGCACTGCGACAGACATGTGGTAAGTGTGCCACGGTAGTTAATTTAAACATTTAAGTGCAGATGTCAGTCTGTTTTGCTTCTGAGGATAAAGACATATTCAGGACGGCGATCATCATCTACATGACATGCAAAAGACAAGTCTAGACCTTAGACCACATACTTTGCTACATACTTACAGTTCATTCATTATTTACCGCAGCACAGTGGAAGACAGCCAAACATGTTTTTTTTGTTAAAGTCTGTCGCAAAACAGATTATGTAACTATCCAAGATGACAAATTGCCTAATAACCTCCTTTCTTTTTCTTCCTCCCTCTCTGCTAGGAGTATCGGGGTCCTGACCTATGTCATGCTGACGGGCGAGTCTCCTTTTTTGGGTGAACAAAAGCAGGAGACATTCCTCAACATCTCCCAAGTCAACGTCGATTACTCGCAGGACACGTTTGATGGGATCTCGTCCCAAGCGGTTGACTTCATCAAGTCCTTGTTAGTTAAAAACCCAAGGTGAGTTGACTTCAAAGCTGTTCTGAGAATGGCTAAACCACAAGAAGTTTCCATCAGCATCACTTTGAGCTTATTAACACACCAGGTTCACAGCAGCACGGAAGTGCGTCCGCATGCGTCTAAATGAGTGTATGTGGTAACAAGATTTGTGTCACTTTGGCGATAAGTGACACGAATCTTGTTTCCACATTTGCAAAACTGACATCATTTAAAGAGCTCGGATCTTTGTGTTTTGACATGACAAAAACCGCAAATGCATCATCTTTGTGTGTCCCGTTAAAGATGGACAGTTTAATTTCAAGTGAAGCTATGTTACTTTATTTCCGCTGAACTGAACTCTAATTTTAATTCTGATTGAGAGCTCAAACACTGAGCCTGTACTTAATCGCCACAATATGTTGATGAGAAGTAGCAGCAGCCTCTGTCTCACATCCAGAACCATAATCTCCAGTCTGTATCGTTCAACTCCAGCGGATTACTGGTAGCATTGGAAAAAGCGAGAGATTCTTCAGTGTTTGAGTAATCGGTGAGAGATGGATGGAAAACATCTTGAGTGCAAAAAGTGATTTTCTTTGTGGTTTTCCGAAACCAAATGTTGCAAAAAAAATATGGCCGACATCGGAAGCTCCAGGGGGATCCGTTGATTATGTAAACTACCCGGGGATTTCCACTCATCCGCAGTGTTTTTGTGTCTGTGTGTGCAGGAAGAGAGCCACGGCAGAAGAATGCCTCACCCACCCCTGGCTGAACTCGCTCCCCCTTCCCCACTCCCACCCCCACCCGCACATCAGCACCAGGCCGGCCTCCTCCCTGGACGAGCCGGAGACGAGCCAATCAGAGTCGGAGCCCGAGAGCCCGAATCCCTCTCCCGAGCTGGACTTGATCGGGTCGTACCTCGTGTGCCCGGGTCAGGGTGGGCTCAAGGCGGGCCGTAACGCCTTCTCCTTCAACGATCCCCCCTTTCTAACGCGGCCTGAGATAAAGCACGAGCTGATCTGCTGAGCGTCGGTTTGCAGGTGGAGAGAGACTTGAGGGAATTGAAACTCCGCGGGGCAGACGCTGAACGCCAGTGAGCCTGCAGCTTCTTGGTCCTGATCTGACGGGGGCCATGCTATATGGATGCTGTATGCCTGCTTGTACTGCTGTGAGCTGGGTTGTGTGTGTAGTTTAATACCTCTGCATGTGTTTTGAGTAATACACGCTTCCCCGTGCTGATTTATGATTGTACGGAAGGAATGTGAGAGGAATAAGGATGCAGGAGCAAGGAGTGGGAAAAGACACGAGGATTTTGTGTCAAGACTGCACTGCTGCCTTTTTAAAGTGACAGCTTATCACTGTGGCTATTTCACCCTGCACACACTGGCTTCTCTTTTTACCCAATTAGCCTTTTGAACTGGGCGTCCAAGGACAGGCATCTTTGGGAAGTGACTTCACTCACTGTGTGCTCTCGTCAAAACAAGTTATGCTTCAGCTGACCCAGACTGTGATGAGTTTTGTTGAAGGAGGTAAAGGGTTTTGACAGATGGTTGTACTTAACAAAGGAATTAAAGGACACCAACGATGAAGCCAGACTGTTCCACTGTTGTATGTGTTTATTTATGTGTGTTCGTTGTTCCACTCCACCCCCTTGAGCACAAAAAGCCACATCAATGCCTGAGTTTAGGATGGAAATAGAAGCATCTTTTTTTTTTTTTAAAGGACAATCTGAAGCACTTTTTATTTTGTTATTAGAGTTCAATGTTATATTAAGCAACCAAAGGCTATTCAAGCACAGCCACCTGTCGCAATGTACTGTATATGTTCACCATTTTCCAACACCCACTGGTTTTGTCACATTATGTTTATTCACAAAGTGCCACTTTTGTTCAACCTCACTTCTGTGTTAACATTACAGTTTTACTTTTATTTGGTTTGGTTGGCTATTGCCCAAGTTGCACAAGTTCTTTTTTGTACTTAACTGCGAGGTAGACACACGATTTCAGGCTCTTAATATATTGTTCGGACATCAGTCTCAGAAAGAGGGAATGGCAGGGGTAGAAACAGATAAGATAATTTTGTAATGATAATTATAATTGATGAACAATGACATGGTCAACTGAAGATTTATATAAATAAGTGACATTTGCCTTCAGATGCTCGGGAGTATAGAAATTGGGGAAGTATTTCTCCAAAAAGTACTGAAATGTATATTGTGAGTTAATATTAAGTTTAATCTGTAAAATAATTACGGTTTTCTTTTTTACCAGTGTTTGAATGTTAACATCATATTGTCTTATTTACCATGTCAACTTTTACTTATTGTTTCTGCTCATGAATTTCAGGCAGGTTTGCACTTGTCCTTGTGGACGCTATGTCAAAAATGAATACATGTTGATGGCATGCATTGCAAAATGTAACCAAGAAAAATACAGGTGCATTTTGTATCAAACTCCTGCTTGTGTGTGATTGTTTTTCCTAGCATTGCTATCTTACATTTGGCCGCAGCATTACTTTAATTTAATTAAGGGTGTGGAATGTCAACTACTACAGTACAAAAATATTCCAGATTTTGGCATGTTAATTTAACAGACTCCAGGTTAGTTTTTATTGACATATAAATAGCTTGCATGTAAAATAAGAAAAATTCCAAATGACCAATTGAATGTTTAACCATTTTTTACTTGCATGGCCCATACAGTAGAGATGCAATGGTTGTCAACCTCTTGAATTATCTGAACACAGTACTGCTTGATTTTATACTTCTCGCCTTAAGCATTAGCACGACTGACATTATCAGTGGATGTTTAATAGCTTACGATGTCCGTGTGCACTTTAGTGGCGCTATGGCATTAAACAAAGAGAACTTAGTATACTTTAGGATAGTGGTTGCCAACTTTTCTGAGCTTTTGACCTTACAAGTATCTACCAACAACCTCTCACCATCATACATACATTTATGACTGGCTAATCCTATACAAAAATACTCGCATAGTTTTATACGGATTGTTTTTAGAGGCTTTTCTTGAACTAGTGTTTCATAATAAAAAGCATCAAGAGAGAAAAGTCAGACTTGCTTATTGTGTTACCTTTTGTATTATCTTATCCACCACATATAACCATCCATCAATCGACCACCATAAACTCTCTATCCCATTATACTGCTGATGAAAACCATTAGGTTTAAATGTTTGTCTGGTGTTGATAGTTGTGTTTAGTCGGGAGTAAAGGCAGACCCCATACCACAACAGATTACTGGTGTTTGGAACCGATCACATGTTCATCATCTGCTTTTCCTCTCAGCACGTCTATTTAGAGAAACTGAGTATCATTAAGAAAATAAAAGACCTCTCTCGGGCAAGTCTTCCATAAATATCCACCAGACTCACTGAACAGGAAATGCCAGTATCCTGAATAGGAACAGGGGGTAATGCTTTCCACTGTAGTTGAGTCTCTTTCTCTCATGCACACACTCAGGATTGTTTACTCGTGTCAGGTTGGATAATACCCCAGCCCGCCAATATCCTGAATTCTTGCTTTAATGTGCTCTTCCTCTCGGGGTGGGCACTGAGCCAGCTGAGGAGAAAGCCGGGCTCCCTGCAAGGTCCTGCTCCGGTGGCTCTCGTACGTACCGACCACTTCCCCTAAAGAAAATCCTCCTGCTGCATGGAGCTGAGGAATGCCAGAAATGTTCAGATCTGGCCTCCTTCTTTTTTTCAACCCCGTCCTTTAAGCCTCTCTTACCTCCTTATGGTCTTTTGTTTGCCTCAGTGGGAGGAGGGATTGCTTCCACACACACGCAAACATATGAAGTTATTGAAGTGGCTGATAAAGGGTCTGTTTCTCAGAAGGACTCTCAGGGTTTGTTGATGTGACTTTGATATTTAAGGTGACCATTAGTGGATGATTTGGGGCTGTTTGTAAAAGAGCACTTGGCTCATTCAGATCCAAACAAATAGAAAAAGCAGTCAAAAACATTACTGTGACATCCAGATAACCTGCTCTCAACAATCCTGTGGATGAAACGTAATGTTTTTTGAGGTTATCTGGCAAGGAATCCTGCTTTAAAATACCCAAGTAAGACACATTACTCCATTTGTCTCTCTTGAGTCAATGTAAGAACAGTCAAAACAGATAACACAAATATAACATAATATTGATTTTTCTTGTACTATGTGAAAACTGCTCACATCTGCTGGGCTGAAATATGTTTTCGCTGTCGGCACTCTGCAGGCGTTTCATCTCGTGCTAAGCAGCCACAGACAGGTCTGTCAGCGCCTCCAGCCATGACACATTGATCCCTGGAGGTTAGTGGAAATTCAGAGCTGGGATTTTAGAACGAAACCTCTCAGGAAGCTGGAAGTGCTACATTCTACACTGTATAGGTCAAAACGATCACTTATATAACCAAGAACTGTGGCCTCTCCGTCCATATGCCACTGACAGATTAGGAACACGCTACACATATGGTACTGTGTCTGTAATCAAATCTTTGTCTATGTAAAGTAGGCTACTTTTCTTCGTCATAGTCAAATATTTTCTGTTATCTGAGTGGACCAAGAGACATGTGAAGGCTTTAATGGAGTGTTGTTTTGCCCACATTGTGGTACTTTGTCCTTCTTTATTAATGTGTGTGTGTTTATTAATTGTTCCTGGAATCCTGTCTTTGTGCTATCACTTCCTAAATAGAGATTCAAATAGGATTAGGGTAGATTTTCAATTACCTTTTCAGACCATGTATCACTATGTATGAGACCAACTATTAACCAATAATAAAACAATCAAAGTGCCACCTTGCCTGTGTAGAGCCTTTGCGGTTCCTCTGGACCTGTGAAACCCAGATATATGCCTGGTAGCCTGTTTTAATCTTGCGGGAATGGCAAGAAATCCTCTTAATTGAAAGGGTAGTTTGACTCGGGCTAGCTGACTGGACTGTACAGAGGAGTCACCCACTCCCTTTGAGCCCGGTGGCTGACAGGTGCAAACGCGCCAGTGTCACTGTCACTGGAAACGTACCTAAAATGTCAGTTGAATTGGCCTATTTGAACAATATGACCACATGATTCTGTCCGATATTATAGCAGAACATCTGTAAGTTAGCCAGCTAACGTAGCTAACATAGGCATGTTTCGAAGGGTTTAATAAGTTAAATAAGGAAAATACCTTTCTTCGTTGCATGTGTTTTGGCACATTACATTTTTTGTTTTGCATCTTTTTGAAAGTGCAGCATGTTTTGTCCTAATTGGACGTGTGTTGGGCCATTGTAGCACGTTTGCTTGACAGGAAAGGTTGCATTCACCCAGGGAAGAGTAGGAACATCTTTACATCTAACGCTCTTGACCAGAGCTGGTGTACCAGTGGTCGTGTACTACAGTTAGGGAATCACTGTTATAGACAAAACAATGACCTGTTAGATATAAATTAAATGTTCCCAGCTCCTCGGTTGTCCCTCTCTGTCTCCTCCCTCATGATCTTTCGCTCTCCATGTCTCTCCTAATCTCACTATATCTAGATCTCTTTCCGTGCACACGTTTTATAAGGAGTAGTTTGCCTTGCACCTTATATAATGGGGAAATTCCTTTGTGCTTATGTTCCTGATTATACCGCAGAGTACACTGATGTCATAGAACTCAAGAAAGTGTCTTGTGTGGATTAAGCACAGCTTCACATTATAGCCAGGTCAAGGATGTTTATCACACAATGTGTTGCTAATAGAATCATTTTGTCCATTTAGAAATCAGATTTTATATTGACATAATGCAGTCTGACCTCTCAGTCACTCCCTCCACATCAGTTCACTCCTACTACATTCCGGGTTTGACCTTTAAAGATCCACATAAAGCCCACAATAAGTGCAAAACCGTCCACCCCTTGATGCTGATGCATATCACTGGCTGGTTGAAGTGGACCTGGAGTGGGTGAAAACAAGGACAAATCCTCACAGTTACCTGGGATTTTGTATCTTAATCCCATAAATGCTGTAGTATAACATAGAGATAACAACCATGACAAATAAAAGCCTTGCTGAAGTTCTCCAAGTTCGCTGACTGGCTGTTGACCAGGACAAACAATGGAGGATTTCTTTTATTTCACATGTCCCAGGAATACTTGCAAAAGAAAAACAGAGTGAGGAGAGAATTGCCAGAAACACAACCACTGGTCGTATGTTTCTCATGGTGGTGCATTCATAGCAGCGAGGGAGGCAAATGCCTCTGGTTAAGCACAGCTATTTATTCTTTCCCTGGAAACGGCTGAAGAACAACAAAAGCCTTCTCTACAAAGAGTAGCACGACCTGATGCAGCTGCCTGTTTTCCTCTGTCTGCGGTGCTATCCTCCCTCAACATGGGTGCACCACTGGTACACCAATTGTACTCAGAAAGCCACACAATAGGCACACTCAGCTCAGAGAGAACTTTTCAACTCAAAGGCTGAGTAAGGAACCCATCCAAAACAAGACACTGCTAAGTTAATCCTAAAAAGGTTCAATTGT
Source organism: Pseudochaenichthys georgianus (assembly GCF_902827115.2). Taxonomy (NCBI): domain Eukaryota; kingdom Metazoa; phylum Chordata; class Actinopteri; order Perciformes; family Channichthyidae; genus Pseudochaenichthys; species Pseudochaenichthys georgianus. The sequence continues at coordinate 13,702,721 of NC_047510.2, forward strand.
AATGTGGGTAAGCACATGGTCAGAAACAAAACACCGCCAGTTCTGCTGTTTTGATTTTCAGGACGCGGTGCACACCAATGCCCGCTCATATGTACTTATATTGTAGTTTATACACTCGGCATAGTAACCACAATGAACTCTGTCCGCTGACTCGTTGCTAGCTTGGGAGGGAGTCCAGGGGGGTATACTGCGAAGCAGGATTTTCGCTTAGTCGGCTAAATTCAGGGAAAACTCCGGCTTTCCGGTCATCCGAAGCTGGTTCTCTTTTTAGCAGGCTAGATCTCCATGGTAATATATGCTAAGCAGCTAACCTGGTCGGGACCAGGTTAGGTTGCAGGCTAAGAGCTCAACTCAGTGAAAACACCGCCTGCTGACCAATCAGAGCTCAGTGTGCGGAGTTTAAAGCGATCAAGTCATATTACAGGAGAAAGGAAATACAGAAAAACTGCCGTCGCAGGAAAGACGGCCGGCAAAAATCACCGACTGTGTGAACGTGAACATTAATAGAATATCACCTCCCATCTTCAGAGCAATCTGACTATTATAACATTAGCGTTAAGAAAGCTTACTTAAATATCGGCCACAACATAAGTAACCGGATCAGAGTAGCCTACATTAAGTACAGTCCGCGGCATATCACTTCATAATGTATCACATATCTCCTTATCTGAGTCAGCTGAGCCGTATCTGGCCGTGCAACACTCACAGTGTCACATACTGTATGCAGAAGTATTATTTTAAGCAACACATTAAGTTGACGAAACACTCGAGACAAATGTAATTGAAGTCAGATCGTGTTTTAGACGGGGCAGTGATATCATAAACCTGTTAATGTACGCATTCAAACACTTTTTCTTTTTCCAGCTGTGTTCACCTTGCAGGTGCAGCTATGTGGCTTTTATCCTGGATAAAGTGTTTAAGTCATGGATGTTTAAAGTTTAACTTCTTCATTTTTGACTAGTATTAAAGTTCACTTTTCATTCAGGAAGTATGACGCTGCGCTGTCAGTGCGCTTCTCCATGTTTGTGATTGGTCGAATGCTCCAGATACCACCCCTTTCATGTGAACGCGCACCTAACTAGATAGGACACGGCTGGCTTGAGCGATCCACTTGATAACCCGCGTCGTAGGACAGTTTAGCGAGAGCGCGTATGTTTTGGATTAGGCCAACCGGCTAACTCAAACATACCAGGTTAGGTTGAACCAGGTTCGCAGTATAGGCCCCAGGTTTTCAGACTGACAGGGAACAGATTCTGTTTCATTTTCAATCCACAGCGCTCTGCTCGTTATAGTACTGGGTTAGGAAGTTATTTTGAGGACACACACATTCACACACATACACACACACACACACACACACACACACACACACACACACACACACACACACACACACACACACACACACACACACACACACACACACACACACACACACACACACATACACACAAACACAACAAATAAAAACTAAACAAACTCAACAGATAAGATGATTTTTTCTGACTGCTTTCAACATCCATATTTGTTTGTGTTGTTGATGCAAGTATGTTGCATTTCGTATTGAGCAACCTTATTTCTTATTTCAGCATGAAACTGAACAATTCTTTAAATAAACACATCAATAACAATACATAACAGTTAACTCTGCTGTTCTCATGAAAAGTTTAGGACTCAAAACAGATAAAGTAATTATCGTAGGTGACTTTAATATTCATGTTGACGATGATAAAAATAGCCTTACTGTTGGATTTAACTCTATATTAGATTCTGTTGGTTTCTGTTAGTGTAAATAAACCAACCCACTGCTATAATCACACTCTCGACCTTGTTCTGACTTATGGTATTGAAATTGAGCAACTATTAGTCGAACCGCATAATCCTGCTTTATCCGACCATTTCTTAGTAACTTTTGAAGTACTGTTACGAGACTACAAACCATTAGTCAAAAGCTCTTGCAGCAGAAACCTATCTGTTAGTGCTATAGCCACATTTAAGGAAGAGATTCCACCAATACTTAACTCGATAGCATGTCTGCATGTAGGGGAGGAAACGTATACAAAATGTACACCACCCCAAATTGATCATGTTGTTGATAGTGCTATAGATGCGCTGCGAATAAAATTAGACTCTGTTGCTCCTTTGAAAAAGAAGAAAATAAAACAACATAGATTAGCTCCATGGCATAATGCCGAAACCCGCAAAATAAAGCAAAAGTCGAGACAACTTGAAAGGATATGGCGTTCCACTAAACTTGAAGAATCTCGTTTAATTTGGCATATTACTCTCAATGAATATAAGAAAGCACTGCGTAAAGCGAGAGCAGCCTACTACTCTTCATTAATAGATGAGAATAAGAATAATGCAAGATTTATTTTCAGCACTGTAGCCAGGCTGACAGAGATTCACAGCTCGATTGAGCCTTCTATTCCCATAGCACTCAGTAGTAATGATTTGATGCTTTTTTAATAATAAAATTGTTACTAGAAACAAAATTAATGACCTCTTGCCTTTGACCAGTATAATGTTATCAACAGCTCCCGGAAACATAAGTTCTAATATTACACTAGATAGTAAACTAGAATGCTTTTCAGCCATAAACCTTGAACAATTAAATTCAATGATTCTCTCTTCTAAACCATCAACGTATATCTTAGACCCAATTCCAACTAAGCTGTTGAAGGAAGTTTTTCCATTAATTAGCACTTCTTTATTAAATATTATGAATATGTCTTTATTATCAGGCTATGTTCCACAATTATTCAAAGTTGCAGTGATAAAACCGCTTCTTAAAAAGCACAACCTCGATCCAGAGGTTTTAGCCAACTATAGACCTATTTCTAATCTTCCGTTCCTCTCAAAAATTCTTGAGAAAGCGGTCGCAAAGCAGCTGTGTGATTACTTAAAAAACAATGATTTCTTTGAAGATTTTCAGTCTGGCTTTAGAACACATCATAGCACAGAGACAGCTCTGGTTAAAGTCACAAATGACATTCTAATAGCCTCAGACAAGGGACTTGTCTCTATTCTTGTTTTGCTCGATCTCAGTGCTGCATTTGATACTATCGGCCATGATATCCTATTGCAAAGATTAGAGCACTTAGTTGGCATACAGGGAACTGCTTTAGGCTGGTTTAGGTCCTATCTATCTGAATGCTCTCAGTTTGTACGTGTCAGCGATGAATCTTCCACGCAAACCAAAGTTAGCCATGGAGTGCCACAGGGCTCAGTGCTCGGACCTATTTTGTTCACATTATATATGCTTCCGTTAGTCAATATTATAAGGAATCATTCTGTAAACTTTCATTGTTATGCGGATGATACTCAACTATATTCATCAATCAAGCCTGATGAAATTAATCATCTAAATAAAATTCAAGACTGCCTCAAGGACTTAAAAACATTTAAAAAAATTTAAGTTATTGTACTTGGTCCAAAGAATCTATGAAACAAATTATCTAAAGATATACTAACTATGGATGGCATTAATTTGGCCTCCAGTGAGACTGTAAGGAATCTTGGTGTTATATTTGATCAGGATTTATCCTTTAACGCCCACATAAAATCAATTTCAAGGACCGCCTACCTCCATCTACGTAACACTTGCAAAAATCAGGCATATCTTGCCTCAAAACGATGCAGAGAAACTAGTCCATGCATTTGTTACTTCTAGGCTGGATTATTGTAACTCTTTATTATCAGGGTGTACCAAGAAGTCAGTCAAGTCGCTTCAGCTGATTCAAAATGCTGCAGCTTGTGTACTAACCAGAATTAGGAAAAGGGACCACATTACTCCTGTTCTGGCTGCCTTACACTGGCTCCCTATAGAACACAGGATATAATTTAAAATTCTTCTTCTCGCCTACAAAGCCCTTAATGGGCAAGCGCCATCTTACCCTAAAGAACTCATTATACCCTACTGTCCTATTAGGGCATTGCGTTCCAAGAATGCAGGGTTGTTGGTTGTTCCTCGAGTCTCTAAAAGTACAATGGGAGCCAGAGCCTTTTCTTATCAAGCTCCACATTTGTGGAATCAGCTTCCAGTTTGTGTTCGAGCGTCAGACACCCTATCCGTTTTTAAGAGTGCGCTTAAGACCTTCCTTTTTGATAAAGCTTATAGTTAGGGCTGATTAGATTCAGCCCCTAGTTTTGCTGATATAGGCTTAGTTTGTCGGGGGACATCTTACTTCTTCCTTCTCTCTGTCTATACCTGTGTACTCTCATGTTCCGATTAACCCAGCTTCCCCAAATGTCTTTGTTTTTGGTGTCTATATACGCCGGGATCCGGAGTCATGGATGATCCTGCGGTCCTGTGTCCTGGATCGCGAGCCCTGGATCTTGAGTCGTGGCTGTGGTCCTGGATCATAGGTCCTGGGTGGATATCCTCATGGATTCATCTTCCTATTATACTGTACACACATGCATTTCCAAACATCTGGACTACCTATGTTGCAAATGTATTATCTTTTCAATTTACACACGGCATCTATTGCACGTCTGTCCGTCCTGGGAGAGGGATCCCTCCTCTGTTGCTCTCCCCGAGGTTTCTCCCATTTTTCCCTTTAAACTGTGGGTTTTCTCCGGAAGTTTTTCCTTGTACGATGTGAGGGTCTAAGGACAGAGGGTGTCGTATTGTCATATTGATATTCTGTACACACTGTGAAGACCACTGAGACAAATGTAACATTTGTGATATTGGGCTATATAAATAAACATTGATTGATTGATTGAAAACAAAAAGACAGGGGCTGAACAATTCCAAGTATGACCCCTTTGACCTCTACTTCTACTAAACACACCTGAATATGCTCGGTAACTACCTTTGCAAGTCTTTATTTAAGTAATGGACAAATGGACATTTTAACACAATGAAGGCGCTGGATGAATCTTTAGGTGATAACCAACGTTAATAAAATTCATTCTGAGGTGAACACAAATGTGTGTCATTTTGCATAAACCCAATAATGTTAGAGACGAGCGGATGGTTTTGCTCTTCTTTTATTTTTTACAATGTTTTCTAGCTTCTACTTATATTTCTTGCAGCAGCTACTGTCTTTTAAAGTTGAATTCATTTAATTACATTTGTTTACTTTGTAATGGGGCCACTTGATCTGTCAGTGTTTGGAGCTCTGTGGGTGGTACGAGAGATTTTGAGACGAGAGAAGAAAACATGTTCTTCTCAGTGGAATTTGTTGCCTCCTGGAATCTTCGAGGTTTCCCTGGAGCCGGGAACAGTTATTTAGTCAAGAAGTCAGCTGTCAAATCATTTTTACGTGATTGTCACTTGTTTTTTTTCTTTCTCCTTGTCATTTATTCCTGCCCTTTTGTGCTATATAACTCTCTTCCACAGAGGTATGGAGATGTGTGCATGTTTGTGTGCCTGCGTCTGTCAGATTTTCATATTGTGTTAAGCTTCCTGATGTAATCGGCCAAATCGGAGTGTGAAAAAAAAGCTGAGAAACAATAGCTGGGGGTCAGACAGGTCGTGGAAAACTGTTTGAAGAACAATGTTATCTGGAGATCTGGTAATGAAATCTCAGTGGTGTAAAAAGGTACAAGCCCTCTTTAGCTTCCGCTCTCCCAGCCTCACCTGGGCCGTCTATTAGCCGAATGGACCTGCCTGTCAGTCACGTCTGCATGAACAACTTTACCTTCTGTTCCTGTCAGCAACAATCATTCCTAATGTGGCAGCCTGTGGCAGTCTGTCCTGACAACATGTCCGCCTTTATTTCTTCTGGGTTGCAGATGAATGTCAAGATTAATCAAATATCAGAGAGGACAGATGGGCTTGGACCTTTGAACACTGAAAGTCAAACAAACAGCACACCATCGAGAACGCCAGGCAGCTACTGTGGGTTGTTTAATATTTCACCTGATAGGCTCAAAAGCTAACTCCAGTGGGATTCTGGTGAGATTATGAACATGCTGGTCCAAAGTTACACAGGGGGTGTAAAATCCCGCAGCCATAACACCTGCTCTGCCAGATTTAAGAAGCCCTGTGGCCATTTTATACACCATGAATCCAGCGTAAAATGCTTTTGTTTTTGCGTAAACTAGGGGGATATAAATAACACCAGAGTGATTTTGGTGAGATTATGACCATCCTGGCCAAAATTACAGGGGGGGTGCCAAATCCGGCAGAAATAAGGCCATCTCTGCCAGATTAAGAAGAACTCTTTACATTTTTCACCTGATAGTCCCATAGTAACATACTTGATGTTGCTTAAAGTAGAGGGGAATAACTATCACAAGTGTTATTTTAGGGAGATTATGACCATCCTGGCCAAAGTTAAAGAGGGGGTGCCAAATCCGGCAGCCATAACACCCACTCTGCCAGATTTAGAAGCCCTGTTGCCATTTTAAACACCATGAATCCAGATTAAAAAATGCTTTTGTTTGCATAAACTAGAGGGGCATCATTTACATCACTGTGATTTTGATGAGATGATGACCATACTGGCCAAAGTAACAGCAGGGGTGCCAAATCCAGCAGCCATAACACTAGCTCTGCCAGGTTTTGAATTCCCCCCTCTAAAAATGAAAATATATCACTGAAACAACTTCATTAATGGTCATGTGAGTCTGTGTGTGTGTTTGTGTATGTGAGATGTGAGCCACTAATAATAACATTTTGTCACTTGTTTTTTTGGAAAACAGAGAGGAGAAGTGAACATCAATATTATTCCACTTCTGCAGAGTGAGGTGACCTTAGAAAAGAGAAACATCCTTCTCATGAGAAATGTTTGTGTCATTACAGCAAGAATACAGTGAAAGGTATGCAAAACATAGTGTAGGGGTTGTTCTTTTAATTTTATTTGGATGTAAATACATCACAGGGATATTTCTGGATCATTGGTGTAGCTGTTTCTAACTGTAACACAGCAACACCATGTTTCCCAGTGCCTGGATGAAGAATCAGGAACACATCACTGAGGCCTGCAGAACAACAGCTGCAATCGCATCTCTGTGATCCCAAAGAAAAACCTGCTCTAACCTTTCAAGAAGCACAACATTCCTAGAGACAGTTTTCTGCCAAACTAAAGTGCACTTAACGTTTGCCTGGATAAAGGAGCAAAATAATAAGCTAAGTTTCATTTGGGCTCATACTCTGAAAGTGAGTAAAGGTCCCTGGAAGTGTAAACATGATGGGATATCTGGGGGTCTTACGCAAGCTTAATGTCCCTCTTGGTTGTACATGACACACTGGGAAATATTTGATTAAATGAGCTGGTGTGAAAAAAAATGTTGGATAAATAAAGTGGTCTGTTATTACTCTGGGCTGCTGTGGCTCATAACAGTGACCCCCCTCAAAATAATACGCTGATAGAGAACATGATGTTCCTCATGGCCGAGTAGCTGCTGGTTTCAGAGATGATTAATTTCACTAACTTTAACCTTTACTCCAACTCACAAGCTACCCAGAAGAAAACAAATTCATTCATATTATCAGCGCCTTGGGCAGCTTGATTATTATTATAATCTAATAATATAATATAAAATGGGCCATTCCACCTAATAAATATGATTATTTTTGGTGTCTTTAGTATATTCTGATGCTACTGCTACTTTAGATCTATTACTTCTACTGGAGCATCCCAAGACACTTCTTCCTCCGTTACTAAATAATGAAAATGTATTATAAAGTTACATATTTCCTGTTGCTTTTGTCAGGAGTGAGAGAGTCAAACAAACTCTTTTAATTGGATTTTGGACTTATTATAAGTAACTTAATTGCATATAACTGGACGTCTACACTGAGTGAACCTGTTCATTACAATATAAAAAAGGCCCTTTATGCACAAAATACTTACTCTATGCTACTTACACGTGCCCTTCTGGATCTTTCCCTTTCTGTTCCAGCACAAAGTTCAGCAGGTAATTAAGATATATTTATCTGCCACAGACAACTGTAAGTGCTTTAATTACAAGTCCTAACATGCAGGGGGAAAAACACAACACACTCATTTCTCATGGGCCACTGCAACTACACAACCTATTCAATAGCACCACCAAGAGGAGTGGGGACACATTGAAATCCTACGGTCCGTGAAGCCACCATGCAGACAACAGGCGGTTGTTTTAGTTTCATCTGCAGCTACAGTATTTTGCTGGACTTGAGTACAATATTAAAGTACTTGTTACTTATATTCTTTGACATTTTATAAGGAAATATTGTCCTTTTTAGTCCACTACTTTTATTTTAGACCTGTTTTTAATATTCATGTTCTACATACAATCATAGTCTATACATTTTGATACTGGGTTATGTGCACATCTGTTACAGAATATCAGTCCTTAAGTAAAAGTCACATTTAAAAAAAAAGAAGATTTGCCAGTGCTGTATAGATTCTTTCAAATCCTAAAACATAAAAGATTTTAGTAATTAGTGTAATACTCATTTCAAACTACAAACAATTAGAACATTTTGAAGTGAGGGTTGATTTAAATGTTAAACAAAACAAAAGTTTCAGAACTATTTTAGAAATAACAAATCAGTTAAATAAATGTTATGCCCAAGTAGTACTTTCACTTAAAGTATGTCAAATGTTTAGTGCATTACTCATTTTACTTAAGTAAAGGCTTTGAATGTATCTTCCACCTCTGCTGCCGTCTAAGGAAGAGAAAAATAAAAACAAACGTAATCCAGCTCTTTCCGCTTTATTGACACAGAGATGCACAATTATTGCAGTGCTAAATATTTTCTGAGGAACAGTCTCAGTGAATACGCTGCATCTTACTCCCTTCTGAGTGTGACAATGATTATTTAAACTTTAATATACAAATGAAATCAGATGCGAGTAACCAAAATGAGCAGGACCAACACACATTCACCTATAGATTCCCCTTTATTATGCTTGTGTAGATCAATGGAGAACAGCTCACTAAACCAAAAGGGCATTTATGGAAATGTTAGCTCAAAACGCAGGATTACAGTCTCTTTCAAAGCACTGACTGACATCCTGAAGCAAGTCAACATGTTTCCCTTTAAAGCTCTGTGTGAGGTCAGCGTGATAGAAGCGTCTGCTGAGCAAAGTGTGTGTGTTTTAGAAATTAGTGAGATGCTCTGTGCAGAACAATGCCTAAACGCAACATGTGGAGCTGAGAGACAAATAAACACTTCTGTCACTTTACTCTGAATAAACATCAGTCACGACATTTGCACAACACACCTAACATATGGGAAGATGCAGGTTTTATACATTTCTTATTTGCATAAATAATATTAAACTAAATACAGGTACAACAAATGACTTCACTATAGGACAAGACGCACAACAGATGTAATTATTCTGAGGAATGGATGTAATGAATAGTACATTTCTGAGTAGATGTTCCCGAATCTAAGAAGTGATCGGTAACTTAAAACAAACCGCAGTCTGAACGAGCTTTTGGAGTGTCACTCATGGAAACTGCATCACACACACAAAGAGACAATCACTATTCAACACCACACATATTCTCAAGAGATGAGTGACATCAATAGAAGATCTCAGTCCTCAGCATTCCCTTCCAGGATGCTTTTGAAGGTGAAGGGCAGGAACTTGAAGCCCTGGCCGGAGTAAAACTTGTTTTGGAACTCCACCCTGTAGAAGAAACAAAGCGTCAATCAAAAACAGGAACAATAACCGGGAAGCCTCTCACACAGGCAGACAGGTGTGTAGATGGTCCAGGTTGTGTGAAGACGGTGATAAACCCACCCCCCCCCTCTTCACTCCACACTGAGCTCCCACCTGAACACACGCATGTTTACATATACTTCTGGGCCTCGTGCCAAGCCCAGACACATGAGCTTCTTCCCGTCTGGAAAATGATCAGGCTCTATTTTTGAAGCGGCCGGCGCTAAGTGATGGCCGCATGACCTTTTAACTGAGGAGCCATCAATACCTGCCATTCCATCGTCTGTGTGAAGAAGCAAAGCTGCCGGGGGAAGGGAGAGTCCAAAAGCGTCTACGAGTCGACTATCGGAAGAAACTAATCTGCCTCTTAAATGTAAAGATGTCCTGCTTTTTATCATACTAAACTGAATATCTATAGGTTTTAGGTGAAACAATGTCATATGTCCTTGGACTTCAATAGAACTTTTAAAAATGCAGCTGTAATATAAACTGCCAGGACTTTATCATGCAAGCAAATAATCAACATGTGTGCTACTTGCCCACCAAAGTTGAAATTGTATTCCAAAAGGCTACCTTAGACTTGAAGGCATCTACAAAGTAGCTTCCGACTACATTTGTCTCCACCTCTTCTTTGGCTTCTCTGCATTCCAAACTGCCCTGCATTGTCTCTAAAGGCCATTCAGTGACAGCTGAGTCACCCAGTCATACTGTTTAAAGATAATTATAGAGAAGAGTGTATGCAACACACACGCTCTGTAAATGTGCCAGCGGATAATAAAAAACCAGGACGACATTCAGCAAAGCCTGACAAAGACATTAATGAGCGTACAACAAAGTCTCATCGGAGCCATAGTGAGGACTGACAGACGGCTCTGCCCGCCTCACACACACAGCAGAACATGGAAAGCATAACAGTGACTGGAGCCAGACATGTTCCAGGCCACAGGCCAGGGGAGAGAGAGGGCGGGGAGAAACTGAAATGTTCTACTTGCACACCGGACCTGTTACATTTCTTATTTTTAAACGTTGTTGTGAATGTTCACCTATGTCAGGGTAACCTATTGTATGGATACTCTGAATCTACTGTTAGTGATGCTGGAAGTCAGTTTGATAGGTCTCATAATACAAGTTAATATAAACTCTGATAACATTTTTACAATCAGGACCTTTTTAACTTTGATTACAAACTGTGACCCTCATTTTGCCGTTGTAATGCAGAGAAGAAGAAGAAGAAGAAGAAGAAGCTGGTCCTGGATCCGAATATGCCTAAACCGTCAGTTATTGTGTTTTATCACTTACTTACCAAATAAGCAAAGCAGTGGCCTTGCATCTGTGTGTCTTCACCTGCAGATAGCACTATTGCTCTGTAGGGGCTTACCGTTGTTTAAAAAAGTCCAACCCCAGTGCAAAGGGACAGGATTCATGCTCATTGGATTTAAAACTCTGGTTAGGAAAAGATGCTACAAGTTGTACACTAGTCTGTCAGAACAAATAAATACAAATAAATTAACAGAAACAAACGCCACAAACACAAGAACCTACCAGTGCAGTCGCAGTGCATGCAAGAAGGCGGACAAGCCCTCCATGATGAGAAGAATGGCAACTGTGAGAACAGCAAAGAAGAAAAAGACGACGGCCAGGATGAAGCCCCCTCCGATGCTTCTGCTGGAGAGGCCGATGTGCATCACCATGGTCCACAGCACCTCGGCCAGCTCTGTGCACGGCGAGAGCACACAGACTTCAGTACTGTGACGAAGGTGCCAGCATTGGACAAACACCTCTGTTAGTCAGTGTGTGTATATAGTATCGTATTCAAATGGAGGACGAGTGAGACTTACGTGCGTGAGCCAGACTGAGGGCCCAGAGCCTCAGATAGGAGGCAGTGTTGGATATGCAGCCCAGGCAGTACTCTATGGTGTGGATGGCCTGATGCACCGCCACATCCCCAAAGTTAAACTGTGAAAGAGATACAACATCTAACTGAAGCGTGAACATCTAGAAAACATCGTCTCTACGTCAGCTCCTCAGGAGTCAAGTTCATTGTGTTATTATAGAATCATTCAGGTAATTGATAGCAAAGACATTTGTTACAGCAGATCCCCTTAAATTAGAAGCGTCTCAGGACCCTGTGAACCCAATCATATCAGCTGCCCCGCTGATCCCTCATGCACATCACCAGAACTCTAAGCAAACACGGGCCTAATGGCTCCCGCCACACACACACACACACACACACACACACACACACACACACACACACACACACACACACACACACACACACACACACACACACACACACACACACACCACACACACACACACACACACACACACACACACACACACACACACACACCACACACACACACACACACACACACACACACACACACACACACACACACACACACACACACACACACACACACACACACACACACACACACACACACACACACCACACACGCACACACGCACACACGCAGTTGTTGACAGCAGGCTACAAAGCGAAGGGATAAAGGAGACAGCACTGCTAGACATGCACTTTGACAGGGAGGGGATAGTTTGCAGAGTGGGGGGGGTGCAGTGTGAGCTCCTATCCCTACCTCTTCCTCCTGGTAGGCCTTGACAGCAGGTGACAAAAGGCAAGTCTTTGTTATTGACAGCACACACACACACACAGATCGACAGACATCAGTACAAACAAAGAAGAAGAGTGATGAGAGAATGAGTTACACACGTAAAAAGGAAGGAGGGAGAATATTACAGGATGAACACTTTGCTCACATGTGCAGACACAACATTTGAGGGATACATGGGGGGATGTATCCTGTTATTTTTCTTAAGGAAGTCTATTTTAAACAACTCATAAATTAACTGTTTCCTGGTTGAGTTAAATCTCTTCGGGATGTACAACAATTCCCCCCTGGTCTGTTTTTGACAAGTTAAGGTATACAATCTACCATCCACCACACACTAAAGTGGCTGTAATAAGAAATACAGTACAACAAAGTAAACCTTTTTTCTTTAATCTTTGTATCTTATTTGCTATGACCTGAAGGTGGCAGTCTGGAGTTTGTTAAACCAGTTCATTAAAGCGGACCTTCATCCATAATTCATGTGTTTTATTGCCACAGTGGAAGTGGAAAGACGGGGTATCGGGTTCTGTTTCCAAACTGTGGCTGAATATCTAAATGATTCAAAGATGTGAGTGGATCCTATAACCTGTGGCACCCGCACCGGCCTGCTGTTTCTCCTGCTTAGTGAGCTAGAGGGAGGAAACGCAGCCAGTGTCGAGGACAGTGTTGCTGAAGAGGACACGCCTCTTTTTACCTCAGGCTCCTCCTCCGAGTGCTGCGAGAGCTGGTCATGCTGGATGATTTCAGCCTCATCCTCAGTGGGCCCGTTGCCCACCCGGATGCCTCCAAAATTCTGTGTACCCTGAATTGGAAGACGGGTCAAATTAGAAAAGGGATTATACATGCATTCATATTGCAGCCTACTTGCCATACATCACTGGACATATTTTTCAAGCGACTGAACAATATATTTGTTAATGTTTATAGTGTACTATGTTTCTATGTTTAATAGATTGGTATATGAGAGTATTCTAATTTATTCTGTATATTTTATAGTGCTTAGATACTCCTCTGAATATATGTATTTGTTACTGAGAATGTGAATGCGTACATTCTATAAATAATAACAAAACATAAAACTAGAGCAGTTCATAAGCTAAACTTTACAAAAACTGTATAAATATATATAATTCATAGTTATTCAGTTCATTTGAGTTAACTTAAAAGAATATTTAATTGGCTGACCAAACCATAGTTAATCACCATAAAATAATGTACCTAAATGGCTCTTACAATAATGTCTTTTTTAAATTTTACATTTTAAATGTTTATTTTTTACTTTACTTGTATTTTATTATATTTTTAAGAAATGTTGTATTTCTTGTAGATTGACCATCAAAATGTCACAAAACCAATTCTCAACTTGGGATAAATAAAGTATATATATATATATATATATATATATATATATATATATATATATATATATATATATATTATACTTAAAATGTACAAGGTATTATTTAAATTGACATTTGATTTATCTTACCAGGTTCTTCCGCCACAAATACTGTCTCCGCAGAACGAGAGTTTTTATTATTAACATACAGGGAACACAAGCCAATGCGATTACCACCAGGAGGGATTGGATAACCATCTGAATGAAGAAGATAGAAATTAAAAAAGGACATTAAGCTTACTGTAGTTCATTATAGGACAAAAGGATGCATGTCTGACAGAAACAAGTGTGTCTGACCTGTCCTCTGTAGAGGGGCTGGATACTGGGGTCGTTGTAGTTGAACAGGAACATGTTAATAAAGGCGATGAGGAGACTGGGAGCGTCCTTGGATGTGCTGGCGTCGTACAAGAACCATTTATAGAAGATCATAATGACTAGATAGCCGAACAGACTGGCCATGAAGACGATCTCCGGGATGAATCCCAGGTAGATATTCAGCGGCTTCTTGAAATACCTGCAGAGACACGTAGATAATCACAATTTGTGCAAAATGACAACAAGCAATACATAAAACAAGAAATGAAGCAGTGGATGGAAAGCTCACAGGTGGTTGAAAAGACTGAGTGAGATGCCGAACAGCATGTGGACGACTCCCAGGATCACAGACATCTTCATCTTAAACGAGTTCAGGAAGGTCAGCTTGTTCATGGCAATGTTCCATATCTGAGAGAAAAACAATTGTAAAAACTGTTTTATTGTTGGCTTTCTCCATTCACACATCTTCAATTATAAGCACGTTATGGCAACACATTTATTGTTTGATTCAGCAACTAGCCATTCATTGAAGATGTATTTGAAAGGATATATATAAAAGACATTGGCAACTAAAATAGTTTGTAAAAAGTATTCACCGGATCAATGCCAAGAGGGTACGGCCCTTTGAACACTCCATCTACCAGCGGGTCCAACTGCAAAACCTTATTGCCTTCCAGTGTTTCGAACCTGATCGGGAGGAGAACACACATCAGTGTTATGATTTTAAACACTGACTCCTACGCTCCAGTCTGCGTTTGATGATGACACTTACGACCAGTTGCCCCCTCGCTTAGCGTCGAACATGGGCCTGACGCTCCAGCCTGAGCCGAACACGTTGAGGGACTTCGAGAAGCAGTCGTTGTAAATGATCCCAGTGTAGATGGAGAAGATTCCCATCAGCAGGATGATGTAGCGCCCTGCAAACACCATGCTGAACATCTGCCAGAGAAGAATCAATCATGGATAAGTGATTTCTAAAATTAGAAGAGCTGCATTAAAGGTCCCCTATTATGCAAAATACACTTTTTCATAATCTCTTCTACATCAACATGTGTCCCCTCTGCGTTAAGAGATTCTGAAAGTTTCAGGAAAAAAGATTCGCTCACTTTTTGTCCTGATCCATTTATATAAAAACCTGTCTGAAAATGAGCTGATCAGATTTTGGCCACTTTGTGATGTCATAACGATGTTTTGTCTTGTGTAACCATTAGCCAATCAGCAACCAAGGTAACCCCGCCCCACACATTATCACCTGAATCTCCTCCTAGAGCACCATTGTGTTATTTTTAACCAAATATCTCTCAGAGGGGCGTGGGGAGGGGCTCCTTATTTTCATCTGAAGTAACAGACAGAGAATCAGCTCTTTTGAAACAGGCCTGAAACAGAGGGGATTATGGGTAATGCTACAATGCACGATCCGTTTGGTTTTTCGCGCAAAACACTTCAGAGACATGTTTTGTATATATCTGAGACCTATAAGATATTGATGAAAAACAGTTTAATAGGGAACTTTGAATGAAAGGAGCTCCGTTTGGCTTGAATCAGCCATGAGGGTGGTGTAAGGGCTGATGAGATGGATGTGATTGGATCATACCTCGTTGTCATTCTTCTGGGCAATCAGCCTGCTCTCTCTCAACACAAGGTAGAGGGCAGCCGCGGTCATGAGCACCCCGTGGCCCAGGTCACCAAACATAACGGCAAACAGGAAGGGGAAGGTGATGATGGTGTATGGCGCTGGAGACAAGGAGGGAGGGAGGCAGGCAACATGTGAGGGGGGGGGTGGTGTGGCAGGTGAAACAACATGACGATAAACAGCATGTTCAAACAAAGTGACAATGGGTGATGAGGAGACACGCCTTTCAGTGGTTGTTTCAAAACCACAGGCAGCTGGGTAAAGTCGCTTTTTAATACAAAAAGTTGGAATGCCTTAAAGGGGCAGTTCACCCCAAAATACATATTTTCTCTCCTACATGTAATAAAATGTATCAATCTACAGTGTATTTGTGGGAGTTGCTGAGTCTTGAGGTTATCGTCCTTAGAATGATCTGCCATCTCTTTAACATAATGGAACTAAATGGAATTGGGATTGTAATAAATACATTAGAACAAGTATTTACAGAAATGTCTCTTTCCAGACATTACGAGCAGGTTTCTTAACAATCTATAGACTTTGTTGTGAAATATTTACTTAACACTCAACAAATCATATTTTCATCAAACCAATATATTAACATGTGGAGGAAAATGTGTATTTTTGATTTGGGGGTAGACTGTACTTTAAAACATACATGATTGATAACACTGATGGTCCAGATGATGACAGAAGCCAGAGGGATGTTCAGACAAAGGTGTGACGCATACCTGGGTTAATCTCACGGTAGCTGCCAATCCCATAAGCATCCACTATGTTTTGAAAGCCGGAGGTGAACTTGTTTGTCTTGTTGAAGGTGGGTGGGGTCTGCTTGGTCTGCATTCGATTCAGGATGGAAGGCACCGTGGAGCCGCTCTTCTCCTAAAAGGCAGAACAGACACAAGCCATGCAGCACAGGATTGTAATAAACATGAGTTTTCTTCCACAGACCGGCACTACATACACCCTGGAGATAAGATTACAAGCCTTCTAGTCTTTCCTAGAATGGGGTCATGTGCAGAGAATGACAAAAGCAAACTAAACAAGAGGAAATATGCTGCCATCTCAAAAAATTACACTAACTGCATACAAAAGTATTTTAAGGAACTAATAAAAGACAATAAAAATTATGATTTGCTACAGGTGAGATCTTGATACACTATACCGGGGGGGGAGGTGAGGAGCTCGCCGCTTGTGAACTGTCAACAGGAGGGCGGGGGGAGCCTCGCTGCGGGGAAGCAGTGTGTGGACCTGTCAGCGCAACTTACATGATGCCGAATTTAACAAACAGATTTAAATAATTGGTTTAAACGGCATAATAATAAGGACGATCGTCCGTTCTGTGATTCTCCAGAGCACACATGTTATGATATTGGGGTCATGCAGAGTGAGATAAGATCGCTGTCCCTTTAAGAGGGGGGGGGGGGTGTGTGTGTGTGTGTGTGTGTGTGTGTGTGTGTGTGTGTGTGTGTGTGTGTGCGCGCGTGTGTGCGCGTGTGTGTGTTTGTGGATGGTAGAGCTAGAGTGAGCAAGCAAGCAAGCAAGCGTGTGTATGTTTCTGGAAGTGAAACGAGGAAGCAGAAAAACGGAGGTCTGTGATGTATTTTGTGAAACAGAAGAACAACTAAATAAATACAACGGCCTCCCAAGAAGAGCTCGCCTCTCTCCAGTCATTTAAAGGTCACATGTCATGCTTTTCCGGTTATTACCCGTCCCCTTGTGTGTTATGAAGGTTTCTATGCATGTAAACGGTGTGCAGAGTCAAAACCCTCAAAGTACACACTGTAGCGAGTAAAACTTTAAAAACAGAAAATACCTCCCCAATACGCCTCGTTGGAGAAACGTCATCATCCATTTGATTCTTCCGGGTACGAGATTACGTAAGCACGTACCCGGAACTAAATGGACCAATCCGTGGAGCCGTTACGTTACGTCCGCGGAGCCGTTACATTAAGCACCCGCTGATTGGTCCAAATTGACCAATCCACGGACTGCAGGCTGATAACAGACAGTTGGGATCGAGGCGAAATTCTCTCTGCAGTGCAGACCCATTCTCACAGCGTTTATCAACCTTTTTCTTACTCAATATCAAGCCACACTTATTGTTTTTACTTCGGCTGTGTGCTCAGGATGAGTTTGGCTGTGTATCGCTAAACAAGGAAACAACACCTCCACGGAGCTCAGCGCGATTCACAACGTCCCGACCAATCAGAGCACACTGTGCTCACAGGGAGGGTGGGGGCTGGAGCTATTGGAGCTACAACGAGCCGTTAAAGGCAGAGAGTGAAATTCAGTGAATACACGTAATTTACAGAGATGCTCTTTGAGAAACCAATGTGAGTTTGGAAAATTGCACAATATAAATCTATTCTAGTAGACCTCAACAATGGAATTATGATCAGTGGAAATGGCCATGACATGTCTCCTTTAAGCTAAAGTGGGTTATTGAACCTGAAGCTTGTTGCTTCTGCCCTGGGAGACGACAGAGAGTCATCCCCTCGACTATACGGTCTGGGAGCCGACAGGAAAGTTCAACACACAGGTGGCCAGTCCGCCCCTTTGTAGCATATTATTTCGATGAGAGATGAGCAGATCGCCACCGGGCTTTCAACTAAAGACACAGCCACGCAAAAACTGCGGCATTTGTACAGCTCCTTATGGATATTGCAATTAGTGAAATGCTTTCCTCCGTGGTGAAACGATCAGCACTGCACTACGGAGGAAAGCGGCAGAAAGTCGCCTGGATTTAAAGAGAGTGGGGGTGCGTTGCGTGCATGGCTTCCTTCTGCAGGTAACGGGGAGACGCGCTCTGGCGGCGGTCTCGTTCAGGATCCGAAAAATACAATTTAAATATTTTGCACACTTATTCCTAGTGTGCCACTGGTTACGGTGGCACGCGTGGGGGGGTTGGCGACCCCTGCACTATACTATGGCCTCATGTTTCCCAACAAGTACAATAGAGACAGCTGAGACCTGTGAATACAAACAGTTCAGCGCAAAGTCTCTGCCGCTACACCCAACGTACAAAAAAAACTAAACATTTCTAGATTCTACGCCATTTTCTTAATTCGGCCGGCTGATGAAGCCCAGCCTACAGAGGCCCTTGCTTTCCAACTCCACACCCCCAGATTATTTTCATTTTAGCACTACTAGTCATGCATGACTGGCTGTAGATAAGGCCAGAGCATTAACTGTCTCTTGAGACGCCTGAAAGTCAGCTCCTTTGGGCCCTCTCACTCATCACTTGCACTCAGGCAGCCGATAAGGAAGTGCACACAGCAGCTGTTAACGGTTCCACAAACAAAGAAGGCATGCCTGGTCACCATGAGGGGGAAACTGTTGAAGCCAGCACAGTTTTGGTTTATTTAAAAATGTTAACCATTTGTTTTGAGGAACTTGTAAGTAGTGCATAGCATAGTCTTGCATGACTTGTACGTTCCTTTTCTTCGGATTATGCAAATAAATAAGAACACCACACTGTCACAGTGAATATACTGGTGGCTGAGTACCGTACAGTATAAACAAAAGATAAAATGAACATCCTGTTGGCACTGACGTAGCTTGGACACGTGTTTTTTCCAACTGGTTCTGCTACATGCAATACATGAACCCTGTTTATTCTTTAAGTAACCAACTCTTTAAGTTTGTGTTGGACTAAACCAGGGGTGGGGAACCTTTTTCCTCTCAAGGGCCATTTCAATTTTTTCAACATCCTCCGAGGGCCGTACAAATTATTGACCTCTGCTTAAAAATCACAGCACATTCATTTGGCCTTTCTTTCATGCTGTGCAAAGAAAAAGCAACCTCTTAATCCAGATATCTTGCCATGACTCGCGCATGCATTCACGTGCACGGTTATGGCATGACCACCAAACAGAAAGATATGGACACAAGATGTTTGAAAATGTATTTAGTTTCCTATCCATGGACATGATTTAAGTGGGGTGGACCTAACCTCCTCTAGGGGGGTCCGGGGAGATGCTCCCCCAGGAAGATTTTTTTTTAAATATTGAAGTTGAAAGCATCAATCTGGTGCACTTTGAGAGCAAAATGAAGAGATCTATGGATACCTCTCTCAGCACCCATATGAAACAGAACTGTAAGCAGATTTACTTTTTCTTTATGGATATTTTACAAATCACTCCTTTCAAACTGTATTCTTGTTTATTAATAACAACTTTATTTTACTGTCATATAGTATTTTATACCCGTTTACTTTATTCTCTTGTTTTTTGATAACTATAATGATCATATAAAGATGTACCTTTACCTCACGATCAGACAGATGAACAGATCGACACTGGGCTTTCAACTAAAGACACAGCCACGCAAAAACTGCAGCATGTGTAGCCTACGGATTTATGGGTACTGCAATTTTTTTGAAGTCCCGGAGTGGCGTTCTGGTGCTCTCCGTCAGCTCTGCACCCCTGTCAGACGAGACATATACCACGTGATGACACGTTAGGCTCGTGTTGTGTTCAAGGACCATGACCGTTGCCAGGAAAAACGGGGCACTCGCTTGTTTAATTATTTTGCGGTCTAGATTTCTTTACTTCTTTTCTTTTTTGCGTGTGTTTATAAATTACCTCGAGGGCCAAACCAAATGGTCTCGCGGTCGGAGGTTCCCCACCCCTGGACTAAACCAATTAAATAGTGAATATTAACTCACCGTCCCCCTGCGCAGGGCGAACTGGATGGAGTCCATGTCGGAGACGGGACACCACACCTCAGCGATCAGACACTTCTGAGTGACATCGATGTTGCAGAGGTTGAGGGTGTGGTAGACGGCCTTCATCTTCTTCACCTTGATGAACCACACTCTGACCGTCTTAGCTGCAGCCTGCAGGACCCTCTGCCTGTGATCCTCCGTCTGGTTCAGCACCTTTATAGAGACAAAAAAAAAGTAAAGTCAGTCGTTGTTTAAAAAAACCCTAATTTTAGACATTTAATTTATGTTTGTCTGATGTTGTCCATCTGTAAATCGTAAAATCGTAAATAATGTTAATATCCTAGAGCAAAAAAAGGTCAAGACAAATGTCCATTGTGGTACCCAAAAAACACTTACTCGTGCCATTTTAGTTAAACCTGTGCTTTTCTATCAACTACAAGCTGATCTGTGGGAGGGTAGCTCGTTCTTCGCTAAAATAATAAATTAAAAACCTCCTCCTTTCAATACCCAGAGCACAAATATAAACTCAAATTCTATCAAATACTTGCATCACCTTTAAATCTGTCTAAATAAACAGCAATTGAAAATATAATGTCCACTGCAATCAGAAAAGGCATCCAAAAATAGCAGCAATGAATCATGCATTTGATATGTACACAGGGTTTACATGTAATCCCTCATCATTGAGTCATATGTTTAAGAGCAACAAGCTGTGTGCTCCATTAGGTTTTTCCGAAAGAGATATAGGATATTCTCAGGTATGCTGCTGTATGACTCACATTTAAAGCTGACTCCTATGATCACAAATAGCTGGATACTTAAGCTGTGTGCTGTCTGGCTACAGGCGCAGTCCTGCATGCTGTGGAGGGGCTTAATGGCCCACACATAAGCTGATTGCTGTGCAAAATGTTTGACATTCTTCTATATTTGTGCCAGTCAGTCATTCTGCCTTCATGCGTACGTAGCGACCAACATAACACTGCATCCACAAACGCTAAGGATCCCCATCAGTAGTGTGCAAAGCCGTGAGAGAATATCAATTGATATGTTATACACAAAATATCACGTAATTGTCTGGAGCAAGCCGTTTCTGATTCCACAATTTCTTAGTACCAGACACTGACGGAGTAAATAACATGTGTAGTACCATGGGGGAGATTCACCTTTAAAAAAGGGGCCTTAAAATGCTTTTGGGGGTTTTCCATTTCCTGTGTTATGTTTTATTGTTTTTTGTTCATGTAAATGGTCTGCAAAGACTTGAATCCCTATAAGGAAAGTTCCTCCAGAGGGAGTTTCTCTCCCGCACACTCCCCCCCCCCCTGCCTGAAACGCCTCCATTTGACTCTTTAGTTTACTTCCGTAACATAATGACATTACTATGTAACACTCATGCTTCTATTGGCTTGCGCTCCAACCCATTGTAAGTATTAGGCTATGGGGCGGGACATCTCTAAGCGGTTGACCAATCACAACAGAGCCAGCAGCTAACCAATCAGAGCAGACTGGGCTCTGGTTTAAGACAGAGGGTGAAAAGGGGTGCTGCAGCACAGACAGTATGAGAAAAATAAAGAGCTTTTTGAACATTAAAGCATGGAGACATGTCACAGTGGAGGCACATAGAAATCTGAAAATGAGCATAATAGAGCCCCTTTAAGCGTCTCCAGCCCGGGCTGAGGCAGGCACAACAAATGTGTCAGTGTGATTTTTAAGTGTATGACATGATGTGAAACACCCATATCGACAGATGTAACATCACATAGCAAAGATATAAGACAGTCACACTTTGCAAAGCTAATTAAAGAGGGATTCCCCAGGGCTTTACCCTGTGCAACATAACAAGTCACTGAGGACTAAACCATCACTGCAGGCACAACAACAACACTGAACTGGAAAGACTATTCCTGCTGGAGGACAATTCTCTTGCGGGGAGCTAGACAGTTGCTGATCAGCAATGGTTCATGTTTATTGCTATAAATCAATAACTATAATAATAGCCCAAACTGACCGTGCAGGACGGCACATATCGGGATGTTAACAAGAGGTCATATGATAGCCAGGCTGTTACTGTTGGTTACTAAAAAAACAGGAAGGAAGCAGACTAACACCTTGCTATTTGCAAATTGACAATACATTGTATTGCACACACTCAAACGTGATTTATGTGCATGGGTATAATCCATTTATGTCATCTATGGGGTGACATTCGTGCAATATAAATAAAGGAAGTTTCTCATAAAAACATCAGGTTTACAGACTGAACAAGAAGCTAAATTAACTGTAAAAAGCAGATGTGTTACATGCCTTACCATAGATCCCTTACACTCACTTTTTCTGAAAAAGGGTCTTGCTTACTTGGCGGAAGTACAAAACAAAAAGAGAACTAACCAGTTTAAGTGCATCTCTCAGATAGTTTTAACGAGTCAACATTGTATAACCGTTTTCCCTTTCAGTTTATTTACCATTTGCAGGTCATCGATGCGTGCATTCACTCCTGCCAGCATCTCTTTCCTCTCCTGGGGTGTTTCTGGGCAAGGGTACAAGGTTGCTCTGAACCTGAAGACGTAGAAAAAGAAGCTCGGATATGAAACTGCTGGCCCAGAACACTTCCTTAAATGTAGTCGGTTAGTCACTTACCCCTCACAGATCTTCTTGACTCTGATCTTAAGCTGGTCTCCCTGGAAGAAGATGATGAAGACAGTCTTGTGGACCTGATCGCCCTGTGGAAACAACTTTCAGTTAGGACTGATAAAACACTGAAACGGGCATTAACATCTGACCAGGTTCAGAGGACGTTAGTGGTTGAACAGCACTTACCGTAGACGGGTCCTCCATAGGATCTTCAATTTCTGCCTGCCTCAGGAACACGTTTCCTCGGCAGACTCTCCACAGCATCCTCTCAAATGTGGGAAGACGTTCCCGGCCAACGACTCCAGCCACAAATCTACAACAGATGGAAAAATGCTTTCAGTGATGATAGGAGTTATTATTGATATGAATCATTATTGCACTTCTATAGCTTATATAAAGATAATGGTTTTATTTTTGAAAGCCTGGTTCATCATTTCTGTTTGAAGAGGCCTCATGTGAACCCTAAACAGAATATCAAATGTAACATTAACAATCTCTGCTACTATCCAGTGAAACAACACTTGCAAATATTTCTATATAGGGAGATAGAGTTTCCACACAATATAAAAATGTATGTTCTGTAAACATTGACGGTAATCCCTACTATATATTTAGGCAACAGCTGTAATTAAAGTTTCAAAGTCTCAAAATGCTACAACTACCGTCACAAACTGGATGAATGTGAAGTATTTTGTTAAAGGAGGATGAAAGCGTAATTAAGGAGCACTATTGGAGTGACTTTGATGGTTATTGGACTCAGGATGAATTCATTTGGATTCCCGCTGTATGAAGAAATTAAAGGACGGCGGAAGTGGAAACAATTCACAAAGGGATTAAACTGTTTAAAACACATGCTCAAAGTGAGCCGGATTTTGCCGATGTGTTTATGTGGATTCAAAAGTCGTAAATAATCTACAAAATGGAGGAGACCGATCTGATCTGAACAACTGTGACAAATAATCCAACTGAAACCGGCACGGACAATGACTACTGTATGTTTTATCCAGAAAAGCCTGGTTTGGACACCTAACGCGCAGAAGAAACATTTCTATTAAAGAAGAATTATACATTTCTGTCTTTTTATGCCTTTAATAGCTACCAACTTGAATTTTTATTCAAATTAATTAATCAATACTTTTTTATATTTTATTGTAATGTAGAGACAAGGCTTTTAGCAACAATCATGTATTGCGTTACAATTATATGCAACGCAATATATAAAAAAAAAAAGAAGTCTAAATATGATATTTGGCCTCAAATCATCTGTGGCCTGGCGCCACTCCTGCAATCTTTTGCCCCCAGGTTGGGAACCACTGGGCTAGATCACACTCTGGTTTCAGACACAGATGGAAGAGAAGCTTAATCTATTTGAATGAGAGAAGACCAAAACCCAGACTCACCCCAGTCTGAGAGGAGCCCTTTGGATTGTCTCATTGGGGTCCAGCAGGGATGCCTCCTCCAGTAAACTGGGATCCTCCATCTGCATGAGAGTCAGTTCATTATTTGACATTAATAATCGTTATACATGGGCTAAACTATATATTTGTTTGGATTATTTTGACTGATATTGTAACAGGATTACAAATATTGTATGTCATTTTTTTTTTTTTGCATCATTATTTGCATTTAATTGAACAATTGTATTAAAATATTCCTTGGGTCGTTTTGCAATGGATGCGCAATAAACAAAGATGTTTTCAAAAGTAGAATTGGCTATGTTGCTAATTTTAGCAATCTTAGTAATTGTTTAATTCTCATACTGATATTCTGAACAATCTGTGCTGTTGCATTTGCTGTAAAGTGTCTCTACTGTAGGCTATTTTTATTTTGCCTACAGTATTTAAATCGTTTATAAATGTGCTATATAAATAAAATGTTATTTGATTTGATTTAATACATACTTGTGAAAACTGCAGTTGGAAAACTGGATTTTATTAAAATAAATGCAGAGATTGGGAAAGAAGGACGAAGTGTTTGTTTTCAGCCTGCACAGTGACTTTTCTCCAGTTAATGCCTAAACAGCAGCTTGTTGAGATCAATGATTCATCTCAATTACAGTCCGTAACAACTTGTAAAAGATGACTTAGCATTGTGAGTCAACAGAGTTTTGCTTGTGAATGCAGTGAACTGGAATGGATGTAGGGCAAAGGAGGGCAGGAAAAGCACAGCGAATGAACAGTAAACATGAAGTCTGAGCCAAGTACTGTCCAAAGGTTACTACAGAAATTGCCTGTTTAGAAATAAGGCTTTTTATTGCCACTCAGAATCTTCAATATACATTTTACCAACAGTTTTTTTCTGTTATCCGGACCCGGTGACATTACTGAGGAGTTAAATGGTGAATAATTAAATACAATATTTAAACATTACAATTTTATATATATATATATATATATATATATATATATATATGAAACATTCAGAAAATATAATAATTATTATATATTTCCAATAACTTGGCAGTTTTTAGACTATGATAGATTTTAAAACCAATAAAGATCTTATTTTTGGATTTTTTTTTAAGTCAGTTCTTTCCAGCAGTGGATTTACAGAACATGTCTCATGTGACCGGCTGGTGTGAATGGGCAAAGACCATCTAAGCAACTATGGTGTATCAAAAGTGAAACACCAAAGCCAGACTAAACGGCAACAAATCAGTTTATCCATTTTCACAGAGTATATTAAATAAATAATGTTTCAAAACATTTGAAAAAAGTTCATATTTTCCTAAGATGTGTTAAAAGGTCTTAGATGTTATAACCATGTAAAGTATTACAGAAGTTCCACTTCTTTTTAAGGCAACACAATGTTAGTAAAAACAAAAGACCTGAGGGCATCGTTTTGTACGGCAAGAGAACGGAAGCTGACCTCATCAAAAAACTGCTGGGTGCGACGCAGGATGTGCTTGAGCTCAGTCAGTTCCAGGAAGTTCTTCTTCAGAGCTTCTTGGTTGGTGTTTATTTCCTTCAGCTCATTCTCAAGCTTCTCAAATGTGGCCTGTGGTGAGACATACAGAACAGAGAGCTCAGCAGAGGGTCGAGTAGAAGGGTAGAGATCACCGTTAATCTTTAGGAGAGAGAGCAGGCACCTCCATGTCGATCATGTCCCTTGGGAACGGGACTTCAGGGTTCTCTCCTGTGTCAAGTATGGGGATGTTGGCCTTCTTTATTTCTTTCTCCACAAATCCTGCAAACGAAAAGTGAACAGGTAAAAAAGATGGCGTACAGTTGTTTGCGCTGTGAAGGAAGTGCCCAGCCTCCTATTGTATGGCCTGTTATGGCTCTTTAAAATGATGAAATCAAATAAAAGTTGTTGTTATGGTGCATGAGTGCAAGCATAGTATTTTTCAGATTTTAAATTGTAAAGTCATTGTAATGTTTAGCTCTGGCAAGATATAACCAAGCTCACTTACTCAGTTTGCGATCCATCTCCTCACATCGCCGTACTTCATTGACAAATTTCCGTTGGAAAACGTTCACATCGGGATTTAGCTGCATGATAAAAATGAAGGGGAACATGAGAGTGTGAAGCAACAGAAGGTAGATTATAACCAGGGCTGCACATAACTCGTGCGGAGGTGCGCATGCGCAAAAAAAGAGCACCGTGTCATTTGAAAAAAGGCGCATTTGCGTACCAACATTGAGAGAGAGAGAGAGAGAGAGAGAGAGAGAGAGAGAGAGGAGAGAGAGAGAGAGAGAGAGAGAGAGAGAGAGAGAGAGAGGGAGAAGAGAAAAGAGAAAAGAGAGGAGAGAGAAGAGAGAGAGAAATATATTTGCGAGTTGCATATGAACCTATGATATGAACTCAGGGCCGGCCCGTAGCATTGGCGTAATAGATGTTCGCCTAGGGCAGGGGTCGGCAACCCGCGGCCCTCGAGCCGCATGCGGCCCTTTAAGCCCTCTGCTCTGGCTCCCTTGAGTTTAGACAAAAATAAGAAGGAAATAAAATAAAAGTATTTGTAGGACTATTTATATTTTCTTGCATGGTTGAAAATGTTTCGCATCTTGTATTTTGAGGTGATACTGTGACACATAAATAAGCGTCATATCCTGCTACGGTCCCGCGCTAGCGCCTTTTCTTGCAGGCGAATAACCTGACCCCCGGCTCGATGAGCGAACTATGGATAAATCAAAGAAAAGTACCGGAGGAACACAGGATTTAATTCTGCGTGGACAGAGTTAGAATTATACTTTGGCGGCCGTTAATATACCTATTAGATGCTTTGACAATAAATACATAAAAAAAAATTTTTATCTCTGGAAGCCGTAGCGCTGTAAAAAGCACGACCAATCATGTTAGCCGGCCCGGCTAAAATAACTGGAGCTGATTTCTCCATTCTTACCTACCCTACCTTTAACTCTTTTTAGGGTGCAGCTATATGTTTTATTTATTTCAAAGTGGGCACATTTTAATTATATATTTTTTCCTTCAAATGTGCAGAGGACTCCCCAAATGCTGTGTTTAATTTAAAGTAGGCCTGTGTATTATTTTTTATTCTCCTTATAGGAGTTGTTTGTTTCTTATTAGAGGTTAACAGTTTTATATAATGTAATAAATAGCCTAATAAATGCAAAAACACTGTAGTTTTTGTCTGATATTACAATAAATACAACTTTATAAGCTGTTTTGCAGCTCCAGACAAACATTTTTATTTATTTTTTTTAAAAAAAAAGGAGCAAAATGGCTCTTTTGGTCAAAAAGGTTGCAGACCCCTGGCCTAGGGCACCAGATCTGGGGGGGCGCTGCACTGGCAGCTCTGGGAGGGAAAAAAACATTTTTGACCGTTGGTGCTCATCCTAATTTTCGGCCTTGATGTAACAATATTCATAATTAAGTAAATGTAACACCCTTTTCACCCCGGTTACACGTTTCATTTGCCCTGTACGATGGGCGCTGCAAGTGATGAAAATGGGGGATGTTGGCTTATCTGGCGCCCGCAGCTCACAGCCAAAATGCGAGTGAGCGAGGGAGAGAGCACCGGTACCGGCGCTGTTGTTATTAGAATCTGGTGCTAGCTGCTCTAACGGATATAAGAAGAAGATGTTTCAACAATAATGTGGAGGGAGAGTCCTCTCCAGTCAGACTGAGAGGCTGATACTACAGCTCAGTGAGGTAAAGGACTCTGAGTGTTTAGATAGTTCACTTTAGTCTAAGTTATCTCAGTTCAAACGTTTGGTCACAATTTATGTAAACACATATTTCCAAGGCACTCCTTTATAATTATTGGGATAAACAGGTTTGAAATCATTCCAATGTATACTATAGGACAGTAAACCAAAAATATCTTTTAAAACTGGAGATAAAAAAAAAAAAAGAAATGCATAAATAAATAAATGTTAAGGTAAAATAAGATGTGAATGAACAACATAAATAAAATAAGTTACATTCATTTGTTATTGGCTATGGTAGGTTATTGGTTATGTTCACATACTTATTTGATTACATCCACTTGTCTAAGATGACAACAGAGACTTTCGACCCAAACCCAGCTGTTGACTTGTGGATGCAAGCAGCTAATCGCAGACTCAACCAGAGAGAAGAAGTAGGCCTACATCATCAGCTACCATGTCTGACAGAGAGGAAGACAGTGAGGAGAACAGTCAGGAGGGTAGTGATGACAGCTTGTAGGATTACTGGTCGTGCTAATGTTGTCTTGTGTTCACCACTGCATATGTGTTCAGTGCCGTGTGTCTGGCAAATAAAGTCAAGACCCCCTCAAAAGTTACAGTTTATTTCATTTTAAGGATGAGCACCAAGCAACATCTCCAGGTGCTCCTTTGAGAATCAGGGCAAAAAAGTGATGTGCATCCCTGATAATAACGACATTACCTTTTTGTTGAAAAAAACAAATGATGCATCAGTAACATGTGTAAAACTGGAATTAATTCAAAAACAAGAACCTCCACTTACAATAGCATCATTAGCTGCTTCAATGTCAATGATGTGCATAGCTATACATTGACAAACCTACCATTAAAATGGGATATTTTTTAGAGTCTATCAATAAGTTCTAGTAAAACAAAGATACTACTGTTTACACACAGGCCTACTCTGTCACAGCCCATCTTATATTCTAGCACACTAGCACACTAGCTTCAGGGATTCTCAGGAATGGGCTTTCTCATGTGTGGAATGAGGAGTCAGCTGTGAGCACATGATTAACATGATGCTGAAGGTATGCACTTTCTTAGCATTGTCACTGAGGTGGTATCAACAGGTACCAGTATTTGCATGGTGGTTGGTAGAAAATGGCAATCAAAAGCAGAATCTGTTGATAATAAAGAGGTCATGATTCAGAGGACAGTATAATAGTGCACTTACATCACGAAACTGCACCATCCCGACCTCTCCCAGTTCGTTGACACAACAGTAGGCCGCTTCTGACTGGAGGAAGAGCTGAGCCAGCGTCATGTCTTCACTTCTAAAGAGTTCCCCCATGTTGCTGCAGGATGTGAGTGCTCAGCACCCCTAAAACTAACCAGAACCTCTAGAAACAGAACATTAATATTGATAATTAGTCACACATTCAGGAAAGAAAAACATGAAGGATCTAAGTGGTTCTCCATTCAACATGTATCTCTACATAGCACATTAGTGTCAAGATCACTGATGAGGGAGGCCTTTATCAGATGTGTGTTAGTTTAGCAGGCATGTGACAAAAAAGAGAAAAGAAAAAAAGTATATCAGCTTCTCCTCATGCTGGTCTCATGATCACAGCAGGAATGTTGTTACACTTAAAATCGGTGTTTTCTGAACCATGGCAATACAGAAGCTTTGTAATATAAAATGGTGGATGCAAACCAAAGGTAAACAGACAACGTGGTTAGAAAGCAGCCTATGTAATAGTTGACAATAAATATGAATATGTTCTTCATAATTTAGTTTAGCAGCATATCCTCCCACTGTTAACCGACCACACAGGGCTTATCTGTGGATTACAGGGTAGCATGTGACCAGTAGCTCTAGTAAGCCTCCCCACTTCCACTGCCTCCACGCAAAGGGCTCATTAACCGATTTAACACAGCAAAACAAGTTCATATAACACCATAAACTTTACAAAACTTAAACAGTTAAGTGACTTCGTATTTAGCTTTCTGAATTACATATCAAGCAGTATTGTAACTAGTTTAGCACCGACGAGTCGACGACAGAACCTTTCACCTGTCACAAATGATGTCAAATGGATAGCAGTATGGCTAACTAAATTGACATGTCACTGTCACACCAATTTACCGAAACTAGTAAACTCACATAATCTAATAACGTAGAAAAGCAATCATTATATAAGGTAACAAATTCAGCTTTTACATTTTTAAATGTTAGCAAAACTAAATCAGTAGTCGGAAGCTAGTCAGATTAGCAACCCCTTAGTTAAAGTGTAACATTAATCTTAAAAACAGGATAATCGTACAACTAAATATTAACTTAGTTGAGGTTAATATGTATTGTATCCACAACATCAGGTTGTTAGTTAGCTCATTTAACAGTAAACAGTCAAGTAAATCATGATCAGTTTGCATTTTAAGTGGTGCGGGTGCTAGCAGGAGAGCTAACGCTAACTTACCGCACCTGTTGCTCAATACTTTACCGAAATAATAAGATTAACGCTAGATTGGTTTATATAATTTACACTCTCAATTACCGTCTTATTAAGCAACAGTGTACCTACTGTTCAGGCGGAGATGTCCCTCTCCTCCTTGGTCTCTTTCCTGATTTCCTCTCTGCTGTTTGTTGTGGGCTGGTCGGTGGTTCGCAGCTGACAGCTCTTCTTCTTCTTCTTCTTCTTCTTCTTCTTCTGACTTTATGGCGGTTCACGTCCTGAACGCTGCTTTACTGCCTCCTCCTGGGTATGGTCCTCCTCAAGCATAGGTAATTAGTCAAAAACCTATAATAAAACGAATAGTAAGTGATGGGATGTAGCTGAATACATTTACTAAAGGTAGTCAGCACTCTCATTATATCTGCACTTTATTTTAGATGATTTTATTTGATACTTCTTTAAACTTCTACATCACTACAATTCAGTAGGAAATATTGCACTTTTAAGGCTACTTACATTTATTTGACACATACTAGTTATTTGTATATTTTTAAAGTATAATATAATTCAGTATTATACTTCAGTAATCTATAATTGGTAGCCTAAAAGACCAAACAAAGTATCCAAAATTCGTTTTTCAAGCTTCACATTTGGACTTAAATAATAAATCATAGGCTTTTTATGTGTGATAAATACAGAACATTTTTATATTCTATAATAATGCAGCCACTATGTATAAAACGTAGGACACTTACTAATGGAGTAATTATAAACCATGGTAGGCCTACTTTTACTTTGAATGAGGCACTACTTTCTCTGATATGTTCCTTTTGCCTGTTTCATTATCATCCCTAAGCCTTAGATTGTTTGTATTCCATCATACACTTGTAAGAGTGTTCGTCTTTAAAAGTTTCAGTGCCTTTTTTTCTATTTTCCATTGCTTCACTTGCCACCATTCATTTGTTCTCCTCTTAAATGTGCCTTTACTTTATCATACAATGCTTCTTTCCCCATATTATAATCATCCGACTTAGATATGTATCACTTTCTGTGTGAACATTCTCTTAATGAACACATTTAAATGCATATTTCATGCCCTTGATTGCAACTAGTGTTTTGTTGTTCCACTGTATGACCACTAAAGGGCAGTGAACTGTCATGATAAAACAGTCAAAATGGGTTTATGGATGATATTCTAGATTTCTTACAAACACTTATTAGGCTTGTTGGAGACGCGTTGCGGCTCCCCTCGAAAGTAGACGAGAATAGCCGATCGCAGCCGGGGGAGGTCTCAAAAAGCTCGCCTGAAGTCGGACAGCTCGGAGTCGGCTTCTTCTTCTTCTTCTTCTTCTTCTTCTTCTCTCGGTTTTTTGGCGGATTGCAAACAACTTTCAGGTGCATACCGCCACCTCCGGAGTCGGCTTGACTCGGTTTGCATTTATAAAGTGCACACATGTGTTTAATCGTTAATGTCATGTCAGATATGTACTAAGCAAATACATTTGTTCCTGCTCAAGATTAGATTCAACTTTATTGTTATTGCGCATATTACAGGTAGCCTACTGAGACAAAAAAAAATGCAGTTTAGATTCTAACCAGGTGCAACAAACAGTGAAGTGAAAAGTAATGTACACAATAGACAGAATAAAATATAGAATGAATTGAATGATGAATAAACAGTGAGGGCTATGAATACACTAGATATCAGCCTGTGAGCAGTATGAACAGTGTGTATGAATATGCTATAAAGTATGAAAACGGTAAGCAGTGCAAGTATAGTATAAAATATATAGATATTAATTTCATGATGATAAACATTGTGGAACAATGATGAAAAATGGGAATGGATGTGGCGACGTAAAACTGACACAAAACAACAACAAACGTTTATAATAATAATAATAATCCTTATATTTATTATGGGAGTGGCTATATACAGGACGGTCCTGTATATAAGGTCTCTGAAATGGCTATATACAGGACGGTCCTGTACACAACGCCAAATGGCTATATACAGGACCGTCCTACACAGCTCTCTGAAATGGCTATATACAGGACGGTCCTGCACAGAAGCCCTGAAATGGCTTTTTATGTAGTCTACAGAAATATGGATATAATTGGTGTACAATTAACGTTTACAGCAGGATAAATTACAAAAATGTACAGCATACTACATACAATTCAAAAGACGGTTTCTCCGATTTCTAAAATAAAAATGCCGGCGTACCGATAAATGATTTGCGTTGCTTTCAATGCAAAATCACTACACGTCAACGAAATGTCGGCGTATTCTTTAAAACCGAGTAGTCTTTAAAGTATGCAGTGATATCCTTTACAAGTAAAACATTGTGCATTGGAAAATATAAAGTAGAAAATTATTGAAACAACATAAAAAGATAAGCCAAAAAAAAGACTGAAATCAGCATAAAAAGCTAAGCAATTGGCATGGAAAGAGATTGAATTGCCACAATTTTATATTGAGGGGAAACTCATTGAAAATAATGTTGTCGTGAGAATATTTATCTGTGAATCCTATCCCTACATTACCACCCGCGAAACTTGCTTAAGCATGCTATAATAGCCCGGTCTGTATAGTCATTTGACGTTAGCTGCAGGACGGTCATATAGCCATTTCAGATATCTTATCCACAGGACCGTCCTGTATATAGCCATTTCACGAGACCTTATATACAGGACCGTCCTGTATATAGCCATTTCAGGGCTTCTGTGCAGGACCGTCCTGTATATAGCCATTTCAGAGAGCTGTGTACAGGACGGTCCTGTATATAGCCATTTCAGAGAGCTGTGTACAGGACGGTCCTGTATATAGCCATTTGGCGTTGTGTACAGGACCGTGTATATAGCCTCGGCCATTTATTATAGTGCTTTATCAAAGACTCTCAAAGCGCTTTACAAATACACATTACATATACAGATCATACATGTAATACATGTAATCTACTGTGGACAATACCCATTGCCGAGCCAATTGGAGAGTTTCATTAGCAGCACGGGGTAAAAACCACCAATGAGCAATCAGCTCGAGATACCAGCGAGTCGTTTCCCATCAAGCATTTCGCTTCCGCAGCTCGTGGAGAGGAACGGAACGTCCACACTACAGCTTCAAAAAAAGCTTGGAGCTGGGCGTGTCTGTAGCTTCGGGATTTTATTCAAGCAATGCGACCAACAACCAATCACATGAATCTCCCGCCCCCGACATACAAAGCAAAAACCCCCGGGGATTTTATGGGAGCAATATATATATAAACTCCCCAAATAGGCGAAAACCTACCAGTTTCACCCACTGTCTCTGCCACCTCCCTCCATGCCTGGTTCCTCCGGTTTGTATCCCGGTAGGTGAAGAGGGTCTGGTCATACAAAACCGGGTGATTTGCTACAGCGATAATTAGTTTCTCCTCCAACTTTTTTTGAAATATAGAAATGAACGGCGGGATATCTCTCCCACCTAGACGAGGTTTGATTGGCTACGGCTTGAGCTGTCAGATTTTCCGAAACGGGATTTGATTGGCTGGCGCTGGCTACTCCGGCGTCTCCGGCGTCAGAAGTTGAACATTGTTCCGGCCCGTCCACACTACAGCGTCGACAACTCCAATCTGCCCATTCACTTTGAATGGGGTGACGTCACGTTGCCTCGCTTTTTCGCCGAACTGAATTGTGGGTAGCAGAGCGGTCCGTCTCCGCCGTCTCCGGCGTCAGAAGTTGAACGGAGCGTCCACACTACAGCTTCAAAAAAAGCTGGGAATGGATGAAAAAGCGAGGCAACGTGACGTCACCCCATTCAAAGTGAATGGGCAGATTGGAGTTGTCGACGCTTCCGACGCTGTCGACGCTGTAGTGTGGACGGGCCGGAACTGCGCTGCCTCGCCGCACCTCGCTCTCAAGGCTGCGGGCGTCTTTGTCCCGCGAGATTTCAACGTCTCATGTAGGCGAGCCTCCAGAGCAAGTCGGACAAAATGACTAACCATCATGCAACGCACTAGCAAGACGTTGATCGCAACTGCGCAGGTCTCGCTTGTCTCAAACAAGCCTATTTATTTAGTCCACCTCAGCGCCGCTGGTCCACGTCATTATTTTTAACATATTAATTATTTCAAAAAGATGCTACCCCTTTTGTTGGATTCTATTGGTCTAGATTCCTTGATAACAAGAATTGGGACTAAAATAATTTCAAACATAAAAGTTATACTGCCAATAATCTTTCACAAAAAAACGTGTAATCAGCTGACACCTTTTTACAAAAAGAGAAAAAGAAAGGCGGACCAAGATGGCGGCTGTGAGCTCAAGGCTTTTTCCTCCACTTGCCTAGGTTTAAGTTGAGTCATCTTACTTGACCAAAGTTTTTATGCAAAAACAGGTAAAACACGTGAGAATTCTTCTCATTAAAGCAAAAAATGGTCACTTTGTTTATACACAGGAGTCAGGACGCAGGTACAGGAAGGACCTCCAAAGATAAGGTACCGTTGCACGGCTGTAAACCAAGTTCTGAAACTCCAAAGTCAGAGTAGAATATACACAAGCTTGTCAACTCGTCCCTGGTCAGTGCTATTTATTCTAAACTTCACAAGGCTTTTGGGACTGCTAGCAATGACGTTTCTAGAAGTCCAAACTGGTCTCGGTACTGCAACCTGTTCAAAAGAAGCCATGTTGAAGTCCGAATAGCCGACCATGTTATGATGTTCATCAAACATTTGATCAAAAACAACCAATGTGTGCAGCCAAATAATTATAAAAATATTATTATTATTTTGTAATACTACTAATAGTAGTTAGACAGTTTAAATGCACATTTTGGCTCCAACAAGACTAATCAACAAGATGTTAGTTATTATTGATGAATGTATGAACATGTAGATTGTAAGCATATCTCAAAACCAAGAATCAGACTTTAGAAAGTACAAGAAAAACAAAAATCAATCCAATTAAACATTCAATCTAATATAAACAACACACTGACACATGTAATATATCAAACACAATATAGCCTACCCCAAACCACATGCATTTGGTAAAACAATCAGCATAGCCTTATTGACATGACATAATCGGGTGAGCACAATAGTAGATTGTGAACTTCAAATTGTCACAATTCATTGGTCTGAACTGATAGACGGTCTACATTTGATTGAATTTGGAATCTGGTAGAGAAATGCTGCCCTGTGCTTGGGGACAGATTGGGTGGAGCCCATGGCAGCTGGGGGAGCTGGGGGCGGGTGTAAGAAGGGAAAACTTTGACTGGGTGATTTCACAGGGAGCAGAGGCATTTGAGTCTGGGCATACATACCTCAGCTGTGAGAGGCCCAACTCCCCTTGGCTGGCTGTCATCCCAGAGCAGAGGCAGAGAGACACAGAGACTGAGGGTGAATAGAAAGTTAAAGTGTAAAGTAGACTAGAAAGAGGCAAGTGTTTGAGGAAGTTGTTTTAAAAGAAGAAGAAGAAGAAGAAGAAGAAGAAGAAGAAGAAGAAGAAAGGTTTACGGACTTGAGTTGTGTGTAGCAAGGCTCCTGCAGGTCGTTTTTCAGTAGTTTATTTTTAACTGTAGCCAGTGCGCAGGCGGTTTGCATTCGGAGTTGACAGCCATGGCGAATACAGGTGTCAAGAAGGCGCACGTAGAAGAGCCTTACGATGACGACGACGAGGTAGCTCTGGTGACCGCCGCCACAGAGCCGGCTGTAGACGACGACGATGATGATGATCTTTCTGAGGACCATTTTGAGGAGGTGGACCTGGAACTGGCCACCGGACCTGGAGGCAAGACTGAAGCACAGATGAATGGGGTCATGGTCCTGTCTCTGCTCGACAAGATTATCGGCGTAGTAGACCAGATCCAGCAGACCCAGAATGGGCTGGAGGCCCGGCAGGGGGCCATGGAGAAGTCAGTGTCAACCATCCAAGGGGAGCTGGCTAAGATGTCCAAGAATCACGTCGGCACAACCCACACTGTCAACAAAATGCTCGATAAGGTACGCAAGGTCAGCGTCAACGTCAAGTCGGTGAGGAACAACCTGGAGAAGCAGGCGGGCCAGATCAAGAAGATGGAGAGCAACGAGAGCGAGCTGCTCAAGAGACGCAACTTCAAAGTGCTCATCTACCAGGTGAATACTTCAGTGTGTGTGTGCTTGATCTCTCACTATTTCCATTGCTGGGTGGATCAATAGCAAACCATATTTTTTGGAGAATGTTCTGGTAATGTTTTACATGTGGCTGTTAAAGTTACACTCACAGTACATGTTAAGGGGTTGTGTTGCATTCCCAATAGGAAAGTTGGGAGGGCAGTGTGAAATGCACCTGAAAAGCTATCAAAACATCAGAGCCACCTTTTGACATCATCTCACCAGAGAGAGTTAGAGTCACACTGTGGCTTGAATTGACCCGTGTTAGTGGAAATATGCTGTAGTTTCTCAGGACAGGCTCTTTGGTTTCCATGACATACATGTCTAAATCAGTTTTTCCTAAAACTTCAATGAGGCTGTAATGTTTTAGAACAGAAATAGAAAGTGCAAGGTGTATTTATAAACTGTTATAAGGTTTGTATTCATGATCAGTGAGAGGCGACATCCACCTACTACTACTAGCTTTCATGGAAACTCCAAGACTTCATGATTACCAAATGAAACTATATGAAGACTAGTGGTGTAAATAAAAAGGCCTATAAACACTGGCATGAAGGGCTACTTGAGACAGAACCAAGGCCCCAGCCTGGAGGGCTCAGTGAGCAGATAGTTGGCAGGGCGATGCCATGTAAGATGAAGATGTAGTTTATATTATTAAGATTTCTCGGAAGTGGCACTCACTGGCATTCATGCATTCAATCATGCACAAACCTGCATTTTAATACCTGAGAACCCAAGTAAGAGTATTGGGGCAGTGTCAAATGTTTTTTAGGGAGCACTTCTCAAACAGTTGGGACCATGAACATGTTAGAAAGAAAAATGGGTTAGAAATCAGATTGACGTGTGAAAGTGTGACTGACAGCTGTTGTGCATTTGAAACCAGGTGAGCAACTCCTTTCTTTTAAGCAGCACACTGCTGTCATGTCTCTCTGGTAAACCTGCGGCATGGAGATGTCAAATATCAAAGAAAACGTCCGAAGTAGTTACCTTGTGCACATTACATCATAACTTTTACCCCCTTGGAAGCAACACTACATCTGAGAGTTGTAGAGCTTACTACTAGCAGGCTGACCATTTCAGCTCCCCTTCCTGGGATGTCCACTATGGGAGTGGGTTACACTATTGGCATGCATCAGAAATCCAATCATAGACACTAGTCTTTAATAAATTACTCTGCCAAGCAGGTGCCCCCCTACGGTTTGAGATACTGTCTACAGTATATGGCAAGCTACATACAGTCAGTATTATGTAAAGTGCTACTATTGACATCTATACGGGTCACAGTCATGTTTGAAAGCGGTTGTATGAGCTGCTGCTTCCATGTTGCAGTAGCCGTTTTCAGCTCCCACAATCTGATCTATTTTTGCCAGAAGATGGCTGCACGTGTCCCGTTTAATTAACGAACGTATACTGGTCAGGAATTGGCAGCAGTGTAAATCAACACTGGCTCTCAGTCAGCTTTCAACACTTTGCTGCGTTACTGTGTGTGTGTTAATGCGTAAGGATGAGATCAGGGTCAGGGTTAGGCTTGAGGAGGTAGGTAAGGGGTTCCGGTAAATGTCCATGTCAGTCAGGAAGCTAGTGCTCTGTCCTCACCAGTAATATCAACTCTCAGTGCGTGTGTATGTGACCATTCCTCACCAATATTGCCTTTCACTTAGTGTCAATGTCAAGGGAGGCTATAATTGGATAAGACAAGTGAAACATTTTCAGAGCGTTACCTTTGCTGTTTAAACTTTTTACTCTGTAAGTTTAGCTTTAACTGCATGTGCTGTTTTATTCTCTCCTGTCAATCTGTCTCTGCACTCTGAGAATAGACACATACTTCAGGATTTTTAGCCTGGAAATACTTTGAGAGCAATGCTTTATTTAAACCTTCAATGATGGTCGCACGCAGGATCCCCCGGCAACAGCAGGGTGTGGTGATGAAGACATGTTGACCAAATGTGCATTGCATATCAGTTGTGGTGGAACAAGTATCTTAAACTAAAGTAAAAGTACTGGTCATAAATACTCTGAGTCCTTAATTAAAAATATTCTTGAGGTACCCAAATGTAAAGGTATTCTTTATTTCGGAATATATCGGATATTTGGATTACAATTATTTATGCATCAAGTTTATCTTCTTGCATCTACTTTGTAAACTGCCTTGTAGCTTGTATCATAATGTATAACAATTCAGTACATCATTACCTAACTGTGTTAACAGTACTTGGTTATATTCCACCACTACATCTCAGATAATTATTGTTTTAATTTGAAAAGATCTTGGTCTATTTACTTTTAAGTGATTCTTAAGTTATGGTGTTACTGGGGTCAGCAAAGAACATCCTCATTAGAAACTAAATCAAATGTATTCATTTGTATGGCTTACAATTTGAAGTGTAAGCCATAATGAGACCTGGTTTTAATGCGATACCGTCACAAGTGGACAAGTCTAAGTACAGATGTGAAGGTAGCAAAGACGCATTGAGATCTGATTGCCACAGATGGCTGCATTTTTACAGTGTGTGCAAATGTATCCAGGGCCTGGGTGTTACTCTAAACTTGTAAAACAATATTTATATTCTGTCATGCTTCACCGAGTGCAGGGTACTGGCCCGCAAAAAAAAAAGGTGAATGATAATAGAGTGAAGTAAATGTATCATTGCAAATACATTTTTTATGAAAACTGAACCCCTCATAACATGTTTATATGCATATAGACTTGTGTAGTGAGATCCACTCGATCACAAGTGGTCACTCGAGATGTATTCTGATGTCAGGTGTGAACCGACAGACGTAGAGCTACCCTCTCATGACTGGTTTACACAAGACACATGTTAATGCCATGTCTGAACAGGATCTCTGTTAGAGACACACATTTGCTTCCTCATTAGGGGGCATCTTTCTGCAGTTTTAAAATAACAAACCCCTATCTAGAAGTGACCTTGCAGCAGCTGAGGGTCTTCCTGCTGCACACGGCACCAAAGCCTGTCAGCTCTGCGGTTCGCAAGTGGTCAATGAGTCAATGCGGCCCTGCTCCCACACACACACACACACACACACACACACACACACACACACACACACACACACACACACACACACACACACACACACACACACACACACACACACACACGCAGAAAAACCTCACATTTTTCTGCTCTGACTGTATTGCTGTCTTTTATACCAATTGTCTTTCCATTTTTTAATTAGTGTATTGCTTTATTTCCCGTTAGTCTCATATCACCAGTCAATTGACTATATTAGTTCAGCCTCACAAGTCTAATTTAGTGTTTTGTAACAGCTGTCTGGAAATGTACCTGATTTTACAAGACCCTAGCTGTATTAGAGATATATTAGTGTGTCTTTCTCAATTAAGTCTCATGATGGTTGTTTAATAATGATTGTAAATGTCCCTCTAGAGGTGATAGCAACTCCATATTCAATCCATAAGAATGTTTTTATTCTCTTTTCAAACAGCTAAAGTTGTAAGCCTCTGCTACACATAATTAACATCTTTCGAAAGTTACAAACATTAGATTTTTATAATTCAGAATTTTCTACCCTTCTCAGCTGTCAGGGTAGAAGAAACCAGCATGCTGCCGCTGTGGTGATAAGGGAAGTCACAACACAAGAAATGTAGAAGTAGATACCAATATAAGGGAATTACACTGTTCTCAATATCAATTTGATACCATGTTAAAAAACTAAACAAAACATCCCATGTACTTTAACATACACTCATTATTAACCGTTGGCATACATGTTTTGGGATCATCATCATTTTTGAATTTGTGGGGTTCAGCCTCAACAAACGTTTGCGTCCTTAAAGGATTTTTACAGCTTATTTTTTACAAATGCAGTTGTATTGCCGAATACCTGTTAACTGATATTGATGTAGTAACCCATTTTAATGTCATCAATTTACAGTATGGATTTACATGCTTCGTAACAAGCAGCTAAACAACAACGTTTCCATGTGATAAAATGTGTAGTGTGAGGCTCATTTGTGTTTGTTTGATAGGAGGGCGTGTTTGCTTTTTTTAGACACTGTGACTCAGCCCATCAGGATTGTGCGTTTAACAAATGCTCTCTATTTAATTAT
This sequence comes from Pseudochaenichthys georgianus, assembly GCF_902827115.2. Taxonomy (NCBI): domain Eukaryota; kingdom Metazoa; phylum Chordata; class Actinopteri; order Perciformes; family Channichthyidae; genus Pseudochaenichthys; species Pseudochaenichthys georgianus. Next base: position 13,743,385 of record NC_047510.2, read on the forward strand.
GCGGATTAATCCGGTTTATGTAATGCAATAGTGTATGTCCCTTAGAGTGTCAGACAGTACTGATGTGCGTCTGGAATGAGGGTGTGTTTGGCTGCAGCTCAAACACAGTGATAGCCATGTGATCAGCTCTATCATGGAGATGTAAGTCTTCTCAGTTACAGTCTACTTATTCCAGACCAACCCAGCGGAGATCGGATCGCAGCCAAAAAGTCTTGCCACCGGCCCCAGCCCACCTTATTTGAATATACTTTAATCTTGCCCTGACTATGTGACATCTCTGTTCCAATTTTCCATGGCAAAATAATCCAGTCAAGTTTTTCTTTGGCCAATTAATTCCAAGTATTTGAGAGGAAGCAGTTATGAATCACTTAGTGAACCGCTTGCAAGCAACAGAAACCGGCCACACCAAAAAGCACTGAGTTGGTGTTGTGATTCATTCCGTTGGCATCTCTCTGCCTCTCCTGCCAAGATACCCACTTGTTCTGCTCCCTCCTTCTCAGTTTCTCTCCCACTATCAATGTAGCCCCTTCTACTCCAACTCTAGACATCTAATCCAGAACTAAGGGCACAGCTCATTCAGTATTTGCTCCAGCACTTGGTGTATTATGTTGTTCTCTTCTGTCGCTCCCCTCTGTCCTTTTCTCCTCTTCCTCAGGCTTGTGGAAAGATATCTTGCAGGCTCCACATTTCACTATTGCATGTGAGCTACCATCTCGAGGCAGTTTAGAGTTCCAGAACGTGGTGTCTTGTGAGCCCCTGCGTGTAAAAAGTGATCCAATAGTTACAGGCTGCAAGGATATATCGAGTACATGACCTAAACATTCACATTAAAAGTGTCTACTATTATCAAAAAGAAAAACACAAACTAATACCGGCCGGAATTTAAAGACAGTTTTTTAAATTTGGTTTAGTTTAAAATGTTCTCACTATCGTCCGTGTGCTATATATGAGGCTACATCCAACAACCTTTTAGCTTGTTAGCACAAAGTCTGAAAATGTGAAAACCGTTTGCCTGTCCCTGTCCGCCAGCACCTCTAAATTGACCTCATAATATGTTGTGTTTATTTAGTCTGGACAAAAAAGTGCAAAAATGAATTGTTGCTGGACAATTTCCTGTTTAGGCACTGTCACATCTTGGTTGTAATCTTGAGATGGTAACAAGAGGAGAGTCCAGGAAGTTACTGCATCCTCTCAAAAAATAGGAGGGTAATTTTGATACAGCAGCAATGATGTTACCAAATACCTCCAGAGGGATATACTCCTTCTCTGTACAGCACTGTGCATTTTAAAATCATTGGCAGTAATATGCTTCTCTATTCCGGCACATTTGAATAGGTGTAATTATTATTTATGTGTATCATACATTACATCTGCACTCTTTGCTGCTTTATCAGAGTGAGTGTACATCACTACATGGAGATACAGTAACGGAGGAGGATTTGCTGATATTGTTACTGTTACCTTTCCTCTGCTCCTGCCATGAGGATATACAGTTGGTACAGCAGCAACAGGATCCCTGTTATTTCTAGAGCATGTACTATACACTGAACAAAAATATAAACGCAACACTTTTGTTTTTGCTCCCATTTTTCATGAGATGAACTCAAAGATCTAAAACATTTTCTATATACACAAAATAACCATTTCTCTCAAATATTGTTCACAAATCTGAAAAATCTGTGATAGTGAGCACTTCTCCTTTGCCGAGATAATCCATCCCACCTCACAGGTGTGGCATATCAAGATGCTGATTAGACAGCATGATTATTGCACAGGTGTGCCTTAGGCTGGCCACAATAAAAGGCCACTCTAAAATGTTCAGTTTTATCACACAGCACAATGCCACAGATGTCGCAAGTTTTGAGGGAGCGTGCAATTGGCATGCTGACAGCAGGAATGTCCACCAGAGCTGTTGCCCGTGAATTGAATGTTCATTTCTCTACCATAAGCCGTCTCCAAAGGCGTTTCAGAGAATTTGGCAGTACATCCAACCGGCCTCACAACCGCAGACCACGTGTAACCACACCAGCCCAGGACCTCCACATCCAGCATGTTCACCTCCAAGATCGTCTGAGACCAGCCACTCGGACAGCTGCTGCAACAATCGGTTTGCATAACCAAAGAATTTCTGCACAAACTGTCAGAAACCGTCTCAGGGAAGCTCATCTGCATGCTCGTGTCCTCATCGGGGTCTCGACCTGACTCCGGTTCGTCGTCGTAACCGACTTGAGTGGGCAAATGCTCACATTCGATGGCGTCTGGCACGTTGGAGAGGTGTTCTCTTCACGGATGAATCCCGGTTTTCACTGTTCAGGGCAGATGGCAGACAGCGTGTGTGGCGTCGTGTGGGTGAGCGGTTTTCTGATGTCAATGTTGTGAATCGAGTGGCCCATGGTGGTGGTGGGGTTATGGTATGGGCAGGCGTATGTTATGGACGACGAACACAGGCCACTCGATTCACAACATTACCCTAACCCTAACCCTAACCCTACCCCTCACACCAGATACTGACTGGTTTTCGGACCCCCCCCCCCCAATAAAGCAAAAATGCACGTTTCAGAGTGGCCTTTTATTGTGGCCAGCCTAAGGCACACCTGTGCAATAATCATGCTGTCTAATCAGCATCTTGATATGCCACACCTGTGAGGTGGGATGGATTATCTCGGCAAAGGAGAAGTGCTCACTATCACAGATTTTTCAGATTTGTGAACAATATTTGAGAGAAATGGTTATTTTGTGTATATAGAAAATGTTTTAGATCTTTGAGTTCATCTCATGAAAAATGGGAGCAAAAACAAAAGTGTTGCGTTTATATTTTTGTTCAGTGTACTTTGTTGAGTTATTTAGCGACACACATTTGTACTTGCTTATCAGCTTATGGTGCTTTAAAACACCTGGTAGATATTGTGTACACGTGTCTGGTTCCTTTCAGTTTCAATCAGTCCAGATGTTTGTGAGCGGTTTGGTTCCACACGAGGACACTGATCTGATCTCAGGCCCATGCCTTCCTGTCCCACTAAACATTCCCATACCATAGCTGCAGACAGGATTCACCAGCTGGGAAACTGATCAGGTCACCCCTCCACTGAACGCTCGTAGCTGTCGTCCAACGTCTTGGCCTGCGAACAGAAATGTGTCTTCATACCACATCACAACTCAGTGCAAGCTGCTGACACCCTCCATGCTGTTTATCCCAAGATATGTAGGCACACCCTTCACCTACAAGGCCACAGCCAAAATAAAAAGTTTTCCAAATTATCTGAGTTGGTATATTAAAGTAACCCGCTATACTGCTGTGGATTAAAAATACACCACTAGCTATGAACTGGAGTCTTGTTTCATTGAGTAAGTCTGAATTTAGCGATAAACAGCACCAACTGATTGATTTTCTGCATTTAGTGTTTGCTTATTTGATTGATGTGCTTGGGTTTGACTATGAAACCTTAGTTATTATATCCATACTGTGCTTTGTTCTTTTTTCCATTCAATATATTTCCCTTTTTTGGTGGATAGTTCAACAGTTCTGTTGAAAACATTAAACCACAAATCTACCATGGAGACTTTAGTAGGCTGTTTAAGCAGCATCTGGACATTCACTATGAATAGAAGTATCTGTTTTTGCTGTAACGTAAGATGTTGCGTGTGAACATATGGCATGTCCAAACCTTTAGTATGAAGTGCAACAGTTAGGTATATGTTCACTGCTGCTGTTCTGGGCACTGGTATTTGAGTTATTGGCCGCCAGCGAGTGCGTGCCAGGTTGTTGGTTCCTTTGGGATTAGATTTTGCACGTACATAGATGTTTAGGATTATTAATCTATAAATAAAGAAAGTGCACTCAAATGATGTCATCAGTGTAAGGCGCAAACTGAGAAAAGTGCACTATAATCTGATTTATTTCCTATTTTCTTTAAAGGCACCATTTTGTTTATAGTTTATAGACTTCACACTTCTTCTCAGGGACGGACGTTTTCATCCAAAGTAGTGGATTATGTTTTTCACATTTAAAAACAGCACGGTTGCTCATGTTATATTATAAAAAGGTGCACAACTCAAAATGTGTGCAATTTTTTCCGTCTTCAACATCCCAGTGGTGTTATTAAGAAAACACAAAAAACTGCCCATTTTAGAAGAAAGCAAAGCACTGTGGGTGCTTGCCTTTCCGACAACCCACAAGTGTTATTTTCCAGGAGTTATTGGCCATTAATCTTTAATCGGCATCATGTAATTCAGTCGTTATAGCTTCCTCTAGTTGTGCAATGTAGCAATGTTTTCACGTTGGCAGCTTTTTCTTGCCCTCACTTGAACCACTTTATTCTGTTAAGCGCCAATATGAACAATGAATAAATGCAACAGACAATTTTTTTTACCAAAAGATGGAAACAATTAAAGCATCTTCATTTATAGCATAAATAACTAATGCTGTGCTTAAACCAGTTCCAATTTGACATTTTGAAGGGAGTTGTTCAATTTGGATGAGTAATGTGTCAATGTGGATGGCACCTTGACAGAGAAAGGGATAGTCATATAATACATTCTAGCACTATATCTGCCAGTGCACACAGAGTTGCAAATGGAAAAATACATTTCCGTCTTTGCATGCGACTAACCCTGGGATTCCAGTGGTCTCAGAGTCATGGACGTGGATAGGCTGAGCTGTGGAAAAGGGCTTCCCTCCTCCAGGTCCATGTGTATGAAATCACAAATCACTGTGACAGAAAAACCAAGGAACTCCCTTCCTGTGGTGTTCACGGTAACATTACATCGCCATGTTGGCTCCAAGGTAATACAGAGCTCCCTCTTGTCTATAAACTGAATGGGACTAGTTGTTAATATTTCCATTAGCCACAGGAGGCTTAAACATGGCACCATCAGAGTGTTATTCTAAAAGGAAAAAGAGATCTTCACGAAACAGAATTTGCATTGTGCCCTCTGTCATAAGAGTCCAAAATGCCTGAGTGAGCAAGCGGCTTGACCAGTCCTCTGTGAATTGTTTGAGCCTTATTTAGGAGAGCGTGGGTGGGTTAGGCATCAATATTAATGACCAGAGTACATTAACGTCCTTATTTTAGCCCCCGACAACTCTTCAGGGATCAAAACAATGTGATTCAGGCCTCGACATAAATTGCTCTTACACACAAAGCTCCACCTCTGCTTCATGTCAATCTGTGCTTTGGCCTTCTCCCATCCTGGGTCAAGGATATCACTCAGTGAGATAGCAGAGTGCACAGCTGCAAGGACTGGACAGGATCAGACAGCTGCTGCTGTGACTCACCGCAGAGGCCTTTCTTCATGTCTCTGAGGGGGGGGTGTGTTTATCATAAGCAAGCGAGTTGCTGAATGTCTGCATGCATGTAGGGGAACCAAGATAGCAAATGTTAAAAGGAATACCTCACCCAAAATAACTATTGTATAGGCTGTGGCGCAGTGGATTAGTGCGTTAGTGTTCGGATCAGGGGAGCACAGGTTCAAACCCCACTGCAGCCAGCATGTCGTTGTGTCCCTGGGCAAGACACTTCACCCCAAATTGCTCCTGTGGGGATTGCCCACAGTATTGAGTATGTAAGACGCTTTGGATAAAAGCATCTAAAATGTAATGTATATGATTTTTCACCCCCTGTTACATGTTGTCATACTTTTGATATAAACAAAGAATCAAGTAAAGTCTTGATGAATTGAGCAAAATGTAAGTCAATCATTTAAAGGAACATTTCACAACCGCAAATCTATATCAAAACACAGTTTACAAACACTTACACAACTAGTACAGTATAATACAAGTCTTATTAATCCTATATCAAGTCACAAGCTCACTACTTTACAAATAGATGCATTTTCTCTAAAACCTTTTAAACCTTGTAAAATTCTTCCTAAACAATCTCACTCTTGAATATTAGGGCAATCTTATTAAAAATGTAGGATATTACAATAAAGGAATTATAAATGTAGATTTTGTAAATATATTAAAATTATAACATTAATACATAACATGTATTTAAGGTGGCAGTTAACAGATCCTTATCTTAATACAATGGTTTTATTTTATAGTGGCGTGTAAAAAATGGAACAGTGCACATTTAAAATGTAAATCCTTTTTGGTTGCATTTTTGTTACTGACAATCTGGCTTGTAATAGTCCTTTTCATATTACACAAGCATTCAATTATGTTATTTATTCTACTAACGGCTGACTGAATAGTGGGTGAAATAATATTTTAATAACTAGGTATGTATACCGGACCAGGTGGAATAGTGAGTGTAGGTCTTGTAACAGCAGATAGAGAGGGGGGGGGAAGAGAAAAGTGAGCTGCTGTGGTCTCTGCGTAGCGCTGATTAAGTACCACTGTTTGCTCTGTCGTCCATGGTAACAGTTGGTGGTTCAATTATCCCCGAGCCCCCCTATGAGTCAGACAGAGAACATTTTGCTCACATTGTTTAGACACTAAAAAGGCTTTGCTGCTGTTACATGAACACCTTAAATTCAAGATCTTGTTTCAGGATTACAGAATGTTCAGCACATATTAAGAACATTCTGGTCTGATCTTCAATTAAAGTAAAATAGGCAGGAGACCCTTCGAATCTCCCACATATCTTTTCTTTTTCCTGATAGGTTGTAGGCGTTTACCAGCATCATATGTCCTCTTTCTAATTGCACCTCCTGTGTCGTGCCTCGTTCTGAGTGATGGCTCAGACAGTTGTTGACTTGTCTGAGCTAATCAAACACACACACCAACAGACACACGCTCAGACAGAGAGAATTCTAGCCAACTTTTCCATGAGCTATGATTCACGACACATTCAAAGGAAAGAAACACGAGCAACAGACCTCCTCGTTGAGGAGAGCACACATACACTCAGTGTCCATTCCCCGGGCACCTGTCAGTAAACACACACAGAGTGCCGACTTTTCCATTACTGCTAAGTGGGAGGAGAATGGTGGGTAACGCAGGGACACTAATGGACTTCCCAACTCTTCCCTAAAGCTCCTAGTCTCCTGTTTTGTGATCAGGCAGGGAAACCCAAACAAGGTCAACTGACCATTTCCACAGATTCAGCATCCTGAGTCAGTCTTCAAAAAGATTTGAAACTGAGCAAATTGATTCCACTTCCTGTTTTTAAAGCTCGGATAGGTGCAATGATACTTGATACTGTTGGTACTTGTCAATGTCTGGTATGTAAATGTAGCCCTGTAAATACGATGTCCTTTTGTGTTATCTGTTGTTTTATGTTCATGTTGTAACCTACTTGCTGCCATGTTGGACAGGTCTCCCTTGAAAAAGAGATTGATGATCTCAATGGGACCACCTGGTTAAATAAAGGTTTGAACGAATAGAGCGAGTTGTTTTCCATCAATTTTAAGTTTCAAGAAGTTTCCATTAAACAACATGGGCAGGTGTGCCAGTGATGGTCTCGATTCAGCGTTACATACAGACGTTTTATTGAGTTATGGTGCTGATGTGGTCCTGGATCACGTTGCCGTTTCCCTGTGCTGTATGACCTCAGCTGTTCCCAGGATGCCGTGCTGCTTTTTCCATTGGCTGCAGAAACTTCCTATTTAGGCTTCAGAAGTGAAAAAGTGTTCACAAAAATGCTTCATAGAAAAATTAGTTTTTTCATTTCTTTGTGTGGGGATTTGCGAACACGTGTCAGTCTGGATACTCTTTTATGTGTTTATTTGTACACAGAGTAGGAGGGCATGTTTACTTGACTAATACAATTATGTACTGTATGAGGTCAGCTTTTTATTTGTGCAATTGTATCATTATTACATTCTGGTAAAATCTCTTGAACTTGCTTATGTGTCCTATTCAGCTTAGTTTGTCATACTACTAAGTTCTGACAGAATCTGTGGACAATTATTGTGGTAGGGTTATGTACTAATGTATTTTAAAATATCTCTCATTAATGTTATTATTGTCACTCACTCGACTCAGCAGGTGCAGTTTTTATTATAGTTTTACTGTATCAAACGCATGTTGGAGTATTGTTGTAGAGATGTCAGCTGTTTATCCAGCAAAACTTCACCACCCACAAGGGACAACATGAGCAGGTGGTTGCCATGGGGACAGTGTGCTGTGTTTATCTGTTGGCGTGAGAGAGACAGGGTGTTGTGTGTTGGGGGGGAGGAAGGCCAGCCCAGAATAAACGCATACAGAGTGGGTCGCAGAGGACACGCCCTACACGGCTCCAGATAAGGACCTAACGTCCATTTAATGATAGGATCATATGGCAATAACTGCCCATGGAGATGTGGTGATCATGTGATCTGACAGGTGTTTATCTGGCAGAAGGTTAATACCGGCATTCAAATCTAACTTTTAGTTAAGCTACTAATAAATTACTAATAATCTAACGCTATAAAACACCTATTTTTTTTGATTGACAGTGACAAACTAAGACATTTCTCAATATATGTCTTCACACTCCATATATCTGGCTCTTACATGCCACCTCCTCATGTGTTGCCCTGTCAGTCTGCAGTGCTGTACATGTGTTTCAGGTGTTTCTGTGGGAGATTCAGTTTGCATGTGGCAGCAGGCCAAAAACCACAAAGAATAGACAATCTTTTTTTCTCTCAAATTTAGCACGACTAAATTAGGCCAAATTTGCCTCCTGCTTGAGGCTGAAAATCAGATTTAACGTCTACGTCTACTTTAACATAAAACATAGAATACATAAAGAAGTCATTAATTGAAGCATGCTCTCTTTGAAAACCAAAAAAAGACTTCATCTTAAAATGCCCTGTGAACTATCATAATTTAAAAAAAAATGTATTTCAGTATCAGCAGAAGCAAATATACAATTACGCAAAACCTACTTTTGGGCCTTTTTCAAACCCTCACTGGTCTAACCCTTGTTCATTTTATGGCACAAGCATCTGCAGTCAGAAGACCTGGTGACTTACTTTATACTTGTATACATTACAGTGTAACACCATTTACTGTATCTACAAAGGCAGTGAATATGGTGGTGGGTCCTCTAATCCCTCTCGTTGCCCCAGGCACGCTGTTAGGGGGTTTACATTGTCAGCATACTGCTTCTCCCTGTGTGGATATCTGGTACCACACACTGACAGTTTCCTGCCACAAAGCATGTACATATGGTTTCTGCACTCCTGATTGATTAACAGCTGTCCCCAGCAGTAACTCTGTATGCTGTGTGTTGTGAGTAAAAGACTAGAAAGGAAGTATAAGTGTACACCGACCATTAGGTTAAATATTGTAGTGCAACTGAGCTGTATTGCCGTATGGAAGACCTATAGGTGTAGTCCCCTATTTCTGGGTTCACAGAGATATATTTTGAACAAATGTGAACCTGCTGCACTGCTTTGCTGTACATTATATTATATGGCTAAACTGAAACTGTACTTAGCACCTTGTCTTTCCAGTGAGGCAAACGCACAATTATAAATGATAGTGATAGTACGATAAATGTAGATTAAGAATTATTCATAATTCAAAGATAATTCTTTATTTGTATATATGTATATCAAACCACATCCCCTGTTTACTGTTAGATTTGATTGGATATTAGCGATGGAAGTGTGTGAGTTTTTATATTTAAAGATACATTATGTTCTTGTTTGTTTGTAGCCTTTATTTAACCAGGTGAAAGCCCCTTGAGATCAAAAGATCTCTTTTTCAAGGGTGACCTGCAGGACATTAGTTACACATAAAAACAACAGAACAACAATAAGGATGACATACAACATAATGTACAGTGTTCTAAATGTAATAGCAGGATACAAACCTGTGGTTAGATGGAACATCCTCTTGACTTTAGTTTCAATATGACTGTGAAGTTGCAGATTCTCTTAAGCCCCATAGATTTATAATTATTCTACTCGTGTGGTGAACATGTGACCGCATCAGACTATGTATAAAAGCGTCAGCTAAATGCGATGTAATGTAATATGTTCTTTTATAAAGACTTAAAGTGTAATATATCTGGCTGCAGCTAAACTGGCATTTGAATGTTGGCATAAGGCTGGCACCACTAGATGGCAGTCTACACTAGCTACAAGCAGTGAAATGTGTGAATGACATATGGATCTGTCAAGCATCATGTGCCTGTATTTTCAAATTCATTTTTAGCCCGAAGGCAATTTAATCCACTTTCTTAGACTGATCACATGACATATTAAATGAAATGCCATAATTTACATGATCATACAATACAATTAGCGTAGCAGCATTCCTGATAACATTCTAGTAAATGTCAAATAGAAAATGCGACACAATTCACACATTGTGATTTCTTAATACAATGCTTCCACGGCTTGATAGTTGGAATTTGTTCTAATCTTTTCTTTTTTGCTCCCTTAGGACAAAGTGAAGCCTCCTAAAACAACCAAATCCAAGACCGCAGAGACCTTGGTTGAAGGCATAGCCGTGGAGGGCCTTGAGCAGATACCTGAAGGACAAGAAGAAGTTCAAGACCATCTCAACTCCGATGAAGAGGTGGAGATTGAGGAGATTATCGAGGAGTCTCGCACCAAGCGCATCCAACGCACCACCAAGCAGCAAGTGGACAACATAAAGAAAGCCTTCTCCAAAGAGAAAATGGAGAAGACCAAAATAAAGACAAAGGAGAACTTGGAGAAGACCAGGCAGAGAACCCGCGAGAACCTGGAGAAAACAAGACAGAGAACCCGTGACAAAATGGAGAAAACCAAGCACAGCCTGGGGCAGAAGATGGGCCAGCTCGGGACCCGCATGACCCCCAACATCGAGCGCAGGGCAAATATGAAGAGCTCCAAAGAGAAGGCCAAGAAGTCCCTCAATCCTGAACACAAGGTCTACGCCCGCTCCAAGACCACTGTGTACCGCGTGCCGCCCTTCACCTTCCATGTGAAGAAGTTCCGAGAAGGAATGGAAGAGGTGGTGCCAAACACAGAGATGGATGAGGTGGCCGACGATGAAGGAGAGCCAGGGGGAGAGGAGAACGGGCTGGGGGTGCACGTGGAGGTGGAGGAGGGGCAGCTGGTGAGGGTAGACAGCCCAGAGATGGAGACTCTGTTGGAGGTTACTGAGGACTTCCAGCTGGTCAGGGTGGAGCCGGACCTTCCAAAGGCCCAAAGCGAGTAGAGCATCCCAGCTCTGTGTCCTATGAAGGAGGAAATTAAAGGATGAGGAAGGGAACATTAGACACAATATTAGTCGTGGGGACTTTATAGACGTGATCACAATCTATGATATATTTTTTGATTTCTGTTCTCTTTTTATTTTACACAACAGGGATGACTTTCATATTTGCTCTTCTTTAGCGAAAAACTAAAAGGCTAGCTTTTAAAACATGGTGCAGGCTGAATGGTTGTGTATGTTAAAGCTAATTGCTGTTTGTTGTGGGTTTGATCATTTGTGTGGATATAAGAATAAAAAAGGTATAAATAGTCTTTGCTATTGACGATGTAATGTATAACCTTATATTTGCCATACGATATGCACATTTGTAGGTAACAGGAAGTTGTTGGCAGGATTTATGCTTAATCGATGGATTTAGAGATGTAATGTGCAAGAGTGGAACAAACAGGAAAACATGTAAAGGTATAGATTTACAGAGAAAAAATAAATTACAATTTATGTACATTACTGAAAATATAGACGTAATTTCAAATAAATTGTATTTAAAACATTAGAACAATTTCAAATATTGAAAGAGTAGCATATAGCACCAGAATAAACAGCTTAAGTACATGTTGTGTACAAACATTTTAGGACAAGAATGTTTTACCATTTTGGACTTTTTTTGTGTTTTGATTTTCATTTCTTTAAAGATTGTGACAAAGGATCGTAAGGCCTTAAAATAATCGGTAGTCCACCAGTGAGTTTTAAGTTGTACTATATTATGTAGCAAAATACCTTTTTTTTGTGTCACTAATTCAGATAAATATTATAATGAAATACTCAAACTGATGTCAATAAGGTGTAGATTGTAGCCTTTTTTATCTTTACAAAGCATGCATGTACCAACTTTCCATATAGCTCTGCAAACTGGATTAGAACAACTGTGTCGCCATGGTCACAGCTCATCATAGTACATGTGCAGATCCCTAACACATTTATCAAGGTAATTGCAGGCAGAAAAGAATGATAGCGTGAAAAGCAGGATGACAGTTTAATGACTCGTGGAGATGCAAATGTCATCCTAAATGCAATGGAAGGGAGAAAGCCATTCTGAATGGCAAGGTACTTCAATAAATGTCAGAGAAGATCTTGTCAACAAATTATTTTTGCAGAGACCAGGTGTAATATTGTGTATCAGTGATGTCTGCACTGATGTAAAAGCCTGCATCTTTGTACAACAAGTTAGAAAATACGTTTTTTAAAGAAGTAGAGGAAGCTAACATAATTGAATTGTAAATATTCAAAGTCTGAAGAAAACTGGCATGTACGGCAAGCACACATTGCTCCGGACAAAGAGAAGGTGAATGCAGGCTTCCATTTTCATCCCTAGAGGCTCTGTGATCTTGATGTGGTGCAGACATGCAGTATCCCACTGTGTAGCGTGGAGAACCATTACAATAATCAATGGGCTGGGGAATTCAATTAAGGAGAGTGCTCTCTCTGAGCACTGACCAGGGTAGAGAACAGTGAGAAGAACAGAGGAAAGTGTGTGTTTGTGTGATTGTGAAGAGTGTGTCGATACAATATACCCAATACCCTTGGCATCAAGTTCATATTTCAAAGAAGCAAATAAATCAATTACAGGCCTCTGACATCACATATCACATTATAATTATTAAAGTTTTATATATAATTAAATGTCTGTAGTGATTATTTACACAAACATGGACATTGTTTTGCACAGCAAACATTAAACACTTCCTCTTCCTTTTTTTGTTAAGGTGTGTAATTTGCCACCATACCTGTTTTGACCTACTGGTTATCAATTAACTGAACCATCTTGCTATGAGCGTGAGGTAGGTCATGCGTAGCTTATACAGACATATAGTTATTTTAAAACTAAAAAATGTCACACACTGTCTTGCTGTTTCTAATTCATACTCAAATAAAGAAGCTTGCCATTTGTGTTGTGTTTTGAGGTCTCTTTTGCCACTTGAATTTTAATAAAAGCTTACTAAATAATATACTTCCTGTTATCTTTTCCCCCAAATGTTATTAACTTTAATACAGTATATGTGTATTTTGATCTAGTAGTACAACTGAATTTCCCCTCGGGGATTAATAAAGGTTCATCTTATCTTATCTTAATTATGATTACAAAAGGTCAATAGTGAATGAAGAGCTCTCCTGTTATTAACTCTTGATGACGTCGACACTGCCAGTAACTCAGATGACTTCCAGCCTAGCTGTTCTGTCGAATTGCTTGCCCTCCCTCCGCAGCAAATAGGCAAACCAGGGAGGGTTTGCAGGCGGGAACAGCGCAGTTGCGACAGCAGTAAACACGACGTTCTCAACATAGGCACGCCCTACTTGTAAGCTGCATTCTTATTGGCTAGTATAGAATAACGGACTCGTATTGGCTGTTAGAGCTGTCATTCTTGAAATACTGCATGGGTTCGGTGAAAAGGGCTGTATCGTCGAAGAATTTCCCATGTTGGCAAGAAAACCTACACGGTTAACGTGCTTTTTCTGTGTGTCCTCTGGCTTTTTTGTCTTCAATTTTATACAAAGCTCACCACTGACTTTTATTGTCAGTGTTTTTCAGTAAAAAGGGTAACCGTTTGATATACGGAGAAACTTTCCGAAGGAGTAACAACAAGCTAGGTAAGCGACTATAAAGGCGACTTCTGCTTTTGGTACATGTTTCTTAACGATTTTCTTCATTGTTATGTTACTGCATACCACACTAATGCATTGCTAGCCCTGTTAGCCATAGCGCTACTGCTCTACTAGTTGTGACATTGTGACGGTTATAAGTTATTCATGATGAGGAAGCCATTCCGTGTCCACCATGTTACACAAGTTATTAAAGTGTTACTGCGTCTTATCTGCAGCTACTCCCAGTTCTGATCGCCCCTAATGGGCCTGATTATATTTCAACTTAGACTAGAAGTGTTGTAATGTGATTTTATTCGTCTTCATTCGTAAAATTTACTCGTTTTTTATGTGATTTGAATCACCTTTTTATAAAAAAATGACAATGATACAACAGGACTGAAATGAGCTCAAACTGGATGCATATTTAGACAAAGTCAAATTCAGGTCATTGTTGTGTTTGCCTTCAATTGACACGCCCATCGCCAAACCATCTGCAGGACAACATGAATGACACTTAGTTTGCACTATGATTCAACGTTTTCATAAACAAAAAGGAGATTTTAGGGATGATCAGCCCTTCTCAGAATCTTAGTTGTGTACTTACTATATGTCACTCTCAGACATTTCGAGACATCATTTTCGTTTCAGTCATTACAGCTGTGACTCACAATGTATCAAGTGTGCTATTACACTATTGACTGTATTCAATGTTTTTTAGAGACTAAGGGGTGACTTCGTGAAATGCACTATGACTTTACATTATGACGTTCATAACAGTTCTATTGTATTTTACATTACATTACATGTCATTTGTTAGACGCTTTTATCCAAAGCGACTTACATACATTCAGTACTGTGGACAATCCCCACAGGAGCAATTTGGGGTGAAGTGTCTTGCCCAGGGACACAACGACATGCTGACTGCAGTGGGACTCGAACTTGCTACCCCCTGATTTGAAGTCCATCATACTATCGACTGAGTCACAGCCTCCTTCACCTGTTTTTATAGAAGCCATTGAATTGAAACCTGGCATGCTTGCTGATTTCTTAGTTTGCTCAAGGAAGCACTTACTGGAATATCAGTGACATGAGTAAAGGAATTATATTGTCCTTTTGTACCCTGTGATTAGATTACCATTTTTTCGACAATTGGACAAACAGCTGGCACATTTCTTTTCCATGACTTATTAATTATCATACAGTAGTGTGCCACCTTTGGGACTGTACACACTGGGTCACTGACCATCCTGCAGAGAGTGCCCATAGACAATGTGCCATAGCAATCATCCACTTTATGTAGGTGTTGCACTCATGGGAAACGTAATGCAGTGAATGTAAAGACATGATGAGGGAAACGGATGATACAGTTAAAGTCACATCGTGCTCTTATGTGCCTTAATGATCCTGAGATACTATTTGTAATTTCAACCTAAGTTCTCCAACAGTGAGAGCAGGAAATACTAGCCTAATTCAGAACATGAGAAAAGAGAAACCTATTCTCCCATGATTTAGCTCTTCATCGATGTGATCTATTCTCCGACATCCACACCATGCAGATGCACCTTTTTCACATATCAGAGAAAGAGGAACTTGTGTCACGTTTGTTAGACAATTTCAGTTATGTCCCTTGATGTAACAAAAAAAAACCCTCGCCATATGATATCAGCGAGAGTCATTTCTGAAACTGACGTGATTCAGGTGAAACTAAACATATGTACTTTTAGGTTTAGGTTTAAGGTTACTCTAAACGGAAAAATGCGCAAAAAAGCCGTACACTGAGATGCCACTAAAACGTATTAAAGCCCCTTACAATATATAATATTGTTTTTATAAAGACCATACTGATCCTTATACATCACTAATATTAGTTACCCTAGTGCTTATTATGCGAACATTTGCCAGAAGGTCTGCTCTTATGTAAACAAATATAATGACAATAATATGCTTATAATGTTCTGGTTTTGTTGACCCTATGGGAGATGAGTATTTTAGTGTATAGTATTCATTTAGCTAGTTAGTGCTTGTATTACATTGGATTTTATAATTCGCTTTCCCCTTCTGTATGTACATTTGGATGGGAAAAGCATGAAGTGTGCAGACTAATTCATGTAGGGCTTCATAAAGTACATGCATGCACTGATGTGGGAACATAGACACATGTTGATTGCATTTCAGGCACTTGTTTTAACTTTGTGTATGTTCCGCACGCTCTTTCTATCAGCAGAAGCAATACTTAAGCTCCGGGAAACAGAAAGCAAAATGTAGTTTCTTTTCGAGAACTGTTCCGAGTCATCAGTTATCAAGGTTCATCAAAGTTTAGTTAAGCATCTGATCTTTTATCTAAACTCTGCAAACTAGTGGGCAATGTCACTATCACTAATGATTAGGCAGAATTTAGATGGTAATGCAACAGTATTGAAAGATGCAAGCCTCTTAAATGTAAGAGGCTTAAATAAAGGGTTCCATTAGTTGTTAAATGTGAATTCTAGAGGACTTGGTGTAGGGTCTGTTAGTTTACAGTCTGCGGGCCTCAGGGGAACAGTGTAGCTGTGTTATGTTAAGATGAGAATGCAACAGAACCTAAAATGTGGATCTGATGGATAATGGTTGTCTCTGCAAGGCTGTGAGGATTAATGAGAGTATACTGTTCTTGTTGCACTGCGCTTCGCTTAAAGAATATATAAATGAACGTAATTAGATCCAATCTTATATATCAAAACGGGTGTTTCTCTGGTTTCCATTCATATCTTTCAGAAGCATAGACAAAGGAAGTGTGGTCGTGTTTGAGATCCAAGATCATATATTTCTATATGCTTAGAGAGTCGATATATATTTCTCAGTGGAGGCGTAGTGTTTCTCTGAACAGGAAGTGGCTGTTGATAATACATACCCTCCCAAGAGCCTCTTTTCATTTTCAGTAAAAACTTGACATTTAGCTATTTCTCTTTTGTCAGTGAAACTTCTTTTTACATTACATGTCAGTATTGGTCTCCTCCAACATGGTCTCTGCTCTATTAATGTTGTTACCCCCATTCTTGTTGTAGGCTTGAGGAGGTGTAAGTCAGGATGGCCCAGTGGAACCAGTTGCAGCAGCTGGAGACCAGGTATCTGGAGCAGCTCTACCACCTGTACAGCGACAGCTTCCCCATGGAGCTGCGGCAGTTCCTCGCCCCCTGGATTGAGAGTCAGGACTGGTGAGGAATCATTTCATTCCCGGGCTCTGTTTAAGGGGGTCTATTATCATCTGGACGGGGACAACGGCTGGAAATGATCAATGTTGGCTAAAGCTGCCCCATTTACTGTTTTGTGTGACAGTTGATTAATGGGGACTGTCCACGACACTATACACAAATAAACGAAACTGTTATGAAAGCACATATTGTTTCCGCCGTCTGCTGGAATATAGCATTTCATTTATTTTGAACCTCCATTCCCTCCAGACTGGCGGAGGGCACTAACTATAATAGCTACCTTTTTGGAAAGCTATTATGTTCATTCATTGTTACCTTCTTCTCTATCATGCCTTATTATTCCCTCATGACACCATTACAGATCTCCCATGCATATACTCATACTGTAAAGCGTCTTTGAGTTGTGAAAAGCGCTATATAAATAAAATGTATTATTATTATTATTAATATTATTATTATATAAGGTATCACAGTGCACCTTAACAATTGAAATAGTAATATAACCTGCAAAAAGTGTTTCCTGTCCAATGGGTATTTAGATTATACAGAAAGTGTCCCCCCAGTAATCTTCCTGATACAGAAAGTTTGAATGAAGCAGTTGTGAACTCTTCACCTTTCACAAGCTCTTAAAAGGAACTAGATAATAATCATATCCTGATGATCCTCTCCTCTCTTTTCACAAGGGCTTACGCTGCCAATAAGGAGTCACACGCCACCCTGGTGTTCCACAACCTCTTGGGAGAAATAGACCAGCAGTATAGCCGTTTCCTGCAGGAAAACAATGTCCTCTACCAGCATAACCTGCGCAGGATTAAACAGCATCTGCAGAGCAAGTACCTGGAGAAGCCCATGGACATCGCTCGCATCGTGGCCCGCTGTCTATGGGAGGAGCAGAGGCTGCTGCAGACGGCCACCGCTGCTGTGCAGGTAGAGAAAAGCTACACTAACCCAGCTCTAACGTTATATGACATCAATAAGCTTAAGGTCATGAATGTTAGGTGGTAAAGCGGTATATGTTGTTTTGCAGGAGGGCCAGGCCGCACATCCCTCTGGGACAGTAGTGACAGAGAAGCAGCAGATTCTGGAGCACAACCTCCAGGACATCAGGAAGCGCGTGCAGGTCAGTTTCCATCACACACTCCCTGATAAAGGATGCAAGTAAAATAAAAGATTCCTGAACACTATCTAACTTGACAAAATGAGTCTGTCTTGTCTTAAATATCCGTTTGTTTTCCTTCAGGATATGGAACAGAAGATGAAAATGCTTGAGAACTTGCAAGATGACTTTGACTTCAATTACAAGACGTTGAAAAGTCAAGGAGGTAAATTCTTAAAAATATCTATTCAGTTTGAGCAGTAATATGAATTTGTTTGGAAAGGTTTATCTCAGTCTCAGGTGAACATTTATTAAAACGCAACTTCTCAGTGTTTTTCATATGTATATTTAAGGAATTGCATTTGTTTTCTGACTGTCATGTCCGCTGTTTGTCCAGAGTTGTCCCAGGACCTGAATGGGAATAGCCAAGCAGCTGCCACCCGACAGAAGATGGCTCAGCTCGAGCAGATGCTGAGTGCGCTGGACCAGCTGAGGAGGGTGGGTGTCTAGCTTTAATATGTTCAATATTAAAGGTGGGGTAGGTAAGTTTCAGAAACCGGCTCGAGATACACTTTTTGTTATATTCCATGGAATGCTCTTAACATCCCGATAGCAATTAATATCTTAAGTGCTTTGACAAAAAATCCATAAAAAAATGTCATCTGTAGAAGCCGTAATACTGTAAAAAGTACAACCAATCTGATTGGATGGCCTACCTGCCTGTCAGCCTTCCATCGGGGCACAAACTTATCTCGTGCCCTCATTGGTCATGTGCGCGTTCGTGTGTGTTGGAGGAGGGGCTCTGTGAGGAAGTGGCAGATTTTCTCCGGTTGTGTATTTTCAAATTCTAGCGATCTCGAGCCGGTTTCTCAAACTTACCTACCCCACCTTTAAGTCAAAATACATTGTAACAGATTGAGCTGTGAGTGAAAACCAAGAACACAAGGATAATAAGTCCCCCACCAGTTTGATTTCATGTGACTTTTTATGGATTATTGGCAGCAGAGGAGGGGTTTGTGAGACCAAGAATATTTTTTTGAATAGAAGTGTTTCATTCTCTTTGCAAATGTAGATAATTGTTCAATGGAAAAGCATGCTGCTTAGCCGGCGTCTGTCTCATGCTCATCAGCGAGGCGTTCAGGGAACCTATGTATAATCTATCAACAGTAAAATAACCTGGGTTACATGCTACTATTCTGTTACTACTGTTCTTTAGAATTTGAGAAGTAATAACATGCTATGAGGTAAAGCTAGCAGTCGAATTGACCATGTTGACTTATTTTACAAGTCATTATTTCCATGTCTAATGTGAATGTTTCTTGTTTCCTTGTAGCAAATAGTGACAGAGATGGGAGGCTTGTTGACCGCCATGGATTATGTGCAGAAGAACCTGACTGATGAAGAGCTAGCAGACTGGAAGAGGAGGCAGCAGATTGCCTGTATTGGAGGACCACCTAACATCTGCCTGGACCGCCTCGAAACATGGTAACCATGGCTGCATTGTTGGTCACATTAATGATCAATGAACAATTTGATATTTATTAGTAAATATTAAAAGGGCACAAATGAAAAACTTTATTCGAACAACTTACATGGGTATTTATTGCATAACACTGGTAAATGATGTATTGGTATCATACATTAAATTAAAGTGATGGCATCCCCAAATGCATTATGGGTACTCAAAATAAATAAAAAAAAAACGTCCAACCACATTCTTGCTCTGGCATCTTAAAATGCAACTGAATTGGAGGCACCGTTTATAAAAAACAAAACCATTTTCTGCATAAGTAAAATGTTTCAAAAGGATTATTCTGGCATCTCCCAGCCTTGGGGCTACATTTAAACATATAATACAGAACTATAAATGTTGACACAGTTTCTAAGAAGTATTTGTGGTTGTCTCTTATACCATCAAATAGATGATTTTGGCAGACAGACAGTCTCTGCTTTCCTTTTGGTGATCTCCTGTCTTTTAATGCAGACATCTACCAAAAAGCTTTTTTCTGTAATGTGCCAAATGGTACTGTCAAGTCAGTCCGACCACTGGATCATTTCATAATTCTATCACCAGGATCACGTCCTTGGCTGAGTCCCAGCTCCAGATCCGTCAGCAGATCAAGAAGCTGGAGGAGCTTCAGCAGAAGGTGTCGTACAAAGGAGACCCCATCATCCAGCACCGGCCCGCCCTGGAGGAGAAGATCGTGGACTTGTTCAGAAACCTGATGAAGAGGTACAGCATGTGACACATATCTCCTGTACACACCAAGTGTTCACATCATTAACAGTTCACCCTCAAAAAGAATCGATGTCTAATTTCCTGTGACTAATGATACAGAGCTTTCAGTTGCATCTCGTGCTCGCCATTTATCAAATGTAATGTAATCTGAGCCGCCTCCATTCTGCGGAGGAAGACGTGAGATGCACTTAAAAACTGCAACTCATTAGTGAAGTGGCCTTTGACCTGAGAGTCTGGAAACCTTCTCTGAAACATGATCCGCTCTGTGTTTCAGTGCGTTCGTGGTCGAGAGACAGCCTTGTATGCCCATGCATCCAGACAGACCGCTGGTCATAAAAACAGGTGTTCAGTTCACAAATAAAGTGAGGTAAGTATCAAATGCTACATAAATATGTTTATGCTTTTTTAACTGAAATATTTGACATGTCCCGTTTGACAGAGAGTGTGTCTTTTTACATTTGGAATGCGTTTTAAACACTTTTTATCTTATTTGTTCAGGTTACTGGTAAAGTTTCCTGAACTCAATTACCAGCTGAAAATTAAAGTTTGCATCGACAAGTAAGTTTTTTTTTTTATCTGGAGTTTTTAGCACTAAGACACACGATTAATTTAAGACCTTAGCTGAAAGTGCTTTACTGATTTGACCTGTTGATTTTTCAGGGAATCTGGCGATGTGGCTGCAATCCGAGGGTACGTCTTTTTAAGATGTACTTGCCATGCCTGAGCACTGACTGTATAATATTTTAGAATAGATCCTCACTTTATGCTTTTTTCCCCCAGGTCACGAAAGTTTAACATCCTCGGTACCAACACAAAAGTCATGAACATGGAAGAGTCCAACAATGGCAGCCTGTCAGCAGAGTTTAAACACTTGGTGAGTTATCGATGCAAATCTCTTACTGCTTGGCTCCGTCCTCCGATCTGCTGTAGCACCCACTTCCTGTTTGTTTCAGACCCTGAGAGAGCAGAGATGTGGTAATGGTGGCCGGACCAATAGCGACGTGAGTACTATTCCTGATAATCATTGTAATGTAATGCTCAAAATGTTTGTATTTTTTGATGAATTTCTGTCATAAAGGCTTTTTTGAGTTGAGGTTTGAGTAATGTTTTCTTCAGGCCTCTCTGATCGTCACTGAGGAGCTCCATCTTATCACTTTTGAGACGGAAGTCTACCATCAAGGCCTGAAGATCGATCTGGAGGTCAGTATCACATAGTATCTCTGTGTTTCCTTCATGTAGGCTTCATGTAACACCAGAAATCATCAAAAACTCAAAAGAATAATATAAAGACATATCAGCGCTGTTCTTTGACACCCCCGTACAACGTTAGTCACCAAACACATGAGTCATTAACAAAGTCATCCACCTCCGGAGTCTGTCACTGCCTTTGCTTTCTTATGAGCCGTTACTCCTCCATTAGCCCAGTTAACGACCCCATGATGGCAGTATTTCTGCTGAAGCTAATTATGATTTCTACTTTAATATGCTGGCGTCATCTACTCCACATGTCCTAACCAGGTTCACTTCGTTTTGTATTTTCTCCAACCTCTCACACACCACAGAGCTCCATCTGTACGTAGGTGTCAAAACACAAAGAGCCGTTTGAGTTTCAGAGCAACGTGAGAAACTGTTGTCCTTATGGCAGAGCAGATGGTTTGAAGACAAGTTATGAGACATATGAGCTTACATTATCAGCCAAAAGATGCAGTGATGCTTACTTTTTTTTGTCTCATTTTGAATCTACAAAGTGATATTTCTGCTAGCTTGTTACTCAATTTTTTCTAATTTAATAAGACCAAGATGAAAGAAACCTAATACTTGATTTTCAGCCACAACAGATTTTGTACACAAATATCCTTTATCTGCAGCCTTCATGTTATCGTTTTGAAATATTATCATTGCTTATGTTTGCAAAATATGTTATCTTTCTAAGAAGAGGCGAATCTTTCTTAGTGTTAGAGCTGTTGTTAATGAGAGGTTCACAAGTCCTTTTTACAAGACAATGTACTGAAGAAGGCCGGAATATTTTCACATCATTGTGCATGACTTTTCATATAATAATGCATAATATATACTAATATTTCTTCTGTTTGTGCAGACTCATTCCCTGCCTGTGGTAGTCATTTCCAACATCTGCCAGATGCCCAACGCCTGGGCCTCCATCCTGTGGTACAACATGCTCACCAACCACCCGAAGGTGAGACAGCACCCCCTGCTGGAAAGGGGCTGAACTCATTAGAGGGAGATTGCTGACACATCACAGTTGAATATCTGTTTGTAATGGGAGAATTACATTTATATTTGACACCATGTTTGCCTGGCTGCCTCTGTGCAGAACGTGAACTTCTACACCAAGCCTCCGGTGGGGACGTGGGATCAGGTGGCCGAGGTGCTCAGCTGGCAGTTCTCCTCCACCACCAAGAGGGGCCTGACCATCGAGCAGCTCACCACGCTGGCTGAGAAATTACTAGGTGAGGGACCATGCCTAAAAGTCTACAAAAACAATAGGAACATAATAGAATCAGAATCAGAAACAGGTCTACATCACCAAATAGTCAGAATAAGAGTCACCCAATAAAGTGTTTTAGTTCTAAATAGCAAGCCTCTACAGTAAGTGTAAGTAGCTGTGACACCATATCGCTGTCTGAAACATTGCTCTTTGTACACTAGAGATGAACCAAACATGCATGTGCTTGCATAATATATGAGCAGTACTTCCACATCTGTGTCATCAGACCTCACGGGAATATGACTCTGCACGATGTATGGCATGGAGCACCATCCACTACTCCTCAAGTACTTCCTGTAGTTTGGGACATTTGTTTTGCTTTAGGTTATAACACTTGTGTTATTCTTCAGAGATGCTGGGTCCTCATTACAGGTCTGCACTTTTAAAAAATGCACCTGCATTGACACACCCGTTCACAAAATCATACAGAGTGTTTGGCACATATTATATATATATATAGCAAACAAGAAATGAAATGTGTGGTCATGGTACAGTATTTGACAGGTATGACGGCCCACAGTCAAAGACCTGGAGAGCTGCAAGTGATGGAAGGCCTACACATGTTATCACTGGCAAAACAAATGTCCCAAGCTACAGGAAGTACTTGAGGAGTAGTGGAAACAAGACTGCACTCTGCATGTTTGTGAGCAACTACATTGTCACTGCTGCCCCACAGAGACTGCACTCAGGATTTAACGAAGGGGAGGAGGTGAAGAGCGTCTGCACAGCAGGAGTCAGCCGTTTGACATCACTGAGATCAGGAGGAGGCAGACACAAGGATGGTGCTCCATGCCATACATCTTGCAGAGTCATATTCCCGCATCATCGTGAGGTCTGATGTCACAGATGTGGAAGTACTGCTCATATATTATGCAAGCAAATACATGAGTACATGCATGCAGGCCATGGAATGAGAGAGAGATATGTCCCCATCAACACCATATGTGAGAAAATTGGAAAATACATGTCTAACTGTCTCCCAGCATGTCGTGCACTCACTGGCTGTGGCACAACAAGTACTTTGTACAGAATAGGAAAGACAACGGCATTCAACAAACTCAAGACCCATCTTAACGAGCTCAAAGGTCGGGCCCGTTTTGGACTCTCTGCCAGCTTGGAAGAGCCTTTGCCAGTCGCAAGAGAATTTGCGCTTCTACTATATGGAAAAGAGGAAAATGGACTGATGTACACACACTTGGATGAACTGATTGCATCAACAACAGATGCAGCCTCGGAAAATCTGCCGCCAACAGAGGATGCAACATGCAAAGAGCAATGTTTCAGACAGCGATATGGTGTCACAGCCCGAGCCCAAACCCTTGTTATGGAGTCCTGGTGGCAAGGGGTGGATTGTCAGAGATGGGGCCATTCAACCAGTGCTATTTACAAAACCCCCAGCACCTACAGAAGTGAGAGACATTACTCACTTGTATGGCAAAGATGCAAAGTGTGGAGAGAGTGGAAAGTGCCTCTCTGTCGGCCTTCCCTGTACGGAGCTCTGCACCTGCTGTGCACAATGTCAACATGTGTCCCCTAACGTTTCTGAGGAACCTGACGTTTAACATTATATTCTAGTATCTATATACTTGACCTCTCACAGAATTATTTGATGATTTGTATACTGTACTTTGAATTAAGGTTCCAGTTTCAATCAAACCTGTACTACTTACACTTACTGTAGAGGCTTGCTATTTAGAACTAAAACACTTTATTGGGTGACTCTTATTCTGACTATTTGGTGGTGTAGGACAGCCACCTGGTTCATTCCTCAGCAAATCTGAAGAGGAAAAGAGTGGTCATTCTCAAGTTATGGGCTTTTTTGTCACCTTTCCCACATCCGGCCTGGTCTAATGTGGCTCTTTTCAGGGATTGTTCTAACAACCCAAAAAAACATTTTCCCCCCCAAAATAAAATGTGACAACAATCAATTTCATTAATGGGAGACCCTAAAGATAAGAAAAATCATTATTGTGTTTGGTTCTACCTCGGGTAGGGGCATCTCGAAAACTAAAGCCTTTGTTGAGGACTTGCTGCTAGACTATACATCATTGTCATCATTTATCCAATGATATTGTGTTAATCTCAGTCTTGTCACTGTCTCATATGTTAATGTGTGATGTTCTTCTGTCCATTCAGGGCCGTGTGTAAACTACTCCGGCTGCCAGATCACTTGGGCCAAGTTCTGCAAGGTACTGACCTAAAAAAACACTTACGGTTCAACCTGCCATCTTGCTATTGTGTTACTTCAATTGTTATTGTTATTTTTCTCCTTCCTCTTCCCAGGAAAACATGGCTGGCAAAGGCTTCTCCTTCTGGGTGTGGCTGGACAACATCATCGACCTGGTGAAGAAGTACATCCTGGCACTGTGGAACGAAGGGTGAGAGGTCGCCCTTTGTGTACGAGTCCAAGTGTTTTGAAGTGCTGTGGTCAACAGTTTCAGAATAGATTTGCTATTTTTAAACCAATATCCTGTTGATTTTCTGCAGGTATATCATGGGCTTCATCAGTAAGGAGAGGGAGAGGGCCCTTCTTAACCCGAAACCCCCCGGCACTTTCCTGCTGCGCTTCAGTGAGAGCAGCAAGGAGGGCGGCATCACATTCACATGGGTGGAGAAAGACATCAGCGGTGAGTTGTTGTTGTTTTTATACCGGCTGATCGCTTTAGTTTCTGTTCAGGTACTGAGCTTCCTTGTATGTGTTCCTAGGAAAGACCCAGATGCAGTCGGTGGAGCCCTACACCAAGCAGCAGCTCAACAACATGTCTTTTGCCGACATCATCATGGGATACAAGATCATGGACGCCACCAACATCCTGGTTTCGCCTCTTGTTTACCTCTACCCCGATATCCCCAAAGAC
Organism: Pseudochaenichthys georgianus; assembly: GCF_902827115.2. NCBI lineage: Eukaryota > Metazoa > Chordata > Actinopteri > Perciformes > Channichthyidae > Pseudochaenichthys > Pseudochaenichthys georgianus. Next base: position 13,769,001 of record NC_047510.2, read on the forward strand.
GAGGCTTTTGGGAAATACTGCAGGCCAGAAGCCGCGCCGGAGCCTGAGATGGGAGGAGACTCCACGAGTAGTGAGTGTTCCTTACGCTTCCTTTAAGACGGGCAACACATATTGTTTAGTGTGCATGTTTTTTCTCGCTTCGTTTCTTGTGATAGTGCTAATACTCTTTTTCTCTTTGACAGCTATTCAGCCATACTTGAAGACGAAGTTCATCTGCGTTACCCCGTGAGTATCTTCTTTTTTTTAAGTGGTAATATTTACAGGAAGGGCTCATGCCATCTTGTGACCTTCGCTTATTTTAGTCCTTATGAGTGTTCCTGGTATGACCTGAACTTCCCTTTTTGAGATTTCCTTTTTCAATATGTGCCAAATTCTGCCAAATGTTCAAGAAAAGAGAACAAGTCAGTTTTTTACTCTCACTGCAAGTCATCGCTGTCAGATCAAGTATTGTGAACCCAGATCAATGTAGATTATGTTCAGACAGATTACAATTAACACAACAGGTTGTGTCTTCGCTGATCATTCCAGATATGGGTTCATTTCCATGCTCCGTATACTATCTGTTCGACTGTATTTGCATTCAAATAATAAAGGGTAGACCGAGGGCAGCTGTTTGAGGGTGTGCTGGTGGGTTTGAGGTTCGCTCAGTGAGATCCTGACCTGTCTCCGTAGGTGTCCCTCCGTGTTCATGGACTTGCCGGACAGTGAGCTGCTTGGGAACGGATTCCCAGGGTAGGCGCTCAGGGAGGGGGGGGGGGTGGCATGTAGGGAGGGCTTTGTGTGTGCATCTTGTCACTTAAGTTGCAGCACCTACCTGTTTGTCTTTTCCAACTCGCCTGTCACTTTACCTGGTACTAATATAAGAGCATCTCCCTGCTATTAATCCGTTTTTCATTCATTTAGATAGTTGTGTCAGTATTTTGTATAACATTTTTTACCAGATTTCAGATAAAAGTAGTATTATCACTGGGAAATCATTCCTAATCCATTCACGATTCCATTCCAAGACCAAATACAGTATCGAAATATAACTAAAAGGGCATTTGGGGAACACCGACGTTCACCAAGGCAAAAACGATTTGGTTATTTCCTCCATGATTCAGATCCGCTCCAGCTTTAATTCAATCAATCAATGTTTATTTATATAGCCCAATATCACAAATGTTACATTTGTCTCAGTGGTCTTCACAGTGTGTACAGAATATCAGTATGACAATACGACACCCTCTGTCCTTAGACCCTCACATCGTACAAGGAAAAACTTCCAAAGAAAACCCAGTTTAAAGGGAAAAATGGGAGAAACCTCAGGGAGAGCAACAGAGGAGGGATCCCTCTCCCAGGACGGACAGACGTGCAATAGATGCCGTGTGTAAATTGAAAAGATAATACATTTGCAACATAGGTAGTCCAAATGTTTGGAAATGCATGTGTGTATAATAATAATTAATAATTAATTGGCTTCTTCATTTGACCAATAAACACCCTTTCACCAAGTTACATGAACATGTTACCGATATTTTATCGGTAATCCTGTTGACCACACTGACAGAACCTCCTCTGCAAAGTACTGGAAATTGTACTTTTAAAAGTCTGAGTAACAACCTGATCTATCCACCAGCAAACTATCAAACATCCTCCTTTTACTTTAGCTGCCGGTCATTAATATCAATCATTAACATCAACACAAATGTTAAGCACTGCCTGAAACAGAAGCAGGGAATATTATTGAATATGCTCAACATCAGCCCAGTCTTTAGCGGTTGAAGATATATATGTTGATGTTTACATTTAAACATTAATGAAGATTTAGCCACAGATCCATCACATTTTGAATCTCCCCTACTCTCTTTCGGGCATGACTTTCCTCACTGACACGAATGCTGAATTGTCTTTCTACGGAGTGACCGTTTCACACAGGAAGCCACTGATGCAGTATGTGTATGAACCACCGTAGCGATCAGTGGGATGAAGAAAAGCATTGATTTACACAAGTTAGTTGGTAGCGAGAAAACATGTTGTTACTTTAGTTTTATATATGAACATTTTTAACGAGTACAAACCTTATGGCAGGAAACAAGTGGCATTTCAGCGTCAACAACTCTTTTTTCTTGTTTTTCCCCCACAGCACAAACTCTGGAAACACCAGCGACCTGTTCCCCATGTCGCCCCGCACCCTGGACTCCCTGATGCACAATGAAGTTGAGGCAAATCCTTCACATTTGGGTGAGTCATTTAAACTATCAAACGACACATTTGTGTTAGCTAGGACACTCAATGACCTAGAACGTGTTTATTAACCAACATTATTAGCCTCCGTGTGGTTTTCCTCTGCAGACTCAATCACTTTGGACATGGATGTAGCGTCACCTATGTGAGGAGAGTCCCCACGTTTCTTCATTTTCTTCCTTGGGATTTGGTATTATGTTGTGAAAGAGGTGTTATAATTTTCCCACCTCCTGTACAGTTTGTTTCTTGTTTCTGTGTAAAAGAAAATGTCTACTTTTCACAGAGAAGGGATCGAAATGGTTTTGAAAGATGTTTTAAATCTTTTAAAAGAGGATTTCCACTCATTTAAAGTTTGACTGTCCATCTTTAGCTCAGTGTGTGATTGTAAGCGTCTTCCCGCTCCTGTTCTGTTCTTCCCCATCTGCATAGATGTCCTGATTACTCTTTTCAGTATCTGGAATTATATTTTTGAGAACATTGTATTTTTGCCTTTTTGAAACGGCTATGAACTCTTGTGTTCTTTTCTTTTGAATAAGAAAGTGTAAGTAGAATAATTGTTGCATACAGTAAGCTTTGCCGGTTTGGAATTGTATTGTTCTGATGCATTTAATGGTCCTTTTTAAATATGTACTATTGCATTTTTAGTGGCCGCCAAATGTTTTGTCACATGCGTCTCACAATACCTTTGTTTCATATCAAACGGTTTGTTTCTTGAATGAAATATTTCCAATATTTCTTAGAGCCATTTGAAGTGTTAAAAAACTGCAGAGAGATGATATAACAATTTATGGATATTTTCCTGTAAAGTTATTTCCCCTTATAGTGAGAAATTACATGATATAACCTGTACAAGTTGTTTTGAAAGCAGTTTTTTGTCACTCCCACCCCATATCAAACTGTAATTTGTGATCATGTGAGTTGCACATGATTTAAAATTAGCAGTTTTATTGTTTGTGTTGTGCCTGAATTCACATGATCAGATATGTAATGTAAATCATTGTATGAACAATTTATTTTAAGACAACCTTGTTGTTAAAATAATCATGGATGAGAAAGAGATATTTCCCTCTAACACAGCAAGGAGTGTTGACTTTTAACCTTTCATACAGCTTGTAAACTCTGAGATAAATGCAAGCCACATCTGTCCGTCATGCAATGAAATGCCACGAGGATTTCTGTACAATACGATGTAACTACTCATCAATTGACATAAGGTAATAAAAACAAGTTAGCACTAAAGTAGTCAAGTCATTGGTTGGTGTCATTATTCACTTGCAAGTTAAGGATACAAACATGATGGGAGTTTTAGCACTTGAAATGGAAATATGTTAAATAGGAAATACATTTGTCTGCCAAACATTCACAAGAACAAATCAATAACTTGTTAAAATACAGTTCAACAAAATAGTCTTCCATGTGTGACCTGCAACAGAAAATATGTGCAAAAGGGCAAACTTAAGCAAACCACCAAGTGTTTCATAATACAACCCAGAGAATAACTCAAACAGGTTTTATGGCTGTGAACTTCATTCCTGAGATAAATCACTGGCTGATAACATTTACTGGGAATATCCTCAAATGCAGCAATATAGATAGGAAGCCAGACGATTAACAACGAGAGTCCAAGATTTAATAGAAATAATAAAGCAATGTGTGAAATATGCACGCAATAAACACGTTATCTTTATGAGGCGTCTGTTGGTCTGAATGCTGTGGGAACAGAGCTGAAGTGTAATGCAGCACAGATTGTTCTGGAAACAAAATGAATTTTAGTTCATTGACTTCATATGGGGATCTGGGAGTTTGACTTGATATTGATTGATACATATTCCTTTAGGGAAGGCTATTTCATGATCCAAGAAGAGACAACATCTAAATTAGGGACGTTTAATTTGGATGGAAAATCAGTCCCATGTTTCTTTTTTATTGGTATTTTCAATTGAATTAAAATAAAAAAGTAAATAACACATGAATTAATGTGTGTCAAGTGAAATGACAAGCGTGCGAAACCTATGGTTAGTTCGGCTAAAATATGTATACTTAAAATGTGTGACAAACCTTGTTGTCAGGGGTCATTTAGTGTTGTTGTAAAGCAGGAGGTCATTTTAGCCAATTCATTTTGTATAATGCAGTGATTTGGATATTACACGTCATTCATGCATACAATGTGATGTCATCCCACTTCCTTTTTCAATTCGAAGAAATAACAGTGTCTCCACCCATGAGATTTCCCTGACCGGAAACCCCCATATTGTATCTGTTCACTTCAGCTCCACTACATCTCCAGCTGTACCGTGATGAGATCAGCTGCAGTGGTTTCCCATGAGTCCTTGGAGAGCATGTGACAGCTGAGATAAAGCCTGCAGCTAAACAAACAGGGACAGTATAGGCAGCAGTCTGTGCATTCCTGGACCTCTGGCCTGATCTCCAGCTCTCTCTGAGCCCTGGTTGCCTCTGGTAGTCCGTGAGAGGCAGGGAACACAGACTGGTTTGAGGAGAGGAAGAGGGAACAGCTATTACCGGCAGCAGCTGCTGACTCAGCTGTCTGAGGAAGCAACTGTCACCCTTCAGTTGGCTCACAGCCAATCTGCAGGATCAATGAGGCTTCAACAGGGTGCTGTGTGTGTGTGTGTGTGTGTGTGTGTGTGTGTGTGTGTGTGTGTGTGTGTGTGTGTGTGTGTGTGTGTGTGTGTGTGTGTGTGTGTGTGTGTGTGTGTGTGTGTGTGTGTGTGTGTGTGTGTGTGGGTGTGTGTGTGTGTGTGTGTGTGTGTGTGTGTGTGTGTGTGTGTGTGTGTGTGTGTGTGTGTGTGAGACTGATGAGGACTTTTTGACATAGATGCGGGAAATGAAGTTATGTATAGTATTTCTGCATCATAGGGGACTTTTATTTTTATTTTTACAGCTTTGACAGAGTAGTTGTTGCTTTGTAGGCTTTTATTTTTACAAAGCTGGTAAACACATTATATCATATAATACTTCTCCAATTGTTTTATCCTTAAAAAAACAGTAAAGTATTTTTCAATGATTTACTAAAATCAAGGATAAAAGTACTTTTTCTTACAAGCACAATTTGGATTTTGGTCAAAAGTCAAGAGCAACATTATAACAGAAGAAGTGAACATTCCTTTCTTACCTTTCTTCAACATTCAACATGGCTCCACATGGTTGCTGTTTCCTTTCTCTCTTTTGGGGTTTTTATCCCAAATAGCAATATATACCTCTCTTCTTAGTTGCACACATTGACCTATAAATCGTGGCAGGTTTAACATGTAAAAGCAAGAACACATTTCCTCTATTAATGCCCTGTATTAAGTTTAGTTTAGTGTAGTACCAGAAGGTGTCGCTATTCTCCAGATTGAGTTAAACACATTTAGTCGATGCAATGAGTTTAATAGACATTATTGAACGACTGTACTGTGCTGTACAATAGATTCTACTTTATTTTCATTAAAAAAACGTTTGGCACAGAGAAGCTAGTCAGAAACCTGCAGAAAATACTGGTACTCATTTAATTTAGTAGTAAATAATCAACATTCTTCTTCTTCTTCTTCTAATATTATTATTATTGTTATTGTTATTATTATTATTATTATTATTATCATTATTATGTGATTTTGCTTGATGAAAGTATCAGTTAAAGTTATTTGTTAGTTTCCAAAAGAAAATACCAATAACCATTATTCGTTCAGAATACACTTGGATCAGACAACAACAAAACAAAACATATGTATATTTAAAGAGCGAATACAAAATGTGGCTGATATTGTAATTAACACCTCCTTCAGTCTGATTCCAGCTAGAGAAAAAGCATCCATCATCAGCAGGACAGAAATCCACAGAAAGTGTTTCTCACTCACACATTGAAGAAGCACCGGAAGTGGGCGGTTTATCTGAGAGAGGGGGGGGGAGAGAGAGTTGGAAACTACAGGCTGACAGACGGACTGACAGAGAGGTTCCTGCTGGAGGTCGCTCACGTCGCTGCAGGCTTTTCGCCGCATTTTATGCAAAACGGACCGCTAGTGTTCAGTCGCTCCACAGAGGTGAGTGTCTCACTTTGACCGTGTTTCAAATGTTGTTTTGTGGGAAAAGGTGACCGTCCCCGTTGCGAAACATTTTTCTGACAGCGCTTTGTAAACAAACTGAGTGCGGCTCCGTCTGCACGCACTCAAACCATACAGCCCGCGTGCACGTAGTAACATTTCTGTTACTTTTTCTTGTGTGGTTTTATTAAGCTGAATCAACAGGCAGGTCCCTGTTATGGTTCTTCAGTCATGTTAACGGACTGAGTTTCCCCCCGTATAGCACTGTCACTGCTGTAAATAACACTGACTCACTGGGAGCTTTCTAAAATATAGGCTACAAGTTGTTCTATAGGGGAAACCCTCCCTCCCGTCTGACAGCACTCCAATAAGAGAAACATTACGTCTCAGCCAAGGTGAAATAGGACTAAAAAGATAACCAGTAGGCTATACGTTTTATAGAGCCCACGGGAGTCTAATAATGCCGTAATGAGCATGCTTCAGAAGTTTGACAGCCTGGCAGGGAGCTTTTGTTGTGGGCACTCTGGTTCTGGCATGTTTATATCTTGCTGTATTTAAGTGCAGTTTTGAGCTGCTTCAATTGAGAATATCTATTTTGTGGAATTACTTTTACTCTATATTTCAGACCGAAATCTTGTACTTTGTACGCCATGACTGACTCTGACAGTTCTTGTAACTTTCAGATAAAGACTTGCAGACACACAAAACGAATGCTTTACTTTAGTTTCAACTGTGCAGTCGTTTATTTTTCCACCTAAGCCAGCTGTAACATACAACTGGCTGCTGCTTTTATATCAACACTTCAACAGGTGCATTGTAGGGCTCACTCGTCTAGATCTTCTGCTATTACAAATGTCGTTTCGTTCCATTCCACAAGTTAGTACCAGATAGTATTTGAATAATAAGATTATTTTAAGGTGACTTCTAATTGAAATAGCATGAATATTTGAACATTGTGGTGATGTTACACAATTTAAAACAAAAAACAACCACAAAGAACAAAAGAGTCACTCAGTCCTGAATACCATAAATACAGTTGCACTATGGTATGACAGAAGATTTCCAAAAATGTGACTAAAAGTTTGCATTATCTCACTTCTAGAGCTCCACACACTGTAGTCATTTTACACTTTAAAAAGAGAAGAAGAATAAATCAGAAACTATAAGCAACTGCCAGCTCCGTCATGATCATTATCTTACAAAAGCTGAATCGTTAATACGTAAGGAATTGAGTAGAACAGGAGTACGTTTGGTCGTTGTGATGAATGATGTGCCATTTATCTCCTCGTTGAGCCTCACTATAAAAGAGCATATGCTTGGTTGCTTTACATTGGCTGGTTGATATCTGAAAAAAGCATAAAATGATGGTTCATGACGGTCAACACGAAGGTGTCAAATCTGTGACTCACGACTCACCGAATAAAGACCCGGGTGTTTGAGCTTACAAACAGATTTGAAATGTCACTGACGCTTTGATGCTCTGTGTCTGTGTAAAGATAAGCTTACCTGTACCTTTGTGATATGCATCCTTTGCCATTGTGTTGCCTGATAAATGTTGAATTGCACCGATAAGAATTGTGTGTTCCGGGGGAAGTTCTTCTTAAAACCTACTGTGGAGCTGGCGTTGACTCGGTCCCCTTTGGCTCCTTGTATGTGAGAACTGCGTGTTGTGATAACGCCCTCTGCCCACTGTGGTAATGTCTCCCCTTGAGGCTTCTGTGGGAAAGCTTTGGATGAGTTATTCCTACTGTCTGAGTCCTTCCGCCTTACTGAGCAATACAAATGGTTAGTTTGCCGACACCTTTCTGTTTGTCTTGGCGGTGTGCCGAACTTTGTCCAAAAAGTTAGTTTGTTGATAGTGATTGATCATTTTGTCATTTACAGATGCTGCATGTTTTCTTTCCTATAATACTCTGGTTTTGGACAGATCAATTTGAATCACCTTTTGCCCCTTTTATGGACTGCTTTTTTTGGGTGAAACTTCCTTATCAGTTCCCTTTATATCTCAATCTATCGCTCATTTTCTGCATGTCAGCTCTCTCAATCGATTCAACATATATTCAAGCTGTAATCTGCAGGAAATACCGGTCAGTGACATTTAGAATGTTACCCTGTTGGCCACGTTACGCTGAATGCTCCCCCTGTCACTGCGGTGCATGGTGCAAGAGAACGCTGGGCTTTTCTAGGTTTCTGTGAAAACGAGGGAGTTTTGGGTCTGCGTGGGAACATGGCTGGTCAGCCCAGAACTGGCGGGCACACTGTGTTCCTGACAGAAAGACCCAGATGCTGGAGGAGTATCAACAGGGGACACAGGGGAACCTAATGTGTTAAGCCTGACTGTGCCATGTGCTCACTGCAAGGCTTAAACTAGTCTGTGCTTCTCACTTGTTCTGTCTCTGCTGCCAGACAAGTGTAGAGTTCAGCGAGCCTGGGAGGGCTGAAGAGTACTGTAAGTAGGAGTAGGAGGTGGAGGGGGGGGGGGAGAACAGCACAGGAGACATGTTCTTAAGCATTGACATTATGAGTAGCTGGAAGTGAGCCGATTAGAGCAGCGGTTTTGATCTGACTGAGCCAGGAGTCAAAGGTGCCACATTCACGCACGCCATAATAAAGTACTAAGCATGGGGCCTCTTCTCCGCCTGAACACAGGAGGACATGATGGACAGATAAAAGATTATAAAAGATAATAATAAAGCTTTATTTATATAGTACTTTTCATACAACACATGCAGCTCAAAGTGCTTTACAAAATGACACATCACAAGTTAAAAACAAACAACAAGAAATTCCCCTCAGATTATTTGTCAAGAACTTTAAAGGTACATGCAGCAAAATATAACATGTTATCAGGTTAATAGACACAAGGAGGTCAAATGTATGATAATACAAATAACATAAATAATGGTTTCTCTCTGACAGATAAGACACAAGACAACTGAGTCGATGCAACAATATCAAATATAAAACCCCATAAAACAAAGTGAACATATAGGTACAACAGAAATAAAAGAAAAAGATTAAGACCTATAAAATAAATAAAACAATATAAGGTAGGTAAATAATAAAGAATAAAAGAACATTAAAAGTGGGGGGTTGCTAATAAAAAGCTATTCTAAAAACATGTGTCTTTAGCTGGTGTTTAAAAATGTCCACTGAGTTGGCCTCTCTGATATCAGTAAGATGACCACGTCTTCTTTTCTTTGGAGACATGTTGTGGTAATATTGACCAGGTGAATAATGTAACATGAAAGACTTAATGTAAGTTGCTTTGGATAAAAGTGTCAGCTAAATGTAATGTGATGTGACGACATGAGGTTCGGAGTGAAAGAGAAAGGGAAACACATTGTAAGGGAAGTGATCAGGAAGTGTGTGGTGACAAGCACCCTAACCTCCGCCCCCTTTCAGTTGGGCTAAGCTAATCCACTGGTCACATGACCATGAGCTCTTAGGCCAGCAGTGCTCTGATCCATCTGTTGAATAGCGTGCTGATTGTTGGCATCCACAGTAGGCCTTTCCCATGATCACTGCCCGCCCCACACAATACACACATTAGATTTGAATCAACTGGTTCCTGCAGTAAGCCAGTTTCTTAAAGGTGGGGTATGTCATTTATTTCAGAAACACTTTTTGTTATATTCCCTGGAATGCTCTTCACATCCCGATAGCAATGAATATCTTAAGTGCTTTGACTATAAATACATAAAACGACCAATCATCTGAGCCAGCCCGGCTAAAATAACTGGATTGCCTACCTGCCTGTCAGCCTTCCATCTGTGCACTAACTTATCTCGTGCCCTCGTTGGTCATGAGCGTGTTAGAGTGTGTTGGAGGAGGGGCTCTGTCAGGAAGTCTGAAGGAAGAGGCAGATTTTTTCTGGTCAAATTCTAGCGCACTCGAGCTGGTTTCTCCAAAATTACATACCCTACCTTTAACTGTCAATGCTGCAAAGTCATACCTCCACTGAATGATTCTATCCCATATTGAATACTGTTTTACAAACTGGTCGTTTTCTTTTGCCACAAACTATAAACCCATAGAACAGCTGTACAAGAGAGCTATCAAGGTGTTTGACAGAAAGCCAAATTCATACCACCACTGTACCATCCTTGAAAAACACAATTTCTTGAGTTTTGACCATTTTAAGTCTTTTAAAAGTATGTGTTTTTTTTTATAAATGTTTACATGGACTGCCCCCCCCCCCCCCTTAGGGGAATTCATCCACAAAAAAGACACTGGACGCTGCACTAGGTCAGAAACCAGAGGAGACTGTGAAGTCCACCGTAGACGGACCACTTTTGGACAAAATGTACTTTCCAGGCAGCTCATTGCGGAATAGCCTCCCAACTGAGATACGGGATTGTCCCACTCTCAATAGCTTTAAAGGACAATTTAAAGAATGGTTGAGCAACAAACAGACATGTAATCAACGCTAAATGCACTCCTCTGCACTTTATGTAGCACTTTTATCTTATCTTGCACTTTATGTCGTAGCTGCTACATTGTACTGCCGTGTGGTACATGCTTGTATGCTGCTCATGCTCTTCCTGCATATCATGTATATATTTTTGCTATGTATATATAAATGTCATGTTCTTATATATCTTACAGTATGTCCACTGTAGAGGACGTCGGGACCATATTAATTTGAAAAGACAGCCAAAATTAACAGATGGACTATGTAACGTATTATGGTTATAGAGCAGTGCTTCTCAAAGTGTGGTCCGCGGACCACTGGTGGTCCGTGAGCACCCCTAGTGGTCCGTGAGTATATTGGTAACATTTCACATTTGAAATAAATAAATGTATTTAAGTTTGCCGCACTCTCGCGGGAATATCTCCGCAATGGAACGAGCTTAAGTTTCACTTTCGATTGCATGATATAGCCCAGATGAACACCTTCATCACATATGTTGCCACTTGTTTGTACCACTTTCACGCGATTTGTAAAAAACGATGTGTTTTTGGATATTTGTGGAGTTAGGTGGTCCGCGAGTGTCTTTTTATTGGTTAAGTGGTCCTTGGTATGAAAAAGTTTGAGAAACACTGTTATAGAGTGATATTAATACAATAATACATTCACCTTTATTTAAAACATGAATAAGTAATTGATCTGAACATTGCTGTTTATTTGGTCAATACTAAACTAGCTTGTTTTTTGGTGAATCTTTGTAGTCAATGTACTGGGAAAGTACCTCATTGGACTCCAGTCAGCATGGGCAGTAGGGTCATCTTGACTAGTTTTATGGATGTGGTCTCCATTTGACCATGCTCACAGAAACAAAGCTTGCATTCCTGAGGCAATTCTCATTTGTCATGGCTCACTTAAAATAAAAACAACAATAAGACATACGTGCTACTCTTGGCCCACAGAGGGCCATGTCTTTCCAGCTCGTCCCTATCTGTCTCTATGTATCTATCTGTGCGCTCATGGAGCCTCCTGCATCTCCCCCCCTTCTTCTTGACCCTCTTCTATCCCAGGTGTGACATTCTCATCTCTCTCATCATCATCTGAGAGCTCAAAATCTTAATCTTCCTGAACTATCTGGTACAGAAAATGTCTGCTTCAGTTCCGTCTCCTGCAACAATATTGAGTCATAAAGTCCATGAAGACTGTCCCGACGTCCACTAGAATGGACATTTATAAAAGGGCTGTTATTTGAAAACTTGAATTATTTAATTGCTTTCAGAACTAATTATATAGTTCCTCACATGTGAACATATATGATTTTCATGGTAAAAATTACAATTATTCAACAATATTTGACTTCTCCTACTTCTTCAATTTTGTTTTTCGTATGCCAGCCATTTTGGATGAAAAGAAAGAGGAACTTCCCAGCATGCAATTTTAACCAATGACATATCACTGGAAAGACCAGGATGTCCTCTGTGCAGTACAGGGATTGATAGAGTAGCTCAAAAGAGTAAAAGGAGATGCATGTTAACAAAATGTCCACTACAGTGGACATTTTCAATGGGCTGGGTCCCAGGAGGATGTGACAGGACTACAGATAGAAATTAGCTCAAAGCTAAAATCCGGCTCATTTATACTTGTAAGCATTATTTTGTTTTAAAGTATTCATCAATGTGCACTGTCCCGATTCAAATACACGATTAAATGAAATGCAGGGTGTGATCAGCAGTTTCCCTATTCTCTTTTGAATGATCCTTATATCCTCCATGTATCTGTCACTTAGACTAACTTTGATTGAATTCTTCCTTTCAACACAGCAAGTAAGTGGGAGGAGGATGACGGTCTACCCTTGCAGACGCTGAGAAGCATGATAAGACCGTGGGTTATTATCGCAGTGACACAAGAAGAATAGCCTCACTGCCCCAAAGCAAGCTTGCACTAAGCCATACTGTCTGAGACAAGTCACCAATCAGAAAATAAAGTCTACGCTTGATTTCCCACGACTTGTGTGAAGCCACAAGTCAACTCAGAACAGAATGCTTCAGATTAATTATTTTCTCATAGTTTAATAATGCCCCTGTGCAAGCAACATTTTGCAACAGGAGCAAGATGCTGTTTGGCTCGTAGCACTCTCAATACCAAACGTTATTCCATGTCTAGAAGCTACTTTGCATTGATCTCAATACAACGCGTTAATTATGTTAGGGTTACACAACATCTTTTGTCCTTTGGCTTGATTCATGTTGCTATGCCGTGGCAGGGGACACACATCCAGCTAAGGTTCAGTAGCTCTGAGGTCAGCCAAAGTCAGCAATGAGCGACTGGCAAGCTGCCCTTTTCGTTGGATTGCCGACAGCACTTTGGGGTTCTGAGTTAGAAGAAGTCATTTTCCTCTAAACTAGCATCAGTGTGTTCTCAGCAAGTATCTTAACCCCAAAATGAGTCCAAGAGTACGTGAATGTGTCTGTGCCTTCAAGTCCTGAAATATGAACATCATTGAAATGCAGGTGCGCCTCAGTTAAATTGTTTCATTAAGTGAGAGTTTATAGGATGGTTTACAAGCTTGGATGTTTCATTTGGTGAGTTATTGATTGCTGACTTTTTTGTAATAATGGTTTTGGAAAGCTACACGGCTCAACCTCTTTTGTGTTTTATGAATGTCTGTGGGCCCGAGTCATGCTTGATCTCTCATGGGAACGAATGGCTTCATCTATGCCCCAAAGGGAACTCGTATCATGTGAATGATTGAATATTCAAAGAGAGAAAGATGGTTTGTTTAGTGCACAAACATTGTTAGTGAGCAATGATCTTCAACAATCTTAAGTCATTTCGTTTTTCTGCAGCACAGTAATAGTCTCGCTAGAGTCAATAAGTGCCTGCAGATACGCTCAAAACCGTGTCCTGTTTTTACTTCTATTATAGTGATACGTGTCTGTGTGGCACCGACGTTTATTCAAAACTCTGTTTGCAGAGTTTTAGCCATTTGTTTGTTTTGTTTAACCCACACTAATCCCACAGTGGGGTTGTGACCCTAAAACGCCTGACCTGCTGGCCTACTTCTGAAGGCACATCAGTTCATCACCCACAGAGTGACCAGGAAGCTGATTAAGCACACAGCCATATGACAGCATGTGTCAACCTGGAGAGGGGCCTCTACAGTAACACTGACACTATGACCAAGTTTATCATAGGAAAAACTAAATTCACTTGTCCTTAAATTCCCCCTTTGAACTATTGAAAACTCTTGAATGAATGAGGGGATGTGATACTGTTAACACCATGCATAACTTCACATATATTTTAAGCAAAGTCAATTTTGCCTATATTGAAGTTCTCAGTATGCAAAGTATTTATTTAGTTACACATGGCTATGGCTAATTTGATGATGATCTTTCATATCGTGTGCAAACTTTGTCAGATCTTTCAAACTTGGTGGCAGTATAAAGAACTTCACTTTTGAGGCTTCAGTCCTCAGCATCATGTTCGCAACCCAACACTTTATTGAGGCAAACAATCCTGATAGAACCTGAGGAGGCAACTTTATCCAAGGAAACAGACAGGAACATAAGATGTTATTGAACCTTGCTTTAAGGTAACTTGCTACAGGAAAGGGACCCGATATGTAGCCTCAAATACTTTGTCGTTGAGGTTAAGTCAGTTCACTAGGTCAGTGTCCAGACTGGGTGTCATTAATAATACATAATAATAATATATTACATTCATATAGCGCTTTTCCTAGTGCTCAAAGAGCTTTACAAGCAATTACAACAAAAATAACAACAAAAGGTAGTGCTAAGCAAGGTGGGATAACGGCGAGGGGTTAGTTGATTAGGAGTTGAAGGCAAGAGTGGAAAGGTGAGTTTTGAGGGATTGTTTGAATGATGTGAGAGTGTTGGCAGATCTGACGTGGCTGGGGAGAGAGTTCCCGAGTGAGGGGGAGGCTGATAGACACGCATTTACAATTTAGCTGACCAGGAAGACAGAAGACAGAAATAGCTTCAATGCCTCAGCATGGCATAACACCCGTGCAAATAATATGAAAAACTGAATAGATATTGGATACTTACTCAAGAGCCGGCAATCATGGGGTTCTAGTTAAAAGACCAATATCAATTGTGTAAGTGAGCAGGCCAATACAAAAGGCAAAAGGCACGTAATTTGTTGTTAACAATCTCAACATATAGTAAGATTTTTGGTAATTTTGGATACTCTTGTGTAAATTGTATACTTTTATACTATTTTCTCATTTTCAGAACTTAAGTGCAAAATAAATCTAAACATTTTAAGTGAATTTATATAGAACAAATAAATACAAGGATTGTTTGTGTGTGAGTGTAAAGAGGAAGAAGACAGATGATTGAGGCGATTTCTAACAAACGGCCACAGGGTCATATAGGGTCACTTACTGATGATGATTGATAGGCCTTATTTATTGTTATTTCCATAAGAGAAGGACATATTGAAGCTTTAATGTATTGAAGGAAGATGTACGTTTTATGGATGGCTTATTTTAGCAACACCACTTTTGCTAAAAAAATTCACAATTCAGCTAAAACAGTTTTGTTGCTGTAAGAAATATAGCTGTTGCTTCCACTGCCATGTTCAAGCGTATTAGATGAGACCCATTGGTATAAGTGATGCCCCATAGAAATAAACACCTATATTGGCAGTAAGAGGAATTAGATAATAACAGGTACAAAAACACTAACATTAAATTAAGTTAAATAATGTTAAAAAAATGCATCTACACTGTCAACACAGGAGAAGCAGAAAAACAACACAAGCAATGTTCCTCAGTTGTTTGTGCAGCCATTATTCATGCCCCTTGTAAGCATGAGTGTGTGACATGTGACATGTATGCTTGTGTTTTGTTTGACTAGATTTAGGTCATGGATGCTCCCTTGTGTCTGGGGAAAGAGCTAACATCTGTGCAAGATTACAGAAAGGAGCATTTGATTAAAAAATGATTATGATGACACAAGGGAAATAGAAGATTTCTCAATTATTGATGTTCATGTCTCATTTATGTATGTCTGGATTAAAGTGTGCTAGATTAGAGAAGAAACAGAGCTGAAGGATCAAACCCCTCCCTCTTTCTCTCTGTACTGTTATTACAGATGGTATGTTTTGCTGCATTATCTGCACTTTTTTTATCATGTGCACTTCATTATTTTTATGAACCAACACTGTAGGGCAGTAAATACTCTCCATCCTTGCTTTTAAAGGCACTGGCGTAATATAATGCAAAATCAGTGTTGGGATTTGTGGAGCTGTTCTCCTTTATTGATTCTGTGATCTCATCTGCGCCACAGCAGCATCTGACTAACATGGCCCTCAGATGAGCTGTTCCAACATCAATAACAACCATGCAACTCCCTCTACATGCCGACTAATCTAAGTATTGTCTGTAAAAATGAATACGTTTTTGTATAATTTGACCCCTTAGACAACTTGAAATCCACCTTTGGTAGAAAGTCTTTCTGATATCAGATAAAGGGTGTTAATCTCGATCAAGATTCATTCCCCCCTTTTTTTTTGGTTGAAGACACCTCGCCTTTGTTTATTTCCGTAACATAATGACATTACTATATAACATTGTGTTTCTATTGGCGTGATAGGCTAAGGGGGCGGGACATTTCTTAGCGGTTGGCCAATCACAACAGAGTAGCACATAATCAATCAATCAATCAATGTTTATTTATATAGCCCAATATCACAAATGTTACATTTGTCTCAGTGGTCTTCACAGTGTGTACAGAATATCAGTATGACAATACGACCCCCTCTGTCTTTAGACCCTCACATCGTACAAGGAAAAACTTCCGAAGAAAACCCAGTTTAAAGGGAAAAATGGGAGAAACCTCAAGGAGAGTAACAGAGGAGGGATCCCTCTCCCAGGACGGACAGACGTGCAATAGATGCCGTGTGTAAATTGAAAAGATAATACATTTGCAACATAGGTAGTCCAAATGTTTGGAAATGCATGTGTGTATAATAGGAGGATGAATCCACGAGGATATCCATCCAGGACCGATGATCCAGGACCACAGCCACGACTCGCGATCCAGGGCTCGCGATCCAGGACACAGGACCGCAGGATCATCCATGACTCCGGATCCCGGCGTATATAGACACCAAAAAGAAAGAAATGTGGGGAAGCTGGGTTAATCGGAACATGAGAGTACACAGGTATAGACAGAGAGAAGGAAGAAGTAAGATGTCCCCCGACAAACTAAGCCTATATCAGCAAAACTAGGGGCTGAATCTAATCAGCCCTAACTATAAGCTTTATCAAAAAGGAAGGTCTTAAGCGCACTCTTAAAAACGGATAGGGTGTCTGCCGCCCGAACACAAACTGGAAGCTGATTCCACAAATGTGGAGCTTGATAAGAAAAGGCTCTGGCTCCCATTGTACTTTTAGAGACTCTAGGAACAACCAACAACCCTGCATTCTTGGAACGCAATGCCCTAGTAGGACAGTAGGGTATAATGAGTTCTTTAAGGTAAGATGGCGCCTGCCCATTAAGGGCTTTGTAGGCGAGAAGAAGAATTTTAAATTCTATCCTGTGTTCTATAGGGAGCCAGTGTAAGGCAGCCAGAACAGGAGTAATGTGGTCCCTTTTCCTAACTCTGGTTAGTACACGAGCTGCAGCATTTTGAATCAGCTGAAGCGACTTGACTGACTTCTTGGTACTCCCTGATAATAAAGAGTTACAATAATCCAGCCTAGAAGTAACAAATGCATGGACTAGTTTCTCTGCATCGTTTTGAGGCAAGATATGCCTGATTTTTGCAATATTACGAAGATGGAAGTAGGTGGTCCTTGAAATTGATTTTATGTGGGCGTTAAAGGATAAATCCTGATCAAATATAACACCAAGATTCCTTACAGTCTCACGGGAGGCCAAATTAATGCCATCCATAGTTAGTATATCTTTAGATAATTTGTTTCGTAGATTCTTCGGGCCAAGTACAATAACTTGTTTTGGTCGTGTTTAACATCAAAAAGTTTAAGGTCATCCACGTTTTTAAGTCCTTAAGGCAGTCTTGAATTTTATTTAGATGATTAATTTCATCAGGCTTGATTGATAAATATAGTTGAGTATCATCCGCATAACAATGAAAGTTTACAGAATGATTCCTTATAATATTGCCTAACGGAAGCATATATAATGTGAACAAAATAGGTCCGAGCACTGAGCCCTGTGGCACTCCATGGGTAACTTTGGTTTGCGTGGAAGATTCATCGTTAACACGTACAAACTGAGAGCGTTCAGATAGATAGGACCTAAACCAGCCTAAAGCAGTTCCCTGTATGCCAACTAAGTGCTCTAGTCTTTGCAATAGGATATCATGGTCGATAGTATCAAATGCAGCACTGAGATCGAGCAAAACAAGAATAGAGATAAGTCCCTTGTCTGAGGCTATTGGAATGTCATTTGTGGCTTTAATCAGAACTGTCTCTGTGCTATGATGTGTTCTAAAGCCAGACTGAAAATCTTCAAATAAATCATTGTTTTTTAAGTAATCACACAACTGTTTTGCAACCGCTTTCTCAAGAATTTTTGAGAGGAACGGAAGATTAGAAATAGGTCTATAGTTGGCTAAAACCTCTGGATCGAGGTTGTGCTTTTTAAGAAGCGGTTTTATCACTGCTACTTTGAATGATTGTGGAACATAGCCTGATAATAAAGACATATTCATAATATTTAATAAAGAAGTGCTAATTAATGGAAAAACTTCCTTCAACAGCTTAGTTGGAATTGGGTCTAACATGCACGTTGATGGTTTAGAAGAGAGAATCATTTAATGTAATTGTTCAAGGTTTATGGCTGAAAAGCATTCTAGTTTACTATCTAGTGTAATATTAGAACTTACGTTTCCGGGAGCTGTTGATAACACTATACTGGTCAAAGGCAAGAGGTCATTAATTTTGTTTCTAAGAGTAACAATTTTATCGTTAAAAAAGCACATAAAATCATTACTACTGAGTGCTATGGGAATAGAAGGCTCAATCGAGCGGTGGCTCTCTGTCAGCCTGGCTACAGTGCTGAAAAGAAATCTTGCATTATTCTTATTCTCATCTATTAATGAAGAGTAGTAGGCTGCTCTCGCTTTACGCAGTGCTTTCTTATATTCATTGAGAGTAATATGCCAAATTAAACGAGATTCTTCAAGTTTAGTGGAACGCCATATCCTTTCAAGTTGTCTAGACTTTTGCTTTATTTTGCGGGTTTCGGCATTATGCCATGGAGCTAATCTATGTTGTTTTATTTTCTTCTTTTTCAAAGGAGCAACAGAGTCTAATTTTATTCGCAGCGCATCTATAGCACTATCAACAACATGATCAATTTGGGGTGGTGTACATTTTGTATAAGTTTCCTCCCCTACATGCAGACATGCTATCGAGTTAAGTATTGGTGGAATCTCTTCCTTAAATGTGGCTATAGCACTAACAGATAGGTTTCTGCTGCAAGAGCTTTTGACTAATGCTTTGTAGTCTCGTAATAGTACTTCAAAAGTTACTAAGAAATGGTCGGATAAAGCAGGATTATGCGGTTCGACTAATAGTTGCTCAATTTCCATACCATAAGTCAGAACAAGGTCCAGAGTGTGATTATAACAGTGGGTTGGTTTATTTACACTCTGACAGAAACCAACAGAATCTAATATAGAGTTAAATGCAACAGTAAGGCTATTTTTATCATCGTCAACATGAATATTAAAGTCACCTACGATAATTATTTTGTCTGTTTTAAGTACCAAAGTTGATAAAAACTCAGAGAATTCTGATAAGAATTCTGAATAAGGACCTGGTGCACGATACACTGTAACAAATAAGATTGGCTGCAAAATTTTCCAGGTTGGATGCGTAAGACTAAAAACGAGGCTTTCAAAGGAGGTATAATTTAATTTTGGTTTAGTATTGATAAGTAAACTTGAGTCAAAGATTGCTGCAACTCCACCTCCTCGGCCCGTGCCTCGAGCAATATGAGTATTGATATGGCTGGGTGGAGTGGCCTCATTTATGCTGACATATTCTTCATGTCTCAACCAAGTTTCAGTGAGACAGCATATATCAATATTATAATCTGATATTAAATAATTTACCAATATTGCTTTAGATGCTAGAGATCTTATGTTTAAGAGACCACATTTAATCTTCCTGTTTTGTTGCACTGTAGTAGTTGTTACATTTACTTTTATTAGGTTATTATGTATGACACCTCTATTAGGTTTTACCTTAAATTGTCCTTGGGAAGACACACACACCGCTAATATTGGGTATTTTATTGGGTTCGGGATTCCTATGGATGACTGCCTAGGAGAGAGCGCAGAGAAGCGTGTAAGACTGCGACTCCGCCTCCTGGTCTCAACTCCAGTTTGTCATGGATTAAGTCCACAAAGCCCTGAAATGTTTGCCGAAATGAGATCTGCACCTTCCAAAGTAGGATGAATGCCGTCTCTCTTAAAGGAATGGTCCACTCATTAGATAATTAATCAAAACTTCAGTATTTAGTGAAACGTTATGTTTAAACCATACCCTGAAGAAATCAGCGATATTCCCCGGTAAATAATGATTTTATAGCTCTTTTTTATCAAGACCTGTATATTCCGTCTGGCCGCCGCCATGTTTGCCATTTTCAGTAGTCACGTGATGGTCGTGACGTCATCCATGCGTTCACTTTGTCAACACACGGAAACATGGCGGAGTATTTCAGTTCGGACTCGTCAGCAGAGGAACAAGTTTTGACCAATGTGAAGAGATTGGATGGGGGAATTCAGCCATACATATCAGTATGACAATACGACACCCTCTGTCCTAAGACCCTCACATCGTACAAGGAAACACTTCCAGAGAGAAACCCACAGTTTAAAGGGAACATGGGAGAAACCTCAGGGAGAGCAACAGAGGAGGGATCCCTCTCCAGGACGGACAGACGTGCAATAGATGCCGTGTGTAAATTGAAAAGATAATACATTTGCAACATAGGTAGTCCAAATGTTTGGAAATGCATGTGTGTATAATAGGAAGATGATATAAGATACTATATGTATGCATGTAGTACCACCCTTGCTAGCGATTCCCTCTCTAGTTTAGCATACTCAGCTTCGTTGTCCCTGGCCATAGAATCACGATTTTATGGGGCCGGAAAAAACTGGGGTAAAATACACACTAGCCGGTACTACGCTATATGGAAAGACCACCAAAAACTCTCCTGGCCTGGACGCTAAAGGACGTTAAAACGGGGCTAGCCGCTGCAATGGAAATGCGCTATAACATACCTTATTCTTACTCCGAGCACTACTTCTGCTCCTCCGTCACTTCACACTTGCAGAGGGCGATTTCTCAACTGGCCGAACTGGTGTCCTGGTCAGTGATGACACCAGAAAGACCGATGGTACTGCATCTCCATTAAGTAATGGTTGTTCCATAAATCCCATGTTGTGTTTTATCATACTCTCAGAGTAGTCGTCCGGAAATTTGAAATGTTCGCTGCATACATGAGCCTGTGAATCTCTCGGTTCGAGCCGGCCACATTTCGCTAGCCACTGCCTCCGAATGTAATTCTTACGCTTACCTTTTGGCAACAGATGGAACCGAGCATTCCGTGGATTGTTCCTATCAGAATTGTGGCAATATTTCGCGATACAGTGAGGCATATTTGAATAGAGAAACTACAGTAAATAACATGGAGATCAACGTGTCTTCGAAAACCAAACGCATGGTTTACGTCACGTCCGGAAAATGGCGGCGCCCACAGTGTTGATGTTATTTCGGTATAATCAGTTTAAAATCACTGATAATGACATCGGATTAAAAAAAAAAAAAAAAAGAGACTGGCAGAGACTGGTCTGTTTTATCGGATGATAATTATTTAAAAATGAGTGTCATGAGCATACCATTCCTTTTAATCACACCAGGTTTTCCCCAGAAGGCTGTCCAATTATTTACGAAGCCCACATTGTTTGCTGGGCACCACCAAGACAACCAGCGCTGAAATGATGACATGCGGCTATACATGTCATCATTGATCAGATTGGGGAGGGGACCAGAGAAGATTACGGTGTCCGACATTGTTTTAGCATAACTACACACCGACTCCACATTAAGTTTGGTGCATTCTGATTGGCGTAACATAAAATGGTATGATAAAAATATATAACTTTTTCAACATTAAAGCATGGAAAGATGTCCCAGCAGAGGCAAAAAATACAAATATGAACCTAAAAATGTTATAGCATATAGCATAATAGGGCCCTTTAAACTGGGAGGTTAAAGTGGGAAAAGGTCCATGACGGTATTCTCCACCTATAAATCTAAATAAAGGGATCAAGGGTTTCTTCTTGCTCAACATCTCTGACTATTAGATCCTGCCTTCTTCACTCTTCTTGAACAGCTTTGAGGCATTTAGCCATGTTGTTAAGTATACACTGTGAGAAAGAGGCAAGGGGGGGGGGGGGTGATGTGTGCATATTGTGCAAATACATTGTTTAGTGTCACCATAGCTCATCAGGGTGTGTGGCATCACCATCAAACCTCATTAAACACATTTTCCATTCCCACATGATCAGCTATCCCTGCTCTTTGCACAGAGCAGAGCCATGAGGCAGCATGAGTATAGCATTTAGGTTTATAAATAGACAGCCTGGAGTGTTTGTAATGTGCTCTTCTTTGTCCCCTTCTCATACAATTGACAGCAAAAAGAGGAAGACAACACTTGTAATCTTAATTGTGGAAATGCAGACTAAAATGCCTCGGGGTCGTTTTGAAAATGCAAAGGAAAAAAATCTAGCAAGAGAGTTTACTTGTTGAGAAGAATGAACCACAGAGATCACCTGCAAAAAAACTTGTATTCAATATTTTTTCTTGAATACAAGTTGTATTCCCATGTATTTCTCCTGGATACAGATGACCCTGGCTATACCTAGTATACATTTACATATTCACTATGCCTCCCTCCTGCTGCTGTGTGCATAGATTTCACATGATTACTTGGTGAATAAGGAAATCCTCTCATGCAGGGGAGCAAGGTTAGAGAGGTGGGGGTGGCACTCTGTGGAACTTCAGTATCCATGCTTGGCTTATCCAGATTATCCCTGTGCCACTACTGTAATCACCCAGTCGCTACCATAGAGAGCACCATAAGGTGGATGCCTTTGTTTTTTTTAATGCTGGAGAGATGAGAGCTCTGTCTTGTTTTGTTTGTCGTCGTTCTGTAATAATCAACTCACACAGAGGCAACATAACAGTATGCCATTGGTGTTATGTTTGTTTGATTGGACTTTGTGTGTGGGCCACTGTGCAAACAACATCCATAGGGCAGGGCATGCTTTTTGTCTCGTAAGTAATTCTATGTTTTTTGGAGTGTGGCTATTGTAAAGACACAAATGCAATAGCTATGTTTAGATACATTTACGATAATCTGATAGGCCACTTAAGCTTCTGATTTACACCTGACCCGACTGCCCCTGGATTAGCATGGGGCCTTGCACTTTCATCAAAGAAAGGGCCCCTAAAACTGGAGGACTAGCCGAGGCGATGGCTGCTTCACATCTGAGCACTGTCTTAACTCTCAAGGATGATGCTGATTATCACCAAGTCAGCAGGGGTGTTAAACCATCAACAAGTGATGCACTGGCAATAGAGGATTTTAAATTAAAACAATAATAATTAAAATACTTGTGGGGAATGTCCATTATTGAAATAATCACAAGTCACTTGAAAAAGCTGTCTTGCTCGCCATCATGGTAGAGAAGTGAAACACAGAGCCAAAATAAGAACAGGTAACATAATGACACACTGTTGCTATTGATTTCTTTAAATGCATTTGTGCTGGGGGACCTGCAGATTTATGATATTCTTAACAACATGTCATCTTAACTGATTGTGTTTGGACCAGTTTAAGGCTTATTAAGATGAGACTATTGTTAACTAATAATCGTGCCTCTTGGTTGGACAACCACTGGGGGCTGTGAGCATGTTGCTGTCCTCCCAGGCCAAACCAGGCTCAGACCTGCCTGCGACATTGGGTTGCGGTCATCACTTATCTGCTGTTGGTCGCTCTGGTCAGGATGTCGACACAGGCTTTTTGACTCTTGGGGATGTGAAGAAAGATGTTATGACCGTCAAGATTTCTGACGGGATATCCAGTTACAGTTTGAAAGGCTGAGAATCTGAAACCGCAATGATCTCCGGTATTTCAAATGTGACATGGTTACCTTTATCTGTTGCTACTTTTGCGTCACAGGTTGACGCTCAATCCTCATGATTTGTAAGGGTGTGAAAAACAAGTTTTATTAGGATACAATATAATATCAATCATTTGGACATTAGCAAATGTGTTCTGTTGTTATAAAGTCAGCCATGATGCAATGTCAGAGGCCTTTAATTCACATGAGATAATATCAAATGCCCATTAAACACAGTTAGTTTTTATAGCAACTAAAATATGATGAGCCGTTATATTTCTGGGCTTTAAAAAAAAAGAATGAACCTTTTACTGATCACTTTAATGTGCCACATATCTTATGTTTTAGCACTGTTTAGATTCTAAGAAGAAATAGTGCCTGAAACGAGCCATGGACATTTCTAATTAATCGTGTATCCTAAAGATACATGTCAATTTTTTCACTTTGCATTAATGATATTGGATCATTGGTTATTTATTAATACACTGATCTATATCAAAGGATGGTTTATTGGTCAGGAGTGCTCTGTCTCCGGTCAGTCATGGCTAGCTCGAGGCTGTTCTTCCACAGACTTGATTTTACCATCAAGTGTTAAGTAAAGATAAACAAAAGCAGGCTTTGTGAGCCCTGAGAACGGAGAAGGTTTTTTCTCTGTATTTCTTAAGAAGTGAATGAAAATATAATCATGTGGTGATCATTATCTGGCTCTAATATGGTGTTTAAATGCAAGGAAGTGACTGCTTGTGTGATGTTCTGTAGATGTAATCGTCAATGAGCGGGTTGTAGGCAGGTTCTTCAGGCCTTGTTTGTCTTGTAGGATCTTTTTTTCACTCTCTTTTTCGCTCAAGATACATATTGTTGGTGGTTGTGTGTGTTTGTGAAATGACTGAAGAAAATGCAGTATGAACCAGTACATGGATGGTCTCAATTCAGCTCTTTCAGTCAGAATAATGAAATGTATCAATATCAAATATATGGCTTTGTATTTTTCAGCTTTGAGAATTTAAGGAGTTTAAGTGAAATGTCCCTACTGTCAACAAATATAAAAATACATCGTTTTAATGTACAGACATTTGCTTCCTGCTTTTATGTCTGTAGAAATGTAGTATTTGTCATGCTCAGGATTTCAGCTCTGACATATTTGGGGTTTGAACTCCTGTCTGAACGAGAAGGGGGGCAAAGACCTGTGTGGGGTAAGGTTGCGGGTAAAGGTGGAGTTGACCTTTACTGAAAGCACTGCGCTTGCCATAAAGGGAGGGGCGACATGGTAAGTGGAGCAACCACGCAGAAGGGGGGCAGGGGGTGTCCACAGCTCTGGTGACTGGGTTGGATACTGTGGCCCAATCCCAAACCACTCCCTCGACCCTACCCCTCCGTGACGGAGTGAACTCCGTCTGTAGCCACACTCGCAGCTCAACGAGGCTCCTCCTGTCAGATGGAGGGAGTAAATACAGCAGCAAGCTTTGGGACGGCCTCCCCTCTCTCCGGAAGAAACAGGAAATGCCGTAACGGTTTCAAATCAGCATCTCTTAGACAACAAATGTAAATTAATAACTCAAATAAAACTCCAAACATCTTTCATTGTGTTACTTTTTTGTAAAGCTCTTTTAGTTTTACACCTGATGTTTATAAGCTTCTTAATTTTTGCAACAGTCTGTAAATATACACAACTTTATAATAAAATGCACACATTTACCTTTTTCTAGACTAAACACAGGTTTGATCCTAAGTTAAAAACATATGAGGTTATCATGACTGACACACACAGCATTGAGACCGGTCAGGTAGAGACCGGTCTCAAGTCAGCACCGATGCAGACTCGCTGTTTGAGGGCTTGATAGCCCACTCCCCCTCCACACCACTCCACACTCGTTGCTTTGGAACAGCCCTCAATATGGCGGACCCTCCGCGTGAACGCGCAAACGGAGGGGGAGGAGTAGGGTGTAGGTGTAGGGGGCGGTTTGGGAATGGGCCTGTGTGAGAAAATGCAGCTATCTGACCTCTGACACATGCAAGCTGGAGAGATCGTAAGGCAGAGGAGTGTGGATGGAGGAGCAGATACATTTAAACGTAGGGGTTATATTAAAGACCAAGCTACAGGCAAACCAAACAAAAATTAAATGTACAACAACCTTTTCGACACTTTACTTCTTCCCATTTTGTAGCTATTCCTCTGCCTATCCCTTTTGCCGTTAGACCGGTTTTGAGGATGTTGAAACAATAAATAACCCATATTTTCTCACCATCCTCCCTCCTCCTCCAAACAAACACACACACACTCAACCACACACTCAAACACACGTGCATTATGCAGGCACGTCTCCTTGATTCCTACAGCATGATTTACCTCAGAGCGAGAACAGAGGTTGCATAGATTGAGTCTGCATGACTTCAACAGGAAATGGACAAGAACATGAGCCCTTGAGATAAGGGTTAATAGAGTTAAGGCATTTAAACAATAACGAATTAGGGGAAACTTGAATAAAAAAGATTATCTGTTAACTCAGTTAAAGGGAGGCTAACTCAGCCAATCACATGTAAATGGAAAGTGATTGTCTCTGGTTAACTGATTTAGCAGCACACGCTTTATTCCATCTAATGAAAAGTATTGATTTGCTCGAATGTGCCGTATGGATGTGAGCTCACGCAGTGCGCGGTCGTCTCCTCTCGCATCGGGGGGGCTCAGTCCAGGGGTCTGCTGCCGGATCCTCTCACTTTACATGTCACAGTTCATCAGGCAATCTGACAGTTATGTGAAATGATATTCAACCGAGCAGAAAGGGCAGAAGAAGCCGACGAGATAAAGTATCGGAGGTGTAGAACAGGCAGTCAGATGACCTCTTGATAAGCGGAATGGAAACACACACACAGAGAGAAATCAGTAAGGTAAGCGTCTAAAGCTGCATTTGCATCTGTGAGTCATTAGTTAGAGAACATTTTGCAGAGCCACTGTTATAAGCTGCTACATTTTCAGCAGCTGTGATAGCAAGAAGGTGACATCATTTATGTTGCATCTTGTGTTTCTGAAGGGAGATGTCAGGCTCCATGTTTTAGCTGTGTTCTGCTTTCAGAAACGTTTCCCAAGTGAATAAGAGACTTTGTTTCGATATTCATCATTTCAAGAGTTAAATGTAATAAGCTTGCATGCTGAGTGGAAATCCCCGGGACCATCCCTGAATGAACATGACTGCCTGGTCGCTTTCAATCCTGGCCCAGCATCATTTTATGAGATTTAACTTTCATTTCCTCCCGTGTTTCACGATCAAAACGTTGCTTCTCAAAATTCACTCACAGTACTCTGAAAGCCGGGGGGTTTACGGTAGGGCCTCTCCATGTGCCTTACCAGAGAATTATGTAAACAACGCCCTCATCTGGGGCCTCATCACAACGCCTTGCCTGTTGCCGGAGTCCTGTCTGGGGCTTCCCCAGCTTCCTGTCCCCTGGTAGACTTGGAGGGCCCCTACGATGTTTATACACATGTCAGATGGCATTTAGCATGCCGTTTGGGAAGACAACAAGGCTACTATTAGAGGAAGGGGGTCAACCAACTGGGGCGTGCAGGGAGGTCTGAGGACTGTTGAAACCTTTTACCCTGCCATGTAATCTTTCAGTAAGTACATAGTGACTTTAGATTTTAGACACAAGTTGTAGCAAACACACATAGTCTCATATACTGTTGCAACACTCATTGATTATTTTATCGACTACATATTCAAAATCCAATGATGATTCTGCAGGGCTTCATTTATTTGTATTCAGCCTACGAGAAAAATGTAAAAGTATTAGATTATATATTTTGTGAGATTAAATAAGTCCTCTTGCTGACATTGTTAGACATTGTTGTGAACTGGCAGATAGATGAGCAGCAGGCTGAGAGCAAGAGTTGGTGTTTTATGTTCCTGAGTCCAGTTTGACAAATGGCTGAGTGGCAGAGGTGCTGCTCGGTCATGTTTAACCTCTCATTAAGTGATCAGAAATTAACATCTCTGTAGGTCCAGGTCAGACCAGGGTTGATGGAGGCTTACTGTTTTAAAGGAATGCAGTGCCTGTTAACATATTCTGCAGTGTCCACACCAAGAGTCACGTCTCCAAACTGTTTGAAACTTAATACAAAGGTTACATTCTTTTACTTGCATCCTGTTTTTACATTCATACGGGTTAAAGCAATTCAAAATGATGGTTACTTTAAGAACTGTCTGTCATAATGAAGACAAAAAAACCTGTAATGTTTAAAACTTCTGGAAATCTGTGTTTCAGACAAGATGTAAGATTTGAAAGTAAATGATTGATGTCATTGTACATCTTGTACTACATCTTGTGCAGTTGTGTGAATCTGTTAATGTGCATTTTAGACAATGTACTACACCATAATCATGCCGCTTTCATTCTGCTCAGATAAAATGGTCAGGACTCCCTGGAAGAAGAGATCTTGTATCTCAATGGGACATTCCTGGATAAATAAAGGATAAATAAAATATCAGGCACACTTTTCAGAGCAGTACAATTTTATTAAATGATTTGACCGGAAACCTTTTTTAATAGATGGCCTCTAGTTAATGTAATGTTCAAGTCTGATTCAGACAAATGCAGGGCAATTTTCTTGTATGAATCAGAATTTGTGTTTTATGGAAAATGAACTAAAGCACTGTTTTTCAGTGTAATCTGTTCTCCTGGGGACACATGCTGTGAGATGAACTGAACTGAAGATTCTCTCTGTGTACGTTCCAGGTACTAATTTGTCTCGGTCTTCTCTTCAGGGGCCGCTCATACCAGGCCTGGTTAAAAACGACTGGTGGCTGGGGCCCCTGTCAGGCTCCTAACTCCGAACAATAGCTTCAGTGCTAATGCTTTTGCTCTGCTCCGACAGCTCGGGACAAATCATTAAAACAGTTGGACAATAGTTTTGTCTTTTTTTTGTGTATAGTTTTTACAAATATCAAGCCAAAATAACTAACTAACCAGCTTGTCCCACAGATAATTAAAATTGTATTTTCACCCTGTTGTGATGTAGCAGTATGAGAAAAACACATATTTAAGTCTACCTAGTTCTGTATATCTGCAAAACAACAAATTGCTTATTAAATAAACACTATTTTATTGTACGAATGAAACATCGAACTGAACACAAAAAGCACCAATAAAAAATAATGATGGTTACAATTTGTGTTTGTTGACATCGCAACGACAATCAAAACGGTTTATCCTGCAGCGCATAGGCGTGTGGAACATCACTGACTCACTGATCTGGTCAATTCATAGTTGGGCGTTTGTTTTATCAGCAGATGAATAGATTGTCTGACCAGTGTTTTTACATGCGTCTGAGACAGAAAGCACACAATCATGCTGCGTGATTGTGGAAATGACAGAGCAGTTTGTGTTTAATGTTGCCAAAGGTCTGTGTTCGCAGATTAGAGCTCCCAACGCATGTTAAGAAGAAAAGGGGACGGGACGTAAGGACAATTACCCCAAATGCCCCGAGTTAACACGTCGACCTCATTCGTCTAGATCTGATGCAAGTGCTTTGTTTCCAGTTCATGCTGTATGTAGGTTAAGCCTCTTGTTGGTGATTTGTCTTCCTTGCATGTTGTCATCCCAGAGTGTGTTTTTCACATTGGTGTACTGTTTGTTGGTTGTTTGATTATATTACAAAATTACAGTCCACATTTTTATCGAAGGCTCCAAGCTGACAATTTAAGGAAATAAATTGTTAGCAAACATGTCAATATTTTAGTCTGGAAATTGAGGAGTGTGTTTTTTTTACTCTAAATATCTTAGAAAATCATTTAAAAATAAATGTACCATGATAAGTTTGGCAGAACAGTTCATTTTCTTTGCTTTATCCAGTTCCAAAGTTGGAAACAAAGATCGATGAAATCCAAACTAAATGATGTCCTCAATCGATTTGATGACTGTTTCCGTGACAGATGCGTGTGTGATGAATTGCTAAGAGGATCTTTGCAGTTTGTGAAAATGTGCAGTCAAGATCTGAACATTCATAGCTAAGAGTAATCTAGAGTCATTGTTGTTGTCTCTGTTTATGTATTTCAAAGAAGATGAAAAAAGACAAGAGTGCTGGTCAGTGTAGAGTAGAGCTGCAACAATTTATCTATGCCTAGATTGATACATTTTTAAGTTGCTTTTAGGACTGTTTGTTGAAAGAACAATACATTTGATGATGTCACCTTACAGCAATTAATTTGAGGAAGAAAATAATTTGCAGATTGGAAAAAAACCTCCTTGTGTGAAACGGACTGGTGAAATACGAGAGATGTCTGTTTTGACTTCCATTACACTGTACAACTAAGAACGTCATTTGAGTATTCAACCAACTGATCGTTCAGGTCTGAGGCTACTAAGTTAAAAAAAAGTATTTCATGATAAATGACTTATTTCTATAAGCTACAACTCAACCTCAGTCGAACGCATGATTTACAGGGGTGCTTTTTAATAACACTTGGGGATACTCATTTATACAGATCTTTCTTGTTATTATAATAATGATTTAGTCAAAAACATTCATGTAAGTGAAGAGGACAGTCAAACAACACCACACTACCCCCTATTCAGAGATGATAAATGTGTGAGGTGAAGGGGTACACAAAGCCATTTGTCCATCTCACAAGCCCCTATGATGACGCACAGTGGCAGCTAAAGGTTGGCAGCAGCGGCTAACCCTGCCTGCTGATCCTCATTGCACTGCTGACTGGCTGCTGGTCTCGGCTGTCCCTCGCTGCTCAGGGTTCTCTGGCTGCTGGTCTCGGCTGTCCCTCGCTGCTCAGGGTTCTCTGGCTGCTGGTCTCGGCTGTCCCTCGCTGCTCAGGGTTCTCTGGCTGCTGGTCTCGGCTGTCCCTCGCTGCTCAGGTCTCTCTGGCTGCTGGTCTCGGCTGTCCCTCGCTGCTCAGGGTTCTCTGGCTGCTGGTCTCGGCTGTCCCTCGCTGCTCAGGGTTCTCTGGCTGCTGGTCTCGGCTGTCCCTCGCTGCTCAGGGTTCTCTGGCTGCTGGTCTCGGCTGTCCCTCGCTGCTCAGGGTTCTCTGGCTGCTGGTCTCGGCTGTCCCTCGCTGCTCAGGGTTCTCTGGCTGCTGGTCTCGGCTGTCCCTCGCTGCTCAGGGTTCTCTGGCTGCTGGTCTCGGCTGTCCCTCGCTGCTCAGGGTTCTCTGGCTGCTGGTCTCGGCTGTCCCTCGCTGCTCAGGGTTCTCTGGCTGCTGGTCTCGGCTGTCCCTCGCTGCTCAGGGTTCTCTGGCTGCTGGTCTCGGCTGTCCCTCGCTGCTCAGGGTTCTCTGGCTGCTGGTCTCGGCTGTCCCTCGCTGCTCAGGGTTCTCTGGCTGCTGGTCTCGGCTGTCCCTCGCTTCTCAGGGTTCTCTGGCTGCTGGGATCTAATCCAAAGTGGCTCCTGTCCAGCAAGCTGCCATTCCTGCTGCCATGGACTTTAGCTTCAGGCCATGTCCACATTTAATACCCCTCTGGGGTTCAAATGATATAATGTCACCCACTGGGGCTCTGTGGTTCACACCAGCGCGCATAGATGCCCTCATATTTGTAGACAAATACACAAACTTTATTTTACTGTTAGTCCTCCGTGCATCTAAAACAAATGCAGAAATGCAATATTCAACATCCAGATGACAAGGAGAAAACAGATAAGCCAAATGCATATTAAGGAACTGCTTTAAATAATTTAAACCTGATACATCACTATTCTTCAGTATGTATTATTCTGATGTTACAGTTTCTGTAACAGGTCAAAGCTTGACAAGTGACTGACAACGACTGGTATATTTTAACATTTCTAAAGATAAGTAGCTTTGCCTTTCTCTGGTTTCAATCACAAAAAAAGGAATACGAAAGTGGAACCACTTTGAGGAAGGATCGCGTGAACTTTTCACTCGCAAATACTTTTAAAAGAAAACCAATGGTTGGCAGCTATTACTGTAGCAATCCACATGCTGGAGAAACTGTTGCTATTCTGACGGCATGAGATATTTGTAAGCAGGGGCTGCAAGAAGCTCTCCTTTTGTGCATTCAAGAATGCTCTATTTGTGATTACCTGGGTAAAACATGAGATAAAAATACTTCCACAATACATTCGGAGGTTGTGATTAAACATTCGATTTTCTTGACTGTCTTTTGATTTAATTTAACTTGGGTTGAGTAGAGAAATAGATGAGAACATAACAGATTTCCCCGGTTTTTGTAAGCTGTTAGCATATCTGCTTGTGTTGCTTTATGGTATACAATTTATCTCAGAGAAACTCAACAATTGGTTTCTGTTTCACCAAAGTGTGATAAATCTGATAATAGCAGTACCTTGGAACATCCTTATCTGTATTCAGTGTGCACATTTAATACTCAAACGTTTTAAAAGATCCTACCAAAAGTCTGTACATTTCAGGTCGCCAGCTTGTACTGGAATTTTCAATATGTTTGTGATTGGAGGCAGTTTATCTATGCCACAGTACAGCTGTGCACATGCTGTACAATTTGAAGGCCGTTTTGCAATTGAGCAAACAACCGATTCAGTTTCACACGTATTACAAAAGCTGCACAGTTTCCTTTTCCCATATATATGCTGCAGCCTTTCTTACCTCACATACCCCGACTCGCTCTTGGGCGTGTGTCCAGATGGTTGCAGAGTGTGAGCTGGGGGAACAAAGCCGATCATTGGCTGGTCAAGCTCTGGCTGGAAGGGGTTTAGGGCGGGGGCTTCGGAGGCTAGCGAGCCAGCTGAGCACAATCATAATAAGTTCACACTGCCAGGGACTCAGCAAAGCACAGAGAGTACAGCAATAGCGATGTAATAGAGATCCGTCCCTAGATAACCCTGAGTGACTGCACATGGGAATCTCACTGTGTTGTGCATGTGTGGTTACGATCCAAAAAGGAGACGCCCGATGTTGGGGAGAGTACAATTAATCTAGGAATTCTTGCTATGTAGTTTCTATTAACTATGGCTATGTATAGTGAACTGTTTTATCACACTTTGTATGACTCCATTAAGAGAACATATTTGTTCACGTAATGGTGAAAAGCAATACTCACTGTGAACTTGTAAAAGTCACTTGTGGATCTCTCTCTAACAGGCTTCCTCCTTTTAAATAGTCTGCCGCTCTCACTAGGTTGCAAAAGGCCACCATGCGACATGTCATTGCTTCTGAAGAAAGGCTCAGGAATTGTACCTCTGCATACAGTTAGACACAGGAACAGTGGCGTGCGAAAATGCTTGATTTGCTACATGTAGTGGAGTTTTACCCCAGAGCCGGTTTGCAATGGCTCACATCGTTATATTCCAGGCTGGAGTCGGCAGGGGGTTGCTACCTGCAGTATATTATATTTTTCCGATTGATCCCTCGTCATACTGACTGCCACTCCATCACTTAGTTACAGCTCCAGCCAGTCACACAGAAATATCAGATTGCTAAGATCTGTTTGAAGCAGGGGGCGTGCGAGGAGCAGAGCTACAGTGACCGCGACAGCTGGGGATTTTTATATATTCTATTTTATCTTCACTTCAATTCAACTTTTTTTTCTCATAGCCTCATCTGTGTTGAGCTGCAATATTCTCAACATGCTTAATGCTAGTACTGTACATTTCACTTTGGGAATAAATTGTAGTACCGAATACAATAATAACTGATCAAGAGCATCATCAATCATACAGCAGCAATAAATTACACACCATTAACGAAGGACATTTGACTTTTCTCTAGAGTTTATAAAGTTTATGGTCCAGGATGTGAGAGCCCCTCCTCAGACTGTTTGTCTGTGGACAAAGTGTGTAGCCAGTATTTGGCAACACGCTTAAAAGTAAGATAATAAAAACAAAATACAGTACCATGATATCCATTAAGTTCATGTGGTCTAGGCTAAAAAGTAACGTTTGGGGGCAAAATGCACATTTGAAAGTATGAATAACAGAAATATACAGTTTGAAAATGTAAATGATTCCTAAGATGGGTCTTCCCTTTTTCTCATAGTTCCCTTTTATTGTTGGGTACAAAAACTAAATCAAAGTGGGATTTCCCCTTCCCTCTCAGTTCAGTGTTTTTCTTTGTGCCAAGTCTGATCTGCCCCCTCTGAGAGTTTTTAGCAATCATAGCGGGGGGGGCAGTGTAAGCTTA
Source organism: Pseudochaenichthys georgianus (assembly GCF_902827115.2). Classification (NCBI taxonomy): domain Eukaryota; kingdom Metazoa; phylum Chordata; class Actinopteri; order Perciformes; family Channichthyidae; genus Pseudochaenichthys; species Pseudochaenichthys georgianus. The sequence goes on from NC_047510.2 coordinate 13,802,987, forward strand.
TGAGTAATAACTTAAATTCTCCCTTAGGGATCGAGCTACTGCCTTTGCAGAGATTATTTTTACAGTCTGTGAGAATGGTATACCACCACAATGGACTAGAAATGAAACACTCAATATGTGCTTGAAGTGCAGACTTTAATTTGAGGGTATTTACATCCAAATCATGTGAATGGTGTCAGAATTACAATACATTTTATATGTGGTATCTCCCTTTTTAAGGGACCAAAAGTAATTGGACAAAGTAACATAATCATAAATTGTCACTTTTAATATTTAGTTGCACATCCTTTGCAGATACTGGGTTTTGTCCCTGATGCTCTGCCAGGCCTCGACTGCAGCTGTCTTCAGTTCCTGCGTGTTCTTTGGGCAGTTTCCCTTTTAATTTTGTCTTCAGCTAGTGAAATGCTTGCTCAATTGGATTCAGGTCATGTGATTGACTTGGACATTTCAGAACATTCCACTTCTTTGCTTAAACAAACTGTGGTTGCTTTCGCAGTATGCGTCAGGTCATTTACCATCTGCAATATGAAGCGCCGTCCAATGAGTTCTGAAGCTTTTGGCTGAATATGAGCAGATAATATTGCCTGAAACACTTCAGAGTTCATCCTGATGCTTTTGTCAGCAGTCACATCATCAATAAATACAAGGGAACCAGTTCCATTAGCAGCCATACAGTACATGCCCACGCCCTAACACTACCACCCCCATGCTTCACCGATGAGGTGCTTTGGATCATGAGCAGTTCCTTCCCATCTCCATACTCTCCTCTTCCTATCTTTCTGGTACAAGTTGATCTTTGTCTCATCTGTCCCTCTGCATTTACTCTGGTGAAGTCTTCTCTTGATTTTTAACTTTGACACAGATACACTCGCCTTCTGGAGAGTTTTCTTGATCTAACCAACTGTTGTGAAGGGCTTTGAGCTCACCAGTGCGTTATTTCTAGTGGTGCACGATAATTATCGGGCCGATAATAGGAATTATGACGTCATCCCGATAAACCCGATAACAGTATTAATAGCCCCGATAATATACAATATATGTTTTGGGTAAAAAAAAAGAAAAAAATACTGCGGTGTGGGTGGATTGGGATGAGGGGCGCTTGTTTTTCACTCGGCTCCTCCCGTTTTGCCAGTACTGTGGTATTTGATTTAGGAAGAGGGGAGTTTTTCACAAAACCAGCGCTCCCTAACTCATGCCTGGCTGTGACGTAAATGGTGTGCGGCCGTGAAGCCAGTACAGTAAACAAACATGTCGTCGGTAGTATGGGACTATTTCAAAGTTTCAGAGTTAGATAGTTCGCTTGCTATTTGTATTAACAAATGCAATGCAGAAGTTCCACGAGGAGGGAAGAAGGCAACGAGCTATAATACTTCCAACCTGAGTCACCTGAAACATCGACATCGCTACGATGGTGTGTTAAAAGCGTACGAAGACGCCTGCGCTGCTAAACTAGCGGGCGAATCCAAAGCCAGCTGCAAAGGCACCGGGGCTTTTACCTATCGACGAGGCTTTTGAAAAAGGCAAGAAGTTTGCCAGATTTGTTTGGGAAAATAAATATGGTCACTTTGAAGAGTCGAAACTGTTCTTGGCTTTGTTTTGTTCATAGTAGTAATGTTCATGTCATTTGCTCACTACTAGTCTTTTTTTACCACCAGGTGTGCAAAAACTACAGGGACATTTAATATATATATATATATTATATTATTATCGGTATCGGTATCGGTCTTGAGAAGCAGGAAGTTATCGGTATCGGTTTCAAAAAACCAATATCGTGCATCCCTAGTTATTTCGTTTTCAGAAACTGTTGATTTGGCCACAGCTAATGTTTTTGCTATTTCTCTGAAGGGTTTGTTTTGATGTTTGTTGTAGCAGAGTGGTTTTAAAACCCACCTCGGCCCGCGTGTCGTTTGGCGAGCTGCTTAAAATCATAACATGAAGGAAATCAGAAAACACCAGGATACCAGTTAAACAATAATCTGTTTTAATTATAAAAAGTAATAATCCATCCATCCATCCATCCATCTTCTCCCGCTTATCCGTGGTCGGGTCGCGGGGGTAGCAGTTCCAGCAGAAAGCCCCAAACTTTCTTTTCCCTGGCGACATCAACCAGCTCTGACTGGGGGATCCCAAGGCGCTCCCAGGCCAGCGAAGAGATATAATCCCTCCACCTGGTCCTAGGTCTACCCCTTGGTCTCTTCCCAGCTGGACGTGCCTGGAACACCTCCCTAGGGAGGCGCCCAGGTGGCATCCTAACTAGGTGCCCGAACCACCTCAACTGGTAATAATCCAATGCAATACAATTCAATATAATACAATTAGGAGCACTCCTGCTCTGGTTTCTCGTGCTGTTGTGATCTTTCGGTCTTCGCAGCAGGAGGAAAAAGAGAACGAACCCAATACAGAACAAGCTTATATTCTACAACAAGACGGGAGGAGCTGGGTCAGGTTATCTCATTGGGAGATGTAAAAAGATGGCGTGTCGTAGCGAATCAGCGTGAGCCAGCCAGATAATAAACAAGTGTCTCTGAGGTTGTAGCAAAATACATCTGGTGTCCGTTATCTCACTTTCTTGCATAGACTTTCACACACACCCTTTTCTGCACATTCCAGAGGCTTGAGCTGTGTCCAAAGAATATCCCCTTGCTCACAAAGATAATCATTTCATTTCTCATATCTCCAGCTTTTGTTTACACAGAATGCTATTATTAATACAAAGTAATTAAACACACACATATATCATTCAAGATATGTAGACTTCCCTGACCTGTTGGAGATCTTAAGAAGAATATCCCCTCCCCCACCTAGTCTCCTGTCCTGCACCCCCCCCCCCATTATGCAGAGTAATAAAACATGTTTAAGCTAACTACTCCACAACGTTGTAGCAATTTTACCCACACATGAAAGAATACAGAAGAGAAGTTAATAGAATGCAACCACAGGCATTGCTCAGCACAATTTAATACATACATTTTATTCAGACCTTAATTGTGTGACCCAATTATCAAGGCCCTTTTTATAGGTTTGCCTGACATGCATCATTAACTACAAGACTGTAACTGCCTTCTATCTGGGGGAAATGTCGCTTGGAGTTCCCCTGTTATTTTGAAAAGACCATTGATGATTACCTAAGAAACTCATGGCCTCGAACTGCAACAAGGCTTTCTGAAAAACACTTAACGGGTCATCTTTTCACTCAAAACAGAACTCACCAGTTATACTGCACCTTACATACTTAGAAATAGCCAAAAAAAAACACCCTTTTGATTATATGTAAAAGTGGAAGAAAAAGACTATTGCTCTAATCTACTTTTAAGAAAAAGGGAACATTGTTGAATATATAAAAAACCTCTCTATATTTAAGAGGAAAAATGTACTTTGTTCCTTCAACTATTAACACACAGGAATGTATAAAACCACACATATATTAGTGATAACATGATGCAACACACCTCTTATATATCAGGTGTCATTAAAATGAATATACCAAAAATACGCTGTATCAACTTTTCACTTCAACCTTTCAAGTTACTTCAATTTTCGCAAATATTTCAGCCTACTGATGGCTTGCTTCACTGATAGTGACAGCTCTTTAGACTTCCAATTGAAGATTGACAAGGACACATTCCAAATGCAAATACCACACTTGAAATGAACTCTAGACCTTTTATCTGCTCCTTGTAAATTAACTAACAAGGAAATATCACACACCTAGCCATGAAACAGCTGTGCAGCCAATTGTCCAATCACTTGTGGTCCCTTAAAAAGGAGATACCACTTATAAAATGTGTTGTAAATTAAAGCTGAAAGTATGCACTTAAAGCACATATTGATTGTTTAATTTAAGTCCATTGTGGTGTACACAGGTGGTGTACTGTGTAGAGCCAAAGTCTTAATGTCCAAACATTTTTGGACCTGACTGTATTTCTTCAAGTGTGATTTTGTTATCTTCCCCATTTCCCACTTTTTCATTTGTCAGTGTCTGGTTACTTTAGAGAACATATTTACACTGTGAGGTGCTACAAAAAACTACACAGACATGACGAACATTGGATTCAGTGGAGTTTACAATTCTCTAGGATATCATTTTTTGCAATGAACACCGCAAATAAAAAATAAGAAAGAAATCATAAAAAATACGCTTCTTATAACTCCAGAACATGAATGAGAGTAATGGTGTTTCTTTAATTGTTAAAGTAATCTGGTGATATTGTATGTAAATCTACAAATCAAATAAAAACAGGAAATGCTAATAGCTAATTCAGCATACTTTAAATGGTTTACAAAATGTAAGCAAATGTAGGCTAAGTTATGTTTCTCAGCTAGCCAAACTAACACAATGCCCCTTTCATACCAACGTGGTTCCAGGGCCGGCTCGGAGCTAGAGCCTGATAAGCACCGTTTTTTCCTGTTCACACCGCAGTGGAGCCGCCTCTATGCACCGAAAACCGGTGCTTACCAAACACCAACAAATTGTCGGTCTAGAAGCAAGCACCGCATACGTCACGTTTACGTCGGAGGGGGGCGAGATTAACCTGAGCTAACAGTTTATGGCGAGTATGGCAAATAAAAGTTGTAACAAGCAGTAGCGCTGAGCAAACCACACACTTTATAAAGTCAGGCAACACTAACCAGGCTTCGTGTGATTCTGTTTATTTGTACCTTACTTTGACCATCCGTTCGCTGTTGATCATTGTGGAGAGAGGCAGACGTTTTGTTTTTTATTATAGCAGCTATCGGGTGGAATCGATACATGGCCTTCACAGGTTGTCATATCCGACTATCACAAGTAGAATCATAATGAAAAATACGCCGGTAAAATGTGCCTGTAGAAAACGGTTTATGGATAGCAACAGTAATAGGATAGCAACAATTAGTCAATATAGTCAGTTTAGCTTCGGTTGCTATGCTAACATCACCCATTTTATACCAGAGAAACTTTCATAACAGCGTTGTGATGCCAAACAGCGTCAATTCATACTGAAACACATTCACTTATGGGGAACTGGGGATATTTATCAGCTGCTTGTGTGACAGTCAGACAGTGAATACTTTATAGCGGCCGCTGCCGTGTGAGTTAACGGGAGAATAAACTCCGGTAGAAGAGCAGCACCGCAGCGGTCGGTAAATGCCGCTGAAACACATTAATAAACAATGAACCACGGCACTCTGGAGAAAAGTATAAGGTCTGAGAAGTCGTTATTTAATTGAATCTGGCTTCATATGATTAAAAGTAACACAATCATCGACCCGACGCAGTCCCCACTCCCCAGTTGTTGTTGTGAGCGACGTTGGGGAGAAAATCTCCAACGTAAACGGTGACGTCATGACGCAGCAGCGGCATCACCAGTTGGGCTCTGGGTGGTGTGAACAAAACGGGGGCTGAAAATAAAAACCGGTTCTGAACCAGAAGAGCACTAGCACGGAGCTAGAACGGGAACCGCGTTGGTGTGAAAGGGGCATAACTGAGTCCATGGGCACATTACACTTCCTGTTTGCATCTCCGAAAGCTGGCAGATGTTAGAGGATGGGGTGACTGCAATGCAAATCAACCCATACATGTCTTAAGTAAAAACAATTCAAACTTCCACATTGAACCCCCTACACACGTGTTCAGAGATTGTCATTTGAAATGAAATGCTCAGTTGTTGGTGTCAGTGTTGACTAGGGGTGTTGAAAATAATCGTTTCTACGATGCATTGCGATGCGGACGTGGACGATTCGGTATTCTTTCACACACAGTGACGTCACGAGCTACCCACAATGCAACACGTGCCATATATATATATATAAATACGCCATTTTCCTGGAGGTGCTAATATCCTGGAGGTGCTAATATAAACAGCTAGCTAACGTAGCCAGGCAGAGCGCACTAGGTTTTTTTTCTGGATTAACGACCGAAGAAATCGCTGCATGTCTTCGGATTACATCTCTGGACTTGAGGGGTGTGCTCTAGGTCGTTACCAGCGTAAACTAGAGCTGTGTGGGTTGTCGGATTGCCCTTACAAGACTGCCTGCAGATGTATGGAAAAACGAACCTTGAAAGTGGCCTTCGTCGATTTTGGCTGCATCTACGTCTAATTTCTGGAAACACCAGGTGAATACCCCACTTGTCACAATAATATTATCATGCCATTGCATATATGTGGTATTTTAGAGTTGACTAGATATTGATTAAGGCAATAGACTATGATATTCTGCTTGCACCTCGCGTGAAATGGCGGATACCGGAAGTACGGTGTCGCACTCGGCCCAATACCCGTATGTTTGAAAGAATCGATGCAGTGACGGAAGATAATCGGTTATAGCGTAGTAACGTTGCTTCCTGATTTTCCGGCCACGGCTTTACTATAACGTTTTTTTTTTCTGTCACTTTAATATCAAATCGGTCGGTGACGCAGAGATCAGGGAACAGACGTGACAGCGGCACAGCAACACCGAACACGGAGCAGTCTGCTTTATCCACCAACACAACACCACCAGTCCTGAACCAACAGCAGAAGGACCCGCTCTGAATCACTCCGTGTCGCTGCGGCACAGGGATTTATGTTTTTCAAAAATAATCGCGTTACAATCATGTCAGGTTTTTGGTGGATTTAATTAAGTCTTGGATTGCAGAGTATGAATGCCCTCTAGCAATTTTCAGACAATATATGTGTGTAAAGTTTGTGAAGGCAGGAGGAAAAAAGCTTCCGCGATCACCGTCTCCTCTCCGTTACTCCAAACCCCGCCCCCTCCCTGAAAATAATGAGTGACAGGCTGATAGTGACCCGATAGAAACTTTATTATTCACTTAATCACTGATTGAGATGATGAAGCTAATGTAATCTCATACATTCATGGGATTTATGTAACAGTAAGACAGAGAATGTAAGTGTGCACCCACATGCAGTATTTTTTTTTGTATATGCTGTTGTAAATACTCCTGTTGTCTGCTGTGTTCAGACTCAAGTCATGTGTGTGATGCCACATTCAGGACATTCAGTGTCCTTTTTTTAACAGAAGACCGTTGCTAGAAGCTGCAGCTAGACTGCAGAAGCATTATTTTTTTTGTTTTGAGGATGGAACAACTTCACACACAGATATAGGGAGGCTAGACCTATACAACTCATTTATTTTGGTTTATAAATTAATGTCAAGACATTTATGTTATTGATTTCTGAAGCACTTTCTAAATAATAAAAAGAGAGTTCATATGTATTTACTGCATGTATGCATTGATGAAAAATAAGCCATGTACAGTAATATAGAAAATTGAGGATGCAACACATTGGTATGAATCGTGATGCATCGGGATATCGAATTGAATCAAATCGTTGACAGGATAATTGTAATCGAATCGTGAGACCAGTGAAGATGCACAGTCCTACTGTTGACCATATCTACACAATACCTCCCCACAGGCCATTGATCAGCTGTGGGAAAGTGCCTGTATAGTGCCTGTTGGAGTCTTCCTTCTTCTTTATTTGAAATGGCTCATCATCGCAGCGAGCAGACAAAGATTATCCTCTCCCTCCGCTTCAGCACTGTGGAGGGTAACAGCTACCTGTGGGCAAGTGGAGGCCTCTCCTTCCTCTTTACACAATTACAATTACTGTTCTGTCAGTCTGTGTGTCTACGAGCACGCAACACAAAAGGTAGAATTTTGCCTCTATTGTACCGAAGTGCTTTTGTTTGTACATGATAACAGCGGGACGCTCTGCCATCTGTGTCGTCAAACTGACTGACGTTAATGTTAAGACGGATCCAGCTATTACTATCCCGTCTATTGTTGAGTTTGTATTTAAAAAAAAAAGGATTCTGGCAATTGATTTTGAAGAGATTAATAAAATATCAACATCACATTTTGGAGTTTTTCTTTAATCCAGTTGGTTACGATTTGGGCTGCTAGCAATACTTTTTTTATGTAGGTAGCTTAAAGAAGTTGATGTGCTTTTACCTCTAACCCTTTCTGGCCTCCATGAATTGTTTAAGCATCTCTCTGTGTTTGGACATCCTTAACAATAAGACATTATGCTCTAAACACATTGAATTGTAGCTGCAGGCAGGTGTTCTGTTTCTTTAAATGTGCCTTTTATATGGTTATTTTGATCCACACTACTAGCCATTTGCAATCATTCACCCCATGGATATTTTCCAATTCAAGTGGTTGTGTGTGGTTTCTTGCTGGTGTCTGTTCACATTACTTTAATCTTTCCGTTACTTTCAGCTGTACCCAGAGTCCATAACCAAGCCTGCATTTCTACATGTTTGTCAAGTGTCAGTATTTGCAGAAAATAATATACAAACCTATTTTTAACATCAAATCCTGAAATCATTCAGCATCCATGAGACAACAGTGGTTACATGTTATTGGGTAGTCTTGCTCTTAATCTGTGTCACATGCTAGCCATGTAGCTTCTTCTTAAGAGTGGAGAAAATCAAGATCCCCATAACTTCATTAGCTTACAAACTGTTGGCCGCACAAACACAAACAGACACACACAAAACTATGCATCTTACATTGAAGTGCTTCCTACTGGTGCACATTTTGACTGATCATGTAAATGGCTGTCAGCACGGCCTTTTTTTCTCTGACAGCTCAGAAATTAGCTCGTCTTTGCTAATGTGACGTTGAAGGTACAAACATATTCCACTCTGGTCCTTGCTCAGCCTGCTGCTTGGAGAATAACAACAGGATCTGACACTGGCTGAAAGAAAAAGCCTGCAGGGCAGAGATGTTCAGGTCACAATTTGATTCGCCCATCATGTGTTTCTTTTTATAGCGTCCATTTAGTCTTGCAAACCACATTCAAATGCGAGACAATACACAAACCATGTGTCAACACCTGCGCAATCCAACAAGTGGGCACTCACAAGCGCATTGCGTAGCTAATGAGTGATCATCCTCATGTTGACAGTGTGATGGGATGTGGGTTGGAGAATAGCAACAGGACCTGAGGGCAGGTTGGACAACACAATGTTCCTCTTGTAGCCGTCTGTCCTTTGAGCTCATGGTGCATTTGCTTGTCATGTGATCCTCTGTGACAACAAGTATCACTGTTTTCCACTTCTTTCATTCTTTGATTTTGTCTTCAAAGTGAATTGATGTCACACTAGTTTCATCCTCAGTCGTTAATTGACGTCAGTTTTACGAGAATGCCATCTCATCCGCACCAGTGTGTTTTATATGTCCACAAATGAGATGGAGATGAAGGTAAAGTTCACTGATCAGGTTCAGCTGCTTATACTGAATTAGACTTTGCTGTCAGTCTGCTGAAAATGTTGACAAGTTGTTGAAGAAGTGAAATGGCCAGTGTGTGTTTGCTTGCAGGAGAGCATTGGGCCAGGTCTATGCTTGTGTTGTAAAGAGGATGTTTGGCCTTTCTGCGATGTTGCATCCTGGCTGATGCTTCAAGGTTTGGTTGTTTTCTACCCTGCCCCTTGACCCCATCATAAACAACCCTATTTAAACTATTCAATCAAAACGGTCTTGCTGGTATGAGGTTAGTGTATTTTGTGGCTTTATTTTGTCTTTTTTTTTTATATCCCTGAATGGGCCACACTTTTGATATGAAAATAGATGCAACCACATGCGGTGGACACCAGCTTGATTCACCCACAGCAGTTTAACAGTGAGACGTTATTTATATGCTGGCTGCAGGGTGGATGTGATAAAGTGGCTTATGTCATGGAGCAGCAGGGCTGTGGGAGAGATGGAGAAAGAAGGAAAGAGGAGCGTGGAAGAGAAGCAGGGAGGTCGAGCAGAGGGCAGGCCGTGAAGACAGTTGTTTATTTAAGGACTCATTTATTTACCTGGTCCTGGACACATAAAGCTCTTTGATAATTTACAACATGTCTCCGTGCTGCTATCCTTAGTGGCCTGAATCAAGAGTGAATAATGTGTTCACTATGTTTAAGCTTTTTGTTTAGGGAACTATTCCAATAAAACATTTGTATGGGTTGAGAACAGAATATTATATTATTCGTTACGGGTAACCAAGTTTTATTCGGCTTGACATGCATCATCTTCATTTGATCAACCACATGATGCAACTGTAACTGCTCTTTGCGTTGTTCGAAATATAAAAGAGATGTTAGAATTTTCTCGCTCGCAGCCATGACATAAAACCTCAAAGGTTGAAGAGGGACTATGAGGACAAGAAGACTAGCTATTGTCAACATTCAATTATACTATGTTTTGTATGTTTTTGCCAATTCACAAAATTATATTGTATTATGTTCAGGGCCGTTTCTAGCTTTTTGGGGGCCCTATGCAAGATGCTGTTTGGGGGCCCTAGTTTTGACAGTTTTTTTAACTACAATCCCGAAGCCTTTAAGATGATCTGTGGAGATGCATCAATCTGTTACACTTTAATAGGAAAACAGGCTAATTTCACGAAAACCAAGCAATTAGAAATGACAAAAAATGATATTAAAAAGGTAAACAATAAGGCTCCTCTATGTCAATAGATGCAGCATTTTCTCAACAATGTTTAATTTACATTTTTCATCTTCCTCAGACGTCACTCATTGGCTGATAGCCCAACGATGATTTGGACTTTATTACCCCAAAAACCCAAGCCACAGCTTTGCTATCATTGCAGTTTAGTCGTGTTTATATCCTACATTGGATTTGTAAGCATATAATGCTTCACCGAACACACATTGGCGACTGGTCATTAGGGGCAGGCACAGCCCCACCTACTGTCAGCAGAAAGTATTACAAATAATGATTACAAAAAAATGCAAAAAATATATAAAAAAATATATAAAATATATTTTAAGATCACGGTTAATCATCTGATTCGTCTGTACATTGCTGTTTTAGTCTGTGTTCTTCTAATTAGTGTCTACAGTGTGTGCCTATTGAGCTGTTTAGAGCCATGTGGGACAAAACCCGATCATGCCCCTCCCTCTCACTGTCTAAGTGAACGGTGACTATAAAAACTACACTGCGCATGCTCAGAGTATTGTCCTATTTAATGTGTGTGGCAAACAAATAATGGGCATAGAGCTGCCATCCCCACCATACATCATCTCACATAATTCACATCTGATTGGCTGCTGATTGGCTGCTTCGTGTGCTTTCGTGTGCCGCGAAAAGTGTGGTGTGTGAAGAGGAGGAGAGAGACGCGTCCTAAAACCAGGAAGTAAGCTACGCATGGCTTCCCTCCACAAAAAAGCAATGATATTTCTCCATAGGATTTTAGAAAATAGCTCAAATAAGATCTGTGGGAAACGTACCTGTTAGATAAATGCACGTTTTGTTCAGCCGGATAATATCCACATGTCTACCCTACTTTTATAATTTTCTAATCATAAATCTATCGATTAGATTTATGATAGACTTTTGAAACTACAAGAAGATAAGGAGGACTTTTACAAAAAAGTAATAGAGATTTTTGTCCAGAAGGATAGGCAAATGGACTTCATCTTCAAGTCAAGGTAAGACCGCAATTTTATTGAAAATGGGATCTTACTAAGAGAGAACAATTCAATATTTAAATGATAAAATTACATTTTTTGGTATCCTTTTGTTGAACTGTCTGTTTAAAATTAATCGAAGCATCAGACAAAAAAAGCTTTTGAAAATAATATTATATTTTGATTTAGGTCAAAATATAATATTTGTAAACCTGAAGAGTCAGTGCCAGTGCCTCACCAGCCATGAACCTCACTGCAGAAGCTTATATATAGACATCTACGTTTTGTACATTGGTCTTGGCTGTCTATAAATAAAGACGGCTCATTTGAATTCTCCCCAAATATATTGAGGCTGAACCTGAACTTTGAATTCTCTGCTCCCATCATAATCTTGGCGATCTTGTTAAAATTGTGAATGCAGAATTAAACATACTATGTAACTGGTTTGCAGTTAATAAATTATCCCTTAATGTGGCCAAAACAAATTACATGTTATTCAATACAAAGTCTGAGAGTAGAAATGACTGCATTATACGGATTTGCAATACGGAGATAGAAAAAGTTGGTGCATGTACATTTTTAGGACTTCTTGTTGACGAAAAACTCAATTGGAAGCACCATATAAATTATGTACAGACTAAACTGTCAAAAACAATAGGTATTTTGTATCATACTAAGAACATTCTTGAAGAAAAGATACTCTTTATAACAGTCTATTTCTCCCTTACCTTTACTACTACTCCGAAATATGGGGAAACACGTACTCAACAAATCTACAAAAAATAATAACATCCCAAAAAAAAGTATTACGAATAGTCTGTGGTGTTGGTAAATATGAACACACAACTCCCATATTTAAAAATACTCAATCTATTAAAATGTTTCGAGATAGTGCAGCTTAAAACAGTACTTATTATGCACAACATTTTCCATAAGGAAATGTCTAATAACATTCAAAAGCAGTTCCAAACCACAGCGTGAACATATGAATGTAAAAAAGTGACTTGAAAATAAATGTTCACAATGTTTATATGCAATTATGCATATATTATTATTATTATTATTCATTTGCCAAGTACATGTGTACCTATTTATATATAGTATTTTAATTTCCAAAAAAAGATAGTTGAAACTGCTATTGACATGTGCAGAAAATGACCCTATATCTAGTTTTCATATATATATATATATATATATTAGTGCTGTCAAAATTATCGCGTTAACGGCGGTAATTAATTTTTTGAATTAATTGCGTTAAAATATTTAACGCATTTAACGCATGTGCAGAATGGCCCGCCCCATACGTGCCACCAGTGGCAGCGCCAGGGTATGGCTGGGGTAGGCTACACCCATACCAAGAAATGGCTTAGCCCCACCATGAAAAATGATGTTAAAGTAAGCAAAATAAAGTCTGCCAACTCGTGCGGAGTAAATTGCACAGACAGCAGTTAGTAAGATTGATTTCAGTAGCCACGGTTTTGAAAACTTTTGTCACGTAGTGATCGTCTTCTCAATAGAACATCTTTGATAACGGCGTGGTGTTGTTGCAGGAAGTCCCGACGGAGAATACTCTTGCTGTAGTACAGGGCAGAGCCATATAATAGTAATAATATGGCTCTGGTACAGGGGTGCACATAACTGGTACGCAGGTTATGTGCGTAATCTGAAATGCGTACCGTCACTTGTGTCACAAAGCGCATTTGCGTACCGACGTACTTGTGAAGCTTTTCCAGAAGGCGGTTAGATCACCGGACGACAGAGTCGGTCTCCGTGTGCACAGACAGGGCTGCTGTTAACGTCGGTCTGTACAACGGAACTGTGCCAAAACTACGCCAACCGGCTGCGGAGGGAGACTCCCCCCTTCACTGGAGAAGTGCGCTAAAACAGCTGATCACAACGTTCACACTCTGTGGTCACGAAGTACTCCACTAGCGCGCCCCCCCCCCCCCCCCCCCCCCTCTGTCGACTTTCTTGAAGTACTCCCCCGTTGAATCAACACGTAATGAATTTAAGGCCCTGACACACCAAGCAGTCACCAGAGGACTAGCCGACGCTGAAGTCGGCTGTTGCCTGGCCGTGTTCTCCTGCGTTTTGGCCATGTGTCGCACGGGAACACACCGCACCGACTTCAGTGCGTGAGTGGCAATAACTCTCCTTACCAGCAGGCGGCGGTAGTGTGTATTCGTCATTCAAAAGAAGCAACAACCGGAAGACAGAGAAGAAGAAGAGTATCTTTTCTCCGTAATATCATACAGAGCTGGCCTCTCCTGGATCAAGGTGATGAGCAGGTCTTCGTTTGCATCATTCCAGATCGCCATGATGAGATGAAAATGAATAGCAGTATGTGTGTGCCTTCTTAAATCGTTTGTTTACGTCCCTCACTTCCGCTTCGCTTCTCATGCACTGATTTGCGAGCTGAACAGCCAATCAGAGTGATTATTTGGTCCGACTGCCAGACCCGATGCATGGCCGATTCAACATGTTGAATCGGCCATGCATCGGGTCTGGCAGTCCAAATAAGGCGTGTCACGGTCGACGGTGCGGGACACACCAACCTGACTACGGCGCCGCGAATGCCCGACAGCCTCTGACGGCCTCTGACTCCCAAAATCGGGTTGGTGTGTCAGGGCCTTAAGACCCCACGGTTTGATGATTGATAGGTGTGTGGGTTGTCTTTCATTTTGACATGCAGAAAAATGTTATAATAAACATAGATACTGTATGTTAAATGGATATATCCGCCTGCTTTCATTTATCTTTCCATTCCCACAACAATATACATAAATAAATGGCATATTTTGGACATAGTTCGAATGGTGATTAATCATGATTAATTAATTTTTAAGCTGTGATTAATCTGATTAAAAATTGTAATCGTTTGACAGCCCTAATATATATATATATATATATATATATATATAGGCATTTATTGTTTTCCTGCCCTAACTTTCATTTAATTTTTTCTCCTGTTTTTGTACTCCTTCATTTCTATACGTTTTTGACGCAATAACGCCGCTGTATTAGGATGATGCACGGGAGGGCTACTTTCCAAAAAAATTAACTTTCAGCTTGGGGGCCCCCTAGTGGCCGCGGGGTTTTTATTTTTTTGTATTCATCCGAAAAACAAAAAAAGTTTAATTCATATACACAAAGATGAACAAAATTAGTAGAAGTGAGAGGGCTGAAGCATAGCTTGTGGAAAGTAGCCCTCCCGTGCATCATCCTAATACAGCGGCGTTAAAACGGCGTTAAAACGTATAGAAATGAAGGAGTACAAAAACAGGAGAAAAAATTAAATGAAAGTTTATTATATTTTGACCTAAATCAAAATATAATATTATTTTCAAAAGCTTTTTTTGTCTGATGCTTCGATTAATTTTAAACAGACAGTTCAACAAAAGGATAACCAAAAAATGTAATTTTATCATTTAAATATTGAATTGTTCTCTCTTAGTAAGATCCCATTTTCAATCAAAAACATTTTTTTTTGTATGCCCCCGCATAGTCCGCCTATAGGAAGAAACGGCCCTGATTATGGTTACTATTTATAAATACCATTTTCCAAAGTTCCACACTTGTATTTCATGTTCCGCAAAAGGATTCACACTTGTGTCTTTCAATGCACACACAAATGTGTTCCGTTTCATATACGTGTAAAGACAATCAAAATAAAGAAAAAAGTTTTACATATGTATTTTTGATCCACACATAGTGCTGCGTACCGGTACGCCGAACCGGTACTGGACTTGTAAAAAGTTTCGGTTCAAGTCCGGTTAAAACCGGAACATCAGGAACCGGTACTTGGACTCGCAAAAAAACTAGCACTTACGTATATTCTGGTGTCTGTGGTTATTTAAACATTCCCTGATAAACGTTATTCAGCGTCAATAAATGAGTGCTAATCCCAGTGTACAACATCACATGTCATTTCACCTTCGACTCACGGTTTGAAAACGTAGCATTTCGCCACATGCTAATGCTAACCGGAAGTGAAGAATTTTCAGAATAAAAGTAGTAAGTAAATAGTGTGAACTTCCGTTTTTTTCAGAATAAAACTGATTTAAATTAAATAGTGTATTTAATTCAAAATTACGCCATATCAACATTGATTTTAATTTCTAACAGTATGTATGTACATCACTATGTATGTAGTATGTACTGTATAATGTACACATGTAGAGTTGTAGAAAAGACATGGTGTACAGACAGTACAGTACACTCTGATTGTTGTACAGTCACTACAGTGTAGCCTATACTGTATAGTAGGTGTGTAACAGTGTAATGCGTATAGTCTACTCTACACTCTACCTTTCAGCAACGTTTTATGGATTTAGGCTCAGTCAGCTCAGGGACTGTTTGGTTACTTTAGTTTGGTAAATGAAATAAATGTTTGAACTTTGTAGTAGTTCACTGTAGTTGCTGTCATAAGTCATTTGTAGACTAAGTGGCAAAAAGTGTTTTTTTTACATTTGTACTTTGTAGAGAAATGTAGACACGAGTTGGAAGGGAGCACAATAAATCTGACGAGTTTGAATTTGAGTTGATTATGAGTTAATTTTCAATTGATAATTAGCTCACAATAAGTTCACTTTAGTTACTCACACAACTTGACACAAGCCATGGGTTCAGGTCCGGACTTATAAGTCCGGACCTGAAGCTGAACCTCTGGACTTGAGTCCGGACCTGAACCTGAATGTGAGTCCAGGTACGCAGCACTATCCACACATATTTGTTTTCCCTTTTTAAAACCGCTGAACCTGCATACACTAACGGCTTTCTGTGCACGGATTGCTGTGCATTCGTTTGTGTTTTTTTTTAGACTCCCTATTCACCTAGTCACCCGATACGTTCATTTTTGTTATCTATAGCCAATCAGATGTCTCCTCTATTCTAAGCCAATCACATGAGCGTGCCCCCACAAGGGTATGATTTATTGCGTTCATGACTTAGCGCTTCATATACGCATGTTGCGCTGTCCGGAGCTGACAGGTCCATGGAGCCTGCCTGCAGGCGCTAATCTCAGGACGGATAAGGAAGTTGTTGTTGTTTTCTGCAGCCAGATTACTCACTCGGTCCAAAAAAACATGCCACATCACTCCAATTCTTTCTGCCCCCTCTTAGATGGGACAGTGATATCATAAACCTGTTAATGTATGCATTCAAACACCCTTTTTTGTTTTTTTTACCAGCTGTTCTGTATTCACCTTGCAGGTGCAGCTATGTTGCTTTTATCCTGGATAAAGTGTTTAAGTCATGGATGTTTAAAGTTTAACTTCTTCATATTTGTCTAATATTATAGTTTACTTTTCATTCAGGAAGTATGACGCTGCGCTGTCAGTACGCTTGTCCCTATTTGTGATTGGTCAAATATTGCTAGCCCCGCCCCTTTCACATGCACACACTCATAGCCGGACAGAGAAACCCTGGGTTGATTTACCAAGTTGATAACCAGTGTCGTCGGGCCGCTTAGTGAGATCTTGTTTGTTAGGGTTAGTTCAGCCAGATAACTCAGAGATATCCAGGGTCTGTTGAACTGGCTTCGTAGTACAGGCCACTAATCGATCAGGCTAAGCTAACCTGTAGCTGCTCTGTCCACACACTCACATCAATTTAATACAGTATAGAGCCGATGAACGGGAGTCAGAGGCGGTGTATTCAGAATGGACTTCCACACTTTATTATCCATTAATCAACAAGAGGTAAGTACATGTGCTGCTCTGTATGACAAGCTAGCATGAATGACACCAAACCCCGGTACCCTCACTAACGGGTCCGGGTTGCAACACACACTAATCACACGGTGAATTATGTACTAATAATGTGTCACCACACAAGCCCCCCCAGAATTCACCCATAAACAAAGTCAGCGTGGCGGGGCGGAACGACAGGGCGACCCCCATGACTCCTGAGCACAGGAGTCGGAAAAACGACCTCTGCCTGAGCGGCCTCCGGAAGAGAAGAGACCGGAACAACGGGTCTCAACTCAGTGACAGGGATCAAGGCCAGAGGGCGCCCCCGTCGCGGAGGTCGTGCCAGCATCACCGGCTGACCCAAATCCAAATGGGCCGCTTTCACCCGGTCCACAGAGACGTGCTCGGCCTTACCACCTAGGTCGACCACAAGGTGTTTGTCCCCGCGCTCCAAAACTCGGAAAGGTCCATCGTAAGGAGGCCGTAGAGGACCCCTGTGCGCATCGTGCCGTATGAAGACGTGCTCTGCCGAGCGGAGATCCGTGGGAACCCGGGACATCTGAGTACCATGTTGAGCAGTAGGAATCGGAGCAGGCAAACCCGCTGCACCGACGCCGACCAGGGAACCGATGTGTCAGGGAGGAAATCCCCCGGAACTCTCAGCGGCTGACCGTAGACCATCTCAGCTGTGGAACACTGCAGATCTTCATTGGGTGCAGTCCGCAAGCCCAGCATTACCCAAGGCAGCTTGTCGACCCAATTGCCGTCCTTCAGGCCGGCCCTGAGTGCTGCCTTCATGGAGCGGTGGAAACGCTCACAGAGGCCGTTAGCCTGAGGGTGATAAGCGGTTGTCCTGTGAAGCTTAACCCCCAGACCACACGCCACGCCGTTCCAGAGCTCAGACATGAACTGCAAACCCCGGTCAGAGGAAATGTCCAACGGGGTGCCAAACTGACACACCCACGTCGCAATGAAAGCTCGGGCTATGTCAGCCGCCGACGTCGACACGAGAGGAACCGCCTCCGGCCGACAGGTCGTCCTGTCCACCATGGTGAGGAGGTAGGAAAAACCCAGAGAGGAGGGCAATGGACCCACTAGGTCGATGTTGACGTGGTCAAATCTCCTCTCCAGCACCATGAAACGTTTCAAAGGGGCTTTCGTGTGGCGATGCACCTTAGTGCGCTGACAAGCCACACACTCACCAGCCCAAGTCCTCACGTCCTTTTTTAGTCCCCGCCAGACGAACTTCGCGGCCACCAAGCGCACCGAAGGTTTACCGCCGGGGTGAGATAGGTCGTGCACCGCCTCAAAAACGGAGCACCTCCAACCGGCGGGAACGACAGGCGCACAGGAGAGTAACGCCTGCGTCACCGAAAACCACATCTTCCAAGCGCAGCCCCAAGTTGACCTCCTTCAGGGCCTGTACGCCGGAGTCTATGACTTGGTCCGTCGCCATGCGGGGATAGTCCAGGCCCAACTGGACGGCCCCGATGATGACCCTGGAGAGGCAATCTGCGACCAGGTTCGATTTGCCAGCCACATGCTTAATGTCTGTGGTGAACTCCGAGATGTAAGACGGCTGCCGCTGCTGACGTGCAGACCAAGGCTCTGCCACTTTTGACATGGCTAACGTGAGCGGCTTGTGGTCGACAAACGCCGTAAATTCATGGCCTTCCAGCAAAAAACGGAAGTGCCGCACGGCCAACCAGAGTCCAAGGAGTTCTCGGTCAAAAATGCTTTACCTGCGTTCCCTGGGCGTTAGCTGACGGCTGAAAAAGGCGAGTGGCTGCCAAGCGCCCTCCACCCACTGCTCGTGCACCGCACCAACGGCGTAGTCCGATGCGTCTGTGGTAATAGAGATGGGAGCCGTGGACGATGGGTGCGCCAACAGGGCTGCCTGAGCCAACGCGGTCTTGACCTCCGTAAAAGCAGACTCAGCTTCCGCCGTCCAGTCGATTGCCTGGATGGGGGTCGTACCCTTCAAAGCCTCATACAGCGGCTGCATAATGTGGGCGGCCCGGGCGATGAAACTGTGGTAGAAAGTCACCATCCCCAGGAACTCACGGAGTGACCGGGCTGTGAGCGGGCGAGGAAACGCCGCAACAGCCTCAACCTTCGCCGGCAGGGGCGCTGCACCACCTTTGGTGACGCGGTGTCCGAGGAAGTCATTGTCAAACACCCCGAAATGGCACTTTGCAGGATTGATTATCAACCCGTGTTGGCTGAGCCTCGTGAAAAGGGCTCGGAGGTGTGACAGGTGCTCTTCCACCAAAGCGCTGGCGACGAGTATGTTGTCCAGGTAGACGAACACAAACGGCAAGTCCCGCAGCACCAAATCCATCAGGCACTGGAACGTTTGAGCGGCGTTCTTGAGCCCAAAAGGCATCCGCAGGAACTCGAAAAGTCCAAACGGCGTTATCACTGCTGTCTTAGGAACGTCCAGGAGATGCATGGGCACCTGGTGGTATCCGAGCACCAGGTCCACTTTAGAAAACACCAACATACCGGCCAGATGGGCTGAAAAGTCTTGAATGTGCGGCACTGGGTAGCGGTCAGGTGTCGTGGTGTCTTTGAGGCGGTGGTAATCCCGGTGGCACGGGCGCCACGTGCAGAGGAGAGGCCCAAGGACTGTCAGACCGGCGGACGATACCCAGGCGTTCCATGGTTGAAAACTCCGCCCTCGCTACTGTAAGCTTAGAAGGGTTCAACCACCAGGCCCTGGTGGCTTGTAACTGCAGGGAGCGACACACTTTTTCGCCCTGGCCCCGAACCGCTCGTGGTAAAGACACTCTCCTGCATACTTGCCAACCTTGAGACCTCAGAAATCGGGAGCATTTCAAAACCACCGCGAGGGGGGGGGTGCTAGTGGATCGCCGGAGCTGTATTAGCTTAACATGCTTATTGTAGTTGTAAGTGCACTGTCTTGATGGAGCATATGTGTGGGCTGGACCTGTGTCAGGAAAGGAGTGAGCAGGGGGGAGTTTTGTCGATTCTTGTTCTGTTTTCTGTGACTTATCTTCCTCACCCTTTCAGTTGCGCGCGCTACTAAAGAGACACGCTACAATGGAAACCAAACAATGGTGTAGCTGTATTAAAGTCCGAGTGGAAACAGTCGTGAGTAAATCCAATTTTGTCAGAAATCGGGAGAAATATGACCCCGGGAGGAAACCGGGAGAGGGCGTGCGTGCGTGCGGCCTAGCATTACTATAATTGTGGGGACCTAAATCTGTTTACATAGTCACGTGTGGGGACTCGCCTCCCTTATGGGGACAAAATGGAGGTCCCCATGAGGGGAATCGTTAATTTTAGGGTGAAGACTTGGTTAGGTTTAGGGTTAGGGTTAGGCATGTGTTGGTTATGGTTAAGCAGTGTGCGAAAAAGTACACGTCCCACCGTCCTGGACGTGTTATTTACAATATCGGACAAGTAGATCTTTCAATTGACTTGTCCGGCGGACAAGTGACGTTTTTCGCCCCGATTTATTGACAAATTATTGATACATTCAGTTTACAAAAGGCAGAACTCATTCGCAAATTGTCCGTGTCCGCCATTGTTCGTTTAGAAATTTTAGTTTCGGTTCTGCTTGTCGATTCCTAAGGAAATGCATCTCGCCGCTTTCTGTACAGTTAGACGGGGGCGGGGCGGGAAGTGTAGCACAGTGGCAGGGTTGGGAAGCAAAACTCGGTTCCGAGTAGGAACAAATAACAATTGTCCGGTACCGGGATTAATAAGAGTTGTGAGGACAGGAGGCCGAGCCCCGCGGACTGCAGCTCTCTCTCTATGCTCCGTATCAGCTGATCGCTGCATGGTGCAGCTCAGCGTCTCTCTCTCTTTCTACACACAGCGGATCTGCTGCCCGTTAACAGCCTCATCTTTGTCAAACTTTCTTATGTTCTCTCTCTAACACGTAATGAAGGTTATTAAGCGTTTTAGCTCCTGTGTTGTTAATATTGACCATCATTTCCTTTATGAAGTGAAGCAGCCTCCCTGTCTGTGTCCTCGCGCTGTCCTCACATCCCCGGACCCCCAGGCTCGGAGGAGCACAGGGATGTCAGTATTGTTTATGAAGCAGGGTATAGAAAGTACATTATTGAAATGCTATTTATACTATTTATTAACTTTTACAAACAGTGAGCAGCTGCAGCATGTGTATTGCAGGACATGTGTAAGCGTGCAAGTGTCTTTGAGTTGTAGAAAAGCGCTAGGCCTATAGGCTATAAATATAATAATAATAATAATAATAATAACTTTATTTGTATAGCACCTTTCATACAGGGGATTGCAGTTCAAAGTGCTTTACATCAGTACAAAATAAGACATAACATCTGTGTAAAACAAGCAGCAAGAGCAAAGCATAAAGTGGGATAACATAATTAAAAATAAAAACATGGGGAATAAAACATAGAGAAATAGTGCAATGTCAATCACAGAGAATAGTGCAGTATAATAGTGTAAAATCAGTAAAATGCTTTGGTAAAGAGATTTAAAAATGCCTAATGTATTGGCTTCCCTAATATTGTTGGGTAACATGTTCCACAGTTTTGGGGCGTAGTTTACAAAGGCTGCATCACCGATCTTCTTTTATGACTCTTTCTGGTGACCTCTAATAGACCTGCATCTGATGATTGCAGTGTTCTGGCAGGTGTGTAGTTCATTAGAGAGTCAGCAATGTAGCTGGGTCCTTGTCCATTTAGAGCTTTGTATATGAGGAGAAGCACCTTAAAATCAATTCTAAAAGTTACAGGAAGCCAGTGTAGAGTAGCTAAGACAGGACTAACGTGTTCCCTCCTTTTGGTATTCGTAAGTAGTCTAGCTGCAGAGTTTTGAATGAGCTGGAGTCTTTGTACATTCTCAAACTGCACCACTTATGCGGCTTTCACACCAGCGCTTTTCAGTTTCTAGCTCCGAGCGGGAGCTTTTCTGGTTCAGCTCCGGTTTCCCTTTTCAGCTCCCGCTCTGTGCACACCGCCCACTGGCGCCCCAGAGCTGCCCTTGCTGCGTCATGACGTCACCGTTTACATCGCTGATTTGCCCCCCAACGGCAGCCATTACGGCAGCTCACAACAACAACAACAACAACTGCGTCGGGTCGATGATCGTGTTGCTTTTAATCACACGAAGCCAGAATAAATTGAATAACGACTTCTCCAACCTTATACTTTTCTCCAGAGTGCCGTGGTTCATTGTTTATTAATGTGTTTCTGCAGCATTTACCGACCGCTGCAGTGCTGCTCTTCCACGGGAGTTTATTCTCCCGTTAGCTCCCGGTTAGCTCACACTGCAGCGGCCGCTCTAAAGTATTCACTGTCCGACTCACACAAGCAGCTGATGCATATCCCCAGTTCCCCTTAGCCTAAGTGAATGTGTGTCAGTCTGAATTAGCACTGTTTGGTATCACAACGCTGTTATGAAAGTTTCTCTGGTATAAAACGGGTGATGTTAGCATAGCAACCGAAGCTAAACTGACTACTTGCATCCGATAGCTGCAATAATACAAAACAACACGTCTGCCTCTCTCCACAATGATCGATAACAGCGAACGGATGGTCAAAGTAAGGCACAAATAAACAGAATCACACGAAGCCTGGTTAGTGTTGCCTGACTTTATAAAGTGTGTTTATCGGCACTACTGCTTGTAGGCAGGCATAACAGTCGACCCATGGGAGGTGGGTTTAGTTTCCTGCACGCCTCGACGTAAGAGAGACGTAAGCGACGTCACCTCTTAGCTCCAAAGCTCTTGCCTCAACTGCCGACAATTTTTTGGAGCTGGAAATGAAGCGGATTCCGGAGCTAAGAGCCGGCGCAGCTCCGGTGTGAACTGGAAAACCCGGCGCTTTTCAGGCTCTAGCTCCGAGCCGGAGCTGAAAAGGCGCTGGTGTGAAAGGGGCATTAGAACTAACTAAACAATGCAGAGATTATTTTTATATAATTGTATTCAATAACCGTAAGAAATTCAACAGTATGAAGTGATTTGTAAATAGGAATACAGATTTGACTTAATGTTTTCATAAATATATTTTTCTCCCAGTTTGTCATGGGACTGATTTACCCTCTCCAAGAACCGGAATCGAGAACCGAAAATAACCAGAATCGAAAAGCAGAACCGGAATCGTTAAATCCAAACGATACCCAACCCTATGTGTGATGCAGTAAAATCTTACCGCTCACTTACGTTAGCGGTGTTGTAAAAACCGTGGGAAAATGTAAAAAATACGATGACGAAGAAGAAGATTCCAGTGAAAAATGTATTCGGACAAGTAAATTGCCAAACTCACTTGTCCATGGACAAGTACTCTCTAAAAACTTTTTCTCACACTGTTAAGGTTAGGATAAGTCTCCAGGAAATGCATGTAAGTCAATGTAATGTCCCCTGAAGCAGGGCCGGACTGGGACAATAAGTCAGGCCGGGAATTATACACCCAGCCAGGCCACTACCAGTTTTTTGTGCCATTTTGCTGGATTTATTTGTCAATTTTTACAGCGTTGCTGCCCGTAGTGATAGCGCTCTAAATCTACTACCCAAAAATAAACATATGGACATGGGTTACTATTTAAAAAAATGTGCAAATCTATTTAGGAACCTATGTGAACATATTTTAAGTGGGGGTGGACCTCAAATCCTATAGGGGGGTCCGGGGGCATGCTCCTCCGGTAAGATTTTTTTTTAAATGTTGGACTTAAATGCATCAATCTGGTGCATTTTGAGGGGGAAATAACGAGACTACACCCATATGAAACATAACTGTATACATTTAAATAATCATAAAATCATAATAACATGGCCATAACCAATAACATCCCATATCCAATATGAAAAAACATTGAAACTTGTTTATTTATTTGTTTTTGGTTCATTTATAGTTGTGAGTTTGTCTGTGCTCCTGAACCAGCCTCACCTGTCTCCTTCCTCTCCTCCTCTTTGAGGCAGCAGCAAAGACTAGTTTTAGCTCTCAACAAGTTTTAATAGTTTATCTTGCCTTTTTTCACCTAGTTAACGTTTTTATTTTTTATTATTCATGCATATTTTACTAATCACTCACCCCTCAAATGGAAATATGTGTTTACATAAATGGTGACCAAACCGTTTGAGACCCACAGAGAACTTAGACTAAGTTAACTATCTAAACACTCAGAGAGTCCTTTACCTCACCTGAGCTGTAGTTATCAGTCTCTCAGTCTGACAGGAGAGGACTCTCCCCCCACCTTGTTGTTGAAACAGCTCCTTATATCCGTTAGCGCAGCTAGCTAGCACCAGATGCTAACAACAACAACAACAAAACACGTAACCGGTGCGCGCGCTTTATCTCACTCGCTCGCCCCACACATAACACACACACCCTCCCGAGCTTGAATGACACACAGAGACCAATCGAGTATGATCTGTATGAAAGTGGCCATGTCGGCAGGCCACATCATGTAGACAGCCAGCCACCCTCTGTGAGGCAGAGTCAGACCCACATTTGCGCAGCGTTGCGTTCACAATACATACGTATAAAAAAAAAAAATCCTCAGGCCAGCAGGCCACTTAACAGGCCAGGCCATCGGGAAACCTCCCGGTCCTCCCGATGGCCAGTCCGGGCCTGCCCTGAAGTGGTGTGTGTGTGTGTGTGTGTGTGTGTGTGTGTGTGTGTGTGTGTGTGTGTGTGTGTGTGTGTGTGTGTGTGTGTGTGTGTGTGTGTGTGTGTGTGTGTGTGTGTGTGTGTGTGTGTGTGTGTGTGTGTGTGTGTGTGTGTGTGTGTGTGTGTGTGTGTGTGTGTGTGTGTGTGTGTGTGTGTGTGTGTGTGTGCGTGTGCGTGTGCGTGTGCGTGTGTGTGTGTGTGTGTGTGTGTGTGTGACTGTGTGTGTTTGTGTTCGTGCATGCCCTTTCGATTCTAGCGTTCACAAGGCTTTGGTGTAAAGAAGAGCGGCAAGAGTGCTTTGACTGGTGGGTGGCACTTCAGTTTCCTCACAGGAAGCGCTTACGTTGATGAATGGCAGTTTTTCCTCAGAGGAAAGAGTGGGTGACAAGAGTTTGTGTTAAATTTCACCTTGTTGGCGTGGGAGCCAAATGAACATGCAGACATATTCTGAGCCCCTGGAGAATCTAAAGAAAACTCTCCCAGCTGGACATTAAAACACATCCGACACTCACCGCCTGCTGCAGATTCTGCGCTGTGTTGCTGCGAGCTAATTGAGGACAACAAAGATGTTGATGAAGATTCAGGGCCATTGCAATATTGATTGTCGTGTTGTTGCTGCTGCCTGGATGGCTGAAGTTGTATAGTATACAAGTGGAGGTAATGGGAACATATCAGTCAGCAGAGGAGGATGTCTGCTGCTTCGATAGTTTGGTCCCTCCTCACACAAACACACTAATTTATAACCTCTCCCTCTGAGAGCTCATGGTGTTCTGAAGAGTCTGGCAGAACAAATCGGTGAGGGCTTGGCTGTAAAATGACATTGCTTTTTGTTGACTTATCCTCTAGTAAGAGGAATATTTCTTAACTTTCCATAGATTGACTCATAGAACAGCTTTGAAGTTTTCCTCTGTTTTTTTATTTCAATAGCTGCAGGAAATGATGTGTATGACCAGATGCTGTGATTGGCATGGACAACATGACATACATTCTGTTTTGACAGATACATCTGTGTCTCAGTCCTAAAAAAACAAAAACTTGTCTGGTTTAGAATCACTCTTGGCATTATAGTTAAATTATGCATTTGAGGTTTTCATGGACAACATCAACATGTTTTGTGTTGAGATGGTTCCACATCCTAAGTGACAGAGAGGTTTACCACAGCATAGTTACACAAATAATGTGTTTTGGAGGTTAGATATTTTTTGACCAATAACACATACCTACGTACCTGACGGCAAGAGTTGACTGAGATAGTAAGCAACTTCAACTTATCTCCTCAAGTATTGCAAGGGCTCTTCTGTACCTGCACTTTTAAGAGGAAAAACAATGAAGTAGTCTTACTTTTTTAGAGAACTTTTTACAACAGGGTAACTTTTGATTTGTTTGTTTTAAACAGTTGTGCAACGCTAGCTGGAACCAATCCTCCTGATTTCTCATGCAGCCATTCTCTACTCATAAATATGCCACAACTCTGCAGTGTGAGAAACAAAACATCTCTATTGGTTCCTTGTGGTTTGCCACTCCTGTATAAAAGGAGGACATATTATGCTCATTTTCAAAAAGATCTTTATTTTTCATACTGCCTGTGCTGCAGCACCTCGTTTCAGCCTAGTCTGCTCTGATTGGTTAGCAGGCCGGCCCTGTTTTATCCCACCTTGGCTCAATAAGTACAAGCAAGAGAGATAGGGATTGGGCATAGGTTGAGTAGGCTGGAAAATAAATGGAGAGAGGAAACGGAGTTTGGGAGAACAAAGCAGTGTGTCAGAGAAATATATTGTTATTTTCTGATGGTTTCCAGTGTAAAGTACAAATAAATACGCCCACACCATGGGTAAAAAAGGCCAGATTGCCAGATTGCCAGATTTTCAAATTCTGCTTAGTGAATACTGCATCCCGTACACTGGCCTCTCTGCCTAAGAGTGTAGCTAATCCTCAAACTTCTCCAAAAAGACAAATAGACCTGCTGCCCTTTATACATCTAGAAATGGTCATTGCCTTTATTGTAGAGACAGAGTGAAAAAGGGGATGACACTCGGTAAATGGTCCCAGGCTGGATCGTTACCCTGCTCTTTCGCTGGTGAACCAAGCCGCAGAACATGGGCTGCCAGCTCCTGCCCTAAACTCTGCGCTGTGATTGGCTAAACCCACTGACCAAAGTCTGACTTCCAGAAACATCCCAAACACAACAAAATAATAAAAAATAAGGGATATCTGAGAGGAATTATTTTTGTTTATGAATCAAACAGAAGCCAACATGGATTACTTCATTTCATTTGTAATTCATCAGTGTAATAAAATAAGTGCCTGGAGCCAAAGTGCGTCTGGGATAGAGAGGGAGAGAAAGAAAATGAACAAATCTGTTTGCAGAAGAACTGCAACTGCTTTGGAAAAGAACTCCAATTATTTTTCCCTCTGTTGGAAATGAATGTCGATAAAGATAAAAGGCGAGCAACAACGAGTGATCTCTGAAGGGTGAGCCAAGGTGAACGTTTTTGTGTGTGTGAGTGTGTGCTCATACAGTACATACAAGATGGATAAAAGCGTCTAACAAGTAACATGTAATGACAAAAGATCCCCTAACAATGTGTTGGAATTTAAATACATAACCAGAGACTGAAAAGGAATGAAACGTGACTACAGATTGAATCCACAGCTCTGTATAAACGTCACAAATGGCATATGTATTGCCATCCTTTGTATTCAACGTTCTATATTGCACTGTTTATTCGGCCATCCTTGTCTCATGAGACAAAGGGAAAATGGCTGACATAATGACTTCCTGTGTAGAGTCTCTTTCCAAGTTAAAAATATCTCTGTGATTCCAGAAAACAAAGCGAAGTGCTTCACAGTTTACATTATGAGAAAAGAAACATATTCGTGAGCATTAATACAGGAAGTACAATATGTGATAATTGCTCTGGTAAATCTCTCTAGTGTATGAATCTAAACGTTTGGCTCTTAAGTGGCATTCGGGAGATTCATAGTGGTTTAAAGTCACTGCTGGTATCGATGTATGAGTATGAAATTGGATATTGCTCAGCGTGAGCAGACGTGCTGCAAAGGTCAGAGATCATCAAATTGCTCATCAATCCCAACCTGAAAATTATTTATTAGGTAATAAGGGATTGCAGATGAAGTCGAGAAGCTTAGAAGGATCCAGCCAAGAAGGATCCAGACGGACAAATAAAGATCCTCACATATTTGTCTGGCGACTTCAGTCAGCATGTGGGTTCCTGCTGTTCTTCTTCGTGGTCCAGCCAGGAATGAGAGCTGCGCGATAAGCTCAACTTGGTCTCTGTCTCGCTGCTTTATGATAACATTAAGTCAGTCAGTAGTTCAAAGCTTGGTTCAGCCGTCATGGCACTTTGTAGCTTTTCGATTTGGCCCCACACTAGACTATATGTATCTGTTTTCGATTGGACTTTCCTGGCATTCCACAGAAGTAATCTAGTTTTTCTAAGATTGATATTGAGAAAGTGACAACAACAAGGCTTGAGCTTGTCTTGAGCAGACAGGACTTCAAGGAAAACCATATATTACAACTTGGGTTTTGATTCTTGTATATCAGGTCGTTGGTTTTCTTACTTTTGACAGCACAACTCAAGTCTTTTTGGAAGAACTATTTGGAAAATGATGTGAATTGAAGTGTAACCAGCCTACACACTCTTTCACCTTATTTCCTTGCTGCAGTTGTGCACCTTTCCAAATATCCCTTGCTGTAGGGATTATTCGAGACCCTTCTTTAACTTCCAAATAAAGTTAATTTGGCCGCATGTTGGGTGTGTGATCCTCAACCTGTCTGATGGTCTGAGTGCTTGTGTTTCATTCTCCATTGGACCTAATCACCATGGTTTTAAGAGTTCAGCACAGGGTGGGAATTTCACGACGGCCACGACGGCCATGGCCGTCGTTGCCCCGTATACCAGCGGTAACCGGCCAAGCGCCGTGCAAAAAACAATCTTCAAATAAAAGAAAGTCACCGGAGGAGTTAAAGGAGTGACAGGGAGTTGGCTGCAGTGCCGCGTCCTAAAACCCTTTTATAATCTATCGATTAGATTTATGATTCGAAAATGATAAAAGTAGGGTAGACATGTAGAGATTATCCGGCTGAACAACACGTGCATTTATCAAACAGGTTTGTTTTCCACAGACCTTATTTCCAGCTATTTTCCAAAACCCTGTGGAGAAATGCCATTGCTTTTTGTGGAGGGAACCAGCAGCTTACTTCCTGGTTTCAGGACGCATCACTGCACCTCTCAATATGATGCCAATATAAACAAGGTCTTCTGTCGGCTCTGTACATCAATGTCGACCTATGCTGACAAGTAAGTGAAGAGTAGACAATATAAAGGTATTGGCGAAATGTCCCAGCAGTTTAGGATAATGAAGGTTCTAATCAAATCAATTACATAGCCATTACATGTCTAACTCCTAATGACAGGAAGGCAGAAAGTGCATTATACAAATAATAATACTCATAATAATAGCAGACATTTTTTAACAATGACCACAATATCATTATTTTAATAAACCAAATATGAATAATTGAGGAAAATGAGGAATAACTGATGATTAAAATGTTGTAGTACAAGTAGTAATGTAGTTAGTGCATACATTATTGCAACAAATGTGTTAATTTTCTTCATTATTAGTCGATTTTTTTTTTGGTGGACGAATGCTCCGGGCCAGTAGTTACAATGGTGGGGCCAGTGACAATACAATTTACCCTTACTGTCTACCCCTGACTGACTTATGTGGTGTATGGCTGAACTTAACGTATACGTTTAAGAAACACTATTGCTATTCAGCCGTTTGTAAAACGACTGGTGTTGACGTTAGTGCTACACTTTTCAGTCATGTTGATTGACCAGCGTAATTTAACCAAACAGCCTTTGTGCCCTGTCATGTGGCCTTTGTGCCCTGTCATGTGGCCTTTGTGCCCTTAAAAAAAATGTGAACGGGAAGGCCAAATGGCCTTGCCCCTACAATGACGAAATTCCAAGCCTGGTTCAGCACATACTTTGTTGAGCATTATGTTACCAATACAGCCGACGGCCAGAGCAAGAACATAAATCCAAATCAAAAACAGTGGTTATTTTGTATAATTTGTTTTAGTATTTAAAGAATGTTTGGTCAATATGTGTTCATGAAATGGAACTTCAAATTGCTCTCTGGCCACATCTCTATCATCTCTGTGGGTGATGTCGTTCTACAACAAATGTCTGCTTAATTTCAGGGACATTAATCTCTACATAGCATCACTATGAGAGCCATGCTTGTGTGGAAGTTTCATACATATTGGTATTACTTGACAAAATAACTAGAATAAAGAGAAATCTGTTCAGGTGACTTTCCCTTTCACTCTTCAGCTCTCTCTTAACCTTTTTGTTAATGCTCGAGTCTTTTTGTTAATGCTCGAGAAAAAAGATAGCTTCCTCAGAAGTACCCAAGGTTGACTCACTTCCTCTTTTTGCTTTCTCTCTCTGTGACTCTCCATCTGTGTCTCAGGTTTGTGGTGCTCCTCTTTAGAGTTTCCTGCTGTTACATGGTAACACGGAGCTGAAGGCAAGAGGTAAGGTTTTCTTTTGTTTTCTTTTGAAACCTGTAGTGTAATGAGTGATCAAATGTGTGACGGCATTGAGAGTTTCTTGTAAAGAGAGGACAGTACAATTCAAAGAGTCTTTTCACAGCAGAACTCGGGTTCATGCCAGGGCATTAGCATGTTGCGGTTATTCAGAGGGAAACAGCTGCGGGAAGCATCTCATTCTGCTGTTGGAGGTGAGAATAAAGGCGCTAATGGTTGGCACACAGCGCCAGGAGCATCCACCTTAAAGAGCTGTTAAAGAGACACACAGACTAGTAAACACCACTTTGTCTCGGTCTTTTGGCAGCACCGTTTAAACCTTTAGCTCCCAGCATGCTCTTATGTGTGTGTCTGTGTAATGCAGGATGGAACAGAGGGACCTTGCAGCCACAATGGGTGTCACAGAAAGATGTCATGCTCTTCCTGTTCGGCTCCTCCTCCTATCAGCTGATAGTAGAGTGCTGATCCTCGCTGCTGACGCCCTCACAGATAAACCATGTGCATTTTGCTCATTTGATAAGCACTTTATTGTCTTTCGAACCTATGCCATGATTAAGCCTTAGATTAACATTCACACTACAGCAAAGGTGTTGTGTTGGGGAAATGTTATTATTTGAGACGGTAGCTTTAACTTAAATTAAATTACACATAACTAGCTTCAGTGGTGGAAAGTTACTAAGTACATTTACTCAAGTATTGTACTTTTTTAAAAACTGTTTGTTTAGACTTTATTTATACAGATGAATCTCATTGAGACACAAGGTCTCATTCTCAAGAGACCTATTCAGTGGGAACACCACCACGCAAAGTTACAGACAGACAGGACACTAAACACCGAGGCATATTTGTACTTTGCCAGAGTATTTCCATGTAATGATACTTTATACTTCTACTCCACTACATTGCAGATGAAAAGATGCACTTTTTAATCCACAACATGTATTTAACACACAGTTACTCTGTACATATCAAAACACAATATACTGATATGGCATATAGCAGTACTGTACTGCTAACCTACACATATTTCAAGTATATTTACTTAGTACTAAATATGGTCCAAATTGACAAACTACAACATTTTAATGCAACTAAAATGTATTTATAATAACAACAATAATATGATACTGGAAAAATATATATTCTGCATAATGTGTACTATTGAAGTACAATAAGATTATACATCTTCTGCACTTAATATTATTCTGAAATCGACCGTTGTGCAGAATGAGTACCTTACTTTTGTATTTTAAGTGCATTTTGAATCAAATACTTAAGGGCATTTACTTGTAGTTGAGTATTTTAAGACCATAGTATTTTTACTTTTACTTAAGTAAAGGATCTGAGTACTTCTTCCAACATTGACTAGCTTTGTCAATCAGGACCAGCGAAACCTTTCAGCGATCAACAGCAGCAGAGAATATCCCATTTTACCATACTGATAAATATCATGGCACTACATTATGATTACAAAATCTGAAGTTACAGTATTATGCAAAGCTCTTGACTAATGTTTTGAACCAAGTTCTCATTGCGTTTAAGTTGATCAGTGCAGGGAAAGTTATGGCTGTTGTGATTTCAGCTCACAGTTAAAGGAGACCTATCATGCTATATTTAAATGATATAGTGTATGACCATACCTATATAAGGTATATTTATACATTTTATTTTTCAAAATACCAAACAGATCATTTTTTAGACATGCCTCGTTTCGCTCATTTTCGCTCTATTCCAAGCCCGTCTTTGAAAATTCTGAGCAGCAGCTGACCACGCCCCCCTGCAGAAGAGCAGGCATGAGCCGGCGAGAGTCACGTTACCATGCTTGATGTGATTACGAGTGTCGAATAAACATGTCATCTCAGAGCAATGCATGTGTTCAAGCATATTATCAATTTGATCCAGAAACTGACCCTGAAGCAGCGGAGGTTTTGGTGGAGGTGCAAAAATCTCGGTTGCAACAGGACGTTTCTGAATGGTTAGCTGACAAGCTGTTGTCCCTATTTATTTTACTCTGTTACGATGCTTGCTCCTTATTCCGTTCATATTTTGGCTAATTAGCAAGAGTACAGTTTGTAACGCAAAAACAGCGATATATATATATATATTTATAAAGGGAGACATTCATATTTTCAGCATATATACAATGGCCTCATTACGTTTAATAGTTTACAGTCCTTTTCTTCCAACATCCTGCAACAACCGTTGGAAAGTTGAATAACTTAGGATGATAAAAAGTATAACTCCAACAACACCTCAGTTGTCAGCAATGTGTGTACTTTCATGTGTTTTTAAAAGCTCAGTTATTGACTTCTTTGTGCAAATTGCGCCACGATGCCTTCTGAACGGAGAATGTGTGCTGCATGGAGATACCACAGGTAACATTTTTGACAGCTTTACTAAGTTGTCTGTTTAAATACATTTTTCACATGTCATTCAATATATGTTTATCACAATGTGTCAAGACGGATGCAGTAACTTGAGGACTCTGTAACCTGTATGGTGGACCATCCTGGATTGGAGCCTGTGCCTAAATGTGTTCTCCCTGCAGAATGCGTTGAATATTTACAGAGCTGAACATGGTGGACTACAGTTGAGACAAATAGAGCAGTGAGTGGTTTGTTTGTTTTGACTAAAATTGTAAAACTTATGCTAATATTGTTCATGGAAATAAATACTGGTGTATATGGCTTTATGCAATCTTTCATTCTGTCATTGTACATGTACTATTATATTATATACTACACAGCAATGGCATAACACACCCATGTGTAGTGCTGCGTACCGGTACGCCGAACCGGTACTGGACTTGTAAAAAGTTTCGGTTCAAGTCCGGTTAAAACCGGAACGTCAGGAACCGGTACTTGGACTCGCAAAAAAACTAGCACTTACGTATATTCTGGTGTCTGTGGTTATTTAAACATTCCCTGATAAACGTTATTCAGCGTCAATAAATGAGTGCTAATCCCAGTGTGCTCAGTGTACAACATCACATGTCATTTCACCTTCGATTTACGGTTTGAAAACGTAGAATTTCGCCACATGCTAATGCTAACCGGAAGTGAAGAATTTTCAGAATAAAAGTTTTAAGTTAATAGTGTGAACTTTCAGTTTTTTCAGAATAAAAGTGATTTAAATTAGTGTTTTTAATTCAAAATTACGCCATATCAACATTGATTTTAATTTCTAACAGTATGTATTGTAGAGTTGTAGAAAATACATGGTGCACAGACAGTACAGTACACTCTGACTGTACAGTCACTAGAGTGTAGCCTATACTGTATATTAGGTGTGTAACAGTGTAATGCGTATAGTCTACTCTACACTCTACCTTTCAGCAACGTTTTAGGGATTTAGGCTCAGTCAGCTCAGGGACTGTTCGGTTACTTTAGTTTGGTAAATGAAATAAATGTTTGAACTTTGTAGTAGTTCACTGTAGTTGCTGTCATAAGTCATTTGTAGACTAAGTGGCACATTTGTACTTTGTAGAGAAATGTAGACACAAGTTGGAAGGGAGCACAATAAACCTGATGAGTTTGAATTTGAGTTGATTATGAGTTAATTTTCAATTGATAATTAGCTCACAATAAGTTCACTTTAGTTACTCACACAACTTGACACAAGCCATGGGTTCAGGTCCGGACTTATAAGTCCGGACCTGAACCTGAACCTCTGGACTTGAGTCCGGACCTGAACCTGAATGTGAGTCCAGGTACGCAGCACTACCCATGTGTACAACAAAAAGGTCCACAACCTTATGCTTTTGAAATCAGAATATTCTTTACCCATCCAAACATGAATAATCACGACACATTTTGATATCAACTCGAACTTTATTGTCAAAATCAACGGTTAAAAAAACCCATAAAAAAAAAACTAAATGTAGCCTACTTGTATTTTGTATAAATGACACTAAATAGTTTTACAGAAGCTTTGTGAGCTGGTGCTGGGGCTTCCTTGGACGCAGGATCAGAGTGGTGATTCCGGCCTGCGTTGTCCTCAGGATACGCAGGGAGTTTCCTGATCCGTGAAATGTCGATGTTGGGTTCAGACAGCAGCCAAATTGAACCGTGTAGCATACCCGGCGATGACCTCCTCCCTGTCAGGTCGCTCATAATGGTGCAGGGTCCACAAAGACTTGGTCGAAGATGAGGTCCATCAAGTTGGCCACGTTGGGCTGTGCAATGGTAAAAAAAGCACAACAAAAAATGTGGTTTAGATTAGTATATGCATGTAAAAAACTGAAACTTCTTTCTAATTTTTTTATTTTATATTTGTAAATAGTTGTATAATAAATATTTTAAACACTTACGGAATGTGGAGTCAGTCTTTACTGGTTTTGCTCTGCATTCTCCCTTCCTGGCCTTTGGGAACTGCAGTTTATACAGAGGGTTTCCAGTGGATGTAGTGGCGTGTGCACGCTCAGCGTTTCTGCCAGGTACAGTCTTTCATTTCCGCATGATAAAAAAAATGTAAATAATAGCAAAGGATGTACAAATTGTCACTAATTAGTAAGTATGTGAGGTGCTGGCCTGTAAAGAAGAACACATAGTTAGAACAAAATCATCTCAACTTAGTATTCAGGATGAGAAAATACTATTTGGATAAATATAGTCTGAAATCCCAAAAGATGGGGCTAAGACTCTCTATTTAGCAAAGCTCTCTATTTAGCAAAGCTCTTTGCTAAGCCTTTTCCAATCCGAGTTAGTTTTGAACCGTAACGTGCATGCTGTGTTTCTGACTCAATACAGGTGATGTGTTGGAGAGGGGCTGAGCTCAGTAGACTGACTGTAATGAGTGCTAGCCACTAATTAGCCTGTTGCTAGAGGTAAGGCCTTGTCAACAACAACAGACCAACGGGGCTTTAGCTCAGTTTTACTCGTGGGTGTGTGTCCCCTCGCATACATACAGTGTTGTATCCTAACACACCCCCATTTATATTCATGTGCGCAAACAAGTAAACACACAAAAGCTTTTACATATAACGCTGCAAAACACGGCATGTCTCATTAGCGTAGCTTACAGATCGATGATATCTGATCGTTCTTACAGACTACAATCACAAAAGCTTTTACATATAACGCTGGAAAAAACGGCACTTGCCTACAGAAGATTACGTTTGTTATTATAACTTACTCAATATGATTTTAGAGGATACCAAATACTAATAAATAGGAGAATAAATACTTGTGTTATCGCCTAGGGCGTGGCTTTACAGCCTTCACACAGATCGCCATTACGGCAGTATGTCTGAACATGTTAGCAAATGCCTGATAATTCAAATAAAAGACAAAGCAAAGACTGCGGAGCGTACAAAATAAAATGCTACAAAAATATATAAACACCTAACCGATTACTATTTGGGTTTGAGGCGACATTGATACGACGAAGCTACATGCTACAAGCTAGAGATAGCTTTATCAGGAAAAACACCGCTAAATAAAAACTTACAGCTTCAAAATTGGATGTGTCCTCACTGGCCTGGTCCCGGATGGTTGGTATTGATCCCGGGTTTAGCATTACTTTGGAGGCATATCCCTGTCCCGAGTCTTGCAGCCAACAACAGCACAACGTTTAACTGGCTTAGACATCCTGGCAAGAGCAGGCAAAAACACAGATGTGGGTTGATTTAGCCTGCCGATAGCCTATATGCGAATGAGAGGTTTGGCAATGCACGTGGCCGTGGCTCATTCCCCTGATAGGTGGAGAGTTGACCAATAAGCGGAGCACGTCTTTGTGACGTAGAAAAGTATTGAGATCTGGATCCGTTTTTTTCAGATCCGTTGCAGCCCCTTTTTTAGAGATTTGGCGAAGGAGGAAAATAGAGAGGGTTGTGTTTTCTGACACTTGGTGAGTTCCCTGGAACACCGGGGACACATATTCATGTATAAAAGACGTACAAAGGTGCATTTTGCATGATAGGTCCCCTTTAAATGAAGCCATCTTTCAGGATTTAAGGCTCAAAGCTTTCTCTCCACAGAGAGGTAATTACTAACACTGTTCAATAATTGTCCTTCTTCCTGAGGCTCTGTAGTCTGAAGTCTCTGGTGGATAAGAACAAGCTGGAAGGTCAAAGGTTAAAGTTCAGTACTCATTGGTGTGTTATGAGAGCAGGCGCATTATAATAGGCTGACAGGATTAGTGGCTACAGTCTTAAACGTCTACAAGGAGTGGAATTATCCCTCTGAGCTCGTCCAACCTAAACATGGTGAACATGAACGCATCTGAGCGCAGCTCTGAGGGATGATTTGGGCCATTACACACACACACACACACACACACACACACACACACACACACACACACACACACACACACACACACACACACACACACACACACACACACACACACACCAGTTTCTTCTGATGATTAGAGGAGATGTTTGTGACCAAGTTCTTCAGTTTATAATAAATAGATGTATTATTTATTCAAGCTCATCGGATCATAACACTGATAACTGAAGATAATTTGTTCATGTCATGCGATCTTCTTCAAGTATTGTGCAATGTGCAAGATCACTGTAAAATATGAATATAAAAAATGGTTGGAAGGAAGGTTTGAAATGGATTCCTTTAAAGCCTTTTGGGTATTGTGCATATTGTAAATGTGCAGTATGATTAAGGACATTCATGTTTAGATGCTGTGTGTAGGTCTGTTTGTGTCAATAACAATAACACACACACAGACGCACACGTATGTACGCACGCACGCACACACACACACGCACGCACGCGCGCGCGCGCACACACATAAACACACAAATGCACCACAACTTCCCGCATACTCATATCACTCAGTCTTTTACTGACAGTGACTGCGCCACTTTTGAGAAGAGTGAGTGGGTGTGTTGATTGGAAACAAGTAGCAGTGACTCAAGACAAGTCCTTTAAACCAAGACATAGTAAAACTCAACACAGAGCTGTTGGCTCCACAGAGGAGGCTGTTTGAGCCTTCAACATGTTCAGAGCAATCACGCACGACCGGCTCAACACCTAAGGCCTGCAGCCTCAGAGGCAAACCAGAAACATCTGTATTCTGTAGGTTTCATTCACCAAATCATTATTGTGGGAGCTTGTACTTACATGTCAGGGAGTTCAGTTCAATTTATTGTGGCTTTATTCAATATCCTTTTTGTATACAATTTCCACAAGCTTAAGATAATTCGTCCCCACTCCACTGGCAGGCTTTCTGTTACTACACATCAAATCTAATGTACCACATGTAGTCAGAAAGTTGACTACATAATATATGGTTTAGGATATCACATTTTCTACATCTCCTGATTTCTCATGCAGCCATTCTCTACTCATAAATATGGCACGCAGAATGTGAGAAATAAAACATCTCTATTGGTTCCTTGTGGCCTTGTCACTCCTGTAAGGACATAGGGAGAAGATTGTTTTGTCTACAAAGAGGACATATTGTGGTCATTTTCAAATTAATTTGAGTGTTTTGTGCCTCTACTGTAGTGACCATCAACTGGCGGTCCGCGGGCCAAATCTGGCACACCAGACATTCTCATCCGGCACGTGCCGTGGCGCTGGCGGAGTGGTTAGTGCGTTCGCCCCTCACTCATTTACGTCTCGTGAGTAATGAGTCCAACAGAGAGGCAGCAGCTGCGGGACAGTAGACTGCGTATTGGTTAGCCTTCCCTGCCCTGAAGAAGAAGTGATCCTTCGTTAGCGTGAAGAGTCTGCTTTATGCGCTCCGCAGCAGAAGTCCCGCTGCGAGGCTCCGGCGATTTCACAGTACATGCACGATAGCGAGATGAAGCCTTATGAAGCTTTGAAGCTTTCCAGCTAATTTGTTCGCAAAAGGCTTCATCTCATGAGGCTTCATCTGAACACAAACCCCCCTGTTGGTCAAAGTGTGTAAAACAGGCAGATTTGACATCTGAATAGTGTGCTGTATCTCATACCGAGTACCCAATGAGTAAAGCCTTAGAATAACTCTAAACAACTATGTTAACAATAGTGTATTTATTCCAGTTTAATGATTGTGATTGAAAAGCCTAAGGAGGCTGGTAAACATTGCAAAGAGGGATTTGTATTCCTTAATAATATTCGTAAACTTAACTATGTTGTAGCCTGAGAAAGGCTAAACCATATCAAAGAATACATTTATTAACTAAGAGTCTGCTTTATGCGCTCCGCAACTTCAAAATTCTGGGCTATAAATAAAAATCGCTGGCCCGCAAAAGTGTCTATTGGATAAATGTTGGCCCTTGGACAAATGTAGTTGGTGATCCCTACTCTACTGTAACACACTACTGTTTATTTCCATGCTTTAATGTTCAAAAACCTCTTTATTTTTCTCATACTGCCTGTCCTGCAGCACCTCTTTCGACCTCTGTCTGAAACCAGAGCACAGTCTGCTCTGATTGGTTAGCTGGCCGGCTCTGTTGTGATTGATCAACCGCTTAGAGATTTCCTGCCCCTTAACCTATCATGTGGCGTTTCTATATGTACAAAAGTGGTGGGGCACAACAAACTCAGATGTCTACAGTATATATAAGCTTCTGCAGAGAGGTTCATGGCTGGTGAGGCACTGGCACTGACTCTTCAGGTTTACAAATATATTAAATCAAAATATAATATTATTTTCAAAAGCTTTTTTTGTCTGATGCTTCAATTACTTTTAAACAGACAGTTCAACAGAAGGATACCCAAAAAAATGTCATTTTATCATTTAAATATTGAATTGTTCTCTCTTAGTAAGATCCCATTTTCAATAAAATTGCAGTCTTACCTTGACTTGAAGATTAAGTCCATTTGCCTATCCTTCTGGACAAAAATCTCTATTACTTTTTTGTAAAAGTCCTCCTTCTCTTCTTGTAGTTTCAAAAGTCTATCATAAATCTAATCTAATCAATAGATTTTTGATTCGAAAATGATAAAAGTAGGGTAGACATGTGGATATTATCCGGCTGAACAAAACGTGCATTTATCGAACAGCTACGTTTCCCACAGATCTTATTTTGAGCTATTTTCTAAAATCCTATGGAGAAATCTCGTTGCTTTTTTGTGGAGGGAAGCCATGCGCAGCTTACTTCCTGGTTTTAGGACGCCTCACTGCAGCTCTCTCGTCTCCTCTTCACACACCACACTTTTCGCGGCACACGTACTTACAGCCAATCAGCTCTGAATGATGTGAGATGACGTATGGTGGGGATGGCAGCACTTTGCCCCTATGGTCATTATTTTTTGCCACACACATTAAATAGGAAAATACTCTGAGCATGCGCAGTGTAGTTTTTGCAGTCACCGTTCACTTAGACAGTCAGAGGGAGGGGCAGGATCAGGTTTTGTCCCACATGGCTCTAAACTACGGTGGCCCTGAAGTGCAAGACACCACAGCATTTCAGAAAACACCACAGCATTTCACAAAACACTACAGCATTTCAGAAAACACCACAGCATTTCACAAAACACTACAGCATTTCACAAAACACCACAGCATTTCACAAAACACCACAGCATTACAGAAAACACTACAGCATTTCAGAAAACACCGCAGCATTTCAGAAAACACCACAGCATTTCAGAAAACACCACAGCATTTCACAAAACACTACAGCATTACAGAAAACACTACAGCATTTCAGAAAACACCACAGCATTTCAGAAAACACTACAGCATTTCAGAAAACACCGCAGCATTTCAGAAAACACTACAGCATTTCAGAAAACACCGCAGCATTTCAGAAAACACCACAGCATTTCAGAAAACACTACAGCATTTCAGAAAACACCGCAGCATTTCAGAAAACACCACAGCATTTCAGAAAACACCGCAGCATTTCAGAAAACACTACAGCATTTCAGAAAACACTACAGCATTTCAGAAAACACTACAGCATTTCAGAAAACACCGCAGCATTTCAGAAAACACCACAGCATTTCAGAAAACACTACAGCATTTCAGAAAACACTACAGCATTTCAGAAAACACCGCAGCATTTCAGAAAACACCACAGCATTTCAGAAAACACTACAGCATTTCAGAAAACACCGCAGCATTTCAGAAAACACCACAGCATTTCACATTGGACGGAAATGGTATTCCTTTAGGGAGAACACTTCTTGTTTGTGATTGGACAGAGCCAGCCAGAGAAGCACTGCTGTGATTGGTTGTTTTTGCTGCCAGTCAAGAAATGACGCTTCGTGATTGGTCAACACCCGACAGCGAAATATGTCCCAACCATGGTCCCACAACGTATGATCCCATTCCCAACACATCAGCCGTTAGCACACACACTCAGAGCTCACAGCTCCTCATATCTGTTCAGAAACTGGACAAAAGTTAAACATGTACAAACCACAGACTGTCTATGTCATGGCGAATACAGTCGCTGCTTTATTTATGTCTGTATGATGTTGTTGTGAGTGTGTACGGAGCAGCTACAGGTTAGTTTAGCCTGATGAATCCGATTCAGAAAACACGCATTTTAAAAGCTTTTCGCCTGCCGTCTTGTCTGCAGACTTGTCAAAGCGTTAATTCATGGTTTTTACTAACTGCTATCAGTATGTAGTTACTTCGGCATCACTTTGAAACGTGTATTACAATTAAATCACGGTCAAATATGTTCATTTTGTTGTAGGATTTACATGGAGATACGCCCCGTCCCCTCTCCAGCGCCTCTTGTTTGAATGACAGCATTGACAGGAGCAAACACAGCTGACAGCCGCGGTGAAACTCGAGCAGCCGCGGTGAAATTAGAGCGATGTGAATATTGGGTAGTCTACCATAGTATGTACATGGAGATAAGCCCCTTAAAAACCACGAGTTAATAAAGCATTAATTCTGTATTTACTCCTGTCATTCAAACAAGACGCTGGAGAGGGGGCGGGCCGTATCTCCATGTAAATCCTATCGGAATCGGATCCATCAGGCTAAACTAACCTGTAGCTGCTCCGTCCACGCTCACAACAACGTCATACAGACATAAATAAAGCAGCGACTGTATTCACCATGACATAGACAGTCTGTGGTTTGTACATGTTTAACTTTTGTCCAGTTTCTGAACAGATATGAGGAGCTGTGAGCTCTGAGTGTGTGCTAACAGCTGAGCTAACGGCTGATGTGTTAGGGCTAATCACGAAGCGTCATTTCTTGACTGGCAGCAAAAACAACCAATCACAGCAGTGCTTCTCTGGCTGGCTCTGTCCAATCACAAACAAGAAGTGTTCTCCCTAAAGGAATACCCTTTCCGTCCAATGTGAAATGCTGTGGTGTTTTCTGAAATGCTGTGGTGTTTTCTGAAATGCTGCGGCGTTTTGTGAAATGCTGTAGTGTTTTCTGAAATGCTGTAGTGTTTTGTGAAATGCTGTAGTGTTTTGTGAAATGCTGTAGTGTTTTGTGAAATGCTGTGGTGTTTTCTGAAATGCTGTAGTGTTTTGTGAAATGCTGTAGTGTTTTCTGAAATGCTGTAGTGTTTTGTGAAATGCTGTGGTGTTTTCTGAAATGCTGTAGTGTTTTGTGAAATGCTGTGGTGTTTTCTGAAATGCTGTGGTGTTTTCTGGAATGCTGTGGTGTTTTCTGAAATGCTGTGGTGTCTTGCACTTCAGGGCCACCGTACTAAACAGCTCAATAGGCACACACTGTAGACACTAATTAGAAGAACACATACTAAAACAGCAATGTAAAGACGAATCAGATGATTAAACATGATCTTAAAATATATTTTATATATTTTTTAATTTATTTTTTGCATTTTGTTGTAATCATTATTTTAATACTTTCTGCTGACACTAGGTGGGGCTGTGCCCCACCTGCCCCTAATGACCAGTCGCCACTGCATGTACAGTGTGTTAGAACTTTGGGATGTTAGCCCAATTGCAGTCCATTTACATGCACAAAACCCTGTATAACAAAGAAAAGGAAAACCTAAAGATGCATAATTGGGACTCTTTAAATAATCTTTTCTCTCATCACCTTGCTCTTTTCTTTAACTGTGTTTCTCGCTCTCTTATTGATAACAATCTATTTGTCAACCTCAGGGTGTTGAAGATGGCAGTGTGGATCCAGGCCCAGCAGCTCCAGGGAGATTCTCTGCACCAGATGCAGTCTCTGTACGGTCAGCACTTCCCCATCGAGGTGCGACATTATCTGTCCCAGTGGATAGAGAGCCAGCTCTGGTGAGTTGTTCTGCAGCACAAAAACCTGATTGTGTGTGTGTGTGTGTGTGTGTGTGTGTGTGTGTGTGTGTGTGTGTGTGTGTGTGTGTGTGTGTGTGTGTGTGTGTGTGTGTGTGTGTGTGTGTGTGTGTGTGTGTGTGTGTGTGTGTGTGTGTGTGTGTGTGTGTGTGTGTGTGTGTGTGTGTGTGTGTGTGTGTGTGTGTGTGTGTGTGTGTGTGTGTGTGTGTGTGTGTGTGTGTGTGTGTGTGTGTGTT
The DNA here is from genome assembly GCF_902827115.2 of Pseudochaenichthys georgianus. Classification (NCBI taxonomy): domain Eukaryota; kingdom Metazoa; phylum Chordata; class Actinopteri; order Perciformes; family Channichthyidae; genus Pseudochaenichthys; species Pseudochaenichthys georgianus. The sequence goes on from NC_047510.2 coordinate 13,845,674, forward strand.
TGCTATTTTCAACATCATAGATTTAAATTAAGAGCCACATGCATTTATGTGTGTGTGTTGTTAGGGATGCAATAGACCTGGAGAACCCACAGGAAGAGTTCAAGGCCAAGCGCCTGTTGGACAGTCTGATTCAGGAGCTGCAGAACAAGGCCGAGCACCAGGTGGGAGAGGACGGCTTTCTACTCAAAATCAAACTGGGACACTACGCCAGCCAGCTCAAGGTAAGTCTTTTGGAAATATACCTAACCAATCATGAGAACAGAAATAAACAGTGTCTCACTAGCTAAATATACACTTTGTAGCTGGTTTGCAGAGAGAGAGAGTGCACGAGGTTCAGTACGGCCAGGGTTTAAGAACACACAAAGAACAAAGGAAGATTGTATATCAACTGCTTTCAGTTATTTATAAGTAAAAGACCTTGATTTAATTTAGCTTAGTTTGATACTTTTTCTAATGGCTAAAAAGTAAAAAGAACAAAAAACACTGGATCATGAAGTAACTACTGTTCATACAATAAAATAAGCCGAAAATATCTCTGCATGATTATTTAAATGAGATCATGTTTTCACAAAATACCTTTTAAATAGTGTGGGAACATTTTAAGCAAGGGGTTGAAAGATACAACGGTTTGCTAGTAGTTCTTAGAAATAGCACGCAGTGGACAATATGTTTTCAGAACAGGTTGTATCCTCCATGAGGAAAACAAGAAGACAACCCAGTGAGGGCCTTGGTAGCCAGCCAGCGCTGCTATTTATGATCCTGCTCCCAGATCCGTTCTTCTGTTTGTCTTCTCCCCTACGTGGCCGGAGGAACAGGGTGAAGGGGGTTGGTAGTGTAACATCAAACTGAAATCCCAAACTCCTACCACTCAGTGTTCCCTTCTGGGACTGTGAGCATATGCAGTACTGATGTGGTTGAATATAAAATATAAAAAGTGTCCTTTGTGGAAATAACTCAAGGAAACCAAAACTGCTGATGCCCTGTGCTGTTTTTATCATCTAAGGTTGGTTTGTGTCGAGTTATACTCACAATTAAAGCAACTCAGCTGTTAAATAACTCTGTGACTTAAAACAGGAAACAACAAAAATATCACAAACTGCCTTTCGCCAGAATCTTGTAAACTGAAAGTGAAACTGTGAATTGATTCCCTTCTCATCAGAGGATAACATATTACTGTAACACGTAAACCACTCGACTCTGGAGTGTGCGTGACAATGTGTGTTCATGCTAATGAATGGTATATGAAGTGCGCCGTGCCTCAGAGATGGGTCTCATTAGGCTCTTCTAATGGCTCTTAGTGTTTGCCGTGTTGGCTCCAGAACTTAGCGAGCTTCCTTGATGCCACTAAATTGGCGAGTTCTGTGTGCGCCGGCCGCTCTGCTCGTCAGAGGCTAATAGGTCCTAAATGTTCTCCTTATCTTTCAGAGCACGTATGACCGCTGTCCTCTGGAGTTGGTCCGATGCATCAAACACATCCTCTACACAGAGCAGAGGCTCGTCAGAGAGGCCACCAATGTGAGTAGGATGCATGCGTGTGCTGTAAAACATATATAAACTGACACCCGTGTGCACGCTTCGGCTCATTTGTCAACACCAGACACCCCCACTGAAATGTAACCTAGCTTACACAGACACCTGTGGCTTCTCCATGCATTATTCATTGCATAGCCCTTACAAAGCCTGCAAGCACAAACAGAAGCTGAGCTACATAATGGTGACTGATTCAGAGGCTGGGTAATTGTGTTTCCTCCATTTATCCCCCCAGCTCTGCAGATTCCTTTGGATTATTTAAAATCCGATACCTAGGGAGACTCATACTTATTGAATCATGCTGTTTTATGGTGTTTAAGTAAACCTTTAGTATAGCTTCACTGCATAACTGCAATACAGAGGGTAAGAAACCATTTCACGGTTTATAAAAGGCACAGAGTTATAAAACCTTAGAGCCATCAGAGCATAAAACATGTGACTTTAATTAACTCCTGCGGTGAATTGATTTCCATTCACAACAGGCCTTTTCTATTAGTGGAACGCATATTTTGACTGATGCAATGTATCTGTATTTAGCCTGAACCTTAAGGCACTATATTGTGCTTGTTCAGAGCCTTAACTGCCCATGCAGTCTGCCTGAGGATGATAAGCAGATGCAATACTTCCTTCTCTATCTACAGTGTTCCCATCAGGCTTGTGGTCACTGGGGATTTCACAGTCAAATAGCCCAACTGACGCACATAGTGGTCAATTCATCAAGTCCAGCTAGGTTTCAAATGCATGCTCCATCCCCCACAGATATCCCCAATAGCTCAGGCTAGCCATTTCCCATAACAACCATCATAAACAACCCACTGACAGACAATACACAGGCCATGCAACCTTACCAATTACTGTTGTCAAACCCTGCCATTTCCTCCGTGTCTCTCCGTGCCTGTCTCTAAATCGCACTTTGTTATTGACAGTCGAGCTCTCCAGTGGGCGGGATGATAGACAGCATGTCTCAGAAATACCAACAGATCAACCAAGCTTTTGAGGAGCTTCGACTGCTGACCCAGGACACTGAGAACGATCTGCGCAAGCTCCAGCACAACCAGGAGTACTTCATCATCCAGTATCAGGAGAGCCTCCGCATCCAGGGTGAGGCCCCAGGACCTGCATCTCATTACTGCTGCTGGGAGGGAGAGCTGATATGTTGACTGTGAATGTGACAGAAAAATTGTCAACAGTTCGATAATCGGTTATTCGACTGTTATCCATCATATCATTATGCCAAACAGGATTGAATACTTCTAGATACATTTAGAATTTAAGATGGACAAACCATTTCTCAATTTGTCTCACTTGAAAAGTCAATGGTTATTATTCAATACAAATTGTAAAACAAAAAAGTTTGTGCATGTCATATTAGAAAATCAAATTTGAATAAAATAGATCATTCCTCACCCAACATACATATCACAGCTGTCTGTAATATATTGAATCCTGTAAATCAGCAATGGAAAACAAACACTTATACCTATAATCAGCAACCTTTGCATAGGTGTGTATCAACACCTAGTTGTTATGACATCTGCATGATCCTAGAGGTAGATATCCTTATTAAGTCTTTATCACTTCAGGTGGCATGAACGTGCGTAGGTTAAAGATTTGTATCTCAACTCCCTTTCCCCCACCCCTCCCCAGCTCAGCTTACCAGCCTGGCCACGCTGCCCCCTGCTGACAGACAGCTACGGGAGCCCGCCCTCCTGAACAAGAGAGCCACTGTGGAGGCGTGGCTGACCAGAGAGGCCAACACACTACAGAAATACAGACTGGTAAGAACATGCACACTTTAAAGGTCTCCTATTCTGCAAAATCCACTTTTTAATATCTTTTATACATATCTGTTTATACTCTGTGTAAAGAGATTCTGAAAGTTTCTGGAAAAAAGATTCGCTCACTTTTTGTCCTGATCCATTTAAAAACCTGTCTGAAAATGAGCTGATCAGATTCCGGCCACTTTAGGTTGTCATAACGTTTTTCTGGCTTGTGTAAACATTAGCCAATGGTAACCCCCCCCCCCCCCCACACACACACACCTTATCACCTGAATCTCCTCCAAGAGCACCATTGTGTTCTTTTTAACCAAATATCTCTCAGAGGGGCGTGGGGAGGGGCTCCTTATTTTCATCTGAAGTAACAGACAGAGAATCAGCACTTTTGAAACAGGGCTGAAACAGAGGGGTTTGTGGGATGCTAGTCCAGAGATGGAGTACTCGAGTCCTGGACTTGGACTCGAGTGCCGATTTTCGGGACTTGAGACTCGACTCGGACTTGCGCACTGATTGACGCGGACTCGACCACGCACGCACGATGACTCGGACTCGACTTGTACATTGACACTCCGACTTGGACTCGGATTCGAGCAAGTTTTGTCTCGAGTCAGATGTACTCTGTCCTGGCGTGTGCACCTGCGAGGCGAGTTCACGTACTGGCCCCCGCTATTCCAATCTAGAGATGTCCAGAGACACACCCCGCATCGTGCTGTATGCTTCATGGATTATGCTTTCACATTGGGAAAGAGCAGCGCAAAATGCTCGTTATGTGGAAAAAAGATTGAAGAGAAGGCTCCGTAACACATTACTCTAAGGATCGAGTTCAGACAAATATGCACGTTCATTCTCACAACGCGTCAGACACAAGACAATATACATTAAAGGGGACCTATCATGCAAAATGCACTTTGTGATGTCTTTTATACATAAATATGTGTCCCCGGTGTGTCGGGGAACTCACACAGCGTCAGAAATTAAAACCCTCTCTCTTTTCCTCCGTACCCAAATCTTTTAAAAACAGGGGTACGACGAGCGGATACAGAGGTGCGGCAGCGGACCCACAGAAAATGGCTATCAGAAACAATGCCTGACGTGTTTTGGACGTAATCTCGTCTTTGTTTACATTAGCAAGCCTCGCTAACACTCAGAGCTAACCTGTACTGTAGAGCACATGTGTTTAAAAAGCAGGAAATAAAAAAAGGAACTCACCTTGTGATAAACCCACAAGTGAAAAAACATTTGAGCTCCATACTGTTTCAGAAATAATCTTTCATGTGGTTTAGAACAGGATGGTGTTTTATCACAGCAGAATTTAACTTTATCTCCGGTAGAATTTTGATCAGGCATTAGCTCCGCCTCCTCTTTTATTTGTGTTCAAGCTAAGGACCCAAAATCCGCGTTTCTCTAACAGGGCTGCAAAAGAGGGGTATTAGCAGTATGAGGCATGGCTACAATGGGTGAACTGTTTGGTATTTTAAGCAACAAACTTCAGACATGTTTTGTATAGGTATGGCCCTACAATATATATTTTTTAACATGACAGGATAAAAGCAATGTAGAGGAGCAGCTACATTTCAACACACATATCCACGAAGATTAATACATGAAGACTTGTAACTCAGACTTGGACTTTTCTTGGGTGACTCAGACTTGGACTCAGACTCGAACACAGGTAATGATGACTCGAACTCGACTCGGACACTCCTTGGGTGACTCGGACTTGGACTCTGACTCGGACTCGAAAAGTGGGGACTCGAGAGTGACTTGGACTCGTGAATTGGTGACTTGACTACAACACTGCATGCTACAATGGGTGATCTGTTTGGTATTTCGAGCCAAACACTTCAGAGACATGTTTTGTCTGCGACCTATAATATATTGATGAAAAACAATATAATAGGGGACCTTTTAAGAAAATATACTGTATGTGTGCGCATGAGTGCAAATGTGTGATTGGAGTCAGCATCCATGTTTGTTTTTATGTGCAGGACCTTGCAGAGAAGCACCAGAAAACACTGCAGCTGCTGAGGAAGCAGCAGACCATCATTCTGGATGACGAGCTCATCCAGTGGAAAAGACGGCAACAGCTGGCGGGCAACGGGGGCCCACCGGAGGGAGGCCTGGACATCCTGCAGTCCTGGTGAGTTCTGGTCCACCTCCCATCAACATCACAGCTACGGGACTACCCCACACAGCACAGGGTCACTAGTTAAGGTGCTCTAAATTGACTACCGTTGAGTTTATTACCATCATTTATTGGCTCCTTTTAACGCACACATAGGCAGTCCAGGCCCTTTTTTTTTAGGCTTTTACTCTCTTATTTTCTGTTAAAAAAGCTATCCCGGCAAAGATTTCAGAGTCATTTAAAACTATACTTATATTTAATATTTCCTAATCAGCTGCTGGAGTTGGTTCCATTGTCTATAAATAGTGAGGAAACATAATATGTCTGATAATATTATTCGGCTGATAATCTTATTTTGTGTGTGTCAGGTGTGAGAAACTGGCAGAAACGATCTGGCAAAACAGGCAGCAGATTCGGAGGGCAGAGCATCTCAGACAACAGCTGCCCATCCCCGGCCCCATTGAAGAGCTCCTCAACGACCTCAACAGTACTATCACAGATATCATCTCAGCATTGGTCACCAGGTGTGTGTGTGTTGGGGTTTATAACACCTTTCAAGGCTGAATATTGGCAATACAAGTTTATCAGCCCCAGCATGTGTGCGGGTAGGTATTTTATGAACAATGCGTGAGGCATTGTCATCCCCTGCATTCAGTGGGTCTTTATGCAGGAAAGTCCTACTTACACAACCTTATTTGTGTTTGCGGTCAACAGCGAGATTGATATCCTCTTTTACCTAATTAAATTACTCAGGCATTCTGTTTATCCACCTTTTCATTGAATCCTCATGACTGTTTACTGCAGAAAACTTGGTTGACACCTAAGGCACATGTGCCAGAGTCTTTCAGCCCTCCAGCATCTCTGAACAGAACATCATTTAAAGTTTACAACAGTTTACAACAAGCCTTTTATTTGATAATTCTTCTTTTTCTGGTTTGCCCTCTTGAAGAACATCTCAAAGCTCTTTTTTCTTCTCTAAAGAGCCTCTACAGAACGTTTCTGACCAGCCGACACGCCCCTTATTCAATTCCAATTACTGATGGTTTCAACATTTTCATTTTCTTCCCATAATCTGTTATTTCCCGCATTACATTTTTTCATGGATGCAATGTAATTCAGATTGAGTAAGATCGACTGTCCATCGGCAAGAGACACTTTTTTAAATTTTCATTTCCCTTCAGTCTTATCTGAGGCTGATCATTATTTCCAGTGTTCAAAAGACACCATTATCATATTCTAGGCTAATAAATAATGAACCCACAGTCAGAATATAAATAAATAAAGGCATGTGGTTACTGTTCCTCTGCCTCTCAGCTGGACTCTGTTTGAATTCAAAATGCCGGTTGTTTTTCATCTGCAGGTGTTTGTTAACAGATAACAGGCTGCTGCTGTTCAGGTGATACATTTTCGCCTTTAAAAGCTTTAGCACAGTTCACATAAGACACAAGGAGAATATGCAAGTGAGGTCAAAGTGGAAGAGATTGAAGTGACTCCCAGTGTCCTCTTCTACTTTTCTTCAAGATGGTTCCAGCCGGGAACATTGAGAAGACATGTTTCTGTCACAGCAATTCCTGATTGGTCACAGACAAGCCTGCCGCCACGCAGTAATGCACTGCTAACTCGCACAGTACAAACACAGGTTATGTGTCCTCAACAACATCCTCTTTATATTCCCCCTGAAGCCCCCGGAGGTTTCAGGCTGAGAATGGGAGAGTTTTGTGTTCATCACTTAGGTCAGCCGCAGAACAGAGGGCTTGAAGGCTCATTACCTCAGTGTGTGTGTGTGTGTGTGTGTGTGTGTGTGTGTGTGTGTGTGTGTGTGTGTGTGTGTGTGTGTGTGTGTGTGTGTGTGTGTGTGTGTGTGTGTGTGTGTGTGTGTGTGTGTGTGTGTGTGTGTGTGTGTGTGTGTGTGTGTGTGTGTGTGTGTGTGTGTGTGTGTGTGTGTGTGTGTGTGTGTGTGTGTGTGTGTGTGTGTGTGTGTGTGTGTGTGTGTGTGTGTGTGTGTGTGTGTGTGTGTGTGTGTGTGTGTGTGTGCGAGGCCTCTGAGCCTGCAGGCGTGATCATTAGGCTGTTTGCTATTGTCTCTCCTCTTGCTCTGTTTGTGTACATGTGAACATCAGAAGACACCTATACAGACAAATACCACCTTACTTCCATTTCCTTCACTACTTTATAGTTGTTTTTAAAGGCTAATGCTATCAAATCTGAAGGTCAGTACATGTGAAAGGAGGCTTGAGGAGACAGTAAGTTTGAAATTAGCATGTACACCAAACACTGCACTGTATGTGTACAGTGAACATGCAGAACATTTGTGCAGTCTTTTGAAAGTTTAAACATTTTGTATTGTATCATTCTCTAATTTAGACACATTCCATTGGAAATGTATGATACATTGTAACTAGCTACAACAAAAATACCCGCATAAGCAATCATGGCATGTACATGTGAATTATTGCATGCTATTGCTGATGAAATACAACAAAAAGCCAGCTAATGATCAGGGCTTAGTTCCGTCACTCAGTCTGTCTCCCTTTGTGTCTCCACAGCACCTTCATCATTGAGAAACAGCCTCCCCAGGTGCTGAAAACCCAAACCAAGTTTGCCGCTACAGTGCGCCTTCTAGTAGGAGGCAAATTGAACGTGCACATGAACCCTCCACAGGTGAAAGCCACCATCGTCAGTGAACAGCAGGCCAAGGCCCTGCTGAAGAACGAGAACACAAGGAAGTAAGTGCATTGCCCTGTTCATGTGTGGATTTTAAAACAGAGAAACAGTGCAAACCGATAGAAATGTGACCATATTGGAGGTCACACCCCTCAAATCAAAATGCTTTATAGGCTTAAACGTGACCATGTAAACATTGCCAAAGTGTTACAGTCAGTAAAAATAAGTTAAGGAAAAGGTAAAACTCATATAATCAAAATAAAATAATGAACCCTTGGTGTGTTTTCATGTAGGTGAGAGACCGTGTTGATGTTGTTTGTGTATTTCTTTCTCTCCCCCATTTCTTCACTGTCCTGTCAAAGGAAAAGCAAAATTGTCAACAAGAAAAAAATGGTTTAGTGTTTTTTTTCTGGGAACTATAGCGAAGGGTTCATTTTGAATTGATATAGAAAAGTTACACACACAAATGCTGTAGCAACAACACATCCAGCTGTTTCCTGCTTTGTACACAACCTTTTAATTATCCCTACCTTATTTCCTGGGGAAAACGCGACAAGCTCCATTGGCGCCATTGAGATAACGATTCATAGTTTTGTTCATGGATTAGTTGATAATGGATGAACTGTGGCCTAGTGTGTTCCCAGACCTCACCACACAGACATGGCTGGAACTTGAACAATGCCTCAGAGGAATCTATGGTGTGGATGCAGAATCCACATTTAGCCTATTCCACGGCCTCATTCCACATTCCTCCTGACAAATACAAAAACCTCCCGAGACTCTAGGTCAGCCAGGCAGCCAGTGGTTATATGGTTGAGCAATTGGCTCGGCCTTAATTTGCTGCTGTTGCTCACACTCTCCCAATCTGGAGACATCTGCCTGGTGTTTGCTTGTCCAGAGAACATAGTGTTAGTTAACCCTTCTAGTCATACGAGCATGAACATCATTTCTACCCCCTGTTGTGTTTCACTCAGCTCCTGACGTTATTTTCTTATTTAATTTGTTCTGGGAAAAATATAATCCTCAGCACTCGAGTGCTTCAGTGCAGATTTTTACAGGTAATTGACTCACTTGTTGATTGTGTCTCTCCTGCAGTGACAGCAGCGGAGAAATTCTTAACAATAACTGTGTGATGGAGTATCATCAGACTACCGGCACTCTCAGCGCCCACTTCAGAAACATGGTGAGTGTTCCTGAGGAGAAGTAAATGAGAAAATCAGGGTCCATGGTTCAGTGTTAGTGTAGTCTACCTTTGCATACAGCTCATTGAGTTATTAGCTCACCAGAAGTAAGGAAATCTATGGAAGATGTGCCTATATATGTCAGATACGTTTCCTTTTAAGGGAAATAGCTTCACTTGCACGTTATGTAGGTCCTATAGTCTAGAGCAGTGTTTCTCAAACTTTTTCATACCAAGGACACTTAACCAATACAAAAATACTCGCGGACCACCTAACTCCACAAATATCCAAAAACACATCGTTTTTTACAAATCGCCTGAAAATGGTACAAACAAGTGGCCACATGTGTGATGAAGGTGTTGTGCTGGGCTATATCATGCAATCGAAAGTGAAACTTAAGCTCGCTCCATTGCGGAGATATTCCCGCGAGAGTGCGGAAAACTTAAATTTATTTATTTATTTCAAATGTGAAATTTTACCAATATACTCACGGACCACTAGGGGGCGCTCGCGGACCACCAGCGGTCCGCGGACCACACTTTGAGAAGCACTGGTCTAGACTTATAGACTTAAATTCCGATTTTTCTTCTAGATCAATTGATTGATCATTTGGTCTAATAAAATGTAAGAAAATATTGTTTCAATTCCATTTTCTCAAGTCCTAGATGATAGGAAATATTCTGTTTAATATGATATAAAACAGAAAGGCAGGAAATCTACATATTTGAGAGGCTAACAGCAATTTCTGCCATTTTTTTAAGGGGAACAATTACTTTAATGATTAACTGAATATCAATATAGTGGGCAATTATCTTTCTTTCAATCGATTTAACAATTCATTGACTTATCTTACAGTTGTAGCTCTATATTTATTATTTCAATAACATTTTGTAGGATTTGGTAGCAGTGTTGAGCTGTAGTTCATCATCCAGTGTGAGCATTTCTGTACAGTATATCCCACATAAACTGATGGCAAAGCAGCAATGCTTTGCAGGATCAGTGTGCAGCTCCAGTAGAGCCTCTCTCTGTACATCACGTCCCAAAAGAACTCCATGAATTATTTACATGTCAGGTCTGACTCATGCATGCATGTGCTGTACATATAATGTGTACATTGTCAGCCTAACTGTACTATATATCCAGTGTTGCTCGGTTTTACTCATGTCATCTTTCATGTAGTCCCTGAAGAGAATCAAGCGATCGGACAGACGTGGAGCAGAATCTGTCACGGAGGAGAAGTTCACCATCCTGTTCGAGTCTCAGTTCAGCGTCGGAGGCAACGAGCTCGTTTTTCAAGTAAAGGTACAGTAAGAAGCCTGGACGCACAAAGATACTCTGCATTCTTACTCCTGCAAGAGGGGTTATCTGTTTAATTATTAAAAGCTACAAGTCACAAAACCTTACACAGCCACTCCCACACATACTGTGAAGTACAGTGCATCACATCAGCTGGCCAATCATACTCATTTTCCTCATCTGACTGATATCTGATATGATATCTTATGCCATATGTATTGCTTTTTTATGTAACAGGCAAAATAATAAACATAACAAACATGAAAACGTATGACAACACTGTGTAACAAACAAACAAAGGTGACAAAAGACAAAATAAACTAAATAGGATTTCTCCAGTATTTCAAATAATTAGGTCAACATCATCGGTACATTCAAAAATGTTGATAGAAATTTAAATAAATTGAGCCCTTTGGGGATTATATAGCTGTCTATATGAGAGCAATGTTTCCCTATCACTTGTTTTGTTGTGCTTTTCTGTAATGGATATTTCTTTATCTGGCATTGAATTTACATATTTAAAAAAACTAATAATTGTAATAATTATCTGGCATGATTGATTAAAGTGCAGCTTTAAAATACATATTGATTTGCCAATCTGGATAATGGATCCACAAGTTTGCAGCATGTGGTCGATAGAATAAAACTGGTTTCCTCTTCATTCTTACAGAAGCATATTGATGAATCTTAAATGTTTAGTTGCTTTTCAGTAGCAGTAATCACAACGCATATGTTGAATTGAAAGATTCCAGAGTAGGAATTCGTTTATTTAACTTATAAAAAAGTATTAGTTGTCACAGCATTCTTCCGCTGAACTGGTCTCCCCTTTTTCTCTTTGCAGACGTTATCACTTCCTGTAGTGGTGATTGTTCACGGTAGCCAAGACAATAACGCCACAGCAACCGTCTTGTGGGACAACGCTTTTGCAGAAACTGTGAGTAAAGGTTTTTTTGAGTGTGATCATAATTTCATTCAGACTTGTTTAACCTTTTGTATTAGTTTTTTATATTTTGTTTCTTAAATATTTCAAAAGCATCTAAACCTGGCTGTTTTATGTACCAAATGTACCTTTGTTTATCACATGTTCAGCATTGATTTGACCAGTCAAGCACACACAGGCCTGCGACCTTGGGGGTCTGCGCGCTCTCTCTATATATATTGGTTATGCCTCCTTACTCCTGCCTGTTGGCGTCAGCCGATAGAGGTGTTATAGTCATTGGTTTGTTGTGTCTCTTCATGTAGAATGTTGATGATTCTCTCAGAGCTATTGTAGCTAAAGACGTGGGACTTGGAGGAGAGATCTTGAGTATTGTTTAGCCAGGAGCTGTGTCACTTTGTGTCTGCAGCAAATGTCTTGCAGCAATTCTCCAGTCATAACTTTCCCTAAATTCTTGATGTTGGCAATTAAGTCGAGCTCCCGTGTGTCACGTTGTGTTTTCGAGTTTTCTAACTTTCCATTACGTTGGTCAAATCAAATGTTTCCAGTTTTCAAACTATTTTCTATGTAATACATTTTGACGATTTAGATGGGCATTTGTTGTTGTTTTCTGACATTTTATAACATTAAACAGTTGGTGCCCTTTATATGAATAACTTTATTTATGAACAAGCTACAGAGCACATTTATTTCTGTGTACTGGATATTTGTCTATCCACATGGTTGATTGTAATGCATTGTGAGCTCACATATGCACATGCTGTATCTATGACTATTTTTTGCATTCTGCTGTCGATAAAGCTGGTGTAAATCCTCTGCTGTCTTCTCTGTGCCACAGGGACGGGTGCCTTTCCTCGTGCCGGATAAAGTGATCTGGCCTCAGCTGTGTGATGCCATCAACATGAAGTACAAGGCTGAGGTGCAGAGTAACCGAGGCCTGTCTGAGGAGAACCTGGTCTTCCTCGCTCAGAAGGCCTTCAGCAGCTCCAGCAACAACCCTGACGACTACCGCAACATGACTATGACATGGTCACAGTTTAACAGGGTCAGTGCCAGCTTCTTCCTCTCCCCTTATATAAAGCAGAATGATCGTCTGTCATCATCAGTTAAACTTTATGGATTTCTTTCTGGGAGGGTTTTTTCCTCCTTGCATTGTTCAAACGCCTGAAGGCCACTTTCAGTACGCCGATTTCAGCCGCATGCTTGTTCTCCATGGGTGATTTGCTATTGGCTATTCACACAGAAATATGTCATGCTCCATTTGCTGTGCCCTTACAGCTCTGTTCTGTAGTCAGCTTGAGTGAGAACGGCCCATTGATGGCCAGGTCTTCATCTTAATGGGCCTGTTTGTCCACACAGTGAAAGGCTGGAGGCCTCATTCTCTGGCTCACAGCAGCTTGCGATGGCAGAAAGCACACTTAGGTTCTCCACACACCACCAGTCTCATTAGATTACAGGAACATCGAGTTTCATCCGCTTCACAGACTGGTGTAGGAACTGCACACATACACACTCACAATACCCGCACATACAACATATACACAAGCAGTGTTGGGAGGGTTACTTTGTAAATGTAATCAGTTACTGATTACTGAATACATGGCTCTGAAAGTAATCCGAATACAGTTACAGTTACGTGTTTAAAAAACGTAATCAGATTACTTTTAGATTACTTTCTTTTTCCATCACAGATGGGTATGTTTTGGTGAACAGGAGACACAAAAAGCAAAAGGAAACTGAACGTGTTTTTACTGTTTTAATGGCGTATCAAGAGCACAACTGAAACATCACATCTGAAACGATGTAACAACATAATACACGTTCTGGGATGCAGCTTGGGATGTGAGGAGTGAGGGACACGGCTTAGAACGGGCGTGTCGCCTTCTGTCCTGCCAGTGTTGGCAGGACATGAATTAAAATGTCGAACTCGGACTTCATTTTAAGGACATTTCGGCCAGGGGTGTAGAGCTATATTTGTTTAAGCACCGGATTGGCAAAACAGGAGAGTGTGTGCAGCAGTCTGCCTTGATCTATGAATTCATGTCCGTGACACTCACAGTATCTGCTGCCCACAGCTGTTTTATAGAAGGAAAACCTCCTTCACTTCATGACATCTCTGCAGCGCCAGGAGGCAGCGGGAGGGTTAACTCAGCCTCTAAGAAGACGAGCGCGCAGTGCCTTTCACGCACCGCCTTTCACGCACCGCCTTTCACGCACCGCCTTTCACGCACCGCCTTCGCTGTGTTTACCTTCAGAATCATTAGAAAGACCAAAGAGCGACCGCAGGCTGATGTGTTTTAACCATAACACACACACCTCTACACGCACACCTCTAACGCAGACTTTTGTTCCTCCATGTTTCGTTGTTATTGTTTCACTGAGCGGACCCGCGCTCCCTTTTTCGGTCCATCTGCGGCGGTAAAAGTTTTTGTGCGCTGTGATGATTCGGCTGTACTTTAGTAATGAATATTAAATATTGTGAAGAAATCTTTCCACCAATAATTCCAATAAGTAATCCAAAATGTATTCACTTCAGGTTTACGAAAGTAACTGTAATCAGATTAATTGTTTTTCAAATGTAACGCAAGCTGAATACAGTTACTTGATTTTTGTATTCTGATTACGTAACGCCGTTACATGTATTCCGTTACAACCCAACCCTGAACACAAGCAGCTGCACTCTTGGTCAATCATAAACAACTGGGATAAGGACATGCTGTTCTCTGTACTTATGGACTGGATGGACACTCGGGAACAGGAAAGCTTATAATATACAATATACATGTACATATCCTGTGTGTTTTTAAAAATACATTTCCTACAGGAAAGCTTGCCAGGGAGGAACTTCACTTTTTGGCAGTGGTTCGATGGAGTGATGGAACTCACAAAAAAGCATCTCAAACCACACTGGAATGACGGGTAGGAAAAACTGCAGTTTTATTTTTTATTTTTAATGTTAGGCTGTAAAGCACAGCAGAACACAAACATATAAGCACCAGCATTTTTTTCAGATTCACAGCAGGACTGCATGTCCTGTTCAAGTAAATGTCTCCACCCACATCAATCTTAACAACTCAGGCAATGTTTCACTGTCATGATTTTCCATGGCAAACCTAAGATTGCAATAAATAAGAGAGGTGGCGAGGGAATGCACATGAACATTTTAATGTCTTTCTTTCTTCTTTATATCCCTCTCTTTTTTAGAGCCATTTTGGGCTTTGTGAACAAGCAGCAGGCTCAGGACATGCTGATGTCCAAACCCAACGGTACTTTCCTTCTGCGATTTAGTGATTCTGAGATTGGAGGAATTACAATTGCCTGGGTGGCAGAAAATCCTAACAAAGCAGGTAAGACATGTACATGTGTGTTATTGTCCCTCGTGGGATGTGCTGGTTTAAGGGGCCCTATTATGCTAATGTTCAGGTTTCATTATTGTATGTTGTACCTCTACTGTGACACACTACCGTTTATTTCCATGTTTCAATGTTCAAAAAGGTCTTCTTTTTTTTCTCATACTGCCTGAGCTGCAGTACCTCTGACTGAAACCCGAGCCCAGTCTGATCTTATTGGTTAGCTGGCTGGCCAGTGGATGTTCCACCACTTAGCCTTTCACGTGTTTCAAGTGTTGAAGTGTTAGCCAATAGAAGCGCAAGTGTTACGTAGTGATGTCATTTAGTTACAGAAGTTAACGAAGGAGGCCAATTGAAGCATTCCAGTCAGGGGGGAGGGTGTGTGAGAGAAACTTTGGAACACACTACAGCAAAGAGAAAACCCTGAATAGTAATAGTAATAGCAATAGGGCCCCTTTAAATGTTTTGATATTAAGTATAGGGGATTTAATCACAGCTATGGATGTACCGACTAACCATACACAACTTAATGACTTAATAGCTAATATCAAGAAAGGATGCAAAAGGGTCTTTTACATCCCATATTTTCACATGGTAGGTAGAGCTGCAAAGATTAAATAAGTTGTCAACTATTAAATAAATTGCCTACCATTTAAATCTTATTGAATAATTGGTTTGACTAACTTTTAAAGAAAAAAGGATTCCAGCTATTTAAATGTGAATACTTTCTGGTTTCTTTACACTGCAATGAAAATCAACTGATGATGAGTTTTAGGCAAGAGAAACACTTGTGGACATTATCTTGGGCACTTCAGATACAGGTGATGTACCTGCTCGTGCAAAAGGCAAAGGAAGGCCTTAAATCTAAACAACATTCTCTAAAATTGGTCTCTCAGCTTCTTTCTCTCCAACATCAAAACGCATGCTTGGAGACAGACGGCCTATGTCCCTTACATTGCTGAAACGTTGTTGTGGATGCTGTGTTTCTCCAGGTGAAAGAATGGTTTGGAACCTCATGCCGTACACAACCAAAGACTTCTCCATTCGCTCCCTGTCTGACCGCATCAGCGATCTCAATCACCTCCTGTTCCTCTACCCCGACAGACACAAGGATGAGGTTTTCTCCAAATATTACACCCCACCACTCTGTAAGCAACCTTATGTTTGTTCAGGCTGCTGTTACATTCAAAATGAAATACCACAGCCTCAGATGCTTTGTTGTGAGCGGATGTATTGATTGCAGTGTGACGTCGGCACTCAGCTGTCATTCTCTCTCTCCCTGTGTTTGTTTTAAAGCCAAAGCCGTGGATGGCTACGTGAAACCGCAGATCAAGCAAGTGGTGCCCGAGTAAGTATTACGCTTCCTGTTTGTCCTCCTGTTCTTCCCTTCCTGCTCCTTTCTTTATTCTCTGACCACCACCCTGCAGTTTTAACTCTGTGGCAACATTTAGAGTTAATCACCAAATATTGGATCCTGAATTCAGATCAGCTATTAGTTAGCTGTTACAGTTGGAGGAGGCCAATTAAGGACGGCCAGGGTTCCTGAGCAAGCTTGTCTTCCACTCATCATTAGAGTTAGGCTTGTTAGTTAGAAAGCCCCACTCCCTGCCTGTCTCCATGCTTGGTGCACCCGCAGAACAGTGAATGGCCATAATGATGCAGCGAGGCCTGGAAAACACGCTGAGGGTAGTTGCTTAGGCAACTGCTGAACATAGACTCATAGGCTTTTATCTTGGTTTTGTGTGTGTGTGTGTGTGTGTGTGTGTGTGTGTGTGTGTGTGTGTGTGTGTGTGTGTGTGTGTGTGTGTGTGTGTGTGTGTGTGTGTGTGTGTGTGTGTGTGTGTGTGTGTGTGTGTGTGTGTGTGTGTGTGTGTGTGTGTGTGTGTGTGTGTGTGTGTGTGTGTGTGTGTGTGTGTGTGTGTGTGTGTGTGTGTGTGTGTGTGTGTGTGTGTGTGTGTGTGTGTTTGTATACAGGTTTACGACAGCCAATCCAGACCCATCAAGTGGGAATCCAACCTATATGGATCACGGCGCCTCCCCAGCACCTGTCAATCACCCTCACACCTACGGCATATACCCCCCAATGTGAGTCAACAAGTCCTTTAAACATATGAGGAGCGGAATGAGTGAGGGTGTGTGTGACTGTGCATTTTGTACGAGTAAAGAGTGTCTTGTTGCTCCAACTGGGATTTTTCTTAGTGATGTGCTGCCAGCTTGTCTGAGTGTGGTTTGGCTCCGCTCTGTGTCCTGTGGCAGGAGCGACTCTATGTTGGATACGGACGGAGACTTCGACCTGGACGACACCATGGACGTGGCGAGGCACGTAGAGGAGCTCCTTCGGCGGCCTGTAGACAGCCAGTGGGGCGGCCAGCAGTCCTGACCCTTGACCTTTTAACCCTCAACATCAAAAACAGACCCCGCCTCCCAACTTGCCCCTCACATTGACATTTTTCATGGTTTGAATTCCATTCATTTATCTTTTTTTTCAGATAGCTGTTATGTGAAATGTTAATAATGGTTGTGATTTTGTTTCTCTTCTGTTCAGCATGAGAGCATGCATGTCAGTGACCTCTCTTAGTTTTTATTTGTGTCCATAACTGTTTGTAAAACAGACTAGGTATGAAGCCTACAATGTTACAGTGTTGTGATAAAGAAAAGAAAATGTTCATTCACATTGTGCATGCATTTCCAATTGATTTTGATCTGATTTAAAAAAATACGCTACTGTATGAAGACAGCTTAACAGTTAAATGTCTTTATATTTTCTGCTTTGTAAATGGGTTATTAGTATTTTGATAGTGATATTGAACTTGCCCCTTTGACAAAAAAAAGAAACTTAAATGAAGAGTTTAGCTTTTTGCTCTAAACAACGTAATCGAAGCCGTTGCTCTGCAGAGTCAGTTTTTTTCTCGAATGCATACTGTATACACTAACCTAGAGGCAGAGTGACTCTTTGCTTCCTGCAACTGACAGCACACACATCAACACACAGTACACACGTGCAAGCGTATGAAATATTTATCTGATTTGTTCACCAGCTGAAGCCCAGACACGGGGGGGTCCCTCTGTTTCCCTCATCAATGCTACCTCGCATTATCCTACTGAGAGTCGTCGTATACGATTGCTTCTGTTGTTTTCTCTGCATCATATTCACACCAGTAGGTACGGCCATTGGGTTTTATTCTTGTGATTTGCGTTTGTGAAGAAGATCTCCTTGCTGCCCGACGGGAAACTCTGTTGGCTTTTTTTATGCTTGAAACCCCCTCACCTATAATGAAGTCTGGCGGCATGAAGTGTCACATGTCGGGTCTGTGTTCCTGAATATTCTATATTTTTCTGCCTATCTGTCCCTATGCTACGCAGAACAGATGTGGGCTGATGTTGCACGGCACTCAGTTGATAGATAGGTGCAAGCTTTTAAAGCTTTGCACAGACTCACCAGCACCTCATCCACGAAAAACAAACTATGTCTGCCGTTTGTTACTGCTCAAGTTGAATTTCACAGCAGGTTCCCTTTCTGCTACACATAAAATATAACATATAGCAAAGAATGAGACTATTACCCTTCCCCCTGCTGACATACACAATGTTGAATTGGAAATGTGTCCACAGCCTTACACCTCAGGAATGAATCGCTTTGCTTAGCTGATCTATAAGCCAAAAAGAAAAAGATCAATATATACAGAAAGTATGAATTTATTTTGTCTATCATAATTCTATTTTATTATGGTTTATTTGGCACTCCCCCTATTGAATGTAACCCCTTTGCATGGCCCTGTTGAGGATATACGTACGTACAAATACCTCCTCAGTCTGAGCAGAAGTTTCAAGTCTCCTTTTACCAGAGGTTGAAAAAAGATAGGACACAGAGCAACTGGAAATCAGAGAAAAATGTATGATGTACTTTTGTGTTTGTCTGACAGACATTACAGTATTAAAAGTATTTCCTGGTCTCTCTTTTTATTTCTTCCTCATGGTTTTTTTGTATCTTGCTTTCTTTTCTTGCATTTTAAATCTCAAGCTACATGGGCAGTCTTGTGATATATCATCATCATTATTCCCATCATTTCTAAAGCTTTGTTCCACTGTAGACTCTGTTTTGTTTCGATGATGTAGATGGTGCCGTGTGCTGTTTAATGTATGTGTACCATGTTCGTGGTTTGGGTTCTCACTTGGAGGTTTTTCCAAGATGAACAGCTCATGAGTTGAAAAGAGGAAAAATAAAGTTTTATAAATAATTTTAACTCAACCTGTAGAAGTACAAAATATTTTTATGTCACTACAAAAATAAATGCTATTTTTTAAATGTGGTAAATCAACCCAGTTAATTGAATCCCCGAGCAGAAGAGTGGCTCTCCAGATTCTCACGTGGATTCAGCAGGAGTATTGCGTGTAGCTGGATCGTATACAGTGTGAGGGAATCCTGTCAAAAGACATACTGTCCACTGCTTCGAGGTAAGTAAACACAGGGCCGCCCCTCCCTACAGGCCAATCACGCAGGCTGCATGGGGCCCGCCTTGCGCAGGGGGCCCCGAGCAGAGGGCCTCAGCTGCTGTGTGCAGTTCTCCGCTCAGTTCTCCGTACACCCCCCGCGAGAGTGAGAGGTGACAAGGGGAGCACGTCTGTAACCCAACACCGTTGCAATGAATCCACATCTGACCAATCACGGCTTTGATACGGTCACTAGTGCAGGTGAAGAGATGTCGGTGAAAAGACAGTTTCAGTCCGGCGCAAGCAAAAGGGGAAAAAAACAAAACATGAAGAAACTAGAGCATCACTCGAAGGTGGGTTATTGTATGAGTCAAATGTACAACTTGCGAATGTTGTATAAGTCAAATTGCCAATTGCCATATTAAAACATCAGCTGCAATTCACGACATGAAGAAGGCAGTCTCTGCAGAGCATATAGGCTAATGGAGATGCAGTTATTTCCAGCATTCTTTATTTACCATTCATTCAAGTATGTGATGTATTTTATCTGCTAATGTACAGGAGTAAGAGTGATAAACTGTTTGTCTAGTTGGCTTACATAACAGTTAAAGTTTACAGCCTAAAAAACATGGGCATTTTTTCCCCTTTTATTCATTTTTATGTCAATTTGCACATTTCATGGTGATGCTCAGCCTCTCCCCTTAACTCCTAACAGTCATCATCATGTCAACCACAACACAGTGAAATACTGATAGAAATGTGTGTAGTTGATACATTGCTGACAGAGGGAACTAGAATACAGATTTAAGAAATATCAGTTTTGAGCATGTCATAAGCATGTTTTATCTTGACTATATTACAACTATATTATAATAAAATAACATAGTATTTATATTATTGAATTGATTATGATTATTAGTAGAAGTAATTTATTTGCATTAATTATATTTTAATATTTTTTAGGCTAGTATTTGGCAGGAAATGCAGACGTTGTCACCTGTTAACGCATACTGAACGACATACATGCACATTTAACATTTACCTCACTGTATACAAAAGTAACTGTGTTGATAATAATAATAAACAGGAATTATATTTGCAAAGTAGCCTACTTTGTTTTCAACATATTTTTTTCCACTCCTGTCGGTTGGGGGGGGGGGGGCGGGCTCATCTCATCTCACAATGTCGCTTGGGGCCCCAAGTTGGCCAGGGGCGGCCCTGAGTAAACATGTGAGTCCGGGACAAAAGGGGTTTATTTTTTAAATGTAACAAACTCTTGCATTTACCAACACATTGAGTGAGGCTCTGAATGAGTCAACGTGTGGCCCAGAAGAAAACGTTTTTCGCGGGCCTTTTCAGTCCTTTATTTTGCATAGAAACCCATGCATTTAAGAAACCCCAAACTATACTTTAGTACACAATATTTATGTTACTGCAATAGCTTTAACTAACAAACCATTGGAGCTTTCATCCCTTCTGCAGAGTAGTATTTTATAGTGTGCTAGGTAAAGATTATCAATATCTTACAAGCAGTCAGTCACGTTTCCTACAGTTTTTGTACAATAGTAAGTAGTTTCACCAACACGATCTTTAATCTATTGATTCGTGTTCAGCAACACGATTTGCCCCTTTTTTTCGTGTTGCAAAGCACGATTTTAAAAGCAATGCATTTCTACTGGTAATGTGTTTCGTGCCTGCAGGCTGCAGCACGTCTTTTTCTCCGGTCGGGTCGAGGAAGACCGGAAGCTGTGTGGTTCATAAAAACATGTTCTTACTCAATATCAAGCCACAGTTATTGCTTTTATTTTAAATCGTATAATTTCGGACTTTTCTTGCCGTCTGTGAGGAAAATAAATGGGGCTCAGAGTCTCAGGATACTGAAATCTGTATTTTTTAAATCTTTTTTTCCTTCTAATTTGTTATTCTTTTCAAAATAACACACTGTTATTTACTCACCAATAACACACAATTATCCTTGCTTTTATTTATTGGTTTAATTCCATAATCTAACAAACCATTGGAGCTTTCATCCCTTCTGCAGAGTAGTATTTTATAGTGTGCTATGTAAAGATTTATCAATATCTTACAAGCAGTCAGTCACGTTTCCTACAGTTTTTGTACAATAGTAAGTAGTTTCACAATAGATTGGTAGACAAGGTAAACAAACAAAATGGTACAGAGTGTACACTAACGTCCAAGCATCAAAAAAGGATGTTAAATGTACACTGCATAACACTTTAACTCTTCTTCCAAGCCCATATATTTGAAAACCCTTCATTAAAGGATTGCAGTTGTAAACAAGATATTTGTGCATATGGAAACCTCTGACATTTAAGACCTCACAATTGTTTCTTGTGTAGGGAGGTTTGTTTTGAATACAGTAGCACATGAATGCAACATTCCTGTCTGCAAAGCGTTTGAAAGCTAATAATCTTATCTCACCTATAGTAACACTTAAAGGCAGTGTACAATTCTCAAACAGTAGCATTGAGGATACAAGTTGATTTTCTTACCGCAATGAAACTGCATAATGAAATTCTTGTGTCATGAGGTGCTAAAATGGTTACCAAATAAGGAATATACTTTGGTACATTTGGTTTAATTTAAAGGAGGCCATACGAAATGTGATTTGTGGAAGCCTTAACGGTAGCCTACCTGAGCTAAACATTAAAATGGGTAACACTTTACAATAAGGTACACAAAATGTGCTTAGTTACTGAGGAACTACTAGATAGTTAATGGTTAGTTAATGAGTAGTTCCTCAGTGACTGCGATTGAGGAACTAATGGTTAGTTACTGGTAAACAGACTGGGGGGTACTGTATTAATGAATCATTCGTTAATGGTTAGTTAATGAGTAGTTCCTCAGTGAACTTATGGTTAGTTACTGGTAAACAGACTGGGGCGGTACTGTATTAACGAATCATTCGTTAATGGTTACTTAATGAGGAGTTCCTGAGTGAACTAATGCTTAGTTGCTGGTAAACAGACTGGGGTACTGTATTAATGAATTATTCGTTAATGGTTACTTAATGAGGAGTTCCTGGGAGACTTTGATTGAAGCAATGGTCCGCTGCAGCAGGGCACATTTAAACCTGCCATCTTCGGCTGGCTTGGGTCCCACCCTGGATCAACTGGTGGAGGTGGATCCGATTTACCTTACCATTACTTAGGCCGTTTGGGTACGGTAAACTCAAGGAACGCAAACAAAAACAGTAGTTACCCATTACCTAATGATTACCTTACCGTTACTAAAACAGTAGTTACCCATTAAGTAATGCTTACCTTACCATTCGTTAAGCATTGTGTGTCCCCTCAAGTAAAGTAATGCATCAAAAACAGTAGTTACCCATTACCTAATGCCTACTTAACCATTCGTTAAGCATTGTGTGTCCCCTCAAGTAAAGTAATGCATCAAAAACAGTAGTTACCCATTACCTAATGATAAACAAACAAACCCTGTGCACTCAAGTTTACATTTTTATTTAAACAACAATCCAAAGGACACTAATAATGAAAACGAGGTTGCTTTCAGAACTTGCGAAAGTGGCGTATGTCATGCAGCAATCTGCCTAAGGGACCATCTTTGTGTTCATTTGCCAGCCAATGTGTCCACTCGATCAAAGCAAGATGACTCTTCAGAGTCTTCACTGTGCGGTTTCCTCGCAGTCTCCAGACCTGTGACTTGTACGTTGACCAAGCCCGCTCAATGTTTTGGGTGTGGGCTCCTGTGTCTGGGTTCACAAATGACCGGCTGTGGTTCACAGAGAAATGGACAAAGCCACTTTCTGCGATTGCAGTGGTGTATGCCCTCCACATGTCCGTTATCACCGTGGTCCCTTGGCGAACGTATTTTGTGACCAGAGGAATTAAGTGGCGCCGTGATCTTTGTTTCACCAGCCTCAGGATAGGTCTTCTCCTTTTTCCTCTGATGCCCAGCATTCCAAAGACCCATTTTCTCCTCCTCCACGTAGGACCGAATCTTCCCCTACCATACTGTAATAAAGCAGTGAAAAAGGACAACAGTTATATAAAAATAAACATCAGGCATTTCAATTGATAAACAAAGTGAAATGTGTTTATTTGCTTTCTTTTACAATTTAAAAATATTCACTTCCTTTCTCAAAAAAGAAGAGAAAAAAATTAAAATGTCGTGGTACAAACAGAAAAGGCTGTTTAATTTTATTAAGTTAAAGTTTGCTTATTTTGCTGCAAGAAACATGAAAATGTAAGATATATATTGGAATTAGATGATATATAAATAGATTATGCACTTTTAAAATGTTAGTAATACAAAGTAAGAATAAGGATTTATTTCCTTAATGATCTGATTGGATGAGATCATTCTTAGCTTCTAAATTCTTTTTTTCTGTTATTTGACTGTGTATACACTGTGGAGCTGGCTCTCTCTAATGTATACTTTATCTCGCCAGTCACAAGGGTGTGAAATGACACAATTATAAAATTACATTACTTTGCTCATTCATTTGTTAATCTCTGACCTTAAAAGATATGTTGTTATTTCACCTTGAAAAACAAAGGTTTTAGTTTTAGTGAGGCCAAAGGCTAAGGCTCTGTAGTTTATACACACCTTCCTTTTGTGGTAGAAGTTGCTTTCGTCCAGCATGACAAATTCGTTTGGTCCTCCAAGTCTCTGCTTTCCCCTCCTTTCTCTCCTCTTGATTGCACTCTTGCAGACCTTCCTCAACTTCAGGCTAATTTTTGACAGCGTGCGACTGCTTCCTGCCACGCCATCCTGCAGCATGTCAATTTGCCTTAGCTGCAGTCCCTGGGAAAATCTGTTAAAGATCAATATAGAATTACTAAATATGAACAAAAGCATATGAAGAAGAACGCATTCAGCACCAGTGGCTAATGTATAATTAATTATATAATTCACATTAGACATTTGTTATTACTCAAGATGAAACAGAATATTTTAATGTTGCTAATTAATTATATCTATCAAGTTTCCCTGTATCAGAGCATCTACACATGTATTGTTAAGCTATTAGAATAATCACACATTGTAACATTCTGAACCCATTTTTTTGTTGAGGAACATTTTGAATGCAGGAATTTTACTCTAACAGAGTATTCGTACACTCTGGTACTTTTACTTTTACTCTAATACAAGATCTGAGTACTTAATACTAAGTGCAATATCTGAGTACTTCTGTTTTACTCAAGTACAATATCTGAGTACTTCTACTTTTACTCAAGTACAAGATCTATTCTGTTTATAGCCTATGAGAAAAACTATTAGAAAACGAAAGCTAAAGCTAATGTTAGCAGATAGTGACAATGTATGCTAGTTAGCTAGCTCAACGATTCCTTAAATAATATTGCGACAGAAACATTTTTCTGTTCACATCACGCTCTGCCGCTCCAACAGGGAGCTCTGCTCTGAACACCCGAACGGTAAGGCGATACGTCCGTTCTTATTGTGCATCCATGGGTAAAGGTAAAACCTTTATATATACAGTATATGGTTAAGGGTAAAACGCATACAGAACACGTAACATGAAGGTGCCGGGCGGCGCGGTCCCGTGGGTTGGATGCGCGTTCATAATGCCGAGGGAAATAAATCTCGAGTGTTCTCCTCAGAGTCCGGCGCACTTCCTGGGGGCTTGGTGTGTGAAAGCGGCGCCACACCTCCAAGCAGCCTGCGTTGTGAATTGCCAAATAACTAGCGCTTAGTCCGCTAGCTCAATGCTAACATTTAATGGATAACGTCATTGACGCGCTAACTGAAATTAGCATTTAGATATCGGTAATGTTAAACAACAGTCAACATGCTTAAAATAAACGTAATACTTACAGGCATTCATTTGCTGTGCTTTGAGGAAATGACTGATATTATTGATGAATTCATATTACCTGTAAATGTATTTCATCCAGCTGAACAAGGACAATTTGCTCCTCTGAAACAGGGACAGTGACCTCACTGACTTCTTCGTCGTTTTCCCTCGGTGTTTTTTACGTCGGCACTTCCTACAAAAGACAAATCGTAAATTCCTAGTCCTTTTTTCCTGATAAAGAACTTATCTTTGTAACATTACATATCAGTAAACAGAGGAAGTCATCGTTAAAACCCGTGCTAAAAATGTACGACTTAGCCTACCGCAGTCTGGTGTTGAAGTACAGTCGTACAATGTATTTTACAGCTCAATAAATACTTTTAGTATGCATTAAGTCTTTAATTTCAACAAATGTTCAAGTTACAATTGGGTGATGTGTACCCAACTGGACATAGACGATGTCCTCGGCGGTGGTGCTTGATCAGCTCCGGGACCACGGCTCAAACTAAACTCTGCGCTTCATTTACCAATGCTTTTTTGTTTATTTCTGCTGTAATATGTATTACAATAATGGAGTTAGCTGTTTAACTATTATACATCAACCTGAGCTTATCCTCCCACTTTATGGCTGTTTAAAGTAATGTGAGTTACCGCAGTTAACTGTTCCGAAACGGAAACTCTACCCGTTCTTGTGGGGCAGGGAGGGGAGGGCACCTTATTAACTCATGATGTGATGATGGTCAGGTATCCAACGACGATGGCTGTCATACATGGCTGATGCACGATGTCATTGTCCATCAGCCCAACCATAACTAGAGTAAAGTTTAGCCAGCCCTGCATCATCTTCTGGTTGTTTTTGTGTTTTTAAGTGGTTGGATTCAATAAAAGAGCTGAACGCCCAAAAAATATGGTGGACACAAGAAAGACATGTTGCTGGATTCTTAAGGTAACCACTTCTCTTGGTTGGTTATGAAGAAGGAGCATATCAATATATAAATATACACAAATATTTGTTTTGAAATTCAGTTCTGTTGTTAACCTGGTTCTTGAAAAAATATGTCCATAGCTACCGCAAGAATTGCTGCAGAGCATTCTTTTGGAGGTAGTTCTTGATGCTGGAGACATGGCATATTTGACGCTTTCTCTGGTTTGTTGGAAAGTAAGAAATACCGTCAGCCAGGACGCTTTCCGGAAAAAGGCAGACTTTTTGTGGATATTGAGTAAGAAATATTGTATTTTACAAATTCAATTTCAATAAGCTTGCTAAATTAAACCTTAGGCTTATTGTTTTATACTTTCTTATTACAGGTGTGGACACAAATTGGTTTCACCATTCTGAGTCCTATCGCGAGGAAATGTCCACCATGTTTTGCATTTCGTCTTGTCAGTTTTGCAGAACGCAATTCAAAGATTGTTCAGGTTGGCATACAATGACATAGATAAAGAAGTTCTGTATTTCTGCTTCAGATGCTTTCAGTGCTTACATAGATTGTTAGCAGTGATGTACCTGAACGCGTTCAATGAACGATCGTTCATGAACGCGTTCATATTTTGGGCGAACGTGAACTGAACGTACTGTATTTCCGCTAGATGAACGTAATTGAGAACGCGTTCATTCTCAGCGCTGTATAACGGCGTTCAAAAGTGCGTTCATTCTTAGCACTGTATTATAACGGCGTTCAAAAGTGTGCCAGATTTCATATGCCTTTCAGCCGAAAACCCAGTTAAAACACACCGTAAACAGGCTTCAAAATAATGCGGAAAACCACCCAATCTGGCAACAGCAAGCTGCCTGTGACGCGTACGCGCCTGTCACCCCTGGCTGTCGCACTAAAATATAAATATACTAAATATATCAGACTCCTCACAACAAACAATGTGGAACCGCGGAACCGGCGAGCATTGAATGAATGAATGAATTAGTATGGACGAAGCCGAGAGCAGAGCTCTGCAGCAGCACTCGCTCAGAGTGAGACGGCAGGGGTGGGGAACCTCCGGCCTCCGGCCGTATACAGCCCGCGAGACAATTTGGTATGGCCTTCGAGGTAATTTATAAACACACGCAAAAAATTAAAAAAATGAAAGAAATCTAGACCGCAAAAAAATTAAACAAGCGAGTGCCTGTTTTTCCTGGCCAAGGTCAGGGTCCTTGAACACAACACGAGCCTAAACGTGTCATCACGTGGTATATGTCTCGACTGACAGGGGTGCAGTTCTGACGGAGAGCCCCAGAACGCCACTCCAGCACTTCAGAAATTGCAGTACCGATAAGTCCATACACATGCCGCAGTTTCTGCGTGTCTGTGTCTTTAGTTGAAAGCCCAGTGGCGATCTGCTCATCTGTCACACTGATCAGACAGTCAATAACTGTGTTGTTATCATTAGCATCTGGTTAGCTAGCTATGCTAACGAATATAAGAAGCTTTGTCTACAACCAGTGAGGTAAAGGCACATCTTTATATGATCATTATAGTTATAAAAAAAATAAGAGAATAAAGTAAACAGGTATAAAATACTATATGACAGTTATTAATAAAGAAGAATACAGTTTGAAAGGGTAGTGATTTGTCAAATATCTATAAATTAAAAGAAAATCTGCTTACAGCTGTGTTTGGGTGTTGAGAGATGTGTCCATAGATCTCCTAATGTTGCTCTCAAAGTGCAACAAATCTTCCCAGGGGAGCATGCCCCCCGGACCCCTCTAGAGGAGGTTAGGTCCCCCCCCCACTTAAATCATGTTCACATGGGAAACTAAATACATTTGCACACATCTTGTGTCCATATCTTTTTGTTTTGTTGGTCACGCCACACCGTGCACGTGCATGCATACGCGAGTCATGGTGAGATATCTGGATTAAGAGGTTGCTTTTTCTTTGCACAGAATGAAATGAATGGGCTGTGATTTTAGTTTTTTTAAGCAGAGGTCAATAACTTGTACGGCCCTCTGAGGATATTGTAAAAATTGAAATGGCCCATTAACATCGTACAGGAGACAAATAATAGCTCGCAGCAACGTATTGAAAAAAGAACTATGAACTATAAATTAGTTCATTTTTGAAACCATGAACTTTAGTTCAACATTTTGAATTATGAACTATGAACTGAACTAGTTCATTTTAAAATGTGTGAACTGTGAACTGAACTAGTTCATGTAGAAAGTGAACTTTCCCAACACTGATTGTTAGATAGATTATATTTCCTCAAAAATGTATCAGTGCACGTCACTCACAGTTAGCTTTAGACAATTAAGTGCTGTCACCATTTGTTTTTTTCAAAGTAACCTAAATTACAGATGGCTGCCACCTGTAATTGATTAGATCTAGAGAGAGTGAAAGTCCAGATTTTACTGAAGAAAAAGGAAATAATTTTGTATTCTCAGCTTCTTGCAATTTGGATATTGCACTTTCAACTTAAAAATACCAGGATGTCCCACTACATCATGTAAGCAGGAATATATGTGTAAAATGTACTTTTGACTCACATTAATATATTAAAGCAGCTTCCAAACAGACAATTATCTAGTGCTCAATGAGAGTATCAGTAGTAGTCTCATACAGTTAAAGACAAACTCTAAATTAATATATTTATAATTGTAATGTAATTGTGTGGTGGTTGCCGTCATTTCATGCAACAGTTGCACTCCATAGCCAGCTGCTGTTGTCACAGTAGTCTGCCGTTTATCCATATCTAAATATTTTGTCGTGTTGACACTTTTTTGGTCTGTCTGCTAAGTGTGGCTGAGCTGAAGTCCCAGTTATTGTCACAGTATGCCACTGATAAAGTTAGCAACCACCTTTTTTAAATGAGATGTAAAAGTTATATAATTAAACATTTTGTTATTCACTGACATTTAATCATTATAGAACAATATTTAAAAAGTATCTCTATTTTAAACTAAAACTTTAAGGACTTTAAGAAGAAGGACTAAGATGTGTGAACAAAAATCAACAGATTTAGGGATTTTAGGAGTCATGCCTATTGAGGTTTGTAGGCTAGTGTAATATCTGCAGGGCTGGTGGAATAAAATCCAGGTAACTGTAAAGCTGATAAGGGAAGTGGCTTGCCAGTCTTTTCACAATTCCAAAATATGGTGACAGCCTGTATATAGATTTGTTTAAGTTTAATTTAAATATCACTTAACCATAGTATTGAAGATAGCAGATCATTCATAAGATTATACATACAAATGATCAAAATCAAATGTATTATTACATTTACAGCCTTCTGTAGATCAGATTTTTCACTTTTGTGTTGTGCAGGATACGTAGGAGATGGGAAAAGAGGTGTCATTCGGGCTATGTACTCTGAGCATCCTCACCCTGGGTTCTGCAGCCATTTTTGCTCAACGGATGCTGGGAATTTTGAGTAGGAGGTACCTGGTGTTAAGGCCCCGATATTCAAAACACAGCATTGTTTTTTGCGTTAAAAACAGGCTAACCTTGACGCTGATTTGGGTGACTTGTGTAATTCGTGGAGAAGCGAAGAGTTGTAGTTTTGGTATACAGGTATAACATACTTTGACAGTAACAAAAACGTTTTTTAAAATAACAAGAATACAGTTTAAAAGGGGAGTGATTTGTAAAATATCCATAAAGAAAAAGAGTAATCTGCTTACAGTTCTGTTTCATATGGGTGTTGAGAGATGTATCCATTGATCTCTTCATTTTGCTCTCAAAGTGCACCAGATTGATGCTTTTAACTTCAATATTTAAAAACAAATTTGCACACATCTTGTGTCCATATCTTTCTGTTTTGGCGGTCATGCCACAACCGTGTATGCATGCATGCGCGAGTCATTGTAACATATCTGGATTAAGAGGTTGCTTTTTCTTTGCACAGCATGAAAGAAAGGTGAAATGAATGGGCTGTGATTTTAGAATTTTTAAGCAGAAATTGAGTTCAATAATTTGTACGGCCCTTGGAGAAAGTTGTAAAAATTGAAATGGCCCTTGAGAGAAAAAAGTTCCCCACCCCTGATCTAAATAGTAATAGAAACCCTTTATTTGTAACTTAACATCTCTGTCTCCTATCCGTATATTATAAAGAATAGCCAGTTAATTGACGCATTATAGCGCAGTCCTTTGTCAGATGGTATATTACGCTGTTTTTTCTGTTTCCAATAGTTCTCTCTTATTTCACCATACAGGTGTTTGTATCCCTGAATATAAGTAGGCCTATAATGTTAAACAGAACATGCTGTGATGTCGCTCTGTTCAGAGCGACACCATTGTTTCCAAACAACTGGTCTCTGCACGCTTACATTAACCTGCAGTGTCAGATTTTAATAAAAGAACAGGGAGAGCAGATTCTCCAAACTGTTCCATTTAAAGGCTGCTGAGACATGAGGATGCCAGGCTAAAACTTGGCAATATTGATGCGTTATAAATTAGAAACGGGGCAATGTCGATAGAGCATTAAATCCACATTGTGGATCGTCTTATCAGTTATCATTATTAAACATGATTGGATAAAAGTAGAGCTGATTGCCCAAACCTAACTTCTGTATATAAAGGTACACACCCCAAACACAATAACTAACATGTATACATTACTTTGAGCAAAGCTACAAGACTAGTAATACCTTTACACTACACCAATTCATTACACAATTTTGTATGTAAGGATTACACTACCACTATATAGCACTAGTACAACAATATTATCAATAAATAAACCCATATCCTAACTGATTTCTGCACTACAGACATCATTAGGATAGGCAACAACAAAGTACTGTTGTTAAATAGTTACATATTTGTCTTTTTTTCTGTTTCAGTCCTGACCCCAGAAGACGCCATAAGCCGCTACAAGCGTGTTCTTGAGGCGGTAAACAAGGGGAATAATAAAACGGCGGCTTACAGAGCGGTAGGAGTGGACCGCAAAACCATTGCCGACACTGCAGGAATTGCAGAACTGCATGCCGTGAACCCGGGCATCTACCAAGACATCCGGGGAACACTGAAGAAGGGGGAAACCCTTCTCCATTTCTCGAAGATGTGTAAAGCTGCCATAAAGGACCAACATTTAGAGGGGAAGGTCCAAGACTTGAAAACCAATGGAGGACTATTATCCATTAATCCAAAGGGGAAGTGAGGAAGGAATGGATGTTTTTTTGGTTTGCACTTGTTTTTAGTTTTCTTTTATAAAAAGTATTTTTTATTTCCATTTTTTGTTGTTGTTATTTTCATCGTTGTTTGAATAAAAATGTAAAACTTCAGTGGCTGTAGATCCGTCATTGTCATCAACAGTGTTTGTTTGTTTGTTTGTTAAACTGATTAACTAATGGTGAGGTAATCATTAGTTAATGGGTAACTACTGTTTTGGTAACGGTAAGGTAATCATTAGGTAATGGGTAACTACTGTTTGTGATGCATTACTTTACTTGAGGGGACACACAATGCTTAACGAATGGTTAAGTAGGCATTAGTTAATGGGTAACTACTGTTTTGGTAACGGTAAGGTAATCATTAGGTAATGGGTAACTACTGTTTGTGATGCATTACTTTACTTGAGGGGACACACAATGCTTAACCAATGGTTAAGTAGGCATTAGGTAATGGGTAACTACTGTTTTTGATGCATTACTTTACTTGAGGGGACACACAATGCTTAACGAATGGTAAGGTAAGCATTACTTAATGGGTAACTACTGTTTTAGTAACGGTAAGGTAATCATTAGGTAATGGGTAACTACTGTTTTTGTTTGCGTTCCTTGAGTTTACCGTACCCAAACGGCCTAAGTAATGGTAAGGTAAATCGGATCCACCTCCACCAGTTGATCCAGGGTGGGACCCAAGCCAGCCGAAGATGGCAGGTTTAAATGTGCCCTGCTGCAGCGGACCATTGCTTCAATCAAAGTCTCCCAGGAACTCCTCATTAAGTAACCATTAACGAATAATTCATTAATACAGTACCCCAGTCTGTTTACCAGCAACTAAGCATTAGTTCACTCAGGAACTCCTCATTAAGTAACCATTAACGAATGATTCGTTAATACAGTACCGCCCCAGTCTGTTTACCAGTAACTAACTAACCATCCATCGCAGTCACTGAGGAACTACTCATTAAGTAACCATTAACGAATGATTCGTTAATACAGTACCGCCCCAGTCTGTTTACCAGTAACTAACCATAAGTTCACTGAGGAACTACTCATTAACTAACCATTAACGAATGATTCATTAATACAGTACCCCCCAGTCTGTTTACCAGTAACTAACCATTAGTTCCTCAATCGCAGTCACTGAGGAACTACTCATTAACTAACCATTAACTATCTAGTAGTTCCTCAGTAACTAAGCACATTTTGTGTACCTTATTGTAAAGTGTTACCTTAAAATGTAATGTTGTAAATGTGTAAACTGGACCTGTGGGAAATCCTGACATGAGAGAGGGTAAGTATAGGAAGCCCACTTGCGTCTGATCACTTTATTCAAATGCAGACCAGTAAACTGCTTGCTGACACATGTTCTGAAGCTCACTTCTGCCACCTGCTGGATATTATGAACATCACATGTTTTGTTTGGATTTTAAGTCAAACGTTAACCTGCCCAGTGTCATACCTGGGTGTCACTACCCGATCTGCAGCTCTGCCCGATCTGCAGTGCGTATGTGCGAGATGGTCCGCCATATTGGACAACGCCATGACACAGTGGCTTTTGGCAAAGCTCAAAAGGAAAACTCGAGAGAGATGAGTTATTGTTATTACAACGTGACTTCACTATTTTTTAGCAACTCTTTTTATTGGGTTCTTTTATTTGGGGTTAAGTACATTGTCAGAATAAGTGAGAAATTAATTTAACTTCTGTTAGACAGCTATATGCCATACATTTTTGCACACATTCACAGTAAATAATGTATTCAGTATGATAGCTGTCTAACAGAAGTTAAATCTATTTCTCACTTCTGACAATGTACTTAACCCCAAATAAAAGAACCCAATAAAAAGAGTTGTTAAATAATAGTGAAGTCACGTTGTAATAACAATAACTCATCTCTCTCTCGTTTTATTTTTGAGCTTTGCCAAAAGCCACTGTGTCAATGTTGTCCTACTTGGGTTGCCGTCCGGAGTTGTCCAATATGGCGAACAATCTCGCACATGCGCACTGCAGATCGGGCAGAGCTGTAGATCGGGTAGTGACACTGGGAAAAGCGATAAGAAAAAGAAAAGTGCATTATGATCATTTTCAATATGATGTGACCACTTATCGCTTCAATTATTGGTATTATTAGGTTATACTTTATCTTTTTAGAGACAACAACTAATTAGCCTATGGTTGATTACTTATTGCATTCCTGCCTTTATTCATACATAATCTGCAGGCTGAACGTTAGCTGAACATTAGCTGAAAAATTAGCTGAACGTGTGCAGGTCAAAGAGTGTACTGAGTGCAGAGGGCTCCTATAGGTCAGTCAGGTGGTTGCCTGGATACAAAACCTGCATCCATTACAAAGGCTGCAAACACATGAGGGAGAGCTGTGGGTAGCAACTGAACTGAGTCTCATAGAAGTACGTCAAATAATCAACCCAGTCTCACGGCATTTCGTGTTCACCAACACGATCTTTAATTCGTGTTCACCATCACGATTTGCCCCTTTTTTTCGTGTTGCAAAGCACGATTTTAAAAGCAATGCATTTCTACTGGTAATGTGTTTCGTGCCTGCAGGCTGCAGCACGTCTTTTTCTCCGGTCGGGTCGAGGAAGACCGGAAGCTGTGTGGTTCATAAAAACATGTTCTTACTCAATATCAAGCCACAGTTATTGCTTTTATTTTAAATCGTATAATTTCGGACTTTTCTTGCCGTCTGTGAGGAAAATAAATGGGGCTCAGAGTCTCAGGATACTGAAATCTGTATTTTTTAAATCTTTTTTTCCTTCTAATTTGTTATTCTTTTCAAAATAACACACTGTTATTTACTCACCAATAACACACAATTATCCTTGCTTTTATTTATTGGTTTAATTCCATAATCTCGGGCTTTTTTGGCGTCCGTCAGGAACTGAATTTCAAAATAAATATAACCGGAAACAGACGTAGGCATTTCGAGCAATTACCCAAGATCCTCAGCTATGGTTTTAAGCTCGCTGATTGGATGTGTTAGCCGCAATGCATGCTGGGATTTGGCGTTTATATTATATGAAATCCGGAAAACATTTTAAAAGAATAAAATAATACTTAATTCCGAGTGCTCTTGCTTTTCTCTTTGAAAGTCATCACATAACGGCATTGTAATACACGGTTCGGCTTCATTACATATTACAGATCTGCCGTAGTTCTTTATTTAGAGAGCCCTGATGAGAAGACCTTTGGAAAAACTGGAAGAAATGCCGCCGAAACTGAATACTTGACGTGGATCATAAATATATCAACAATTAAACAACATCTTCAATTTCTCTTCACACAATACGTCTCCTTGCAGTATCAACACTAATTCGGCTGACTTTTACATTTGATCTAATTCATAGATAGGTTATATTTACACCATAACGGTGCACAGCTGATAGAAAAGGACTGTAGTTTTTAAAGATATTACTGATTTTCTTTGAATGTAAGAATGTAAATACTGAGTCTGAAATAGTATATCAATATGCTGTAAAATGATGTGAAAGCATGCATAAAACTATACATCTTCAGATGTTGTACATACACACTAATAATACAAAGTTATTATGGCTGTGTGTACCTTGTGTGCACCTCCTACTCCTAGTGGTTAAAGCACGTTATTGAATTATTGTTTTTATGTGTTATATTTGATTAACAAATATTAAGAGTACATACTTTCATAGGGGGAAAGTATAATATAGAAATATAGAATATAAAAATCAAGAAGATACTATAAGTGATCTCTACAATAAAACAGTTTAGTGCAGGATGTACAAAGATATTAATAGGAGGAGGTGCAAAACAGAAAAACGGATTAACCTTTATTTAAACATTAAATAACAGATTAAGGTCTTTGGGGGTATCTATCTACAGATAAATATTAAGCCTGACAAAGTACTTAAAGTCTAATATATTGCTTTCCTGCAATGTTAACTATGTTGAAGCACTTATTTTAACTGATATTATACACATTAATTATACTCTTATGTATGTAGATAGAATACGAAATGTGCAGAATATGACAGTTTAATGGTGGAGGTACACACATATTGATAGATGTCTTGTAATGCACTGTTGAGGAACCTGTGACCCAAGTTTTTCATTCATTGCATAACTACACCGTAGTTGTGTATGATATGTCAATAAACCTTTGAAAATCTTGAAAGGGATGTGCAAAATAGCCATAATATACAGTCTTTAATTAACTATTAGTAGAGAATAACGAGTAATGAATATACTTTATTACTTGTTTCCATTCATGTCAATTGCAGATACATGTTTAGTCTTCTCCAGCACCAACTATGAAATATCTCTCCTGATTGTTGACAACCAACTTACCTGAATTTTACTCAGGTGTAACTAAAGTCTGATTTAAGGGTTGTTTATATTTCACATAATTAATCAGAATCTGCAAAGTAACTCAAATAAATGCAGT